>NC_053517.1:111328692-111988354 GCF_016920715.1 Anopheles arabiensis | reverse complement strand
ACCGGAACGATGAAAAACCAGCAGCTGCAGCTACCAGACAGCTGCTTTTCTTTCCTTCCTTTCTTTCTTTCCAAAACACTTTTCTTTCTTTCGTTTTATTTATTTTTATATAACAAAAACTTTGACGCCTTCGTGGCGTACCGGAACGATGAAAAACCAGCAGCTGCAGCTACCAGCAACCTGCAAAAAAAACAAAACAAAACACCTTAAAATATGAATGAAATAATAAAACTTATTTGTGATAAAAAAACCTACCAGCTACCAGCAACCTTCCAGCAATACAGCCCTTCCCGCAGCTGCAGCTACCAGCAACCTTCCAGCCATCCACACGAGCACGAACCGTACTTTCGTTCGTTTCTTGCGGGCTGCCTGTATGGAATATAAATAAAAACACGAATTAATACTCATTTATAATTATTATTACACAAATATACAAAAACAAACCTTCACAAAGGACGCCTCGTGTTTTACGACAACAAGACAGCTTGACAGCTTCACAGTGGGCCACGAGGCGAGTTTGACCAGCATAGCATTTTGCACTGAACAATAACGAAGTTCGAAAGTAAAATTAAAACGAACCTCCGGTTTGATTCAATTCAAAAAATTATTCTGAATCTAAAACTGTGTGTTAAATTCAGTAAGAATCGTATAAAACGGTTAAAATAATTTTAGAGACGCAAACTCTAAAACATTAACATGCGGCGAACCTCTGTGCCGATGTATTTCAACCCTCGAAGCCGGCCGTGTAAACTATTCTTTCCATCGGAATCCGCACGTACGTAAAACTCGACATACGCAATTTGTGCTCGGTACCGTACTATAGCGTATATCAGATAATGAATTTTATTGCTAAAATAAACTAATAAATTTTGCATTAAATTTGCGCGTAACAGTACCTGTTTAACAACAAAAACATTTAATGCAAAATTCTGTGGCGATACATTTCAACCCTCGAAGCCGGCCGTGTAAACTATTCTTTCCATAGGAATCGGCACGTACGTGTGAAACTCGACATACGCAATTTGTGCTCGGTACCGTGCTATAATATTCAAATAATTAATATAATGCTAAACTAACGCGCTAATCCTTAGCAAAAATCAGTAAGCCACGGCGCGCCACCAATCGCAACCTAAAAGGAGCGAGGGCAAGCCTCCCATCTATCCGAACAAAAAAACACACACTTTATTACTTTCTTTTTATTTATTTTTATATAACAAAAACTTCGCGGCCTTCGTGGCGTACCGGAACGATTAAAACCAGCAGCTGCAGCTACCAGACAGCTGCTTTTCTTCCTTTCTTTCTTTCCAAAACACTTTTCTTTCTTTCGTTTTATTTTTATATAACAAAAAACTTTGACGCCTTCGTGGCGTACCGGAACGATGAAAACCAGCAGCTGCAGCTACCAGACAGCTGCTTTTCTTCCTTCCTTTCTTTCTTTCCAAAACACTTTTCTTTCTTTCGTTTTATTTATTTTTATATAACAAAAACTTTGACGCCTTCGTGGCGTACCGGAACGATGAAAACCAGCAGCTGCAGCTACCAGCAACCTGCAAAAAAACAAAACAAAACACCTTAAAATATGAATGAAATAATAAAACTTATTTGTGATAAAAAACCTACCAGCTACCAGCAACCTTCCAGCAATACAGCCCTTCCCGCAGCTGCAGCTACCAGCAACCTTCCAGCCATCCACACGAGCACGAACCGTACTTTCGTTCGTTTCTTGCGGGCTGCCTGTATGGAATATAAATAAAAAACACGAATTAATACTCATTTATAATTATTATTACACAAATATACAAAAACAAACCTTCACAAAAGGACGCCTCGTGTTTTACGACAACAAGACAGCTTGACAGCTTCACAGTGGGCCACGAGGCGAGTTTGACCAGCATAGCATTTTGCACTGAACAATAATTCGAAGTTCGAAAGTAAAATTAAAACGAACCTCCGGTTTGATTCAATTCAAAAAATTATTCTGAATCTAAAAACTGTGTGTTAAATTCAGTAAGAATCGTATAAAACGGTTAAAATAATTTTAGAGACGCAAACTCTAAAACATTAACATGCGGCGAACCTCTGTGCCGATGTATTTCAACCCTCGAAGCCGGCCGTGTAAACTATTCTTTCCATCGGAATCCGCACGTACGTGTAAAACTCGACATACGCAATTTGTGCTCGGTACCGTACTATAGCGTATATCAGATAATGAATTTTATTGCTAAAATAAACTAATAAATTTTGCATTAAATTTGCGCGTAACAGTACCTGTTTAACAACAAAAAACATTTAATGCAAAATTCTGTGGCGATACATTTCAACCCTCGAAGCCGGCCGTGTAAACTATTCTTTCCATAGGAATCGGCACGTACGTGTGAAACTCGACATACGCAATTTGTGCTCGGTACCGTGCTATAATATTCAAATAATTAATATAATGCTAAACTAACGCGCTAATCCTTAGCAAAAAATCAGTAAGCCACGGCGCGCCACCAATCGCAACCTAAAAGGAGCGAGGGCAAGCCTCCCATCTATCCGAACAAAAAAAACACACACTTTTATTACTTTCTTTTTTATTTATTTTTTATATAACAAAAACTTCGCGGCCTTCGTGGCGTACCGGAACGATTAAAACCAGCAGCTGCAGCTACCAGACAGCTGCTTTTCTTCCTTTCTTTCTTTCCAAAACACTTTTCTTTCTTTCGTTTTATTTATTTTTATATAACAAAAACTTTGACGCCTTCGTGGCGTACCGGAACGATGAAAACCAGCAGCTGCAGCTACCAGACAGCTGCTTTTCTTCCTTCCTTTCTTTCTTTCCAAAACACTTTTCTTTCTTTCGTTTTATTTATTTTTATATAACAAAAACTTTGACGCCTTCGTGGCGTACCGGAACGATGAAAAACCAGCAGCTGCAGCTACCAGCAACCTGCAAAAAACAAAACAAAACACCTTAAAATATGAATGAAATAATAAAACTTATTTGTGATAAAAAACCTACCAGCTACCAGCAACCTTCCAGCAATACAGCCCTTCCCGCAGCTGCAGCTACCAGCAACCTTCCAGCCATCCACACGAGCACGAACCGTACTTTCGTTCGTTTCTTGCGGGCTGCCTGTATGGAATATAAATAAAAACACGAATTAATACTCATTTATAATTATTATTACACAAATATACAAAAACAAACCTTCACAAAAGGACGCCTCGTGTTTTACGACAACAAGACAGCTTGACAGCTTCACAGTGGGCCACGAGGCGAGTTTGACCAGCATAGCATTTTGCACTGAACAATAATTCGAAGTTCGAAAGTAAAATTAAAAACGAACCTCCGGTTTGATTCAATTCAAAAAATTATTCTGAATCTAAAAACTGTGTGTTAAATTCAGTAAGAATCGTATAAAACGGTTAAAATAATTTTAGAGACGCAAACTCTAAAACATTAACATGCGGCGAACCTCTGTGCCGATGTATTTCAACCCTCGAAGCCGGCCGTGTAAACTATTCTTTCCATCGGAATCCGCACGTACGTGTAAAACTCGACATACGCAATTTGTGCTCGGTACCGTACTATAGCGTATATCAGATAATGAATTTTATTGCTAAAATAAACTAATAAATTTTGCATTAAATTTGCGCGTAACAGTACCTGTTTAACAACAAAAACATTTAATGCAAAATTCTGTGGCGATACATTTCAACCCTCGAAGCCGGCCGTGTAAACTATTCTTTCCATAGGAATCGGCACGTACGTGTGAAACTCGACATACGCAATTTGTGCTCGGTACCGTGCTATAATATTCAAATAATTAATATAATGCTAAACTAACGCGCTAATCCTTAGCAAAAATCAGTAAGCCACGGCGCGCCACCAATCGCAACCTAAAAGGAGCGAGGGCAAGCCTCCCATCTATCCGAACAAAAAAACACACACTTTTATTACTTTCTTTTATTTATTTTTATATAACAAAAACTTCGCGGCCTTCGTGGCGTACCGGAACGATTAAAACCAGCAGCTGCAGCTACCAGACAGCTGCTTTTCTTCCTTTCTTTCTTTCCAAAACACTTTTCTTTCTTTCGTTTTATTTATTTTTATATAACAAAAACTTTGACGCCTTCGTGGCGTACCGGAACGATGAAAAACCAGCAGCTGCAGCTACCAGACAGCTGCTTTTCTTCCTTCCTTTCTTTCTTTCCAAAACACTTTTCTTTCTTTCGTTTTATTTATTTTTATATAACAAAAACTTTGACGCCTTCGTGGCGTACCGGAACGATGAAAAACCAGCAGCTGCAGCTACCAGCAACCTGCAAAAAAACAAAACAAAACACCTTAAAATATGAATGAAATAATAAAACTTATTTGTGATAAAAAAAACCTACCAGCTACCAGCAACCTTCCAGCAATACAGCCCTTCCCGCAGCTGCAGCTACCAGCAACCTTCCAGCCATCCACACGAGCACGAACCGTACTTTCGTTCGTTTCTTGCGGGCTGCCTGTATGGAATATAAATAAAAACACGAATTAATACTCATTTATAATTATTATTACACAAATATACAAAAACAAACCTTCACAAAAGGACGCCTCGTGTTTTACGACAACAAGACAGCTTGACAGCTTCACAGTGGGCCACGAGGCGAGTTTGACCAGCATAGCATTTTGCACTGAACAATAATTCGAAGTTCGAAAGTAAAATTAAAAACGAACCTCCGGTTTGATTCAATTCAAAAAATTATTCTGAATCTAAAAACTGTGTGTTAAATTCAGTAAGAATCGTATAAAACGGTTAAAATAATTTTAGAGACGCAAACTCTAAAACATTAACATGCGGCGAACCTCTGTGCCGATGTATTTCAACCCTCGAAGCCGGCCGTGTAAACTATTCTTTCCATCGGAATCCGCACGTACGTGTAAAACTCGACATACGCAATTTGTGCTCGGTACCGTACTATAGCGTATATCAGATAATGAATTTTATTGCTAAAATAAACTAATAAATTTTGCATTAAATTTGCGCGTAACAGTACCTGTTTAACAACAAAAACATTTAATGCAAAATTCTGTGGCGATACATTTCAACCCTCGAAGCCGGCCGTGTAAACTATTCTTTCCATAGGAATCGGCACGTACGTGTGAAACTCGACATACGCAATTTGTGCTCGGTACCGTGCTATAATATTCAAATAATTAATATAATGCTAAACTAACGCGCTAATCCTTAGCAAAAATCAGTAAGCCACGGCGCGCCACCAATCGCAACCTAAAAGGAGCGAGGGCAAGCCTCCCATCTATCCGAACAAAAAACACACACTTTTATTACTTTCTTTTTATTTATTTTTATATAACAAAAACTTCGCGGCCTTCGTGGCGTACCGGAACGATTAAAACCAGCAGCTGCAGCTACCAGACAGCTGCTTTTCTTCCTTTCTTTCTTTCCAAAACACTTTTCTTTCTTTCGTTTTATTTATTTTTATATAACAAAAACTTTGACGCCTTCGTGGCGTACCGGAACGATGAAAAACCAGCAGCTGCAGCTACCAGACAGCTGCTTTTCTTCCTTCCTTTCTTTCTTTCCAAAACACTTTTCTTTCTTTCGTTTTATTTATTTTTATATAACAAAAACTTTGACGCCTTCGTGGCGTACCGGAACGATGAAAAACCAGCAGCTGCAGCTACCAGCAACCTGCAAAAAAACAAAACAAAACACCTTAAAATATGAATGAAATAATAAAACTTATTTGTGATAAAAAACCTACCAGCTACCAGCAACCTTCCAGCAATACAGCCCTTCCCGCAGCTGCAGCTACCAGCAACCTTCCAGCCATCCACACGAGCACGAACCGTACTTTCGTTCGTTTCTTGCGGGCTGCCTGTATGGAATATAAATAAAAAACACGAATTAATACTCATTTATAATTATTATTACACAAATATACAAAAACAAACCTTCACAAAAGGACGCCTCGTGTTTTACGACAACAAGACAGCTTGACAGCTTCACAGTGGGCCACGAGGCGAGTTTGACCAGCATAGCATTTTGCACTGAACAATAATTCGAAGTTCGAAAGTAAAATTAAAACGAACCTCCGGTTTGATTCAATTCAAAAAATTATTCTGAATCTAAAAACTGTGTGTTAAATTCAGTAAGAATCGTATAAAACGGTTAAAATAATTTTAGAGACGCAAACTCTAAAACATTAACATGCGGCGAACCTCTGTGCCGATGTATTTCAACCCTCGAAGCCGGCCGTGTAAACTATTCTTTCCATCGGAATCCGCACGTACGTGTAAAACTCGACATACGCAATTTGTGCTCGGTACCGTACTATAGCGTATATCAGATAATGAATTTTATTGCTAAAATAAACTAATAAATTTTGCATTAAATTTGCGCGTAACAGTACCTGTTTAACAACAAAAACATTTAATGCAAAATTCTGTGGCGATACATTTCAACCCTCGAAGCCGGCCGTGTAAACTATTCTTTCCATAGGAATCGGCACGTACGTGTGAAACTCGACATACGCAATTTGTGCTCGGTACCGTGCTATAATATTCAAATAATTAATATAATGCTAAACTAACGCGCTAATCCTTAGCAAAAATCAGTAAGCCACGGCGCGCCACCAATCGCAACCTAAAAGGAGCGAGGGCAAGCCTCCCATCTATCCGAACAAAAAAACACACACTTTTATTACTTTCTTTTTATTTATTTTTATATAACAAAAACTTCGCGGCCTTCGTGGCGTACCGGAACGATTAAAACCAGCAGCTGCAGCTACCAGACAGCTGCTTTTCTTCCTTTCTTTCTTTCCAAAACACTTTTCTTTCTTTCGTTTTATTTATTTTTATATAACAAAAACTTTGACGCCTTCGTGGCGTACCGGAACGATGAAAAACCAGCAGCTGCAGCTACCAGACAGCTGCTTTTCTTCCTTCCTTTCTTTCTTTCCAAAACACTTTTCTTTCTTTCGTTTTATTTATTTTTATATAACAAAAACTTTGACGCCTTCGTGGCGTACCGGAACGATGAAAAACCAGCAGCTGCAGCTACCAGCAACCTGCAAAAAAAACAAAACAAAACACCTTAAAATATGAATGAAATAATAAAACTTATTTGTGATAAAAAACCTACCAGCTACCAGCAACCTTCCAGCAATACAGCCCTTCCCGCAGCTGCAGCTACCAGCAACCTTCCAGCCATCCACACGAGCACGAACCGTACTTTCGTTCGTTTCTTGCGGGCTGCCTGTATGGAATATAAATAAAAAACACGAATTAATACTCATTTATAATTATTATTACACAAATATACAAAAACAAACCTTCACAAAAGGACGCCTCGTGTTTTACGACAACAAGACAGCTTGACAGCTTCACAGTGGGCCACGAGGCGAGTTTGACCAGCATAGCATTTTGCACTGAACAATAATTCGAAGTTCGAAAGTAAAATTAAAAACGAACCTCCGGTTTGATTCAATTCAAAAAATTATTCTGAATCTAAAAACTGTGTGTTAAATTCAGTAAGAATCGTATAAAACGGTTAAAATAATTTTAGAGACGCAAACTCTAAAACATTAACATGCGGCGAACCTCTGTGCCGATGTATTTCAACCCTCGAAGCCGGCCGTGTAAACTATTCTTTCCATCGGAATCCGCACGTACGTAAAACTCGACATACGCAATTTGTGCTCGGTACCGTACTATAGCGTATATCAGATAATGAATTTTATTGCTAAAATAAACTAATAAATTTTGCATTAAATTTGCGCGTAACAGTACCTGTTTAACAACAAAAACATTTAATGCAAAATTCTGTGGCGATACATTTCAACCCTCGAAGCCGGCCGTGTAAACTATTCTTTCCATAGGAATCGGCACGTACGTGTGAAACTCGACATACGCAATTTGTGCTCGGTACCGTGCTATAATATTCAAATAATTAATATAATGCTAAACTAACGCGCTAATCCTTAGCAAAAATCAGTAAGCCACGGCGCGCCACCAATCGCAACCTAAAAGGAGCGAGGGCAAGCCTCCCATCTATCCGAACAAAAAAAAAACACACACTTTTATTACTTTCTTTTTATTTATTTTTATATAACAAAAACTTCGCGGCCTTCGTGGCGTACCGGAACGATTAAAAACCAGCAGCTGCAGCTACCAGACAGCTGCTTTTCTTCCTTTCTTTCTTTCCAAAACACTTTTCTTTCTTTCGTTTTATTTATTTTTATATAACAAAAACTTTGACGCCTTCGTGGCGTACCGGAACGATGAAAAACCAGCAGCTGCAGCTACCAGACAGCTGCTTTTCTTCCTTCCTTTCTTTCTTTCCAAAACACTTTTCTTTCTTTCGTTTTATTTATTTTTATATAACAAAAAACTTTGACGCCTTCGTGGCGTACCGGAACGATGAAAAACCAGCAGCTGCAGCTACCAGCAACCTGCAAAAAAAAAACAAAACAAAACACCTTAAAATATGAATGAAATAATAAAACTTATTTGTGATAAAAAACCTACCAGCTACCAGCAACCTTCCAGCAATACAGCCCTTCCCGCAGCTGCAGCTACCAGCAACCTTCCAGCCATCCACACGAGCACGAACCGTACTTTCGTTCGTTTCTTGCGGGCTGCCTGTATGGAATATAAATAAAAAACACGAATTAATACTCATTTATAATTATTATTACACAAATATACAAAAACAAACCTTCACAAAAGGACGCCTCGTGTTTTACGACAACAAGACAGCTTGACAGCTTCACAGTGGGCCACGAGGCGAGTTTGACCAGCATAGCATTTTGCACTGAACAATAATTCGAAGTTCGAAAGTAAAATTAAAACGAACCTCCGGTTTGATTCAATTCAAAAAATTATTCTGAATCTAAAAACTGTGTGTTAAATTCAGTAAGAATCGTATAAAACGGTTAAAATAATTTTAGAGACGCAAACTCTAAAACATTAACATGCGGCGAACCTCTGTGCCGATGTATTTCAACCCTCGAAGCCGGCCGTGTAAACTATTCTTTCCATCGGAATCCGCACGTACGTGTAAAACTCGACATACGCAATTTGTGCTCGGTACCGTACTATAGCGTATATCAGATAATGAATTTTATTGCTAAAATAAACTAATAAATTTTGCATTAAATTTGCGCGTAACAGTACCTGTTTAACAACAAAAACATTTAATGCAAAATTCTGTGGCGATACATTTCAACCCTCGAAGCCGGCCGTGTAAACTATTCTTTCCATAGGAATCGGCACGTACGTGTGAAACTCGACATACGCAATTTGTGCTCGGTACCGTGCTATAATATTCAAATAATTAATATAATGCTAAACTAACGCGCTAATCCTTAGCAAAAAATCAGTAAGCCACGGCGCGCCACCAATCGCAACCTAAAAGGAGCGAGGGCAAGCCTCCCATCTATCCGAACAAAAAAAACACACACTTTTATTACTTTCTTTTTATTTATTTTTATATAACAAAAAAAACTTCGCGGCCTTCGTGGCGTACCGGAACGATTAAAAACCAGCAGCTGCAGCTACCAGACAGCTGCTTTTCTTCCTTTCTTTCTTTCCAAAACACTTTTCTTTCTTTCGTTTTATTTATTTTTATATAACAAAAACTTTGACGCCTTCGTGGCGTACCGGAACGATGAAAAAACCAGCAGCTGCAGCTACCAGACAGCTGCTTTTCTTCCTTCCTTTCTTTCTTTCCAAAACACTTTTCTTTCTTTCGTTTTATTTATTTTTATATAACAAAAACTTTGACGCCTTCGTGGCGTACCGGAACGATGAAAAACCAGCAGCTGCAGCTACCAGCAACCTGCAAAAAAACAAAACAAAACACCTTAAAATATGAATGAAATAATAAAACTTATTTGTGATAAAAACCTACCAGCTACCAGCAACCTTCCAGCAATACAGCCCTTCCCGCAGCTGCAGCTACCAGCAACCTTCCAGCCATCCACACGAGCACGAACCGTACTTTCGTTCGTTTCTTGCGGGCTGCCTGTATGGAATATAAATAAAAAACACGAATTAATACTCATTTATAATTATTATTACACAAATATACAAAAACAAACCTTCACAAAAGGACGCCTCGTGTTTTACGACAACAAGACAGCTTGACAGCTTCACAGTGGGCCACGAGGCGAGTTTGACCAGCATAGCATTTTGCACTGAACAATAATTCGAAGTTCGAAAGTAAAATTAAAACGAACCTCCGGTTTGATTCAATTCAAAAATTATTCTGAATCTAAAAACTGTGTGTTAAATTCAGTAAGAATCGTATAAAACGGTTAAAATAATTTTAGAGACGCAAACTCTAAAACATTAACATGCGGCGAACCTCTGTGCCGATGTATTTCAACCCTCGAAGCCGGCCGTGTAAACTATTCTTTCCATCGGAATCCGCACGTACGTGTAAAACTCGACATACGCAATTTGTGCTCGGTACCGTACTATAGCGTATATCAGATAATGAATTTTATTGCTAAATAAACTAATAAATTTTGCATTAAATTTGCGCGTAACAGTACCTGTTTAACAACAAAAACATTTAATGCAAAATTCTGTGGCGATACATTTCAACCCTCGAAGCCGGCCGTGTAAACTATTCTTTCCATAGGAATCGGCACGTACGTGTGAAACTCGACATACGCAATTTGTGCTCGGTACCGTGCTATAATATTCAAATAATTAATATAATGCTAAACTAACGCGCTAATCCTTAGCAAAAAATCAGTAAGCCACGGCGCGCCACCAATCGCAACCTAAAAGGAGCGAGGGCAAGCCTCCCATCTATCCGAACAAAAAAACACACACTTTTATTACTTTCTTTTTATTTATTTTTATATAACAAAAAACTTCGCGGCCTTCGTGGCGTACCGGAACGATTAAAAACCAGCAGCTGCAGCTACCAGACAGCTGCTTTTCTTCCTTTCTTTCTTTCCAAAACACTTTTCTTTCTTTCGTTTTATTTATTTTTATATAACAAAAACTTTGACGCCTTCGTGGCGTACCGGAACGATGAAAAACCAGCAGCTGCAGCTACCAGACAGCTGCTTTTCTTCCTTCCTTTCTTTCTTTCCAAAACACTTTTCTTTCTTTCGTTTTATTTATTTTTATATAACAAAAACTTTGACGCCTTCGTGGCGTACCGGAACGATGAAAAACCAGCAGCTGCAGCTACCAGCAACCTGCAAAAAAACAAAACAAAACACCTTAAAATATGAATGAAATAATAAAACTTATTTGTGATAAAAAAAACCTACCAGCTACCAGCAACCTTCCAGCAATACAGCCCTTCCCGCAGCTGCAGCTACCAGCAACCTTCCAGCCATCCACACGAGCACGAACCGTACTTTCGTTCGTTTCTTGCGGGCTGCCTGTATGGAATATAAATAAAAACACGAATTAATACTCATTTATAATTATTATTACACAAATATACAAAAACAAACCTTCACAAAAGGACGCCTCGTGTTTTACGACAACAAGACAGCTTGACAGCTTCACAGTGGGCCACGAGGCGAGTTTGACCAGCATAGCATTTTGCACTGAACAATAATTCGAAGTTCGAAAGTAAAATTAAAAACGAACCTCCGGTTTGATTCAATTCAAAAATTATTCTGAATCTAAAAACTGTGTGTTAAATTCAGTAAGAATCGTATAAAACGGTTAAAATAATTTTAGAGACGCAAACTCTAAAACATTAACATGCGGCGAACCTCTGTGCCGATGTATTTCAACCCTCGAAGCCGGCCGTGTAAACTATTCTTTCCATCGGAATCCGCACGTACGTGTAAAACTCGACATACGCAATTTGTGCTCGGTACCGTACTATAGCGTATATCAGATAATGAATTTTATTGCTAAAATAAACTAATAAATTTTGCATTAAATTTGCGCGTAACAGTACCTGTTTAACAACAAAAACATTTAATGCAAAATTCTGTGGCGATACATTTCAACCCTCGAAGCCGGCCGTGTAAACTATTCTTTCCATAGGAATCGGCACGTACGTGTGAAACTCGACATACGCAATTTGTGCTCGGTACCGTGCTATAATATTCAAATAATTAATATAATGCTAAACTAACGCGCTAATCCTTAGCAAAAATCAGTAAGCCACGGCGCGCCACCAATCGCAACCTAAAAGGAGCGAGGGCAAGCCTCCCATCTATCCGAACAAAAAAACACACACTTTTATTACTTTCTTTTTATTTATTTTTATATAACAAAAAACTTCGCGGCCTTCGTGGCGTACCGGAACGATTAAAACCAGCAGCTGCAGCTACCAGACAGCTGCTTTTCTTCCTTTCTTTCTTTCCAAAACACTTTTCTTTCTTTCGTTTTATTTATTTTTATATAACAAAAACTTTGACGCCTTCGTGGCGTACCGGAACGATGAAAACCAGCAGCTGCAGCTACCAGACAGCTGCTTTTCTTCCTTCCTTTCTTTCTTTCCAAAACACTTTTCTTTCTTTCGTTTTATTTATTTTTATATAACAAAAACTTTGACGCCTTCGTGGCGTACCGGAACGATGAAAACCAGCAGCTGCAGCTACCAGCAACCTGCAAAAAAACAAAACAAAACACCTTAAAATATGAATGAAATAATAAAACTTATTTGTGATAAAAAAAACCTACCAGCTACCAGCAACCTTCCAGCAATACAGCCCTTCCCGCAGCTGCAGCTACCAGCAACCTTCCAGCCATCCACACGAGCACGAACCGTACTTTCGTTCGTTTCTTGCGGGCTGCCTGTATGGAATATAAATAAAAAACACGAATTAATACTCATTTATAATTATTATTACACAAATATACAAAAACAAACCTTCACAAAAGGACGCCTCGTGTTTTACGACAACAAGACAGCTTGACAGCTTCACAGTGGGCCACGAGGCGAGTTTGACCAGCATAGCATTTTGCACTGAACAATAATTCGAAGTTCGAAAGTAAATTAAAAACGAACCTCCGGTTTGATTCAATTCAAAAAATTATTCTGAATCTAAAAACTGTGTGTTAAATTCAGTAAGAATCGTATAAAACGGTTAAAATAATTTTAGAGACGCAAACTCTAAAACATTAACATGCGGCGAACCTCTGTGCCGATGTATTTCAACCCTCGAAGCCGGCCGTGTAAACTATTCTTTCCATCGGAATCCGCACGTACGTGTAAAACTCGACATACGCAATTTGTGCTCGGTACCGTACTATAGCGTATATCAGATAATGAATTTTATTGCTAAAATAAACTAATAAATTTTGCATTAAATTTGCGCGTAACAGTACCTGTTTAACAACAAAAACATTTAATGCAAAATTCTGTGGCGATACATTTCAACCCTCGAAGCCGGCCGTGTAAACTATTCTTTCCATAGGAATCGGCACGTACGTGTGAAACTCGACATACGCAATTTGTGCTCGGTACCGTGCTATAATATTCAAATAATTAATATAATGCTAAACTAACGCGCTAATCCTTAGCAAAAATCAGTAAGCCACGGCGCGCCACCAATCGCAACCTAAAAGGAGCGAGGGCAAGCCTCCCATCTATCCGAACAAAAAAAACACACACTTTTATTACTTTCTTTTATTTATTTTTATATAACAAAAACTTCGCGGCCTTCGTGGCGTACCGGAACGATTAAAACCAGCAGCTGCAGCTACCAGACAGCTGCTTTTCTTCCTTTCTTTCTTTCCAAAACACTTTTCTTTCTTTCGTTTTATTTATTTTTATATAACAAAAAACTTTGACGCCTTCGTGGCGTACCGGAACGATGAAAAACCAGCAGCTGCAGCTACCAGACAGCTGCTTTTCTTCCTTCCTTTCTTTCTTTCCAAAACACTTTTCTTTCTTTCGTTTTATTTATTTTTATATAACAAAAAACTTTGACGCCTTCGTGGCGTACCGGAACGATGAAAAACCAGCAGCTGCAGCTACCAGCAACCTGCAAAAAAACAAAACAAAACACCTTAAAATATGAATGAAATAATAAAACTTATTTGTGATAAAAAACCTACCAGCTACCAGCAACCTTCCAGCAATACAGCCCTTCCCGCAGCTGCAGCTACCAGCAACCTTCCAGCCATCCACACGAGCACGAACCGTACTTTCGTTCGTTTCTTGCGGGCTGCCTGTATGGAATATAAATAAAAAACACGAATTAATACTCATTTATAATTATTATTACACAAATATACAAAAACAAACCTTCACAAAAGGACGCCTCGTGTTTTACGACAACAAGACAGCTTGACAGCTTCACAGTGGGCCACGAGGCGAGTTTGACCAGCATAGCATTTTGCACTGAACAATAATTCGAAGTTCGAAAGTAAAATTAAAAACGAACCTCCGGTTTGATTCAATTCAAAAATTATTCTGAATCTAAAAACTGTGTGTTAAATTCAGTAAGAATCGTATAAAACGGTTAAAATAATTTTAGAGACGCAAACTCTAAAACATTAACATGCGGCGAACCTCTGTGCCGATGTATTTCAACCCTCGAAGCCGGCCGTGTAAACTATTCTTTCCATCGGAATCCGCACGTACGTGTAAAACTCGACATACGCAATTTGTGCTCGGTACCGTACTATAGCGTATATCAGATAATGAATTTTATTGCTAAAATAAACTAATAAATTTTGCATTAAATTTGCGCGTAACAGTACCTGTTTAACAACAAAAACATTTAATGCAAAATTCTGTGGCGATACATTTCAACCCTCGAAGCCGGCCGTGTAAACTATTCTTTCCATAGGAATCGGCACGTACGTGTGAAACTCGACATACGCAATTTGTGCTCGGTACCGTGCTATAATATTCAAATAATTAATATAATGCTAAACTAACGCGCTAATCCTTAGCAAAAATCAGTAAGCCACGGCGCGCCACCAATCGCAACCTAAAAGGAGCGAGGGCAAGCCTCCCATCTATCCGAACAAAAAAACACACACTTTTATTACTTTCTTTTTATTTATTTTTATATAACAAAAACTTCGCGGCCTTCGTGGCGTACCGGAACGATTAAAAACCAGCAGCTGCAGCTACCAGACAGCTGCTTTTCTTCCTTTCTTTCTTTCCAAAACACTTTTCTTTCTTTCGTTTTATTTATTTTTATATAACAAAAACTTTGACGCCTTCGTGGCGTACCGGAACGATGAAAAACCAGCAGCTGCAGCTACCAGACAGCTGCTTTTCTTCCTTCCTTTCTTTCTTTCCAAAACACTTTTCTTTCTTTCGTTTTATTTATTTTTATATAACAAAAACTTTGACGCCTTCGTGGCGTACCGGAACGATGAAAAACCAGCAGCTGCAGCTACCAGCAACCTGCAAAAAAAACAAAACAAAACACCTTAAAATATGAATGAAATAATAAAACTTATTTGTGATAAAAAAAACCTACCAGCTACCAGCAACCTTCCAGCAATACAGCCCTTCCCGCAGCTGCAGCTACCAGCAACCTTCCAGCCATCCACACGAGCACGAACCGTACTTTCGTTCGTTTCTTGCGGGCTGCCTGTATGGAATATAAATAAAAAACACGAATTAATACTCATTTATAATTATTATTACACAAATATACAAAAACAAACCTTCACAAAAGGACGCCTCGTGTTTTACGACAACAAGACAGCTTGACAGCTTCACAGTGGGCCACGAGGCGAGTTTGACCAGCATAGCATTTTGCACTGAACAATAATTCGAAGTTCGAAAGTAAAATTAAAAACGAACCTCCGGTTTGATTCAATTCAAAAATTATTCTGAATCTAAAAACTGTGTGTTAAATTCAGTAAGAATCGTATAAAACGGTTAAAATAATTTTAGAGACGCAAACTCTAAAACATTAACATGCGGCGAACCTCTGTGCCGATGTATTTCAACCCTCGAAGCCGGCCGTGTAAACTATTCTTTCCATCGGAATCCGCACGTACGTGTAAAACTCGACATACGCAATTTGTGCTCGGTACCGTACTATAGCGTATATCAGATAATGAATTTTATTGCTAAAATAAACTAATAAATTTTGCATTAAATTTGCGCGTAACAGTACCTGTTTAACAACAAAAACATTTAATGCAAAATTCTGTGGCGATACATTTCAACCCTCGAAGCCGGCCGTGTAAACTATTCTTTCCATAGGAATCGGCACGTACGTGTGAAACTCGACATACGCAATTTGTGCTCGGTACCGTGCTATAATATTCAAATAATTAATATAATGCTAAACTAACGCGCTAATCCTTAGCAAAAATCAGTAAGCCACGGCGCGCCACCAATCGCAACCTAAAAGGAGCGAGGGCAAGCCTCCCATCTATCCGAACAAAAAAACACACACTTTTATTACTTTCTTTTTATTTATTTTTATATAACAAAAACTTCGCGGCCTTCGTGGCGTACCGGAACGATTAAAAACCAGCAGCTGCAGCTACCAGACAGCTGCTTTTCTTCCTTTCTTTCTTTCCAAAACACTTTTCTTTCTTTCGTTTTATTTATTTTTATATAACAAAAACTTTGACGCCTTCGTGGCGTACCGGAACGATGAAAACCAGCAGCTGCAGCTACCAGACAGCTGCTTTTCTTCCTTCCTTTCTTTCTTTCCAAAACACTTTTCTTTCTTTCGTTTTATTTATTTTTATATAACAAAAACTTTGACGCCTTCGTGGCGTACCGGAACGATGAAAAACCAGCAGCTGCAGCTACCAGCAACCTGCAAAAAAAACAAAACAAAACACCTTAAAATATGAATGAAATAATAAAACTTATTTGTGATAAAAAAACCTACCAGCTACCAGCAACCTTCCAGCAATACAGCCCTTCCCGCAGCTGCAGCTACCAGCAACCTTCCAGCCATCCACACGAGCACGAACCGTACTTTCGTTCGTTTCTTGCGGGCTGCCTGTATGGAATATAAATAAAAAACACGAATTAATACTCATTTATAATTATTATTACACAAATATACAAAAACAAACCTTCACAAAAGGACGCCTCGTGTTTTACGACAACAAGACAGCTTGACAGCTTCACAGTGGGCCACGAGGCGAGTTTGACCAGCATAGCATTTTGCACTGAACAATAATTCGAAGTTCGAAAGTAAAATTAAAACGAACCTCCGGTTTGATTCAATTCAAAAAATTATTCTGAATCTAAAAACTGTGTGTTAAATTCAGTAAGAATCGTATAAAACGGTTAAAATAATTTTAGAGACGCAAACTCTAAAACATTAACATGCGGCGAACCTCTGTGCCGATGTATTTCAACCCTCGAAGCCGGCCGTGTAAACTATTCTTTCCATCGGAATCCGCACGTACGTGTAAAACTCGACATACGCAATTTGTGCTCGGTACCGTACTATAGCGTATATCAGATAATGAATTTTATTGCTAAAATAAACTAATAAATTTTGCATTAAATTTGCGCGTAACAGTACCTGTTTAACAACAAAAACATTTAATGCAAAATTCTGTGGCGATACATTTCAACCCTCGAAGCCGGCCGTGTAAACTATTCTTTCCATAGGAATCGGCACGTACGTGTGAAACTCGACATACGCAATTTGTGCTCGGTACCGTGCTATAATATTCAAATAATTAATATAATGCTAAACTAACGCGCTAATCCTTAGCAAAAATCAGTAAGCCACGGCGCGCCACCAATCGCAACCTAAAAGGAGCGAGGGCAAGCCTCCCATCTATCCGAACAAAAAAACACACACTTTTATTACTTTCTTTTTATTTATTTTTATATAACAAAAACTTCGCGGCCTTCGTGGCGTACCGGAACGATTAAAACCAGCAGCTGCAGCTACCAGACAGCTGCTTTTCTTCCTTTCTTTCTTTCCAAAACACTTTTCTTTCTTTCGTTTTATTTATTTTTATATAACAAAAACTTTGACGCCTTCGTGGCGTACCGGAACGATGAAAAACCAGCAGCTGCAGCTACCAGACAGCTGCTTTTCTTCCTTCCTTTCTTTCTTTCCAAAACACTTTTCTTTCTTTCGTTTTATTTATTTTTATATAACAAAAACTTTGACGCCTTCGTGGCGTACCGGAACGATGAAAACCAGCAGCTGCAGCTACCAGCAACCTGCAAAAAAACAAAACAAAACACCTTAAAATATGAATGAAATAATAAAACTTATTTGTGATAAAAAAAAACCTACCAGCTACCAGCAACCTTCCAGCAATACAGCCCTTCCCGCAGCTGCAGCTACCAGCAACCTTCCAGCCATCCACACGAGCACGAACCGTACTTTCGTTCGTTTCTTGCGGGCTGCCTGTATGGAATATAAATAAAAAACACGAATTAATACTCATTTATAATTATTATTACACAAATATACAAAAACAAACCTTCACAAAAGGACGCCTCGTGTTTTACGACAACAAGACAGCTTGACAGCTTCACAGTGGGCCACGAGGCGAGTTTGACCAGCATAGCATTTTGCACTGAACAATAATTCGAAGTTCGAAAGTAAAATTAAAAACGAACCTCCGGTTTGATTCAATTCAAAAATTATTCTGAATCTAAAAACTGTGTGTTAAATTCAGTAAGAATCGTATAAAACGGTTAAAATAATTTTAGAGACGCAAACTCTAAAACATTAACATGCGGCGAACCTCTGTGCCGATGTATTTCAACCCTCGAAGCCGGCCGTGTAAACTATTCTTTCCATCGGAATCCGCACGTACGTGTAAAACTCGACATACGCAATTTGTGCTCGGTACCGTACTATAGCGTATATCAGATAATGAATTTTATTGCTAAAATAAACTAATAAATTTTGCATTAAATTTGCGCGTAACAGTACCTGTTTAACAACAAAAACATTTAATGCAAAATTCTGTGGCGATACATTTCAACCCTCGAAGCCGGCCGTGTAAACTATTCTTTCCATAGGAATCGGCACGTACGTGTGAAACTCGACATACGCAATTTGTGCTCGGTACCGTGCTATAATATTCAAATAATTAATATAATGCTAAACTAACGCGCTAATCCTTAGCAAAAATCAGTAAGCCACGGCGCGCCACCAATCGCAACCTAAAAGGAGCGAGGGCAAGCCTCCCATCTATCCGAACAAAAAAAACACACACTTTTATTACTTTCTTTTATTTATTTTTATATAACAAAAACTTCGCGGCCTTCGTGGCGTACCGGAACGATTAAAACCAGCAGCTGCAGCTACCAGACAGCTGCTTTTCTTCCTTTCTTTCTTTCCAAAACACTTTTCTTTCTTTCGTTTTATTTATTTTTATATAACAAAAACTTTGACGCCTTCGTGGCGTACCGGAACGATGAAAAACCAGCAGCTGCAGCTACCAGACAGCTGCTTTTCTTCCTTCCTTTCTTTCTTTCCAAAACACTTTTCTTTCTTTCGTTTTATTTATTTTTATATAACAAAAACTTTGACGCCTTCGTGGCGTACCGGAACGATGAAAAACCAGCAGCTGCAGCTACCAGCAACCCGCAAAAAAAAAAACAAAACAAAACACCTTAAAATATGAATGAAATAATAAAACTTATTTGTGATAAAAAACCTACCAGCTACCAGCAACCTTCCAGCAATACAGCCCTTCCCGCAGCTGCAGCTACCAGCAACCTTCCAGCCATCCACACGAGCACGAACCGTACTTTCGTTCGTTTCTTGCGGGCTGCCTGTATGGAATATAAATAAAAAACACGAATTAATACTCATTTATAATTATTATTACACAAATATACAAAAACAAACCTTCACAAAAGGACGCCTCGTGTTTTACGACAACAAGACAGCTTGACAGCTTCACAGTGGGCCACGAGGCGAGTTTGACCAGCATAGCATTTTGCACTGAACAATAATTCGAAGTTCGAAAGTAAAATTAAAAACGAACCTCCGGTTTGATTCAATTCAAAAAATTATTCTGAATCTAAAAACTGTGTGTTAAATTCAGTAAGAATCGTATAAAACGGTTAAAATAATTTTAGAGACGCAAACTCTAAAACATTAACATGCGGCGAACCTCTGTGCCGATGTATTTCAACCCTCGAAGCCGGCCGTGTAAACTATTCTTTCCATCGGAATCCGCACGTACGTGTAAAACTCGACATACGCAATTTGTGCTCGGTACCGTACTATAGCGTATATCAGATAATGAATTTTATTGCTAAAATAAACTAATAAATTTTGCATTAAATTTGCGCGTAACAGTACCTGTTTAACAACAAAAACATTTAATGCAAAATTCTGTGGCGATACATTTCAACCCTCGAAGCCGGCCGTGTAAACTATTCTTTCCATAGGAATCGGCACGTACGTGTGAAACTCGACATACGCAATTTGTGCTCGGTACCGTGCTATAATATTCAAATAATTAATATAATGCTAAACTAACGCGCTAATCCTTAGCAAAAATCAGTAAGCCACGGCGCGCCACCAATCGCAACCTAAAAGGAGCGAGGGCAAGCCTCCCATCTATCCGAACAAAAAAACACACACTTTTATTACTTTCTTTTTATTTATTTTTATATAACAAAAACTTCGCGGCCTTCGTGGCGTACCGGAACGATTAAAACCAGCAGCTGCAGCTACCAGACAGCTGCTTTTCTTCCTTTCTTTCTTTCCAAAACACTTTTCTTTCTTTCGTTTTATTTATTTTTATATAACAAAAACTTTGACGCCTTCGTGGCGTACCGGAACGATGAAAAACCAGCAGCTGCAGCTACCAGACAGCTGCTTTTCTTCCTTCCTTTCTTTCTTTCCAAAACACTTTTCTTTCTTTCGTTTTATTTATTTTTATATAACAAAAACTTTGACGCCTTCGTGGCGTACCGGAACGATGAAAAACCAGCAGCTGCAGCTACCAGCAACCTGCAAAAAAACAAAACAAAACACCTTAAAATATGAATGAAATAATAAAACTTATTTGTGATAAAAAAAACCTACCAGCTACCAGCAACCTTCCAGCAATACAGCCCTTCCCGCAGCTGCAGCTACCAGCAACCTTCCAGCCATCCACACGAGCACGAACCGTACTTTCGTTCGTTTCTTGCGGGCTGCCTGTATGGAATATAAATAAAAACACGAATTAATACTCATTTATAATTATTATTACACAAATATACAAAAACAAACCTTCACAAAAGGACGCCTCGTGTTTTACGACAACAAGACAGCTTGACAGCTTCACAGTGGGCCACGAGGCGAGTTTGACCAGCATAGCATTTTGCACTGAACAATAATTCGAAGTTCGAAAGTAAAATTAAAAACGAACCTCCGGTTTGATTCAATTCAAAAAATTATTCTGAATCTAAAACTGTGTGTTAAATTCAGTAAGAATCGTATAAAACGGTTAAAATAATTTTAGAGACGCAAACTCTAAAACATTAACATGCGGCGAACCTCTGTGCCGATGTATTTCAACCCTCGAAGCCGGCCGTGTAAACTATTCTTTCCATCGGAATCCGCACGTACGTGTAAAACTCGACATACGCAATTTGTGCTCGGTACCGTACTATAGCGTATATCAGATAATGAATTTTATTGCTAAAATAAACTAATAAATTTTGCATTAAATTTGCGCGTAACAGTACCTGTTTAACAACAAAAACATTTAATGCAAAATTCTGTGGCGATACATTTCAACCCTCGAAGCCGGCCGTGTAAACTATTCTTTCCATAGGAATCGGCACGTACGTGTGAAACTCGACATACGCAATTTGTGCTCGGTACCGTGCTATAATATTCAAATAATTAATATAATGCTAAACTAACGCGCTAATCCTTAGCAAAAATCAGTAAGCCACGGCGCGCCACCAATCGCAACCTAAAAGGAGCGAGGGCAAGCCTCCCATCTATCCGAACAAAAAAAAAAAACACACACTTTTATTACTTTCTTTTTATTTATTTTTATATAACAAAAAACTTCGCGGCCTTCGTGGCGTACCGGAACGATTAAAAACCAGCAGCTGCAGCTACCAGACAGCTGCTTTTCTTCCTTTCTTTCTTTCCAAAACACTTTTCTTTCTTTCGTTTTATTTATTTTTATATAACAAAAACTTTGACGCCTTCGTGGCGTACCGGAACGATGAAAAACCAGCAGCTGCAGCTACCAGACAGCTGCTTTTCTTCCTTCCTTTCTTTCTTTCCAAAACACTTTTCTTTCTTTCGTTTTATTTATTTTTATATAACAAAAACTTTGACGCCTTCGTGGCGTACCGGAACGATGAAAAACCAGCAGCTGCAGCTACCAGCAACCTGCAAAAAAACAAAACAAAACACCTTAAAATATGAATGAAATAATAAAACTTATTTGTGATAAAAAAAACCTACCAGCTACCAGCAACCTTCCAGCAATACAGCCCTTCCCGCAGCTGCAGCTACCAGCAACCTTCCAGCCATCCACACGAGCACGAACCGTACTTTCGTTCGTTTCTTGCGGGCTGCCTGTATGGAATATAAATAAAAAACACGAATTAATACTCATTTATAATTATTATTACACAAATATACAAAAACAAACCTTCACAAAAGGACGCCTCGTGTTTTACGACAACAAGACAGCTTGACAGCTTCACAGTGGGCCACGAGGCGAGTTTGACCAGCATAGCATTTTGCACTGAACAATAATTCGAAGTTCGAAAGTAAAATTAAAACGAACCTCCGGTTTGATTCAATTCAAAAAATTATTCTGAATCTAAAAACTGTGTGTTAAATTCAGTAAGAATCGTATAAAACGGTTAAAATAATTTTAGAGACGCAAACTCTAAAACATTAACATGCGGCGAACCTCTGTGCCGATGTATTTCAACCCTCGAAGCCGGCCGTGTAAACTATTCTTTCCATCGGAATCCGCACGTACGTGTAAAACTCGACATACGCAATTTGTGCTCGGTACCGTACTATAGCGTATATCAGATAATGAATTTTATTGCTAAAATAAACTAATAAATTTTGCATTAAATTTGCGCGTAACAGTACCTGTTTAACAACAAAAACATTTAATGCAAAATTCTGTGGCGATACATTTCAACCCTCGAAGCCGGCCGTGTAAACTATTCTTTCCATAGGAATCGGCACGTACGTGTGAAACTCGACATACGCAATTTGTGCTCGGTACCGTGCTATAATATTCAAATAATTAATATAATGCTAAACTAACGCGCTAATCCTTAGCAAAAATCAGTAAGCCACGGCGCGCCACCAATCGCAACCTAAAAGGAGCGAGGGCAAGCCTCCCATCTATCCGAACAAAAAAAAAAACACACACTTTTATTACTTTCTTTTTATTTATTTTTATATAACAAAAACTTCGCGGCCTTCGTGGCGTACCGGAACGATTAAAACCAGCAGCTGCAGCTACCAGACAGCTGCTTTTCTTCCTTTCTTTCTTTCCAAAACACTTTTCTTTCTTTCGTTTTATTTATTTTTATATAACAAAAACTTTGACGCCTTCGTGGCGTACCGGAACGATGAAAAACCAGCAGCTGCAGCTACCAGACAGCTGCTTTTCTTCCTTCCTTTCTTTCTTTCCAAAACACTTTTCTTTCTTTCGTTTTATTTATTTTTATATAACAAAAACTTTGACGCCTTCGTGGCGTACCGGAACGATGAAAAACCAGCAGCTGCAGCTACCAGCAACCTGCAAAAAAAACAAAACAAAACACCTTAAAATATGAATGAAATAATAAAACTTATTTGTGATAAAAAAAACCTACCAGCTACCAGCAACCTTCCAGCAATACAGCCCTTCCCGCAGCTGCAGCTACCAGCAACCTTCCAGCCATCCACACGAGCACGAACCGTACTTTCGTTCGTTTCTTGCGGGCTGCCTGTATGGAATATAAATAAAAAACACGAATTAATACTCATTTATAATTATTATTACACAAATATACAAAAAACAAACCTTCACAAAAGGACGCCTCGTGTTTTACGACAACAAGACAGCTTGACAGCTTCACAGTGGGCCACGAGGCGAGTTTGACCAGCATAGCATTTTGCACTGAACAATAATTCGAAGTTCGAAAGTAAAATTAAAAACGAACCTCCGGTTTGATTCAATTCAAAAAAATTATTCTGAATCTAAAAACTGTGTGTTAAATTCAGTAAGAATCGTATAAAACGGTTAAAATAATTTTAGAGACGCAAACTCTAAAACATTAACATGCGGCGAACCTCTGTGCCGATGTATTTCAACCCTCGAAGCCGGCCGTGTAAACTATTCTTTCCATCGGAATCCGCACGTACGTGTAAAACTCGACATACGCAATTTGTGCTCGGTACCGTACTATAGCGTATATCAGATAATGAATTTTATTGCTAAAATAAACTAATAAATTTTGCATTAAATTTGCGCGTAACAGTACCTGTTTAACAACAAAAACATTTAATGCAAAATTCTGTGGCGATACATTTCAACCCTCGAAGCCGGCCGTGTAAACTATTCTTTCCATAGGAATCGGCACGTACGTGTGAAACTCGACATACGCAATTTGTGCTCGGTACCGTGCTATAATATTCAAATAATTAATATAATGCTAAACTAACGCGCTAATCCTTAGCAAAAATCAGTAAGCCACGGCGCGCCACCAATCGCAACCTAAAAGGAGCGAGGGCAAGCCTCCCATCTATCCGAACAAAAAAAAAACACACACTTTTATTACTTTTCTTTTTATTTATTTTTATATAACAAAAACTTCGCGGCCTTCGTGGCGTACCGGAACGATTAAAAACCAGCAGCTGCAGCTACCAGACAGCTGCTTTTCTTCCTTTCTTTCTTTCCAAAACACTTTTCTTTCTTTCGTTTTATTTATTTTTATATAACAAAAACTTTGACGCCTTCGTGGCGTACCGGAACGATGAAAAACCAGCAGCTGCAGCTACCAGACAGCTGCTTTTCCTTCCTTTCTTTCTTTCCAAAACACTTTTCTTTCTTTCGTTTTATTTATTTTTATATAACAAAAACTTTGACGCCTTCGTGGCGTACCGGAACGATGAAAAACCAGCAGCTGCAGCTACCAGCAACCTGCAAAAAAAACAAAACAAAACACCTTAAAATATGAATGAAATAATAAAACTTATTTGTGATAAAAAAAACCTACCAGCTACCAGCAACCTTCCAGCAATACAGCCCTTCCCGCAGCTGCAGCTACCAGCAACCTTCCAGCCATCCACACGAGCACGAACCGTACTTTCGTTCGTTTCTTGCGGGCTGCCTGTATGGAATATAAATAAAAAACACGAATTAATACTCATTTATAATTATTATTACACAAATATACAAAAACAAACCTTCACAAAAGGACGCCTCGTGTTTTACGACAACAAGACAGCTTGACAGCTTCACAGTGGGCCACGAGGCGAGTTTGACCAGCATAGCATTTTGCACTGAACAATAATTCGAAGTTCGAAAGTAAAATTAAAAACGAACCTCCGGTTTGATTCAATTCAAAAAATTATTCTGAATCTAAAAACTGTGTGTTAAATTCAGTAAGAATCGTATAAAACGGTTAAAATAATTTTAGAGACGCAAACTCTAAAACATTAACATGCGGCGAACCTCTGTGCCGATGTATTTCAACCCTCGAAGCCGGCCGTGTAAACTATTCTTTCCATCGGAATCCGCACGTACGTGTAAAACTCGACATACGCAATTTGTGCTCGGTACCGTACTATAGCGTATATCAGATAATGAATTTTATTGCTAAAATAAACTAATAAATTTTGCATTAAATTTGCGCGTAACAGTACCTGTTTAACAACAAAAACATTTAATGCAAAATTCTGTGGCGATACATTTCAACCCTCGAAGCCGGCCGTGTAAACTATTCTTTCCATAGGAATCGGCACGTACGTGTGAAACTCGACATACGCAATTTGTGCTCGGTACCGTGCTATAATATTCAAATAATTAATATAATGCTAAACTAACGCGCTAATCCTTAGCAAAAATCAGTAAGCCACGGCGCGCCACCAATCGCAACCTAAAAGGAGCGAGGGCAAGCCTCCCATCTATCCGAACAAAAAAAAAACACACACTTTTATTACTTTCTTTTTATTTATTTTTATATAACAAAAACTTCGCGGCCTTCGTGGCGTACCGGAACGATTAAAAACCAGCAGCTGCAGCTACCAGACAGCTGCTTTTCTTCCTTTCTTTCTTTCCAAAACACTTTTCTTTCTTTCGTTTTATTTATTTTTATATAACAAAAACTTTGACGCCTTCGTGGCGTACCGGAACGATGAAAAACCAGCAGCTGCAGCTACCAGACAGCTGCTTTTCCTTCCTTTCTTTCCAAAACACTTTTCTTTCTTTCGTTTTATTTATTTTTATATAACAAAAAACTTTGACGCCTTCGTGGCGTACCGGAACGATGAAAAACCAGCAGCTGCAGCTACCAGCAACCTGCAAAAAAAAAACAAAACAAAACACCTTAAAATATGAATGAAATAATAAAACTTATTTGTGATAAAAAAAACCTACCAGCTACCAGCAACCTTCCAGCAATACAGCCCTTCCCGCAGCTGCAGCTACCAGCAACCTTCCAGCCATCCACACGAGCACGAACCGTACTTTCGTTCGTTTCTTGCGGGCTGCCTGTATGGAATATAAATAAAAAAACACGAATTAATACTCATTTATAATTATTATTACACAAATATACAAAAAACAAACCTTCACAAAAGGACGCCTCGTGTTTTACGACAACAAGACAGCTTGACAGCTTCACAGTGGGCCACGAGGCGAGTTTGACCAGCATAGCATTTTGCACTGAACAATAATTCGAAGTTCGAAAGTAAAATTAAAAACGAACCTCCGGTTTGATTCAATTCAAAAAATTATTCTGAATCTAAAAACTGTGTGTTAAATTCAGTAAGAATCGTATAAAACGGTTAAAATAATTTTAGAGACGCAAACTCTAAAACATTAACATGCGGCGAACCTCTGTGCCGATGTATTTCAACCCTCGAAGCCGGCCGTGTAAACTATTCTTTCCATCGGAATCCGCACGTACGTGTAAAACTCGACATACGCAATTTGTGCTCGGTACCGTACTATAGCGTATATCAGATAATGAATTTTATTGCTAAAATAAACTAATAAATTTTGCATTAAATTTGCGCGTAACAGTACCTGTTTAACAACAAAAACATTTAATGCAAAATTCTGTGGCGATACATTTCAACCCTCGAAGCCGGCCGTGTAAACTATTCTTTCCATAGGAATCGGCACGTACGTGTGAAACTCGACATACGCAATTTGTGCTCGGTACCGTGCTATAATATTCAAATAATTAATATAATGCTAAACTAACGCGCTAATCCTTAGCAAAAATCAGTAAGCCACGGCGCGCCACCAATCGCAACCTAAAAGGAGCGAGGGCAAGCCTCCCATCTATCCGAACAAAAAAAAAACACACACTTTTATTACTTTCTTTTTATTTATTTTTATATAACAAAAACTTCGCGGCCTTCGTGGCGTACCGGAACGATGAAAAACCAGCAGCTGCAGCTACCAGACAGCTGCTTTTCTTCCTTCCTTTCTTTCCAAAACACTTTTCTTTCTTTCGTTTTATTTATTTTTATATAACAAAAACTTTGACGCCTTCGTGGCGTACCGGAACGATGAAAAACCAGCAGCTGCAGCTACCAGACAGCTGCTTTTCTTCCTTCCTTTCTTTCTTTCCAAAACACTTTTCTTTCTTTCGTTTTATTTATTTTTATATAACAAAAACTTTGACGCCTTCGTGGCGTACCGGAACGATGAAAAACCAGCAGCTGCAGCTACCAGACAGCTGCTTTTCTTCCTTCCTTTCTTTCTTTCCAAAACACTTTTCTTTCTTTCGTTTTATTTATTTTTATATAACAAAAAACTTTGACGCCTTCGTGGCGTACCGGAACGATGAAAAACCAGCAGCTGCAGCTACCAGCAACCTGCAAAAAAAAAACAAAACAAAACACCTTAAAATATGAATGAAATAATAAAACTTATTTGTGATAAAAAAAACCTACCAGCTACCAGCAACCTTCCAGCAATACAGCCCTTCCCGCAGCTGCAGCTACCAGCAACCTTCCAGCCATCCACACGAGCACGAACCGTACTTTCGTTCGTTTCTTGCGGGCTGCCTGTATGGAATATAAATAAAAAACACGAATTAATACTCATTTATAATTATTATTACACAAATATACAAAAACAAACCTTCACAAAAGGACGCCTCGTGTTTTACGACAACAAGACAGCTTGACAGCTTCACAGTGGGCCACGAGGCGAGTTTGACCAGCATAGCATTTTGCACTGAACAATAATTCGAAGTTCGAAAGTAAAATTAAAAACGAACCTCCGGTTTGATTCAATTCAAAAAATTATTCTGAATCTAAAAACTGTGTGTTAAATTCAGTAAGAATCGTATAAAACGGTTAAAATAATTTTAGAGACGCAAACTCTAAAACATTAACATGCGGCGAACCTCTGTGCCGATGTATTTCAACCCTCGAAGCCGGCCGTGTAAACTATTCTTTCCATCGGAATCCGCACGTACGTGTAAAACTCGACATACGCAATTTGTGCTCGGTACCGTACTATAGCGTATATCAGATAATGAATTTTATTGCTAAAATAAACTAATAAATTTTGCATTAAATTTGCGCGTAACAGTACCTGTTTAACAACAAAAACATTTAATGCAAAATTCTGTGGCGATACATTTCAACCCTCGAAGCCGGCCGTGTAAACTATTCTTTCCATAGGAATCGGCACGTACGTGTGAAACTCGACATACGCAATTTGTGCTCGGTACCGTGCTATAATATTCAAATAATTAATATAATGCTAAACTATCGCGCTAATCCTTAGCAAAAATCAGTAAGCCACGGCGCGCCACCAATCGCAACCTAAAAGGAGCGAGGGCAAGCCTCCCATCTATCCGAACAAAAAAAAAAACACACACTTTTATTACTTTCTTTTTATTTATTTTTATATAACAAAAACTTCGCGGCCTTCGTGGCGTACCGGAACGATTAAAAACCAGCAGCTGCTTTTTCTTCCTTTCTTTCTTTCCAAAACACTTTTCTTTCTTTCGTTTTATTTATTTTTATATAACAAAAACTTCGCGGCCTTCGTGGCGTACCGGAACGATTAAAAACCAGCAGCTGCAGCTACCAGACAGCTGCTTTTCTTCCTTTCTTTCTTTCCAAAACACTTTTCTTTCTTTCGTTTTATTTATTTTTATATAACAAAAACTTTGACGCCTTCGTGGCGTACCGGAACGATGAAAAACCAGCAGCTGCAGCTACCAGACAGCTGCTTTTCTTCCTTCCTTTCTTTCTTTCCAAAACACTTTTCTTTCTTTCGTTTTATTTATTTTTATATAACAAAAAACTTTGACGCCTTCGTGGCGTACCGGAACGATGAAAAACCAGCAGCTGCAGCTACCAGACAGCTGCTTTTCTTCCTTCCTTTCTTTCTTTCCAAAACACTTTTCTTTCTTTCGTTTTATTTATTTTTATATAACAAAAAACTTTGACGCCTTCGTGGCGTACCGGAACGATGAAAAACCAGCAGCTGCAGCTACCAGACAGCTGCTTTTCTTCCTTCCTTTCTTTCTTTCCAAAACACTTTTTCTTTCTTTCGTTTTATTTATTTTTATATAACAAAAAACTTTGACGCCTTCGTGGCGTACCGGAACGATGAAAAACCAGCAGCTGCAGCTACCAGCAACCTGCAAAAAAAAAACAAAACAAAACACCTTAAAATATGAATGAAATAATAAAACTTATTTGTGATAAAAAAAACCTACCAGCTACCAGCAACCTTCCAGCAATACAGCCCTTCCCGCAGCTGCAGCTACCAGCAACCTTCCAGCCATCCACACGAGCACGAACCGTACTTTCGTTCGTTTCTTGCGGGCTGCCTGTATGGAATATAAATAAAAAACACGAATTAATACTCATTTATAATTATTATTACACAAATATACAAAAACAAACCTTCACAAAAGGACGCCTCGTGTTTTACGACAACAAGACAGCTTGACAGCTTCACAGTGGGCCACGAGGCGAGTTTGACCAGCATAGCATTTTGCACTGAACAATAATTCGAAGTTCGAAAGTAAAATTAAAAACGAACCTCCGGTTTGATTCAATTCAAAAAATTATTCTGAATCTAAAAACTGTGTGTTAAATTCAGTAAGAATCGTATAAAACGGTTAAAATAATTTTAGAGACGCAAACTCTAAAACATTAACATGCGGCGAACCTCTGTGCCGATGTATTTCAACCCTCGAAGCCGGCCGTGTAAACTATTCTTTCCATCGGAATCCGCACGTACGTGTAAAACTCGACATACGCAATTTGTGCTCGGTACCGTACTATAGCGTATATCAGATAATGAATTTTATTGCTAAAATAAACTAATAAATTTTGCATTAAATTTGCGCGTAACAGTACCTGTTTAACAACAAAAACATTTAATGCAAAATTCTGTGGCGATACATTTCAACCCTCGAAGCCGGCCGTGTAAACTATTCTTTCCATAGGAATCGGCACGTACGTGTGAAACTCGACATACGCAATTTGTGCTCGGTACCGTGCTATAATATTCAAATAATTAATATAATGCTAAACTATCGCGCTAATCCTTAGCAAAAAATCAGTAAGCCACGGCGCGCCACCAATCGCAACCTAAAAGGAGCGAGGGCAAGCCTCCCATCTATCCGAACAAAAAAAAAAACACACACTTTTATTACTTTCTTTTTATTTATTTTTATATAACAAAAAACTTCGCGGCCTTCGTGGCGTACCGGAACGATTAAAAACCAGCAGCTGCTTTTCTTCCTTTCTTTCTTTCCAAAACACTTTTCTTTCTTTCGTTTTATTTATTTTTATATAACAAAAAACTTCGCGGCCTTCGTGGCGTACCGGAACGATTAAAAACCAGCAGCTGCAGCTACCAGACAGCTGCTTTTCTTCCTTTCTTTCTTTCCAAAACACTTTTCTTTCTTTCGTTTTATTTATTTTTATATAACAAAAAACTTTGACGCCTTCGTGGCGTACCGGAACGATGAAAAACCAGCAGCTGCAGCTACCAGACAGCTGCTTTTCTTCCTTCCTTTCTTTCTTTCCAAAACACTTTTCTTTCTTTCGTTTTATTTATTTTTATATAACAAAAAACTTTGACGCCTTCGTGGCGTACCGGAACGATGAAAAACCAGCAGCTGCAGCTACCAGACAGCTGCTTTTCTTCCTTCCTTTCTTTCTTTCCAAAACACTTTTCTTTCTTTCGTTTTATTTATTTTTATATAACAAAAACTTTGACGCCTTCGTGGCGTACCGGAACGATGAAAAACCAGCAGCTGCAGCTACCAGACAGCTGCTTTTCTTCCTTCCTTTCTTTCTTTCCAAAACACTTTTCTTTCTTTCGTTTTATTTATTTTTATATAACAAAAACTTTGACGCCTTCGTGGCGTACCGGAACGATGAAAAACCAGCAGCTGCAGCTACCAGCAACCTGCAAAAAAAAACAAAACAAAACACCTTAAAATATGAATGAAATAATAAAACTTATTTGTGATAAAAAAAACCTACCAGCTACCAGCAACCTTCCAGCAATACAGCCCTTCCCGCAGCTGCAGCTACCAGCAACCTTCCAGCCATCCACACGAGCACGAACCGTACTTTCGTTCGTTTCTTGCGGGCTGCCTGTATGGAATATAAATAAAAAACACGAATTAATACTCATTTATAATTATTATTACACAAATATACAAAAACAAACCTTCACAAAAGGACGCCTCGTGTTTTACGACAACAAGACAGCTTGACAGCTTCACAGTGGGCCACGAGGCGAGTTTGACCAGCATAGCATTTTGCACTGAACAATAATTCGAAGTTCGAAAGTAAAATTAAAAACGAACCTCCGGTTTGATTCAATTCAAAAAATTATTCTGAATCTAAAAACTGTGTGTTAAATTCAGTAAGAATCGTATAAAACGGTTAAAATAATTTTAGAGACGCAAACTCTAAAACATTAACATGCGGCGAACCTCTGTGCCGATGTATTTCAACCCTCGAAGCCGGCCGTGTAAACTATTCTTTCCATCGGAATCCGCACGTACGTGTAAAACTCGACATACGCAATTTGTGCTCGGTACCGTACTATAGCGTATATCAGATAATGAATTTTATTGCTAAAATAAACTAATAAATTTTGCATTAAATTTGCGCGTAACAGTACCTGTTTAACAACAAAAACATTTAATGCAAAATTCTGTGGCGATACATTTCAACCCTCGAAGCCGGCCGTGTAAACTATTCTTTCCATAGGAATCGGCACGTACGTGTGAAACTCGACATACGCAATTTGTGCTCGGTACCGTGCTATAATATTCAAATAATTAATATAATGCTAAACTATCGCGCTAATCCTTAGCAAAAAATCAGTAAGCCACGGCGCGCCACCAATCGCAACCTAAAAGGAGCGAGGGCAAGCCTCCCATCTATCCGAACAAAAAAAACACACACTTTTATTACTTTCTTTTTATTTATTTTTATATAACAAAAACTTCGCGGCCTTCGTGGCGTACCGGAACGATTAAAAACCAGCAGCTGCTTTTCTTCCTTTCTTTCTTTCCAAAACACTTTTCTTTCTTTCGTTTTATTTATTTTTATATAACAAAAACTTCGCGGCCTTCGTGGCGTACCGGAACGATTAAAAACCAGCAGCTGCAGCTACCAGACAGCTGCTTTTCTTCCTTTCTTTCTTTCCAAAACACTTTTCTTTCTTTCGTTTTATTTATTTTTATATAACAAAAAACTTTGACGCCTTCGTGGCGTACCGGAACGATGAAAAACCAGCAGCTGCAGCTACCAGACAGCTGCTTTTCTTCCTTCCTTTCTTTCTTTCCAAAACACTTTTCTTTCTTTCGTTTTATTTATTTTTATATAACAAAAAACTTTGACGCCTTCGTGGCGTACCGGAACGATGAAAAACCAGCAGCTGCAGCTACCAGACAGCTGCTTTTTCTTCCTTCCTTTCTTTCTTTCCAAAACACTTTTCTTTCTTTCGTTTTATTTATTTTTATATAACAAAAACTTTGACGCCTTCGTGGCGTACCGGAACGATGAAAAACCAGCAGCTGCAGCTACCAGACAGCTGCTTTTCTTCCTTCCTTTCTTTCTTTCCAAAACACTTTTCTTTCTTTCGTTTTATTTATTTTTATATAACAAAAACTTTGACGCCTTCGTGGCGTACCGGAACGATGAAAAACCAGCAGCTGCAGCTACCAGCAACCTGCAAAAAAAACAAAACAAAACACCTTAAAATATGAATGAAATAATAAAACTTATTTGTGATAAAAAAAACCTACCAGCTACCAGCAACCTTCCAGCAATACAGCCCTTCCCGCAGCTGCAGCTACCAGCAACCTTCCAGCCATCCACACGAGCACGAACCGTACTTTCGTTCGTTTCTTGCGGGCTGCCTGTATGGAATATAAATAAAAAACACGAATTAATACTCATTTATAATTATTATTACACAAATATACAAAAACAAACCTTCACAAAAGGACGCCTCGTGTTTTACGACAACAAGACAGCTTGACAGCTTCACAGTGGGCCACGAGGCGAGTTTGACCAGCATAGCATTTTGCACTGAACAATAATTCGAAGTTCGAAAGTAAAATTAAAAACGAACCTCCGGTTTGATTCAATTCAAAAAATTATTCTGAATCTAAAAACTGTGTGTTAAATTCAGTAAGAATCGTATAAAACGGTTAAAATAATTTTAGAGACGCAAACTCTAAAACATTAACATGCGGCGAACCTCTGTGCCGATGTATTTCAACCCTCGAAGCCGGCCGTGTAAACTATTCTTTCCATCGGAATCCGCACGTACGTGTAAAACTCGACATACGCAATTTGTGCTCGGTACCGTACTATAGCGTATATCAGATAATGAATTTTATTGCTAAAATAAACTAATAAATTTTGCATTAAATTTGCGCGTAACAGTACCTGTTTAACAACAAAAACATTTAATGCAAAATTCTGTGGCGATACATTTCAACCCTCGAAGCCGGCCGTGTAAACTATTCTTTCCATAGGAATCGGCACGTACGTGTGAAACTCGACATACGCAATTTGTGCTCGGTACCGTGCTATAATATTCAAATAATTAATATAATGCTAAACTATCGCGCTAATCCTTAGCAAAAATCAGTAAGCCACGGCGCGCCACCAATCGCAACCTAAAAGGAGCGAGGGCAAGCCTCCCATCTATCCGAACAAAAAAAAAACACACACACTTTTATTACTTTCTTTTTATTTATTTTTATATAACAAAAAACTTCGCGGCCTTCGTGGCGTACCGGAACGATTAAAAACCAGCAGCTGCTTTTCTTCCTTTCTTTCTTTCCAAAACACTTTTCTTTCTTTCGTTTTATTTATTTTTATATAACAAAAACTTCGCGGCCTTCGTGGCGTACCGGAACGATTAAAAACCAGCAGCTGCAGCTACCAGACAGCTGCTTTTCTTCCTTTCTTTCTTTCCAAAACACTTTTCTTTCTTTCGTTTTATTTATTTTTATATAACAAAAACTTTGACGCCTTCGTGGCGTACCGGAACGATGAAAAACCAGCAGCTGCAGCTACCAGACAGCTGCTTTTCTTCCTTCCTTTCTTTCTTTCCAAAACACTTTTCTTTCTTTCGTTTTATTTATTTTTATATAACAAAAACTTTGACGCCTTCGTGGCGTACCGGAACGATGAAAAACCAGCAGCTGCAGCTACCAGACAGCTGCTTTTCTTCCTTCCTTTCTTTCTTTCCAAAACACTTTTCTTTCTTTCGTTTTATTTATTTTTATATAACAAAAACTTTGACGCCTTCGTGGCGTACCGGAACGATGAAAAACCAGCAGCTGCAGCTACCAGACAGCTGCTTTTCTTCCTTCCTTTCTTTCTTTCCAAAACACTTTTCTTTCTTTCGTTTTATTTATTTTTATATAACAAAAAACTTTGACGCCTTCGTGGCGTACCGGAACGATGAAAAACCAGCAGCTGCAGCTACCAGCAACCTGCAAAAAAAAAACAAAACAAAACACCTTAAAATATGAATGAAATAATAAAACTTATTTGTGATAAAAAAAACCTACCAGCTACCAGCAACCTTCCAGCAATACAGCCCTTCCCGCAGCTGCAGCTACCAGCAACCTTCCAGCCATCCACACGAGCACGAACCGTACTTTCGTTCGTTTCTTGCGGGCTGCCTGTATGGAATATAAATAAAAAAACACGAATTAATACTCATTTATAATTATTATTACACAAATATACAAAAAACAAACCTTCACAAAAGGACGCCTCGTGTTTTACGACAACAAGACAGCTTGACAGCTTCACAGTGGGCCACGAGGCGAGTTTGACCAGCATAGCATTTTGCACTGAACAATAATTCGAAGTTCGAAAGTAAAATTAAAAACGAACCTCCGGTTTGATTCAATTCAAAAAAATTATTCTGAATCTAAAAACTGTGTGTTAAATTCAGTAAGAATCGTATAAAACGGTTAAAATAATTTTAGAGACGCAAACTCTAAAACATTAACATGCGGCGAACCTCTGTGCCGATGTATTTCAACCCTCGAAGCCGGCCGTGTAAACTATTCTTTCCATCGGAATCCGCACGTACGTGTAAAACTCGACATACGCAATTTGTGCTCGGTACCGTACTATAGCGTATATCAGATAATGAATTTTATTGCTAAAATAAACTAATAAATTTTGCATTAAATTTGCGCGTAACAGTACCTGTTTAACAACAAAAACATTTAATGCAAAATTCTGTGGCGATACATTTCAACCCTCGAAGCCGGCCGTGTAAACTATTCTTTCCATAGGAATCGGCACGTACGTGTGAAACTCGACATACGCAATTTGTGCTCGGTACCGTGCTATAATATTCAAATAATTAATATAATGCTAAACTATCGCGCTAATCCTTAGCAAAAAATCAGTAAGCCACGGCGCGCCACCAATCGCAACCTAAAAGGAGCGAGGGCAAGCCTCCCATCTATCACTTTTATTACTTTCTTTTTATTTATTTTTATATAACAAAAAACTTCGCGGCCTTCGTGGCGTACCGGAACGATTAAAAACCAGCAGCTGCTTTTCTTCCTTTCTTTCTTTCCAAAACACTTTTCTTTCTTTCGTTTTATTTATTTTTATATAACAAAAAACTTCGCGGCCTTCGTGGCGTACCGGAACGATTAAAAACCAGCAGCTGCAGCTACCAGACAGCTGCTTTTCTTCCTTTCTTTCTTTCCAAAACACTTTTCTTTCTTTCGTTTTATTTATTTTTATATAACAAAAAACTTTGACGCCTTCGTGGCGTACCGGAACGATGAAAAACCAGCAGCTGCAGCTACCAGACAGCTGCTTTTCTTCCTTCCTTTCTTTCTTTCCAAAACACTTTTCTTTCTTTCGTTTTATTTATTTTTATATAACAAAAAACTTTGACGCCTTCGTGGCGTACCGGAACGATGAAAAACCAGCAGCTGCAGCTACCAGCAACCTGCAAAAAAAAACAAAACAAAACACCTTAAAATATGAATGAAATAATAAAACTTATTTGTGATAAAAAAAACCTACCAGCTACCAGCAACCTTCCAGCAATACAGCCCTTCCCGCAGCTGCAGCTACCAGCAACCTTCCAGCCATCCACACGAGCACGAACCGTACTTTCGTTCGTTTCTTGCGGGCTGCCTGTATGGAATATAAATAAAAAAACACTTTTAAACACGAAGGAAATAATAAAACTTATACGTGATAGAAAGAAATTATCTATGTTATTTTAACTCCAATTGCTGTATAAATTAATAAGATAATTTCTGGAACCGAAGAACTGTCAATGAATGTTATCGTTAGTAGCTATTGCTGGAGTTCTTTTTAGTTTTTCAATATTAAGACATGATTTACTATCAATTTGCTCCTCCACGGCGGTTTAAACAGTTGTACAAAACATGTGCTTGGGTTCGAGATAGACCGGCGTTACGCGTAACGTAGAGGGCTGAGCTTTACTTTTACCAAACGTGCCAAAGTAAAGATCAGCCCTCTGCGTTACGTTGGAGAAGCGTTACATTCCTTATAACATTCCCAAGCAGCATTTTTATGGCCATTTTGTCATCCACGCGGTCGAGCAGTGCAGGTTATTGAATTAAAACAGGGGTATCCAAACTTTACACTTCGCGGGCCGCATTGCTCCGCAAGTATCGTTTTTGGGAGCAATTTGACGTCACCTTTAGCTAATAGTCGAACGTTTAAAGCTCCTTTAGATAAGAAAAAGCAAATGGATGTATCAAAATTGTGTAACTTACTAGTATTGAAGCTACCCGAATAGCCAAAATTGCTTAAGCAGCCAATTTTGGCAAGCTAAAGATCGTTGCTTGAATTCGCTTTTTGCCGTAGATAAACAGCATCAAAGTTCCAGGTGGACCTTCCAAATAGTGCCTGAGCAGCTTCCATATGCCAGGGTGTCGGGGATTATTTTTCTTTGTGTTTTAATTTTAAGCAAGCATCATTTAAATAAACAACTAATTTTTTTGTTTTTTTTTGTGCATTTTTATTTGTGAACTGTAAATTTTCATAACGTTCACAGAGTTTAAAATAATTTACAGTTAAATCAAAGTCTTCTTCTTCTTTGGCACAACAACCGCTGTCGGTCAAGGCCTGCTTGTGCCCACTAGTGAAGTGAGCTTGGCTTTCAGTGACTTATTGTTACCATAGCAGGATAGTCAGTCCTACGTATGGGGTTAAACGGTCTATTCGGGGCTTAAACCCATCACGGGCATGTTGTTAAGTCGTACAAGTTGACGACTGTACCACCAGACCGGCCCATAAATCAAAGTCACTTCACTACATATTGCTACTTCAAATAACTAATCTAACTGGAGTAGTGGTGTTAAACAGGAATCACGAGGCGAAGAAATCCAGTACGTGTAAACGAGCGAACGAATGAGATTATCAGTTATATTTTCCTCGTCATTGCCGCGTGGACAATACGCTAAACATATCGCTAAAGCTTCATCTACACGATTAGCGAAAATTTTATATGGAATTGACACCTCACACGCAGATTTCTGCATACGATTGCACATTGTGAACAAATATGCTATTCGTGTATAAACGCCTTAAAACACATGGGGGGTCGAATTTAAAGCATTAGTGGGATCGGAGCGTTGAGACCAGGCTTTCTCGTTTTGGTATAAATAATCACATGCGTGTAAGATATGTCTGATCTGCTATCTGAAGAGAGAAGAATGGAATTCCGAAAATGATACCGGCTCACTTGCTCATTTGGCGCATTCGAGCAATCGCCTTTGTTTCGCTCAGGGAGGCGATGATCCGGATTTAAAAAAAACTGATGTATGTTTCACTCGCTCAATTTACTGATCCGGATCATTTGAACGAATCCGGATCTGATCTTACATCACTAAACTGGAGCACAAACCACGAGACGGCGTCTGTCTTTGACTCTTGGACACACACAAGAGCCACCTTGTACCGATGCCATGCATTAAAAAGCTTTAAAGTTCCACATAGTTTGGAACACGTTCTTAGCAAACCTTCAAGTTCTATCTTCAAAACGAAAACTCCATAGCTTCATTGGTTTGGACAATAGATGGCGTATTACAACTCATCATTATATTGCTGTCCTTTTCTTGAAATGTGTTTCGAAAAGCTTTTTCTTATCTTAACCTATATAGCCTTCTAACTTTCCGAGCAAACATCTATATGAAGAGTCGAGTGGTCAGATACGTGGGTATCAACACCAACGACCATTATCTCACTTGCTTTAATGCTAATAGTTTTCATTGGTGTTTAGTACCCCAGAAGTGAATCCGTTCGATATACTCTCTCTTCTTGAGTATAATGAATAGTTGCTCAACTTGGCCCCTCTAACAGAAGTAAAAATATCTAATACACCGAGGGTGTCAATCAAAGCGATCCGGAAAACCCGGAACCCCTATCCGGGCCGATCTTTTTGGCATTTCCTTTCCTTAGAGGAATGGTCAGGCAATGGTTATCAAAATGGCCATGTCTCAGTATGGATGATTAATGCCTCCAATATCTACTATACTTTTTGCGCAAATGCTGCTCCTAAGCTGCGACCCCGCTACCCGGCTACCGCAACGCTGCTACGACGTTGCAGGAAATCTCCCCGGCCGCGACCGTAATGTCCCGCTAGCCTCATCCGGCAGGAGAGCATGTCCCAGCAACTCGTGCCGCACGTTGCTACGCTGCTGCTGGCGATCTCTCCGGCGGCGACCGGTTTGTCCCGCAAGCCCCATCCGGCTGAAGAGCATTTCCCAGCAGCCCGTTATGGCATCCTGTAGCGGTGGTACAATTGCTGCAGCAAGGATGGCACACATTTCGCCCTTCACGTCGGGAACAACACGTCGGTGCTGCAACTTGGGACGGAATGCGACCTCCCCCTTTCTCCGACGAATACAACGGCACCAGTGGGGTGGCATGGGACCTCGCCCCCTCTCCGTTGAAACTACAGCTGCAGCGGGGCGGCATGGGACCTCGCCCCTCTCCGTCGACACTACGGCAGCAGCGGAGTGGCATGGGACCTCGCCCCCTCTCTGGTGTACGACGGCAGCAGCGGGGCATGGCATCTCGTCCCCTATCCGTTATGGCATCCTGTAGCGGTGGTACAATTGCTGCAGCAAGGATGGCACACATTTCGCCCTTCACGTCGGGAACAACACGTCGGTGCTGCAACTTGGGACGGAATGCGACCTCCCCCTTTCTCCGACGAATACAACGGCACCAGTGGGGTGGCATGGGACCTCGCCCCCTCTCCGTTGACACTACAGCTGCAGCGGGGCGGCATGGGACCTCGCCCCCTCTCCGTCGACACTACGGCAGCAGCGGGGTGGCATGGGACCTCGCCTCTCTCCGGTGTACGACGGCAGCAGCGGGGCATGGCATCTCGCCCCCTATCCGTCGAACACAGCGGCAGCAACTCAGTAACCTCTCGCGTCACCAATGATGGCCCGGCACCTAGGCAGAAAGTCAATTCGCCCCTTACACTGCTGGCGCTCCTAGGACTGCAGCCCGACGGCATCTAGCGTCTCTGCAGATGGCCCGGCAATCAGGCTTCGACCTTTCCATTGCCGGCGCTCCCTGGGCCTGCAGCCCGGCGAATCAAACATCGCCGAGTGTGTGTGTGCGGCTGTCCCTTCCGTCCCCATCGTGGGACGACAGCCAGGGCCACGGTCTTAACGGCGGCGGCGGCAGCGGCAGCGGTCCTTGTCGAACGGCGTCCCACTGTCGCGGGGGCCCGTGCCATCGCGATGGCGCCGGCTCCAACCGACGCGCTCGATCGCGAGGGCGACCGCGGGTTCTTCTAGGGATCCTCCTTACACAAGAGGATCCCATTCTCGTCGCCACTGTTGTGTTTGATAACTTTGCTTTATTCAAACACTTAAAACGTATATAATAAATATGGGACACGATACACACTAAAATACTCGGGCGCGCGCCAGCCGCACCGAGCGCCTCTGCCGAGTGCTCCTGCTCGATCGGCCTTCGTGCACACTCTCTCGGCGCTCGGCACACACTAAGCGTTGCGCGTGTACACACTGTCGTCCCCCTGGACGTTGACCGGTGGCAGCGCAAATGCTGCTCCCAAGCTGCGACCCCGCTACCCGGCTACCGCAACGCTGCTACGACGTTGCAGGAAATCTCCCCGGCCGCGACCGTAATGTCCCGCTAGCCTCATCCGGCAGGAGAGCATGTCCCAGCAACTCGTGCCACACGTTGCTACGCTGTTGCTGGCGATCTCTCCGGCGGCGACCGGTTTGTCCCGCAAGCCCCATCCGGCTGAAGAGCATTTCCCAGCAGCCCGTTATGGCATCCTGTAGCGGTGGTACAATTGCTGCAGCAAGGATGGCACACATTTCGCCCTTCACGTCGGGAACAACACGTCGGTGCTGCAACTTGGGACGGAATGCGACCTCCCCCTTTCTCCGACGAATACAACGGCACCAGTGGGGTGGCATGGGACCTCGCCCCCCTCTCCGTTGAAACTACAGCTGCAGCGGGGCGGCATGGGACCTCGCCCCCTCTCCGTCGACACTACGGCAGCAGCGGAGTGGCATGGGACCTCGCCCCCTCTCTCTGGTGTACGACGGCAGCAGCGGGGCATGGCATCTCGTCCCCTATCCGTTATGGCATCCTGTAGCGGTGGTACAATTGCTGCAGCAAGGATGGCACACATTTCGCCCTTCACGTCGGGAACAACACGTCGGTGCTGCAACTTGGGACGGAATGCGACCTCCCCCTTTCTCCGACGAATACAACGGCACCAGTGGGGTGGCATGGGACCTCGCCCCCTCTCCGTTGACACTACAGCTGCAGCGGGGCGGCATGGGACCTCGCCCCCTCTCCGTCGACACTACGGCAGCAGCGGGGTGGCATGGGACCTCGCCCCCTCTCTCCGGTGTACGACGGCAGCAGCGGGGCATGGCATCTCGCCCCCTATCCGTCGAACACAGCGGCAGCAACTCAGTAACCTCTCGCGTCACCAATGATGGCCCGGCACCTAGGCAGAAAGTCAATTCGCCCCTTACACTGCTGGCGCTCCTAGGACTGCAGCCCGACGGCATCTAGCGTCTCTGCAGATGGCCCGGCAATCAGGCTTCGACCTTTCCATTGCCGGCGCTCCCTGGGCCTGCAGCCCGGCGAATCAAACATCGCCGAGTGTGTGTGTGCGGCTGTCCCTTCCGTCCCCATCGTGGGACGACAGCCAGGGCCACGGTCTTAACGGCGGCGGCGGCAGCGGCAGCGGTCCTTGTCGAACGGCGTCCCACTGTCGCGGGGGCCCGTGCCATCGCGATGGCGCCGGCTCCAACCGACGCGCTCGATCGCGAGGGCGACCGCGGGTTCTTCTAGGGATCCTCCTTACACAAGAGGATCCCATTCTCGTCGCCACTGTTGTGTTTGATAACTTTGCTTTATTCAAACACTTAAAACGTATATAATAAATATGGGACACGATACACACTAAAATACTCGGGCGCGCGCCAGCCGCACCGAGCGCCTCTGCCGAGTGCTCCTGCTCGATCGGCCTTCGTGCACACTCTCTCGGCGCTCGGCACACACTAAGCGTTGCGCGTGTACACACTGTCGTCCCCCCTGGACGTTGACCGGTGGCAGCGCAAATGCTGCTCCCAAGCTGCGACCCCGCTACCCGGCTACCGCAACGCTGCTACGACGTTGCAGGAAATCTCCCCGGCCGCGACCGTAATGTCCCGCTAGCCTCATCCGGCAGGAGAGCATGTCCCAGCAACTCGTGCCACACGTTGCTACGCTGTTGCTGGCGATCTCTCCGGCGGCGACCGGTTTGTCCCGCAAGCCCCATCCGGCTGAAGAGCATTTCCCAGCAGCCCGTTATGGCATCCTGTAGCGGTGGTACAATTGCTGCAGCAAGGATGGCACACATTTCGCCCTTCACGTCGGGAACAACACGTCGGTGCTGCAACTTGGGACGGAATGCGACCTCCCCCTTTCTCCGACGAATACAACGGCACCAGTGGGGTGGCATGGGACCTCGCCCCCTCTCCGTTGAAACTACAGCTGCAGCGGGGCGGCATGGGACCTCGCCCCTCTCCGTCGACACTACGGCAGCAGCGGAGTGGCATGGGACCTCGCCCCCTCTCTCTGGTGTACGACGGCAGCAGCGGGGCATGGCATCTCGTCCCCTATCCGTTATGGCATCCTGTAGCGGTGGTACAATTGCTGCAGCAAGGATGGCACACATTTCGCCCTTCACGTCGGGAACAACACGTCGGTGCTGCAACTTGGGACGGAATGCGACCTCCCCCTTTCTCCGACGAATACAACGGCACCAGTGGGGTGGCATGGGACCTCGCCCCCTCTCCGTTGACACTACAGCTGCAGCGGGGCGGCATGGGACCTCGCCCCTCTCCGTCGACACTACGGCAGCAGCGGGGTGGCATGGGACCTCGCCCCTCTCTCCGGTGTACGACGGCAGCAGCGGGGCATGGCATCTCGCCCCTATCCGTCGAACACAGCGGCAGCAACTCAGTAAACCTCTCGCGTCACCAATGATGGCCCGGCACCTAGGCAGAAAGTCAATTCGCCCCTTACACTGCTGGCGCTCCTAGGACTGCAGCCCGACGGCATCTAGCGTCTCTGCAGATGGCCCGGCAATCAGGCTTCGACCTTTCCATTGCCGGCGCTCCCTGGGCCTGCAGCCCGGCGAATCAAACATCGCCGAGTGTGTGTGTGCGGCTGTCCCTTCCGTCCCCATCGTGGGACGACAGCCAGGGCCACGGTCTTAACGGCGGCGGCGGCAGCGGCAGCGGTCCTTGTCGAACGGCGTCCCACTGTCGCGGGGGCCCGTGCCATCGCGATGGCGCCGGCTCCAACCGACGCGCTCGATCGCGAGGGCGACCGCGGAGTTTCTAGGGATCCTCCTTACACAAGAGGATCCCATTCTCGTCGCCACTGTTGTGTTTGATAACTTTGCTTTATTCAAACACTTAAAACGTATATAATAAATATGGGACACGATACACACTAAAATACTCGGGCGCGCGCCAGCCGCACCGAGCGCCTCTGCCGAGTGCTCCTGCTCGATCGGCCTTCGTGCACACTCTCGGCGCTCGGCACACACTAAGCGTTGCGCGTGTACACACTGTCGTCCCCCTGGACGTTGACCGGTGGCAGCGCAAATGCTGCTCCCAAGCTGCGACCCCGCTACCCGGCTACCGCAACGCTGCTACGACGTTGCAGGAAATCTCCCCGGCCGCGACCGTAATGTCCCGCTAGCCTCATCCGGCAGGAGAGCATGTCCCAGCAACTCGTGCCACACGTTGCTACGCTGTTGCTGGCGATCTCTCCGGCGGCGACCGGTTTGTCCCGCAAGCCCCATCCGGCTGAAGAGCATTTCCCAGCAGCCCGTTATGGCATCCTGTAGCGGTGGTACAATTGCTGCAGCAAGGATGGCACACATTTCGCCCTTCACGTCGGGAACAACACGTCGGTGCTGCAACTTGGGACGGAATGCGACCTCCCCTTTCTCCGACGAATACAACGGCACCAGTGGGGTGGCATGGGACCTCGCCCCCCTCTCCGTTGACACTACAGCTGCAGCGGGGCGGCATGGGACCTCGCCCCTCTCCGTCGACACTACGGCAGCAGCGGAGTGGCATGGGACCTCGCCCCTCTCTCTGGTGTACGACGGCAGCAGCGGGGCATGGCATCTCGTCCCCTATCCGTTATGGCATCCTGTAGCGGTGGTACAATTGCTGCAGCAAGGATGGCACACATTTCGCCCTTCACGTCGGGAACAACACGTCGGTGCTGCAACTTGGGACGGAATGCGACCTCCCCCTTTCTCCGACGAATACAACGGCACCAGTGGGGTGGCATGGGACCTCGCCCCCTCTCCGTTGACACTACAGCTGCAGCGGGGCGGCATGGGACCTCGCCCCCTCTCCGTCGACACTACGGCAGCAGCGGAGTGGCATGGGACCTCGCCCCTCTCTCTGGTGTACGACGGCAGCAGCGGGGCATGGCATCTCGTCCCCTATCCGTTATGGCATCCTGTAGCGGTGGTACAATTGCTGCAGCAAGGATGGCACACATTTCGCCCTTCACGTCGGGAACAACACGTCGGTGCTGCAACTTGGGACGGAATGCGACCTCCCCCTTTCTCCGACGAATACAACGGCACCAGTGGGGTGGCATGGGACCTCGCCCCCTCTCCGTTGAAACTACAGCTGCAGCGGGGCGGCATGGGACCTCGCCCCTCTCCGTCGACACTACGGCAGCAGCGGAGTGGCATGGGACCTCGCCCCTCTCTCTGGTGTACGACGGCAGCAGCGGGGCATGGCATCTCGTCCCCTATCCGTTATGGCATCCTGTAGCGGTGGTACAATTGCTGCAGCAAGGATGGCACACATTTCGCCCTTCACGTCGGGAACAACACGTCGGTGCTGCAACTTGGGACGGAATGCGACCTCCCCCTTTCTCCGACGAATACAACGGCACCAGTGGGGTGGCATGGGACCTCGCCCCCTCTCCGTTGACACTACAGCTGCAGCGGGGCGGCATGGGACCTCGCCCCTCTCCGTCGACACTACGGCAGCAGCGGGGTGGCATGGGACCTCGCCCCCTCTCTCCGGTGTACGACGGCAGCAGCGGGGCATGGCATCTCGCCCCTATCCGTCGAACACAGCGGCAGCAACTCAGTAACCTCTCGCGTCACCAATGATGGCCCGGCACCTAGGCAGAAAGTCAATTCGCCCCTTACACTGCTGGCGCTCCTAGGACTGCAGCCCGACGGCATCTAGCGTCTCTGCAGATGGCCCGGCAATCAGGCTTCGACCTTTCCATTGCCGGCGCTCCCTGGGCCTGCAGCCCGGCGAATCAAACATCGCCGAGTGTGTGTGTGCGGCTGTCCCTTCCGTCCCCATCGTGGGACGACAGCCAGGCCACGGTCTTAACGGCGGCGGCGGCAGCGGCAGCGGTCCTTGTCGAACGGCGTCCCACTGTCGCGGGGGCCCGTGCCATCGCGATGGCGCCGGCTCCAACCGACGCGCTCGATCGCGAGGGCGACCGCGTTTAGGGATCCTCCTTACACAAGAGGATCCCATTCTCGTCGCCACTGTTGTGTTTGATAACTTTGCTTTATTCAAACACTTAAAACGTATATAATAAATATGGGACACGATACACACTAAAATACTCGGGCGCGCGCCAGCCGCACCGAGCGCCTCTGCCGAGTGCTCCTGCTCGATCGGCCTTCGTGCACACTCTCTCGGCGCTCGGCACACACTAAGCGTTGCGCGTGTACACACTGTCGTCCCCCTGGACGTTGACCGGTGGCAGCGCAAATGCTGCTCCCAAGCTGCGACCCCGCTACCCGGCTACCGCAACGCTGCTACGACGTTGCAGGAAATCTCCCCGGCCGCGACCGTAATGTCCCGCTAGCCTCATCCGGCAGGAGAGCATGTCCCAGCAACTCGTGCCACACGTTGCTACGCTGTTGCTGGCGATCTCTCCGGCGGCGACCGGTTTGTCCCGCAAGCCCCATCCGGCTGAAGAGCATTTCCCAGCAGCCCGTTATGGCATCCTGTAGCGGTGGTACAATTGCTGCAGCAAGGATGGCACACATTTCGCCCTTCACGTCGGGAACAACACGTCGGTGCTGCAACTTGGGACGGAATGCGACCTCCCCCTTTCTCCGACGAATACAACGGCACCAGTGGGGTGGCATGGGACCTCGCCCCCTCTCCGTTGAAACTACAGCTGCAGCGGGGCGGCATGGGACCTCGCCCCCTCTCCGTCGACACTACGGCAGCAGCGGAGTGGCATGGGACCTCGCCCCCTCTCTCTGGTGTACGACGGCAGCAGCGGGGCATGGCATCTCGTCCCCTATCCGTTATGGCATCCTGTAGCGGTGGTACAATTGCTGCAGCAAGGATGGCACACATTTCGCCCTTCACGTCGGGAACAACACGTCGGTGCTGCAACTTGGGACGGAATGCGACCTCCCCTTTCTCCGACGAATACAACGGCACCAGTGGGGTGGCATGGGACCTCGCCCCCTCTCCGTTGACACTACAGCTGCAGCGGGGCGGCATGGGACCTCGCCCCTCTCCGTCGACACTACGGCAGCAGCGGGGTGGCATGGGACCTCGCCCCTCTCTCCGGTGTACGACGGCAGCAGCGGGGCATGGCATCTCGCCCCCTATCCGTCGAACACAGCGGCAGCAACTCAGTAACCTCTCGCGTCACCAATGATGGCCCGGCACCTAGGCAGAAAGTCAATTCGCCCCTTACACTGCTGGCGCTCCTAGGACTGCAGCCCGACGGCATCTAGCGTCTCTGCAGATGGCCCGGCAATCAGGCTTCGACCTTTCCATTGCCGGCGCTCCCTGGGCCTGCAGCCCGGCGAATCAAACATCGCCGAGTGTGTGTGTGCGGCTGTCCCTTCCGTCCCCATCGTGGGACGACAGCCAGGGCCACGGTCTTAACGGCGGCGGCGGCAGCGGCAGCGGTCCTTGTCGAACGGCGTCCCACTGTCGCGGGGGCCCGTGCCATCGCGATGGCGCCGGCTCCAACCGACGCGCTCGATCGCGAGGGCGACCGCGGGTTCTTCTAGGGATCCTCCTTACACAAGAGGATCCCATTCTCGTCGCCACTGTTGTGTTTGATAACTTTGCTTTATTCAAACACTTAAAACGTATATAATAAATATGGGACACGATACACACTAAAATACTCGGGCGCGCGCCAGCCGCACCGAGCGCCTCTGCCGAGTGCTCCTGCTCGATCGGCCTTCGTGCACACTCTCTCGGCGCTCGGCACACACTAAGCGTTGCGCGTGTACACACTGTCGTCCCCCTGGACGTTGACCGGTGGCAGCGCAAATGCTGCTCCCAAGCTGCGACCCCGCTACCCGGCTACCGCAACGCTGCTACGACGTTGCAGGAAATCTCCCCGGCCGCGACCGTAATGTCCCGCTAGCCTCATCCGGCAGGAGAGCATGTCCCAGCAACTCGTGCCACACGTTGCTACGCTGTTGCTGGCGATCTCTCCGGCGGCGACCGGTTTGTCCCGCAAGCCCCATCCGGCTGAAGAGCATTTCCCAGCAGCCCGTTATGGCATCCTGTAGCGGTGGTACAATTGCTGCAGCAAGGATGGCACACATTTCGCCCTTCACGTCGGGAACAACACGTCGGTGCTGCAACTTGGGACGGAATGCGACCTCCCCCTTTCTCCGACGAATACAACGGCACCAGTGGGGTGGCATGGGACCTCGCCCCCTCTCCGTTGAAACTACAGCTGCAGCGGGGCGGCATGGGACCTCGCCCCTCTCCGTCGACACTACGGCAGCAGCGGAGTGGCATGGGACCTCGCCCCCTCTCTCTGGTGTACGACGGCAGCAGCGGGGCATGGCATCTCGTCCCCTATCCGTTATGGCATCCTGTAGCGGTGGTACAATTGCTGCAGCAAGGATGGCACACATTTCGCCCTTCACGTCGGGAACAACACGTCGGTGCTGCAACTTGGGACGGAATGCGACCTCCCCCTTTCTCCGACGAATACAACGGCACCAGTGGGGTGGCATGGGACCTCGCCCCCTCTCCGTTGACACTACAGCTGCAGCGGGGCGGCATGGGACCTCGCCCCTCTCCGTCGACACTACGGCAGCAGCGGGGTGGCATGGGACCTCGCCCCTCTCTCCGGTGTACGACGGCAGCAGCGGGGCATGGCATCTCGCCCCCTATCCGTCGAACACAGCGGCAGCAACTCAGTAAACCTCTCGCGTCACCAATGATGGCCCGGCACCTAGGCAGAAAGTCAATTCGCCCCTTACACTGCTGGCGCTCCTAGGACTGCAGCCCGACGGCATCTAGCGTCTCTGCAGATGGCCCGGCAATCAGGCTTCGACCTTTCCATTGCCGGCGCTCCCTGGGCCTGCAGCCCGGCGAATCAAACATCGCCGAGTGTGTGTGTGCGGCTGTCCCTTCCGTCCCCATCGTGGGACGACAGCCAGGGCCACGGTCTTAACGGCGGCGGCGGCAGCGGCAGCGGTCCTTGTCGAACGGCGTCCCACTGTCGCGGGGGCCCGTGCCATCGCGATGGCGCCGGCTCCAACCGACGCGCTCGATCGCGAGGGCGACCGCGGGTTCTTCTAGGGATCCTCCTTACACAAGAGGATCCCATTCTCGTCGCCACTGTTGTGTTTGATAACTTTGCTTTATTCAAACACTTAAAACGTATATAATAAATATGGGACACGATACACACTAAAATACTCGGGCGCGCGCCAGCCGCACCGAGCGCCTCTGCCGAGTGCTCCTGCTCGATCGGCCTTCGTGCACACTCTCTCGGCGCTCGGCACACACTAAGCGTTGCGCGTGTACACACTGTCGTCCCCCTGGACGTTGACCGGTGGCAGCGCAAATGCTGCTCCCAAGCTGCGACCCCGCTACCCGGCTACCGCAACGCTGCTACGACGTTGCAGGAAATCTCCCCGGCCGCGACCGTAATGTCCCGCTAGCCTCATCCGGCAGGAGAGCATGTCCCAGCAACTCGTGCCACACGTTGCTACGCTGTTGCTGGCGATCTCTCCGGCGGCGACCGGTTTGTCCCGCAAGCCCCATCCGGCTGAAGAGCATTTCCCAGCAGCCCGTTATGGCATCCTGTAGCGGTGGTACAATTGCTGCAGCAAGGATGGCACACATTTCGCCCTTCACGTCGGGAACAACACGTCGGTGCTGCAACTTGGGACGGAATGCGACCTCCCCCTTTCTCCGACGAATACAACGGCACCAGTGGGGTGGCATGGGACCTCGCCCCCCTCTCCGTTGACACTACAGCTGCAGCGGGGCGGCATGGGACCTCGCCCCTCTCCGTCGACACTACGGCAGCAGCGGAGTGGCATGGGACCTCGCCCCCTCTCTCTGGTGTACGACGGCAGCAGCGGGGCATGGCATCTCGTCCCCTATCCGTTATGGCATCCTGTAGCGGTGGTACAATTGCTGCAGCAAGGATGGCACACATTTCGCCCTTCACGTCGGGAACAACACGTCGGTGCTGCAACTTGGGACGGAATGCGACCTCCCCCTTTCTCCGACGAATACAACGGCACCAGTGGGGTGGCATGGGACCTCGCCCCCCTCTCCGTTGACACTACAGCTGCAGCGGGGCGGCATGGGACCTCGCCCCTCTCCGTCGACACTACGGCAGCAGCGGAGTGGCATGGGACCTCGCCCCCTCTCTCTGGTGTACGACGGCAGCAGCGGGGCATGGCATCTCGTCCCCTATCCGTTATGGCATCCTGTAGCGGTGGTACAATTGCTGCAGCAAGGATGGCACACATTTCGCCCTTCACGTCGGGAACAACACGTCGGTGCTGCAACTTGGGACGGAATGCGACCTCCCCCTTTCTCCGACGAATACAACGGCACCAGTGGGGTGGCATGGGACCTCGCCCCCTCTCCGTTGAAACTACAGCTGCAGCGGGGCGGCATGGGACCTCGCCCCTCTCCGTCGACACTACGGCAGCAGCGGAGTGGCATGGGACCTCGCCCCCTCTCTCTGGTGTACGACGGCAGCAGCGGGGCATGGCATCTCGTCCCCTATCCGTTATGGCATCCTGTAGCGGTGGTACAATTGCTGCAGCAAGGATGGCACACATTTCGCCCTTCACGTCGGGAACAACACGTCGGTGCTGCAACTTGGGACGGAATGCGACCTCCCCCTTTCTCCGACGAATACAACGGCACCAGTGGGGTGGCATGGGACCTCGCCCCCTCTCCGTTGACACTACAGCTGCAGCGGGGCGGCATGGGACCTCGCCCCCTCTCCGTCGACACTACGGCAGCAGCGGGGTGGCATGGGACCTCGCCCCTCTCTCCGGTGTACGACGGCAGCAGCGGGCATGGCATCTCGCCCCTATCCGTCGAACACAGCGGCAGCAACTCAGTAACCTCTCGCGTCACCAATGATGGCCCGGCACCTAGGCAGAAAGTCAATTCGCCCCTTACACTGCTGGCGCTCCTAGGACTGCAGCCCGACGGCATCTAGCGTCTCTGCAGATGGCCCGGCAATCAGGCTTCGACCTTTCCATTGCCGGCGCTCCCTGGGCCTGCAGCCCGGCGAATCAAACATCGCCGAGTGTGTGTGTGCGGCTGTCCCTTCCGTCCCCATCGTGGGACGACAGCCAGGGCCACGGTCTTAACGGCGGCGGCGGCAGCGGCAGCGGTCCTTGTCGAACGGCGTCCCACTGTCGCGGGGGCCCGTGCCATCGCGATGGCGCCGGCTCCAACCGACGCGCTCGATCGCGAGGGCGACCGCGGGTTCTTCTAGGGATCCTCCTTACACAAGAGGATCCCATTCTCGTCGCCACTGTTGTGTTTGATAACTTTGCTTTATTCAAACACTTAAAACGTATATAATAAATATGGGACACGATACACACTAAAATACTCGGGCGCGCGCCAGCCGCACCGAGCGCCTCTGCCGAGTGCTCCTGCTCGATCGGCCTTCGTGCACACTCTCTCGGCGCTCGGCACACACTAAGCGTTGCGCGTGTACACACTGTCGTCCCCCTGGACGTTGACCGGTGGCAGCGCAAATGCTGCTCCCAAGCTGCGACCCCGCTACCCGGCTACCGCAACGCTGCTACGACGTTGCAGGAAATCTCCCCGGCCGCGACCGTAATGTCCCGCTAGCCTCATCCGGCAGGAGAGCATGTCCCAGCAACTCGTGCCACACGTTGCTACGCTGTTGCTGGCGATCTCTCCGGCGGCGACCGGTTTGTCCCGCAAGCCCCATCCGGCTGAAGAGCATTTCCCAGCAGCCCGTTATGGCATCCTGTAGCGGTGGTACAATTGCTGCAGCAAGGATGGCACACATTTCGCCCTTCACGTCGGGAACAACACGTCGGTGCTGCAACTTGGGACGGAATGCGACCTCCCCCTTTCTCCGACGAATACAACGGCACCAGTGGGGTGGCATGGGACCTCGCCCCCCTCTCCGTTGACACTACAGCTGCAGCGGGGCGGCATGGGACCTCGCCCCCTCTCCGTCGACACTACGGCAGCAGCGGGGTGGCATGGGACCTCGCCCCTCTCTCTGGTGTACGACGGCAGCAGCGGGGCATGGCATCTCGCCCCCTATCCGTCGAACACAGCGGCAGCAACTCAGTAACCTCTCGCGTCACCAATGATGGCCCGGCACCTAGGCAGAAAGTCAATTCGCCCCTTACACTGCTGGCGCTCCTTGAGCTGCAGCCCGACGGCACCTAGCGTCTCTGCAGATGGCCCGGCAATCAGGCTTCGACCTTTCCATTGCCGGCGCTCCCTGGGCCTGCAGCCCGGCGAATCAAACATCGCCGAGTGTGTGTGTGCGGCTGTCCCTTCCGTCCCCATCGTGGGACGACAGCCGGGGCCACGGTCTTAACGGCGGCGGCGGCAGCGGCAGCGGTCCTTGTCGAACGGCGTCCCACTGTCGCGGGGGCCCGTGCCATCGCGATGGCGCCGGCTCCAACCGACGCGCTCGATCGCGAGGGCGACCGCGGGTTCTTCTAGGGATCCTCCTTACACAAGAGGATCCCATTCTCGTCGCCACTGTTGTGTTTGATAACTTTGCTTTATTCAAACACTTAAAACGTATATAATAAATATGGGACACGATACACACTAAAATACTCGGGCGCGCGCCAGCCGCACCGAGCGCCTCTGCCGAGTGCTCCTGCTCGATCGGCCTTCGTGCACACTCTCTCGGCGCTCGGCACACACTAAGCGTTGCGCGTGTACACACTGTCGTCCCCCTGGACGTTGACCGGTGGCAGCGCAAATGCTGTCCTGGGGCATTTTGCGCAAATGCTGCTCCTAAGCTGCGACCCCGCTACCCGGCTACCGCAACGCTGCTACGACGTTGCAGGAAATCTCCCCGGCCGCGACCGTAATGTCCCGCTAGCCTCACCCGGCAGGAGAGCATGTCCCAGCAACTCGTGCCGCACGTTGCTACGCTGCTGCTGGCGATCTCTCCGGCGGCGACCGGTTTGTCCCGCAAGCCCCATCCGGCTGAAGAGCATTTCCCAGCAGCCCGTTATGGCATCCTGTAGCGGTGGTACAATTGCTGCAGCAAGGATGGCACACATTTCGCCCTTCACGTCGGGAACAACACGTCGGTGCTGCAACTTGGGACGGAATGCGACCTCCCCCTTTCTCCGACGAATACAACGGCACCAGTGGGGTGGCATGGAACCTCGCCCCCCTCTCCGTTGACACTACAGCTGCAGCGGGGCGGCATGGGACCTCGCCCCTCTCCGTCGACACTACGGCAGCAGCGGGGTGGCATGGGACCTCGCCCCCTCTCTCTGGTGTACGACGGCAGCAGCGGGGCATGGCATCTCGTCCCCTATCCGTTATGGCATCCTGTAGCGGTGGTACAATTGCTGCAGCAAGGATGGCACACATTTCGCCCTTCACGTCGGGAACAACACGTCGGTGCTGCAACTTGGGACGGAATGCGACCTCCCCCTTTCTCCGACGAATACAACGGCACCAGTGGGGTGGCATGGGACCTCGCCCCCTCTCCGTTGAAACTACAGCTGCAGCGGGGCGGCATGGGACCTCGCCCCTCTCCGTCGACACTACGGCAGCAGCGGAGTGGCATGGGACCTCGCCCCTCTCTCTGGTGTACGACGGCAGCAGCGGGGCATGGCATCTCGTCCCCTATCCGTTATGGCATCCTGTAGCGGTGGTACAATTGCTGCAGCAAGGATGGCACACATTTCGCCCTTCACGTTGGGAACAACACGTCGGTGCTGCAACTTGGGACGGAATGCGACCTCCCCCTTTCTCCGACGAATACAACGGCACCAGTGGGGTGGCATGGGACCTCGCCCCCTCTCCGTTGACACTACAGCTGCAGCGGGGCGGCATGGGACCTCGCCCCTCTCCGTCGACACTACGGCAGCAGCGGGGTGGCATGGGACCTCGCCCCCTCTCCGGTGTACGACGGCAGCAGCGGGGCATGGCATCTCGCCCCCTATCCGTCGAACACAGCGGCAGCAACTCAGTAACCTCTCGCGTCACCAATGATGGCCCGGCACCTAGGCAGAAAGTCAATTCGCCCCTTACACTGCTGGCGCTCCTAGGACTGCAGCCCGACGGCATCTAGCGTCTCTGCAGATGGCCCGGCAATCAGGCTTCGACCTTTCCATTGCCGGCGCTCCCTGGGCCTGCAGCCCGGCGAATCAAACATCGCCGAGTGTGTGTGTGCGGCTGTCCCTTCCGTCCCCATCGTGGGACGACAGCCAGGGCCACGGTCTTAACGGCGGCGGCGGCAGCGGCAGCGGTCCTTGTCGAACGGCGTCCCACTGTCGCGGGGGCCCGTGCCATCGCGATGGCGCCGGCTCCAACCGACGCGCTCGATCGCGAGGGCGACCGCGGGTTCTTCTAGGGATCCTCCTTACACAAGAGGATCCCATTCTCGTCGCCACTGTTGTGTTTGATAACTTTGCTTTATTCAAACACTTAAAACGTATATAATAAATATGGGACACGATACACACTAAAATACTCGGGCGCGCGCCAGCCGCACCGAGCGCCTCTGCCGAGTGCTCCTGCTCGATCGGCCTTCGTGCACACTCTCTCGGCGCTCGGCACACACTAAGCGTTGCGCGTGTACACACTGTCGTCCCCCTGGACGTTGACCGGTGGCAGCGCAAATGCTGCTCCCAAGCTGCGACCCCGCTACCCGGCTACCGCAACGCTGCTACGACGTTGCAGGAAATCTCCCCGGCCGCGACCGTAATGTCCCGCTAGCCTCATCCGGCAGGAGAGCATGTCCCAGCAACTCGTGCCACACGTTGCTACGCTGTTGCTGGCGATCTCTCCGGCGGCGACCGGTTTGTCCCGCAAGCCCCATCCGGCTGAAGAGCATTTCCCAGCAGCCCGTTATGGCATCCTGTAGCGGTGGTACAATTGCTGCAGCAAGGATGGCACACATTTCGCCCTTCACGTCGGGAACAACACGTCGGTGCTGCAACTTGGGACGGAATGCGACCTCCCCCTTTCTCCGACGAATACAACGGCACCAGTGGGGTGGCATGGGACCTCGCCCCCTCTCCGTTGAAACTACAGCTGCAGCGGGGCGGCATGGGACCTCGCCCCCTCTCCGTCGACACTACGGCAGCAGCGGAGTGGCATGGGACCTCGCCCCTCTCTCTGGTGTACGACGGCAGCAGCGGGGCATGGCATCTCGTCCCCTATCCGTTATGGCATCCTGTAGCGGTGGTACAATTGCTGCAGCAAGGATGGCACACATTTCGCCCTTCACGTCGGGAACAACACGTCGGTGCTGCAACTTGGGACGGAATGCGACCTCCCCCTTTCTCCGACGAATACAACGGCACCAGTGGGGTGGCATGGGACCTCGCCCCCCTCTCCGTTGACACTACAGCTGCAGCGGGGCGGCATGGGACCTCGCCCCTCTCCGTCGACACTACGGCAGCAGCGGGGTGGCATGGGACCTCGCCCCTCTCTCCGGTGTACGACGGCAGCAGCGGGGCATGGCATCTCGCCCCTATCCGTCGAACACAGCGGCAGCAACTCAGTAACCTCTCGCGTCACCAATGATGGCCCGGCACCTAGGCAGAAAGTCAATTCGCCCCTTACACTGCTGGCGCTCCTAGGACTGCAGCCCGACGGCATCTAGCGTCTCTGCAGATGGCCCGGCAATCAGGCTTCGACCTTTCCATTGCCGGCGCTCCCTGGGCCTGCAGCCCGGCGAATCAAACATCGCCGAGTGTGTGTGTGCGGCTGTCCCTTCCGTCCCCATCGTGGGACGACAGCCAGGGCCACGGTCTTAACGGCGGCGGCGGCAGCGGCAGCGGTCCTTGTCGAACGGCGTCCCACTGTCGCGGGGGCCCGTGCCATCGCGATGGCGCCGGCTCCAACCGACGCGCTCGATCGCGAGGGCGACCGCGGGTTCTTCTAGGGATCCTCCTTACACAAGAGGATCCCATTCTCGTCGCCACTGTTGTGTTTGATAACTTTGCTTTATTCAAACACTTAAAACGTATATAATAAATATGGGACACGATACACACTAAAATACTCGGGCGCGCCAGCCGCACCGAGCGCCTCTGCCGAGTGCTCCTGCTCGATCGGCCTTCGTGCACACTCTCTCGGCGCTCGGCACACACTAAGCGTTGCGCGTGTACACACTGTCGTCCCCCTGGACGTTGACCGGTGGCAGCGCAAATGCTGCTCCCAAGCTGCGACCCCGCTACCCGGCTACCGCAACGCTGCTACGACGTTGCAGGAAATCTCCCCGGCCGCGACCGTAATGTCCCGCTAGCCTCATCCGGCAGGAGAGCATGTCCCAGCAACTCGTGCCACACGTTGCTACGCTGTTGCTGGCGATCTCTCCGGCGGCGACCGGTTTGTCCCGCAAGCCCCATCCGGCTGAAGAGCATTTCCCAGCAGCCCGTTATGGCATCCTGTAGCGGTGGTACAATTGCTGCAGCAAGGATGGCACACATTTCGCCCTTCACGTCGGGAACAACACGTCGGTGCTGCAACTTGGGACGGAATGCGACCTCCCCCTTTCTCCGACGAATACAACGGCACCAGTGGGGTGGCATGGGACCTCGCCCCCTCTCCGTTGACACTACAGCTGCAGCGGGGCGGCATGGGACCTCGCCCCCTCTCCGTCGACACTACGGCAGCAGCGGAGTGGCATGGGACCTCGCCCCTCTCTCTGGTGTACGACGGCAGCAGCGGGGCATGGCATCTCGTCCCCTATCCGTTATGGCATCCTGTAGCGGTGGTACAATTGCTGCAGCAAGGATGGCACACATTTCGCCCTTCACGTCGGGAACAACACGTCGGTGCTGCAACTTGGGACGGAATGCGACCTCCCCCTTTCTCCGACGAATACAACGGCACCAGTGGGGTGGCATGGGACCTCGCCCCCTCTCCGTTGACACTACAGCTGCAGCGGGGCGGCATGGGACCTCGCCCCTCTCCGTCGACACTACGGCAGCAGCGGAGTGGCATGGGACCTCGCCCCCTCTCTCTGGTGTACGACGGCAGCAGCGGGGCATGGCATCTCGTCCCCTATCCGTTATGGCATCCTGTAGCGGTGGTACAATTGCTGCAGCAAGGATGGCACACATTTCGCCCTTCACGTCGGGAACAACACGTCGGTGCTGCAACTTGGGACGGAATGCGACCTCCCCCTTTCTCCGACGAATACAACGGCACCAGTGGGGTGGCATGGGACCTCGCCCCCTCTCCGTTGAAACTACAGCTGCAGCGGGGCGGCATGGGACCTCGCCCCCTCTCCGTCGACACTACGGCAGCAGCGGAGTGGCATGGGACCTCGCCCCTCTCTCTGGTGTACGACGGCAGCAGCGGGGCATGGCATCTCGTCCCCTATCCGTTATGGCATCCTGTAGCGGTGGTACAATTGCTGCAGCAAGGATGGCACACATTTCGCCCTTCACGTCGGGAACAACACGTCGGTGCTGCAACTTGGGACGGAATGCGACCTCCCCCTTTCTCCGACGAATACAACGGCACCAGTGGGGTGGCATGGGACCTCGCCCCCTCTCCGTTGACACTACAGCTGCAGCGGGGCGGCATGGGACCTCGCCCCTCTCCGTCGACACTACGGCAGCAGCGGGGTGGCATGGGACCTCGCCCCTCTCTCCGGTGTACGACGGCAGCAGCGGGGCATGGCATCTCGCCCCTATCCGTCGAACACAGCGGCAGCAACTCAGTAACCTCTCGCGTCACCAATGATGGCCCGGCACCTAGGCAGAAAGTCAATTCGCCCCTTACACTGCTGGCGCTCCTAGGACTGCAGCCCGACGGCATCTAGCGTCTCTGCAGATGGCCCGGCAATCAGGCTTCGACCTTTCCATTGCCGGCGCTCCCTGGGCCTGCAGCCCGGCGAATCAAACATCGCCGAGTGTGTGTGTGCGGCTGTCCCTTCCGTCCCCATCGTGGGACGACAGCCAGGGCCACGGTCTTAACGGCGGCGGCGGCAGCGGCAGCGGTCCTTGTCGAACGGCGTCCCACTGTCGCGGGGGCCCGTGCCATCGCGATGGCGCCGGCTCCAACCGACGCGCTCGATCGCGAGGGCGACCGCGGGTTCTTCTAGGGATCCTCCTTACACAAGAGGATCCCATTCTCGTCGCCACTGTTGTGTTTGATAACTTTGCTTTATTCAAACACTTAAAACGTATATAATAAATATGGGACACGATACACACTAAAATACTCGGGCGCGCGCCAGCCGCACCGAGCGCCTCTGCCGAGTGCTCCTGCTCGATCGGCCTTCGTGCACACTCTCTCGGCGCTCGGCACACACTAAGCGTTGCGCGTGTACACACTGTCGTCCCCCTGGACGTTGACCGGTGGCAGCGCAAATGCTGCTCCCAAGCTGCGACCCCGCTACCCGGCTACCGCAACGCTGCTACGACGTTGCAGGAAATCTCCCCGGCCGCGACCGTAATGTCCCGCTAGCCTCATCCGGCAGGAGAGCATGTCCCAGCAACTCGTGCCACACGTTGCTACGCTGTTGCTGGCGATCTCTCCGGCGGCGACCGGTTTGTCCCGCAAGCCCCATCCGGCTGAAGAGCATTTCCCAGCAGCCCGTTATGGCATCCTGTAGCGGTGGTACAATTGCTGCAGCAAGGATGGCACACATTTCGCCCTTCACGTCGGGAACAACACGTCGGTGCTGCAACTTGGGACGGAATGCGACCTCCCCCTTTCTCCGACGAATACAACGGCACCAGTGGGGTGGCATGGGACCTCGCCCCCTCTCCGTTGACACTACAGCTGCAGCGGGGCGGCATGGGACCTCGCCCCTCTCCGTCGACACTACGGCAGCAGCGGAGTGGCATGGGACCTCGCCCCCTCTCTCTGGTGTACGACGGCAGCAGCGGGGCATGGCATCTCGTCCCCTATCCGTTATGGCATCCTGTAGCGGTGGTACAATTGCTGCAGCAAGGATGGCACACATTTCGCCCTTCACGTCGGGAACAACACGTCGGTGCTGCAACTTGGGACGGAATGCGACCTCCCCCTTTCTCCGACGAATACAACGGCACCAGTGGGGTGGCATGGGACCTCGCCCCCTCTCCGTTGAAACTACAGCTGCAGCGGGGCGGCATGGGACCTCGCCCCTCTCCGTCGACACTACGGCAGCAGCGGAGTGGCATGGGACCTCGCCCCCTCTCTCTGGTGTACGACGGCAGCAGCGGGGCATGGCATCTCGTCCCCTATCCGTTATGGCATCCTGTAGCGGTGGTACAATTGCTGCAGCAAGGATGGCACACATTTCGCCCTTCACGTCGGGAACAACACGTCGGTGCTGCAACTTGGGACGGAATGCGACCTCCCCCTTTCTCCGACGAATACAACGGCACCAGTGGGGTGGCATGGGACCTCGCCCCCCTCTCCGTTGACACTACAGCTGCAGCGGGGCGGCATGGGACCTCGCCCCTCTCCGTCGACACTACGGCAGCAGCGGGGTGGCATGGGACCTCGCCCCTCTCTCCGGTGTACGACGGCAGCAGCGGGGCATGGCATCTCGCCCCCTATCCGTCGAACACAGCGGCAGCAACTCAGTAACCTCTCGCGTCACCAATGATGGCCCGGCACCTAGGCAGAAAGTCAATTCGCCCCTTACACTGCTGGCGCTCCTAGGACTGCAGCCCGACGGCATCTAGCGTCTCTGCAGATGGCCCGGCAATCAGGCTTCGACCTTTCCATTGCCGGCGCTCCCTGGGCCTGCAGCCCGGCGAATCAAACATCGCCGAGTGTGTGTGTGCGGCTGTCCCTTCCGTCCCCATCGTGGGACGACAGCCAGGGCCACGGTCTTAACGGCGGCGGCGGCAGCGGCAGCGGTCCTTGTCGAACGGCGTCCCACTGTCGCGGGGGCCCGTGCCATCGCGATGGCGCCGGCTCCAACCGACGCGCTCGATCGCGAGGGCGACCGCGGGTTCTTCTAGGGATCCTCCTTACACAAGAGGATCCCATTCTCGTCGCCACTGTTGTGTTTGATAACTTTGCTTTATTCAAACACTTAAAACGTATATAATAAATATGGGACACGATACACACTAAAATACTCGGGCGCGCGCCAGCCGCACCGAGCGCCTCTGCCGAGTGCTCCTGCTCGATCGGCCTTCGTGCACACTCTCTCGGCGCTCGGCACACACTAAGCGTTGCGCGTGTACACACTGTCGTCCCCCTGGACGTTGACCGGTGGCAGCGCAAATGCTGCTCCCAAGCTGCGACCCCGCTACCCGGCTACCGCAACGCTGCTACGACGTTGCAGGAAATCTCCCCGGCCGCGACCGTAATGTCCCGCTAGCCTCATCCGGCAGGAGAGCATGTCCCAGCAACTCGTGCCACACGTTGCTACGCTGTTGCTGGCGATCTCTCCGGCGGCGACCGGTTTGTCCCGCAAGCCCCATCCGGCTGAAGAGCATTTCCCAGCAGCCCGTTATGGCATCCTGTAGCGGTGGTACAATTGCTGCAGCAAGGATGGCACACATTTCGCCCTTCACGTCGGGAACAACACGTCGGTGCTGCAACTTGGGACGGAATGCGACCTCCCCCTTTCTCCGACGAATACAACGGCACCAGTGGGGTGGCATGGGACCTCGCCCCCCTCTCCGTTGACACTACAGCTGCAGCGGGGCGGCATGGGACCTCGCCCCCTCTCCGTCGACACTACGGCAGCAGCGGGGTGGCATGGGACCTCGCCCCCTCTCTCTGGTGTACGACGGCAGCAGCGGGGCATGGCATCTCGCCCCTATCCGTCGAACACAGCGGCAGCAACTCAGTAACCTCTCGCGTCACCAATGATGGCCCGGCACCTAGGCAGAAAGTCAATTCGCCCCTTACACTGCTGGCGCTCCTTGAGCTGCAGCCCGACGGCACCTAGCGTCTCTGCAGATGGCCCGGCAATCAGGCTTCGACCTTTCCATTGCCGGCGCTCCCTGGGCCTGCAGCCCGGCGAATCAAACATCGCCGAGTGTGTGTGTGCGGCTGTCCCTTCCGTCCCCATCGTGGGACGACAGCCGGGGCCACGGTCTTAACGGCGGCGGCGGCAGCGGCAGCGGTCCTTGTCGAACGGCGTCCCACTGTCGCGGGGGCCCGTGCCATCGCGATGGCGCCGGCTCCAACCGACGCGCTCGATCGCGAGGGCGACCGCGGGTTCTTCTAGGGATCCTCCTTACACAAGAGGATCCCATTCTCGTCGCCACTGTTGTGTTTGATAACTTTGCTTTATTCAAACACTTAAAACGTATATAATAAATATGGGACACGATACACACTAAAATACTCGGGCGCGCGCCAGCCGCACCGAGCGCCTCTGCCGAGTGCTCCTGCTCGATCGGCCTTCGTGCACACTCTCTCGGCGCTCGGCACACACTAAGCGTTGCGCGTGTACACACTGTCGTCCCCCTGGACGTTGACCGGTGGCAGCGCAAATGCTGTCCTGGGGCATTTTTGCGCAAATGCTGCTCCTAAGCTGCGACCCCGCTACCCGGCTACCGCAACGCTGCTACGACGTTGCAGGAAATCTCCCCGGCCGCGACCGTAATGTCCCGCTAGCCTCACCCGGCAGGAGAGCATGTCCCAGCAACTCGTGCCGCACGTTGCTACGCTGCTGCTGGCGATCTCTCCGGCGGCGACCGGTTTGTCCCGCAAGCCCCATCCGGCTGAAGAGCATTTCCCAGCAGCCCGTTATGGCATCCTGTAGCGGTGGTACAATTGCTGCAGCAAGGATGGCACACATTTCGCCCTTCACGTCGGGAACAACACGTCGGTGCTGCAACTTGGGACGGAATGCGACCTCCCCCTTTCTCCGACGAATACAACGGCACCAGTGGGGTGGCATGGAACCTCGCCCCCTCTCCGTTGACACTACAGCTGCAGCGGGGCGGCATGGGACCTCGCCCCCTCTCCGTCGACACTACGGCAGCAGCGGGGTGGCATGGGACCTCGCCCCCTCTCTCTGGTGTACGACGGCAGCAGCGGGGCATGGCATCTCGCCCCCTATCCGTTATGGCATCCTGTAGCGGTGGTACAATTGCTGCAGCAAGGATGGCACACATTTCGCCCTTCACGTCGGGAACAACACGTCGGTGCTGCAACTTGGGACGGAATGCGACCTCCCCCTTTCTCCGACGAATACAACGGCACCAGTGGGGTGGCATGGGACCTCGCCCCCTCTCCGTTGACACTACAGCTGCAGCGGGGCGGCATGGGACCTCGCCCCTCTCCGTCGACACTACGGCAGCAGCGGGGTGGCATGGGACCTCGCCCCCTCTCTCTGGTGTACGACGGCAGCAGCGGGGCATGGCATCTCGCCCCCTATCCGTTATGGCATCCTGTAGCGGTGGTACAATTGCTGCAGCAAGGATGGCACACATTTCGCCCTTCACGTCGGGAACAACACGTCGGTGCTGCAACTTGGGACGGAATGCGACCTCCCCCTTTCTCCGACGAATACAACGGCACCAGTGGGGTGGCATGGGACCTCGCCCCCCTCTCCGTTGAAACTACAGCTGCAGCGGGGCGGCATGGGACCTCGCCCCTCTCCGTCGACACTACGGCAGCAGCGGGGTGGCATGGGACCTCGCCCCCTCTCTGGTGTACGACGGCAGCAGCGGGGCATGGCATCTCGTCCCCTATCCGTTATGGCATCCTGTAGCGGTGGTACAATTGCTGCAGCAAGGATGGCACACATTTCGCCCTTCACGTCGAGAACAACACGTCGGTGCTGCAACTTGGGACGGAATGCGACCTCCCCCTTTCTCCGACGAATACAACGGCACCAGTGGGGTGGCATGGGACCTCGCCCCCTCTCCGTTGACACTACAGCTGCAGCGGGGCGGCATGGGACCTCGCCCCTCTCCGTCGACACTACGGCAGCAGCGGGGTGGCATGGGACCTCGCCCCCTCTCTCTGGTGTACGACGGCAGCAGCGGGGCATGGCATCTCGCCCCCTATCCGTCGAACACAGCGGCAGCAACTCAGTAACCTCTCGCGTCACCAATGATGGCCCGGCACCTAGGCAGAAAGTCAATTCGCCCCTTACACTGCTGGCGCTCCTTGAGCTGCAGCCCGACGGCACCTAGCGTCTCTGCAGATGGCCCGGCAATCAGGCTTCGACCTTTCCATTGCCGGCGCTCCCTGGGCCTGCAGCCCGGCGAATCAAACATCGCCGAGTGTGTGTGTGCGGCTGTCCCTTCCGTCCCCATCGTGGGACGACAGCCGGGGCCACGGTCTTAACGGCGGCGGCGGCAGCGGCAGCGGTCCTTGTCGAACGGCGTCCCACTGTCGCGGGGGCCCGTGCCATCGCGATGGCGCCGGCTCCAACCGACGCGCTCGATCGCGAGGGCGACCGCGGGTTCTTCTAGGGATCCTCCTTACACAAGAGGATCCCATTCTCGTCGCCACTGTTGTGTTTGATAACTTTGCTTTATTCAAACACTTAAAACGTATATAATAAATATGGGACACGATACACACTAAAATACTCGGGCGCGCGCCAGCCGCACCGAGCGCCTCTGCCGAGTGCTCCTGCTCGATCGGCCTTCGTGCACACTCTCTCGGCGCTCGGCACACACTAAGCGTTGCGCGTGTACACACTGTCGTCCCCCTGGACGTTGACCGGTGGCAGCGCAAATGCTGTCCTGGGGCATTTTGCGCAAATGCTGCTCCTAAGCTGCGACCCCGCTACCCGGCTACCGCAACGCCGTTACGACTGGCGACCGGTTTGTCCCGCAAGCCCCATCCGGCTGAAGAGCATTTCCCAGCAGCCCGTTATGGCATCCTGTAGCGGTGGTACAATTGCTGCAGCAAGGATGGCACACATTTCGCCCTTCACGTCGAGAACAACACGTCGGTGCTGCAACTTGGGACGGAATGCGACCTCCCCCTTTCTCCGACGAATACAACGGCACCAGTGGGGTGGCATGGGACCTCGCCCCCTCTCCGTTGACACTACAGCTGCAGCGGGGCGGCATGGGACCTCGCCCCCTCTCCGTCGACACTACGGCAGCAGCGGGGTGGCATGGGACCTCGCCCCCTCTCTCTGGTGTACGACGGCAGCAGCGGGGCATGGCATCTCGCCCCCTATCCGTTATGGCATCCTGTAGCGGTGGTACAATTGCTGCAGCAAGGATGGCACACATTTCGCCCTTCACGTCGGGAACAACACGTCGGTGCTGCAACTTGGGACGGAATGCGACCTCCCCCTTTCTCCGACGAATACAACGGCACCAGTGGGGTGGCATGGGACCTCGCCCCCCTCTCCGTTGACACTACAGCTGCAGCGGGGCGGCATGGGACCTCGCCCCCTCTCCGTCGACACTACGGCAGCAGCGGGGTGGCATGGGACCTCGCCCCCTCTCTCTGGTGTACGACGGCAGCAGCGGGGCATGGCATCTCGCCCCCTATCCGTTATGGCATCCTGTAGCGGTGGTACAATTGCTGCAGCAAGGATGGCACACATTTCGCCCTTCACGTCGAGAACAACACGTCGGTGCTGCAACTTGGGACGGAATGCGACCTCCCCCTTTCTCCGACGAATACAACGGCACCAGTGGGGTGGCATGGGACCTCGCCCCCTCTCCGTTGACACTACAGCTGCAGCCGGGCGGCATGGGACCTCGCCCCTCTCCGTCGACACTACGGCAGCAGCGGGGTGGCATGGGACCTCGCCCCCTCTCTCTGGTGTACGACGGCAGCAGCGGGGCATGGCATCTCGCCCCCTATCCGTTATGGCATCCTGTAGCGGTGGTACAATTGCTGCAGCAAGGATGGCACACATTTGCCCTTCACGTCGGGAACAACACGTCGGTGCTGCAACTTGGGACGGAATGCGACCTCCCCCTTTCTCCGACGAATACAACGGCACCAGTGGGGTGGCATGGGACCTCGCCCCCTCTCCGTTGAAACTACAGCTGCAGCGGGGCGGCATGGGACCTCGCCCCTCTCCGTCGACACTACGGCAGCAGCGGGGTGGCATGGGACCTCGCCCCCTCTCTCTGGTGTACGACGGCAGCAGCGGGGCATGGCATCTCGTCCCCTATCCGTTATGGCATCCTGTAGCGGTGGTACAATTGCTGCAGCAAGGATGGCACACATTTCGCCCTTCACGTCGGGAACAACACGTCGGTGCTGCAACTTGGGACGGAATGCGACCTCCCCCTTTCTCCGACGAATACAACGGCACCAGTGGGGTGGCATGGGACCTCGCCCCCCTCTCCGTTGAAACTACAGCTGCAGCGGGGCGGCATGGGACCTCGCCCCTCTCCGTCGACACTACGGCAGCAGCGGGGTGGCATGGGACCTCGCCCCTCTCTCTGGTGTACGACGGCAGCAGCGGGGCATGGCATCTCGCCCCCTATCCGTCGAACACAGCGGCAGCAACTCAGTAACCTCTCGCGTCACCAATGATGGCCCGGCACCTAGGCAGAAAGTCAATTCGCCCCTTACACTGCTGGCGCTCCTTGGGCTGCAGCCCGACGGCACCTAGCGTCTCTGCAGATGGCCCGGCAATCAGGCTTCGACCTTTCCATTGCCGGCGCTCCCTGGGCCTGCAGCCCGGCGAATCAAACATCGCCGAGTGTGTGTGTGCGGCTGTCCCTTCCGTCCCCATCGTGGGACGACAGCCGGGCCACGGTCTTAACGGCGGCGGCGGCAGCGGCAGCGGTCCTTGTCGAACGGCGTCCCACTGTCGCGGGGACCGTGCCATCGCGATGGCGCCGGCTCCAACCGACGCGCTCGATCGCGAGGGCGACCGCGGGTTCTTCTAGGGATCCTCCTTACACAAGAGGATCCCATTCTCGTCGCCACTGTTGTGTTTGATAACTTTGCTTTATTCAAACACTTAAAACGTATATAATAAATATGGGACACGATACACACTAAAATACTCGGGCGCGCGCCAGCCGCACCGAGCGCCTCTGCCGAGTGCTCCTGCTCGATCGGCCTTCGTGCACACTCTCTCGGCGCTCGGCACACACTAAGCGTTGCGCGTGTACACACTGTCGTCCCCCTGGACGTTGACCGGTGGCAGCGCAAATGCTGTCCTGGGGCATTTTGCGCAAATGCTGCTCCTAAGCTGCGACCCCGCTACCCGGCTACCGCAACGCTGCTACGACGTTGCAGGAAATCTCCCCGGCCGCGACCGTAATGTCCCGCTAGCCTCATCCGGCAGGAGAGCATGTCCCAGCAACTCGTGCCGCACGTTGCTACGCTGCTGCTGGCGATCTCTCCGGCGGCGACCGGTTTGTCCCGCAAGCCCCATCCGGCTGAAGAGCATTTCCCAGCAGCCCGTTATGGCATCCTGTAGCGGTGGTACAATTGCTGCAGCAAGGATGGCACACATTTCGCCCTTCACGTCGGGGAACAACACGTCGGTGCTGCAACTTGGGACGGAATGCGACCTCCCCCTTTCTCCGACGAATACAACGGCACCAGTGGGGTGGCATGGGACCTCGCCCCCCTCTCCGTTGACACTACAGCTGCAGCGGGGCGGCATGGGACCTCGCCCCCTCTCCGTCGACACTACGGCAGCAGCGGGGTGGCATGGGACCTCGCCCCCTCTCTCTGGTGTACGACGGCAGCAGCGGGGCATGGCATCTCGCCCCCTATCCGTTATGGCATCCTGTAGCGGTGGTACAATTGCTGCAGCAAGGATGGCACACATTTCGCCCTTCACGTCGGGAACAACACGTCGGTGCTGCAACTTGGGACGGAATGCGACCTCCCCCTTTCTCCGACGAATACAACGGCACCAGTGGGGTGGCATGGGACCTCGCCCCCCTCTCCGTTGACACTACAGCTGCAGCGGGGCGGCATGGGACCTCGCCCCCTCTCCGTCGACACTACGGCAGCAGCGGGGTGGCATGGGACCTCGCCCCCTCTCTCCGGTGTACGACGGCAGCAGCGGGGCATGGCATCTCGCCCCCTATCCGTCGAACACAGCGGCAGCAACTCAGTAACCTCTCGCGTCACCAATGATGGCCCGGCACCTAGGCAGAAAGTCAATTCGCCCCTTACACTGCTGGCGCTCCTTGGGCTGCAGCCCGACGGCACCTAGCGTCTCTGCAGATGGCCCGGCAATCAGGCTTCGACCTTTCCATTGCCGGCGCTCCCTGGGCCTGCAGCCCGGCGAATCAAACATCGCCGAGTGTGTGTGTGCGGCTGTCCCTTCCGTCCCCATCGTGGGACGACAGCCGGGCCACGGTCTTAACGGCGGCGGCGGCAGCGGCAGCGGTCCTTGTCGAACGGCGTCCCACTGTCGCGGGGACCGTGCCATCGCGATGGCGCCGGCTCCAACCGACGCGCTCGATCGCGAGGGCGACCGCGGGTTCTTCTAGGGATCCTCCTTACACAAGAGGATCCCATTCTCGTCGCCACTGTTGTGTTTGATAACTTTGCTTTATTCAAACACTTAAAACGTATATAATAAATATGGGACACGATACACACTAAAATACTCGGGCGCGCGCCAGCCGCACCGAGCGCCTCTGCCGAGTGCTCCTGCTCGATCGGCCTTCGTGCACACTCTCTCGGCGCTCGGCACACACTAAGCGTTGCGCGTGTACACACTGTCGTCCCCCTGGACGTTGACCGGTGGCAGCGCAAATGCTGTCCTGGGGCATTTTGCGCAAATGCTGCTCCTAAGCTGCGACCCCGCTACCCGGCTACCGCAACGCTGCTACGACGTTGCAGGAAATCTCCCCGGCCGCGACCGTAATGTCCCGCTAGCCTCATCCGGCAGGAGAGCATGTCCCAGCAACTCGTGCCGCACGTTGCTACGCTGCTGCTGGCGATCTCTCCGGCGGCGACCGGTTTGTCCCGCAAGCCCCATCCAGCTGAAGAGCATTTCCCAGCAGCCCGTTATGGCATCCTGTAGCGGTGGTACAATTGCTGCAGCAAGGATGGCACACATTTCGCCCTTCACGTCGAGAACAACACGTCGGTGCTGCAACTTGGGACGGAATGCGACCTCCCCCTTTCTCCGACGAATACAACGGCACCAGTGGGGTGGCATGGGACCTCGCCCCCCTCTCCGTTGACACTACAGCTGCAGCGGGGCGGCATGGGACCTCGCCCCCTCTCCGTCGACACTACGGCAGCAGCGGGGTGGCATGGGACCTCGCCCCCTCTCTCCGGTGTACGACGGCAGCAGCGGGGCATGGCATCTCGCCCCCTATCCGTCGAACACAGCGGCAGCAACTCAGTAACCTCTCGCGTCACCAATGATGGCCCGGCACCTAGGCAGAAAGTCAATTCGCCCCTTACACTGCTGGCGCTCCTAGGACTGCAGCCCGACGGCACCTAGCGTCTCTGCAGATGGCCCGGCAATCAGGCTTCGACCTTTCCATTGCCGGCGCTCCCTGGGCCTGCAGCCCGGCGAATCAAACATCGCCGAGTGTGTGTGTGCGGCTGTCCCTTCCGTCCCCATCGTGGGACGACAGCCGGGGCCACGGTCTTAACGGCGGCGGCGGCAGCGGCAGCGGTCCTTGTCGAACGGCGTCCCACTGTCGCGGGGACTGTGCCATCGCGATGGCGCCGGCTCCAACCGACGCGCTCGATCGCGAGGGCGACCGCGGGTTCTTCTAGGGATCCTCCTTACACAAGAGGATCCCATTCTCGTCGCCACTGTTGTATTTGATAACTTTGCTTTATTCAAACACTTAAAACGTATATAATAAATATGGGACACGATACACACTAAAATACTCGGGCGCGCGCCAGCCGCACCGAGCGCCTCTACCGAGTGCTCCTGCTCGATCGGCCTTCGTGCACACTCTCTCGGCGCTCGGCACACACTAAGCGTTGCGCGTGTACACACTGTCGTCCCCCTGGACATTGACCGGTGGCAGCGCAAATGCTGTCCTGGGGCATTTTGCGCAAATGCTGCTCCTAAGCTGCGACCCCGCTACCCGGCTACCGCAACGCTGCTACGACGTTGCAGGAAATCTCCCCGGCCGCGACCGTAATGTCCCGCTAGCCTCATCCGGCAGGAGAGCATGTCCCAGCAACTCGTGCCGCACGTTGCTACGCTGCTGCTGGCGATCTCTCCGGCGGCGACCGGTTTGTCCCGCAAGCCCCATCCGGCTGAAGAGCATTTCCCAGCAGCCCGTTATGGCATCCTGTAGCGGTGGTACAATTGCTGCAGCAAGAATGGCACACATTTCGCCCTTCACGTCGGGAACAACACGTCGGTGCTGCAACTTGGGACGGAATGCGACCTCCCCCTTTCTCCGACGAATACAACGGCACCAGTGGGGTGGCATGGGACCTCGCCCCCCTCTCCGTTGACACTACAGCTGCAGCGGGGCGGCATGGGACCTCGCCCCCTCTCCGTCGACACTACGGCAGCAGCGGGGTGGCATGGGACCTCGCCCCCTCTCTCTGGTGTACGACGGCAGCAGCGGGGCATGGCATCTCGCCCCCTATCCGTTATGGCATCCTGTAGCGGTGGTACAATTGCTGCAGCAAGGATGGCACACATTTCGCCCTTCACGTCGAGAACAACACGTCGGTGCTGCAACTTGGGACGGAATGCGACCTCCCCCTTTCTCCGACGAATACAACGGCACCAGTGGGGTGGCATGGGACCTCGCCCCCCTCTCCGTTGACACTACAGCTGCAGCGGGGCGGCATGGGACCTCGCCCCCTCTCCGTCGACACTACGGCAGCAGCGGGGTGGCATGGGACCTCGCCCCCTCTCTCTGGTGTACGACGGCAGCAGCGGGGCATGGCATCTCGCCCCCTATCCGTTATGGCATCCTGTAGCGGTGGTACAATTGCTGCAGCAAGGATGGCACACATTTCGCCCTTCACGTCGGGGAACAACACGTCGGTGCTGCAACTTGGGACGGAATGCGACCTCCCCCTTTCTCCGACGAATACAACGGCACCAGTGGGGTGGCATGGGACCTCGCCCCCCTCTCCGTTGACACTACAGCTGCAGCGGGGCGGCATGGGACCTCGCCCCTCTCCGTCGACACTACGGCAGCAGCGGGGTGGCATGGGACCTCGCCCCCTCTCTCTGGTGTACGACGGCAGCAGCGGGGCATGGCATCTCGTCCCCTATCCGTTATGGCATTCTGTAGCGGTGGTACAATTGCTGCAGCAAGGATGGCACACATTTCGCCCTTCACGTCGGGAACAACACGTCGGTGCTGCAACTTGGGACGGAATGCGACCTCCCCCTTTCTCCGACGAATACAACGGCACCAGTGGGGTGGCATGGGACCTCGCCCCCTCTCCGTTGACACTACAGCTGCAGCGGAGCGGCATGGGACCTCGCCCCCTCTCCGTCGACACTACGGCAGCAGCGGGGTGGCATGGGACCTCGCCCCCTCTCTCTGGTGTACGACGGCAGCAGCGGGGCATGGCATCTCGCCCCCTATCCGTTATGGCATCCTGTAGCGGTGGTACAATTGCTGCAGCAAGGATGGCACACATTTCGCCCTTCACGTCGGGAACAACACGTCGGTGCTGCAACTTGGGACGGAATGCGACCTCCCCCTTTCTCCGACGAATACAACGGCACCAGTGGGGTGGCACCTCGCCCCCCTCTCCGTTGACACTACAGCTGCAGCGGGGCGGCATGGGACCTCGCCCCCTCTCCGTCGACACTACGGCAGCAGCGGGGTGGCATGGGACCTCGCCCCCTCTCTCTGGTGTACGACGGCAGCAGCGGGGCATGGCATCTCGCCCCCTATCCGTTATGGCATCCTGTAGCGGTGGTACAATTGCTGCAGCAAGGATGGCACACATTTCGCCCTTCACGTCGAGAACAACACGTCGGTGCTGCAACTTGGGACGGAATGCGACCTCCCCCTTTCTCCGACGAATACAACGGCACCAGTGGGGTGGCATGGGACCTCGCCCCCTCTCCGTTGACACTACAGCTGCAGCGGGGCGGCATGGGACCTCGCCCCCTCTCCGTCGACACTACGGCAGCAGCGGGGTGGCATGGGACCTCGCCCCCTCTCTCTGGTGTACGACGGCAGCAGCGGGGCATGGCATCTCGCCCCCTATCCGTCGAACACAGCGGCAGCAACTCAGTAACCTCTCGCGTCACCAATGATGGCCCGGCACCTAGGCAGAAAATCAATTCGCCCCTTACACTGCTGGCGCTCCTTGGGCTGCAGCCCGACGGCACCTAGCGTCTCTGCAGATGGCCCGGCAATCAGGCTTCGACCTTTCCATTGCCGGCGCTCCCTGGGCCTGCAGCCCGGCGAATCAAACATCGCCGAGTGTGTGTGTGCGGCTGTCCCTTCCGTCCCCATCGTGGGACGACAGCCGGGGCCACGGTCTTAACGGCGGCGGCGGCAGCGGCAGCGGTCCTTGTCGAACGGCGTCCCACTGTCGCGGGGGCCCGTGCCATCGCGATGGCGCCGGCTCCAACCGACGCGCTCGATCGCGAGGGCGACCGCGGGTTCTTCTAGGGATCCTCCTTACACAAGAGGATCCCATTCTCGTCGCCACTGTTGTGTTTGATAACTTTGCTTTATTCAAACACTTAAAACGTATATAATAAATATGGGACACGATACACACTAAAATACTCGGGCGCGCGCCAGCCGCACCGAGCGCCTCTGCCGAGTGCTCCTGCTCGATCGGCCTTCGTGCACACTCTCTCGGCGCTCGGCACACACTAAGCGTTGCGCGTGTACACACTGTCGTCCCCCTGGACATTGACCGGTGGCAGCGCAAATGCTGTCCTGGGGCATTTTGCGCAAATGCTGCTCCTAAGCTGCGACCCCGCTACCCGGCTACCGCAACGCTGCTACGACGTTGCAGGAAATCTCCCCGGCCGCGACCGTAATGTCCCGCTAGCCTCATCCGGCAGGAGAGCATGTCCCAGCAACTCGTGCCGCACGTTGCTACGCTGCTGCTGGCGATCTCTCCGGCGGCGACCGGTTTGTCCCGCAAGCCCCATCCGGCTGAAGAGCATTTCCCAGCAGCCCGTTATGGCATCCTGTAGCGGTGGTACAATTGCTGCAGCAAGAATGGCACACATTTCGCCCTTCACGTCGGGAACAACACGTCGGTGCTGCAACTTGGGACGGAATGCGACCTCCCCCTTTCTCCGACGAATACAACGGCACCAGTGGGGTGGCATGGGACCTCGCCCCCCTCTCCGTTGACACTACAGCTGCAGCGGGGCGGCATGGGACCTCGCCCCTCTCCGTCGACACTACGGCAGCAGCGGGGTGGCATGGGACCTCGCCCCCTCTCTCTGGTGTACGACGGCAGCAGCGGGGCATGGCATCTCGCCCCCTATCCGTTATGGCATCCTGTAGCGGTGGTACAATTGCTGCAGCAAGGATGGCACACATTTCGCCCTTCACGTCGAGAACAACACGTCGGTGCTGCAACTTGGGACGGAATGCGACCTCCCCCTTTCTCCGACGAATACAACGGCACCAGTGGGGTGGCATGGGACCTCGCCCCCCTCTCCGTTGACACTACAGCTGCAGCGGGGCGGCATGGGACCTCGCCCCCTCTCCGTCGACACTACGGCAGCAGCGGGGTGGCATGGGACCTCGCCCCCTCTCTCTGGTGTACGACGGCAGCAGCGGGGCATGGCATCTCGCCCCCTATCCGTTATGGCATCCTGTAGCGGTGGTACAATTGCTGCAGCAAGGATGGCACACATTTCGCCCTTCACGTCGGGAACAACACGTCGGTGCTGCAACTTGGGACGGAATGCGACCTCCCCCTTTCTCCGACGAATACAACGGCACCAGTGGGGTGGCATGGGACCTCGCCCCCTCTCCGTTGACACTACAGCTGCAGCGGGGCGGCATGGGACCTCGCCCCCTCTCCGTCGACACTACGGCAGCAGCGGGGTGGCATGGGACCTCGCCCCCTCTCTCTGGTGTACGACGGCAGCAGCGGGGCATGGCATCTCGTCCCCTATCCGTTATGGCATTCTGTAGCGGTGGTACAATTGCTGCAGCAAGGATGGCACACATTTCGCCCTTCACGTCGGGAACAACACGTCGGTGCTGCAACTTGGGACGGAATGCGACCTCCCCCTTTCTCCGACGAATACAACGGCACCAGTGGGGTGGCATGGGACCTCGCCCCCCTCTCCGTTGACACTACAGCTGCAGCGGAGCGGCATGGGACCTCGCCCCTCTCCGTCGACACTACGGCAGCAGCGGGGTGGCATGGGACCTCGCCCCCTCTCTCTGGTGTACGACGGCAGCAGCGGGGCATGGCATCTCGCCCCCTATCCGTTATGGCATCCTGTAGCGGTGGTACAATTGCTGCAGCAAGGATGGCACACATTTCGCCCTTCACGTCGGGAACAACACGTCGGTGCTGCAACTTGGGACGGAATGCGACCTCCCCCTTTCTCCGACGAATACAACGGCACCAGTGGGGTGGCATGGGACCTCGCCCCCTCTCCGTTGACACTACAGCTGCAGCGGGGCGGCATGGGACCTCGCCCCTCTCCGTCGACACTACGGCAGCAGCGGGGTGGCATGGGACCTCGCCCCCTCTCTCTGGTGTACGACGGCAGCAGCGGGGCATGGCATCTCGCCCCCTATCCGTTATGGCATCCTGTAGCGGTGGTACAATTGCTGCAGCAAGGATGGCACACATTTCGCCCTTCACGTCGAGAACAACACGTCGGTGCTGCAACTTGGGACGGAATGCGACCTCCCCCTTTCTCCGACGAATACAACGGCACCAGTGGGGTGGCATGGGACCTCGCCCCCTCTCCGTTGACACTACAGCTGCAGCGGGGCGGCATGGGACCTCGCCCCTCTCCGTCGACACTACGGCAGCAGCGGGGTGGCATGGGACCTCGCCCCCTCTCTCTGGTGTACGACGGCAGCAGCGGGGCATGGCATCTCGCCCCCTATCCGTCGAACACAGCGGCAGCAACTCAGTAACCTCTCGCCTCACCAATGATGGCCCGGCACCTAGGCAGAAAGTCAATTCGCCCCTTACACTGCTGGCGCTCCTTGGGCTGCAGCCCGACGGCACCTAGCGTCTCTGCAGATGGCCCGGCAATCAGGCTTCGACCTTTCCATTGCCGGCGCTCCCTGGGCCTGCAGCCCGGCGAATCAAACATCGCCGAGTGTGTGTGTGCGGCTGTCCCTTCCGTCCCCATCGTGGGACGACAGCCGGGGCCACGGTCTTAACGGCGGCGGCGGCAGCGGCAGCGGTCCTTGTCGAACGGCGTCCCACTGTCGCGGGGGCCCGTGCCATCGCGATGGCGCCGGCTCCAACCGACGCGCTCGATCGCGAGGGCGACCGCGGGTTCTTCTAGGGATCCTCCTTACACAAGAGGATCCCATTCTCGTCGCCACTGTTGTGTTTGATAACTTTGCTTTATTCAAACACTTAAAACGTATATAATAAATATGGGACACGATACACACTAAAATACTCGGGCGCGCGCCAGCCGCACCGAGCGCCTCTGCCGAGTGCTCCTGCTCGATCGGCCTTCGTGCACACTCTCTCGGCGCTCGGCACACACTAAGCGTTGCGCGTGTACACACTGTCGTCCCCCTGGACGTTGACCGGTGGCAGCGCAAATGCTGTCCTGGGGCATTTTGCGCAAATGCTGCTCCTAAGCTGCGACCCCGCTACCCGGCTACCGCAACGCTGCTACGACGTTGCAGGAAATCTCCCCGGCCGCGACCGTAATGTCCCGCTAGCCTCATCCGGCAGGAGAGCATGTCCCAGCAACTCGTGCCGCACGTTGCTACGCTGCTGCTGGCGATCTCTCCGGCGGCGACCGGTTTGTCCCGCAAGCCCCATCCGGCTGAAGAGCATTTCCCAGCAGCCCGTTATGGCATCCTGTAGCGGTGGTACAATTGCTGCAGCAAGAATGGCACACATTTCGCCCTTCACGTCGGGAACAACACGTCGGTGCTGCAACTTGGGACGGAATGCGACCTCCCCCTTTCTCCGACGAATACAACGGCACCAGTGGGGTGGCATGGGACCTCGCCCCCTCTCCGTTGACACTACAGCTGCAGCGGGGCGGCATGGGACCTCGCCCCTCTCCGTCGACACTACGGCAGCAGCGGGGTGGCATGGGACCTCGCCCCTCTCTCTGGTGTACGACGGCAGCAGCGGGGCATGGCATCTCGCCCCCTATCCGTTATGGCATCCTGTAGCGGTGGTACAATTGCTGCAGCAAGGATGGCACACATTTCGCCCTTCACGTCGAGAACAACACGTCGGTGCTGCAACTTGGGACGGAATGCGACCTCCCCCTTTCTCCGACGAATACAACGGCACCAGTGGGGTGGCATGGGACCTCGCCCCCCTCTCCGTTGACACTACAGCTGCAGCGGGGCGGCATGGGACCTCGCCCCTCTCCGTCGACACTACGGCAGCAGCGGGGTGGCATGGGACCTCGCCCCCTCTCTCTGGTGTACGACGGCAGCAGCGGGGCATGGCATCTCGCCCCCTATCCGTTATGGCATCCTGTAGCGGTGGTACAATTGCTGCAGCAAGGATGGCACACATTTCGCCCTTCACGTCGGGAACAACACGTCGGTGCTGCAACTTGGGACGGAATGCGACCTCCCCCTTTCTCCGACGAATACAACGGCACCAGTGGGGTGGCATGGGACCTCGCCCCCCTCTCCGTTGACACTACAGCTGCAGCGGGGCGGCATGGGACCTCGCCCCTCTCCGTCGACACTACGGCAGCAGCGGGGTGGCATGGGACCTCGCCCCCTCTCTCTGGTGTACGACGGCAGCAGCGGGGCATGGCATCTCGCCCCCTATCCGTTATGGCATCCTGTAGCGGTGGTACAATTGCTGCAGCAAGGATGGCACACATTTCGCCCTTCACGTCGAGAACAACACGTCGGTGCTGCAACTTGGGACGGAATGCGACCTCCCCCTTTCTCCGACGAATACAACGGCACCAGTGGGGTGGCATGGGACCTCGCCCCCTCTCCGTTGACACTACAGCTGCAGCGGGGCGGCATGGGACCTCGCCCCTCTCCGTCGACACTACGGCAGCAGCGGGGTGGCATGGGACCTCGCCCCTCTCTCTGGTGTACGACGGCAGCAGCGGGGCATGGCATCTCGCCCCCTATCCGTCGAACACAGCGGCAGCAACTCAGTAACCTCTCGCCTCACCAATGATGGCCCGGCACCTAGGCAGAAAGTCAATTCGCCCCTTACACTGCTGGCGCTCCTTGGGCTGCAGCCCGACGGCACCTAGCGTCTCTGCAGATGGCCCGGCAATCAGGCTTCGACCTTTCCATTGCCGGCGCTCCCTGGGCCTGCAGCCCGGCGAATCAAACATCGCCGAGTGTGTGTGTGCGGCTGTCCCTTCCGTCCCCATCGTGGGACGACAGCCGGGCCACGGTCTTAACGGCGGCGGCGGCAGCGGCAGCGGTCCTTGTCGAACGGCGTCCCACTGTCGCGAGGGCCCGTGCCATCGCGATGGCGCCGGCTCCAACCGACGCGCTCGATCGCGAGGGCGACCGCGGGTTCTTCTAGGGATCCTCCTTACACAAGAGGATCCCATTCTCGTCGCCACTGTTGTGTTTGATAACTTTGCTTTATTCAAACACTTAAAACGTATATAATTGTTGTGGGCAGCCGTGCGTGCCGACCCCTGGACTTGCCGTGGCAGTTGCGCTGCCACCGGTCAACGTCCAGGGGGACGACAGCCACGCACACTGTCGCACACACTAAGCGCGCGAGGCTTAGTGTGTGCCGAGCGCCATACAGGCAGAGTGTGTACGAAGGCCGATCGAGCAGGAGCTCTCGGCAGGGGCGCTCGGTGCGGCTGGCGCGCGGCCTACGTTTTAAAGTGTTGTACGTTTCATCAGTATTTTTTATGTATGTTTTAATATGTGTGAATAAAGTAATAAGTGTTTAAGTAAAGTGCAAGGAACACAGTTCATAACAGTGGCGACGAGGGTGGGATCCTCCTGCGTAAGGGGGATCCCAGTACGAACCCGCGGACGCCATCGCGATTGGGCACGTCTTTCGCTGCATCATCGCAGCAGCCATCGCGATGGCAAAGGTCCGGGAATCCCGTGGAAGGATTGGGCCGCCGCCACCGCCAAGACCGAGGCCCCCGGCTGCCGTCCCATCAAGGGGACCGTAGGGGCAGCGCTGCACACTCTCGGCGACGTGTGAAGGTCGCCAGGCTGCAGTCCAAGCAACGCCGGCAGCGTCACCGGCGAGGAAGCTTTCCGCCTTGCTGCCGGGCTATGGGCGAGAGCGTCATCCGCCGGGCTGCAGCCACAGCTTCAGCGGGCGAGGGTCAATGCCGCCCTGCAGTTACAACAGCAGTCGAGCCACTGTGTCTTAAGAGGGCGAGGAATCTAAGCCGCCCTGGATGCAGTGCGGAAAAGGGACGAGGACCCATGCCGTCCCGGGAGCTGCCCTGTACCATGGGGGCGAGGGTGTCATGCCGCCCCGGGGGCCGCCACAGTGTCCAAAGAGGGCGAAGGTTTCATGCCGCCCTGGATTCAGCACCACGAGCAACAGGAACGTGTGAAGGTAGGGCGAGAGTCCATGCCGCCCAGGATCACTAACAGCAGCAACAGTGTCATAGTTTCTAAGGAGGGCGAGGCCGCCCTGGATGCAGCATCGCAGGTTGGAATGGGGGCGAGGTGGTCATGCCGCCCCGGCTACAGCTTCGTTCGTGAGAAGGGCGAGAGTCTATGCCGCCCGTGGTTCATTTTCAACACCGCCGCTACAAGATCGTCATCGCCGACCTGGAGCAAAGGGACAGTAGCGGGGCAGAGAAAGGCCCAGGTACACGCAGCATCACCGCCGCCGCAAGTAATCGTCGCCGATGAGGATCGAGCGCGATTAAGGGTGATGGCGGGGCGGAAAAAGGGGTGCCGGTAGCCGTAGGGCAAGCAGAAGCGTCCGCGCCACAGCATCCACCGAATACACCAGCATCGGCCGGAGGGTGTCACCACACCGGTATTCCCTCAGTGGAATATCCCGTGTCGGTTCGACCCCTCCGGGTAAATAAAGGGGGAGATGTTGTGGGCAGCCGTGCGTGCCGACCCCTGGACTTGCCGTGGCAGTTGCGCTGCCACCGGTCAACGTCCAGGGGGACGACAGTGTGTACACGCACACTGTCGCACACACTAAGCGCGCAACGCTTAGTGTGTGCCGAGCGCCGAGAGAGTGTGCACAAAGGCCGATCGAGCCCGAGAACAAGTACCGGCATGTTTCATTCAAGCCAAATTCAAGAGCGCACACATCGATAGCAATGGAATCGTTTTTTGAATGAATTCTCAACGCATTGGAGTATAGTTGGTCTTACGACCTTCCAATATTATTTTTTAAAGGGACGCGTGATGGATGTTAGCTAATTTTTCCTGCAAATTTATCCGGCTGTGTTTTCGAGCCGCTTTGTTGAAATTGTGTTTCGGAGCCTTTAAACAAACTCGTTTAACAAATTAGAACATATTTAAAAAAGGTGAATCAGTATTTTATTTAGTTAATATGGATTAACACGGTGTTGGAAGATGTGTTGAGCTTCATATTTAAACAATACTTACATTATATTCATACAACCATCTCAACATGGCAACAATATACTATCCATTTATTTATTCATTTATTGGACGTCCTGCAGATTTTACAAATTTTAACGGTAGTTCACAATCAACATGAAACAAAGAACAACGAAAATGCAGGCTAACCATTTTATATTAAGAATAACCAAGTAAGATCCATAAATAAGCCAAACATGGACTATAGATAATGAAACGCATAAAAAGTATAAGGATCAAGAAAAAAACCCTAACGCTCAAATACCAAACTTCCTAGCGTAGTCCATTAAGACTAAACAAACTTCAACGTGTGGCGATATATAGTAGAGTACGATGATCATAGAATCTAGAACATATATGTGCAATAGTCAAAGCACATAATATCATTCCACACTTTATAACACCTTTTAAGATATAAAACCTATTGCTTAGTAGTATTTACTATTTTACTAGAAATTATTCTGTCGTATAAAATTATTCCATAATTACAACACATTTTTTGTTAACAATCTGAGAATATCGTTGGTTAAGGATAATTCATTTTGAAAATGAATATTAAAATATATTTACAGGGCTTCACCAATACAGATTGCATAATATCCACATCTTCTTGATTGATATTCATCATAGTAAGCTATACTTTAACAATTGCGCAACAGATGTACAACGAATTAACCAATACAATAACTTATGGAGTAAGTTCGTCTGTTTCTTTAATCACAGAATTCTTTTCAATTGTTTCCCGCCTTAAAATCATCTCTTGAATGTGCTGGAAAATAAATTAAGGAAATATAATTACTGTTAGTTAAGCACCAACCGTTAAACTACAACCATACTTCTTGATTTTGGATCATAATGATTCTGTGTTGAATTGTTGGTGCAAGTTGGCAGCTGTTTTGTTCCAAATCATCCAACGAAGCACGACGTAAAAGCTAAAATTTCAAAACATAGGGAATACACAACATAGTTTTTTTGTTGTAATTGTTGAATGTGTATGCATACTTTACATACCTTTCCTCGATTGTTACAAATATGTTCCATTTTCGGCAATGTTACTGACGATTTCCGTCTGATTGGGGTGGGGCCATCCAACTCTAGATTTTCAAGCATTTGTACCATGCTGTGACGTCTTGACAGAGTTACAAGGGACTGGCGATGTTTAGTGTGATGAGTTTTTCCCAAACGTACATCGATAGCTTTGAAATGATTCTGAATGGCTAACCCAAGTTCTGGTGCAGCATCGTCATCCATGAGCACGCGGCATTCTTTGAACATGTTGTACCCATCACATCCTCCGTATATGTAGCTTTTAACGCATAGCGTATATGTTTGTTCTAGATTTAACCATTCGTCGCCAAGTCGAATTAATTTCGGTTCTACTCGCTCGCCAGCCTTTTTTGTAGGATCAAAGACGAATGACATTCCGGCTATCTGAGGAAATCTTCCTTCCAATTTAGGATACGTTGACACCGAATTTTCAAGCGCTTGATGTAAAATTTTTCCCGTAACTTCCAGCACGATCAATGGGTCTTGCATCGGAATGATGTTGATCAAATCACGCATAGTAAACGGTCCAGCCGGATGAATTTGATCGGAACGGAACGTACCAGAATTGATGATAACACAGTCAGCTCCGGTGGCTGCCAGAGCCACATCACAAATCCAATTTCCAAGATTGGTCTCAGATGTACGAATAGCAGAAAACCTTCCATCCAATTCCACAGCAAACGTTCCAAGCACTTCGTCCATTTTGGATTCAATAGTTTCAGAATATTTTTTCAGTTCATTTTTCAGCTCGGAATCTTCCGAATATTTTGTGGAGTTCACATCTACTTTCTCCACATTTATGTTAATTTTGCCATTCTGATTGCGATTTAAGCTTATACCGATTTTTGAAAATTGTCTAAAATCTGTACCAGATTTTATTACATGAGTATCGTCAATCTACAAAGATGAAACAAATAAAATTCATTGACTGTCGTGCAGGTTTTGTTTTTAATGATGCGCCGACATACGTTTAATATTTCATATACATGATCATGTCCACCTAAGATTAGATCTATATGTCCACTATGTTTGGCCAACTCGATGTCATTAGGTGTACGCATATGCGTTAAAGCTATAATGATATCGCATCCCTGCAATAATAGAGCATATCTATTAAATTGTATGTAACATAGTATTTAGCTTAAAACAGCAAATCCTGGATAAAAGAAATTCAAATGGAAAATCGTTGAAATCATAAAATTTACATATGGTAAATAAAGATATCAGTTTTCAAACTCTCTCTTTTCTTTGTTTTGATTTAAAGAGGAACGTTACTCCTTTCTAAAATTATTTTGAATGTATTGTACATTACCGAGTTTTCCAGGATTCACTGTAATTCGTTGGTTTAACAATAAGTGAAAAATTACCTGATTGTGCAGTTCATCTGCTAGTTGATTTCCAGCCTTAATAAAATCAATATAAGTTACTTCGTTTGGATCAATCGTAGGAAGTGTATCAAGCCATTCCTTTTCCACTAAACCAATCAGTCCCACTTTCACCTCATTGTGATGCATAATGTGTGTAATTTTACCACCACCTAACGGCCGTCCGGTTTCATTATCAACTACGTTGGACATCAACCATGGAAAATTTGTCTTTTCAACCCATTCGTTTAAAATATCCAAGCCATGATCTGTAAAAGAAAATAATGAGAAAATAATGCACAACAATAATAATGTTGAATGAATAGTATGGATGGCTGTTGTTTCAATTATTACCAAAGTCATGGTTTCCAAACACCGCACAATGAGTTCCAACAGTATTCAATACAGGAATCATCTGTTCGCCCTTTGTAAAGGTACTTAGCATGCTAGGTGAAAACGCATCACCACTAAACAAGACAAGAGGATTTAGGTGACTAAAGGATCTAACCGCCGTGCAAAAACGTGCAGCTCCACCAATTGGTTCGGATTTGCTGTTGGCATCGATATTATACACATCGTTATAATGAATGAGAGTTAATTTATCCACTGCTCCCGTCATGCTGCCAGAATTCCGATCGTTTGCTTGCCGAATAAGAGTTGTTGTGTGAAGATGTAACAAATTAGGCGTATTATTCTGAATTTGCGAGACGGCCCGCTTCCCAGCTTCTCTTACTTCTACGGAAGCCTAAAAATAAATAAGATAAGGAAAAATGTTATACTTCAGTTATTTCAACTTTCCACGTGTATTTTTGGTAATGTATTCGTTTGCATACAAGGGCTCTACTAAATCATAACATATAGACGAACACACACAAATATATTACATTAATGTTACAGTAAATATCGTGCGTTGCCATCCATGCTGGTCTAGGGTTTATGATTTTTACGATGGTTCACATAAGAAATTTCAAAAGTAATCATTAATTTGTTGAAAAAGAGCCACAACATTTCACGATTAGTATATACATGATTCGTTAACTTGAATAACTATTAAATTAATCAACACTCAAGTTACTAACATCATTGTCTTGATACGTATATAGCAAGATACAATAGAAGAAAAAACACTGTGATTGACTAAGAACAACGGATACACGAAGATATACACGTGTTTTGTTAAACAACACCTGTTTAAGCCATCCGACAACGTGTTTTAATCCCTGAGAAACCTCCGCTGTGGTTTCAGTGTTTGTGGTGCCATTTTCGACTAGATCGCCCCATTTTGAACGTAATGTAGCTTTCGATGAAAACCCAGCCATTTTTATTCCTTTATAGTGCTGAAATCGAAACGTTGAACGCTGTAGATGTACGAACGTACGCACCCTGAGCAACATAGAATGAATAATATAATATAATATAAATCATAGTGATTGTAGAGACTATCGGCATAATTTACGTCGACGTTTGAGGAAAAAATTAAATGTCTAAACATGTATGTAGCTCGAAGACCTTTATGACGATTAAGCGACAGTTGTTGGACGGAAATTATTTTTATCAAATGGTCACTGGTTTAGCTTTTCTCGTTACATACAATCGAACGAACAAGTGTGGGTTTTGGGGCTTACGTTATACACCACGATTGTATCTCACGTACAAGGCCTTATCCTTGAAATTGACCTACGTTCGCCCATGTGAGAGCAGCACGGTAATGGTTCGCAATCGAAAAAGTGTTACTGTTCTTACAGTTTTGTAACACAGATTTTGCGAAATAAACTGAACTGAACGGAATAAACTTATTTCAAACAATCACTTGAACACAAAATACACTCTTGATTGTTACGCACGATATCTGTATTGATATTTTCAGCACCATCTTCGTATAAATCCACATTTCATAACAATGTATCACCAATTCATCACCCTTAAATAGCACATATGAAAATAAACGCTCCTTTAGGCATCGCACTCATTTACCTTAATTTCACACTGGTAATAACGATCTAGACAACCGCAAACATTATCTACGTTAAACTATTCGGAAGTATGCGAAACAATTGTCCATGTCAAAGCGGATCCGAATAGAATTCGCAAGTAAACCACGACAACGTTTACGCATGCGCTCAACATAAATTTGTGCTCTGTGGCTCGACTCTATCACGCACACAACGTTACATGACAGCATGCTCCCATACCTGGTGACGTAACTAAACATACTTATCAAGAATCAGATTATCCATGCGTCGTACAGTCAATGCCAAACAAGTGTCTTCCTTTCATCATTCCATTCCAGTTTATAATACAATCAAGTCATAATTAAATTTTATTGTTTATAATAACTTTTTACAAAAAAAACGTTTAAGAAAAGCGATTTAAAATATACAAACATAAATTTTATTTTACTTTCATAAGTATCTAATTTAACTTTTTACCGATAAATTAGCGTAGATTTCTTTGGTAGAGTTGCAATCGCCTATCTTATCCATGTTTACTCTTTCTCAGTACCCACACATTAGCCACGTCACTATGTGTTGAGATTGTCTTATCTTTTTCGTCAAACTCAATTATCTTCCAAGCTAAAATAAGCTTTTCGAATAAGCATACATTATGTATTCCATATGTCGATACCATAGCATTGTTTTGAGTTTTTCCATAGCTTATCGACATGCTCGTCGGGAGTTCAAACCTCGGATGGAACAGGTACCTTATACGTTGGTAGGGTATTTATAGGACTTCTAAAGTGTGTACACCAATCACACTAAACTCAAAAGTGATTTTGTCCACTTGTGACCCTGTCAAAGGTTGTCTCGCCAAAAAAGAAGAACAACAATCATTACACAGTTTACATCAATAACTGTAAGAAACGCCAAGATAGTTAATGACATACAATGGCTTGAAATGTATGCCACCAATAATGTCAAAGGTCTATTATATACGTTCAACCGAGTTTAACGGGATAAGGCAATATTGAAAATACGCTTGAAGCTTAATAAAGTTAAATTAAGTAAATTGATTAAAATAATGTTCAGGACTATATTGCTTAATGTACATCCATGTTGGACGTCACGCAAACAAAAACACTTTTTTAAGACAAACCCTATAGCCAGCCTACGACTCCTTATGGTTTGTACTTTTACTTTGATATGAACCACGTAGGACATTTTTTGTTTGCTTCTACAACTGCCTATCTAATGTTACTTCTGCAATGACCCGATAGATACTGGATGCACAACATTATTTCCAATGGAATGGCATAAAGCACCCATCCGAAAATTCACCTCCTTATGGATGTATTAAACAAAATTAAAATCACCCTTTATATTGACCACCTATTTCCTATTAGAATAGAAAGGTTCGACCTTGTTTTCCCCACCAAGCAACTTTTGGCGTATACTTTCTTGCGCTTCACTTTTCTTTAGAAGTTGTCCGTTTCTCTAAACACACAGTCCATCACACAAACACCGTTCACGTTTTAGCGAATGCATTCATGTCAATGAAATATGCATGTACAGTGAATGCAAACTAATTCGATGAACTCTTCTTTACCAACTGAACATCGAAAATAATGTTTTCAACTAACGCAAAATTTCAGATCCTTTTAGCGCATGCTCAACAAAAGCAACTATTACATTAACTGACATGATTCTTCTGACATTCAGTATTGTGTCATGTTGCTGCCTGAAATAATTCAACTTTTGAATGTACAACAGCATTGATAGATATTAAAAGCGTTTTTGTAGACTTTCGTTTATTGCTCCATCTTACTGTTGACTTTTTCGAGGAAATTATATGTGGAGTTTAAATAGTTATTTCATTTTATATCAAACTATTAATTATTAAGGAATTTTTCCCGGTGTCATACAGTTTCCCTGATAACCGGATAACGTTATTGAAACGAATTCATTAATTCAGCATCTTCTAAACGAATTCAGCCGAGTTTAATGCCAAGAGTAATCCTGAAAAAAAACCAAGACAAGCATTCATCAGTTCCCTGTTTATCACAGGTTTGATGAAAAGTTTTATTTGTTTTTTTTTACCAGTTTGGTTGCACATTAAGCGGCCGAAAGGACGTGTCCCTGGACTTAGACGTTCGATGATCTCATAAATTTCGTTTAATTTATGGCTGGTGGCCCGTACTTCAGCAACAATTACATCGCCCTCTTACCCACGAGTCAAATTTGGAGGATTACCCTTCATACCGACCAAACAATGTTCCTTTCAACGGGTTAGCCAATCGCCATTACGTCCTGTTCGTATGATGCGTTGCAATTGGTTTATTTTTTCCCATATCAGTTCGTTAATACATTCATAGCACCATAATTTTAAACATTCATGACCCAACTCCATAGCTCCCCCATTAACCCACAGGAAAATTAATCCATCGTCTTGCAGGGCTTGAAGACCAATCAACAATATGACGTTTAGATCCAGCAATGTGTTCGTTTGTTGTTTCAAACTTGATTGGCACCGTATTCGGTGTCTGGTCTACATATGTATCTAACTCGTAGTGAACATACTTGCAACTATCCACATAAAAACAAATGTTCAAGAAGCTACAATCTCCCAATGTCATCCGTGTGGTTTTGGATATTTTTTAATGTAACTTATTGCATTGATATTTCGTTTTAGTATCTTTCATTTCCAATTCTGGTTAGGCAGATGCTACTTCTTATGTGTCTGCGTCTGTTTTGTTGGATTCATCTTCCATTTGTACGGTAGTTCCTGGTGTGAGCTCAGTAGCGGTTCCTGGACCGGCATAGGTTCATTATCAGGTCTAGAACCGGCATGATGTCAAGATCAGTCCCTGGACCAGTATGGGTACTGTATCGGTTTCAGGATCGGTATGGGTTTCATTTTGGTTTTAGGTTTCTTAAGGCAGTGCTCTCTAACCTTTTTAGGATTGCGGACCACTTGGCTTTGAAAAAACATATGAAGCGGCCCAAATCTATTGAGGGGATACATTTTATACACGTAGTTTAAAGTTTTTAATAAAACTGGAATGAAAATTTAATCTTGAATGTGGAAAATCCAAAGGTTGGAGACCACTGTCTTAAGAGGTTGTCATCAGTTTCTGATTATAAATGGGTTTCGAGGTCAATTATTCCGGCGTATGCCTTAAAGTTCTTGTGATTGGCAAGACATCATTAAAATAGTAACTTAATCATTATAAGTAAAGATGAAGCAACCGATGTTCCAAATAATACAATTATTTGTGCTATCCGACGCTACAACCGCTTTGCGGTCTTGGCCTTTGTCTGCCAATCCGTTATCCCGGCCTTAACGGCAGACGTCTCCATGCCATCCTTCGGCGGTTTCGGCAGGTTTGTTCGAAATAATACCCTTTTTTATTCAGGTAAAACGGTCCAAAAAAGGCCGTATTCCTCAAATAATACACTTAAATGTTTTTTTTAAATAAATTAATGAATAAATGAATTAGTTCAAAATGCAATAATGCAGTAAAAAAAATTCTTTCAATAATAACTTTCTTGCATAGTTATTTGTCTAATCACTATTTTGCACTGTTCTTAAATCATTTTGAAATTTGATGATCCATTAAAACTATAAAATATGATAATAGGATTCCTTCGACAGTTTGTTCCCGAGATACGCAGTTTATGCGTTCCCGAGGCATCCGCGTAAGTCGAATATTACATTTTTCAATCAAAATAATTCGAGAAATGGGTATTATGGATGATTTTTGGCACTTTTATATACTTAATGATTTATTTAATAAGATTCGTGTACAACGTTTGTCTGTTTTCCACTTTAATGCATTTTTTTTCATTTTAGCAAAAAAGTTTTCCATTTGACAATTCTTGTAGCAAATGGTACTGTTTTCATACATGACCTGTCAAATTTAGAAATCCGCGTAACTCGGGAACGTACTGTATTTTCGTTTATAAAAATTAATCTAATCAACTAGTTAATACAAAGTTTATTTACAATATTCTACCTCGGTTACAGGCACGAAGTATATTAACATTTATAAAGGACACTTCCTTATCAGTTACATCAATGGCACGATGGCTAGTGAACATCTGTACGATCCGTTGTTTCACAAATAAACGTCACTACCAATCATTCTTCTGCTACGTTTTAAGTAAGCAGAAAAAAATATGTTTAAATTATAACATTCAATACACTAATACTGCACACTTAATGAACAAAGAAATCATAAACTTACTTTTCTATTTTACCACTGATTGAAATTTTTAAACAGGAATAAGTTCCAATCAAAAATGAACTCCTGTATCAGTATTTGTGATCAAATATTTAATGTTGGGTTAATAACTCACATATATGTATATATAGTTGATTATATTTTAAACAATTATTTTCATATTCTATTATTTAATTTTCATATTCTAATTGACTCTGAATGTGCCTATGTTTGAGTATAGAAAAAAAAGTTGATGTATCATGCTATTTGTACATGCAAATTAAAAAGCACTCTTAAGATTAAAAAATAACAGTTAGATTATCCTATTCGTCTTGTCATACGTGACATATCTATAGCTAATTAAATATAGTGTCATCATACTACTACTTCGCCATCCGGGGTAATTTTTATTGTTTCGTCAGAGCTAGCCAGTTTAAGTAAAGTTTTTTTAATTCTTAGCGCTGGTAATCGAACATTGGGGTTCATATGCCAACATTCACGCATCAGCTTTGACATACTAGCGAGAAACTGTCGAAAAATACAAAGATTAGATTTTTACTAGACTTTACATTACATTTACTCATTCTATTTCTTCATTACTTACCGGATCAGATGTCCAACGATTTTGTACGGATGGTCTATAATTGTCAACACACACAACTTTGCGCATTTCTTCAAAACTAGGATCTGATGAAACGTAGTCGAAGTATGGAACTTTATACTCTTCTGCAATGCCACAAGAGATAGTGCGGCGACATACTTCCCAAAATATTAAACCAATTGCGTAAATGTCAGCTTTCCTTAAGGCATCGAAACATTCCATACTGATACTACAATTGAAAGCAAAATTAAAAAACAACAATCTATGCAACATCTATCATTCTTATTTAAACCTTTCGTACCTTTCGTCTAGAACTTCCGGAGCCATATAGCGCTTTGTTCCGACACGAGCGGTGTTACCTATATCAATTTTATTAGTTGTTTGACTGTGCATTACGGCCAGGCCAAAATCCGCAATGACACATGTACCATTTGCTCGAATTAGAATATTTTTTGTCTTTAAATCACGATGCGCGATAGCCGGTTTACCCTTAAATTTTCCAAGAAAATGTAAATTATAATTAAGAATAGGAATCAAATTTAAAGATGTGTTCACAAACCTCAGTTCCAAAAATTTCAGTGTGTAAATGTACCATCCCATTGGCAATAGAGAGGCAAATGGTAATCATTTGATGTGTGGAAATTGCAGTACGATTTAAGTAATCAAAAAGAGATCCTTGAGGATAATAGTGCGTTATAAGCCATAACTGCGTACAAGAATTTCTAGAAGTCATGTCTGAACCAACGTACCCCAAGATGTTTTCATGTCTCAACAAAACGGTGCTAAAACTCATAAATTGTTAAGTTTATCTTCTTTGGTACTATAATAACAACTTACCCATAAATTTCTGTTTCTCGCTTCCATGAATCCTCATCGCGACTGAAGAATATTTTTACTGCTACACTTTCGCCGTGCCAAATGCCACGCCAGACTTCTCCATAACGCCCACGACCGATGCATTCACAAAGTGACACTTGCTTAGCAAGAGTACGTTGTATAAGTAAAGGGAGTCCGCTACCAGACCCAGATGTAACAGAGTGTTGTAAATATTCCTATTAATGAATGAAAAAAAAAATTCGACGAACAGATACTAGAATGGAATTATCAATGTGCAACATACTCGCAACGTGCTATCTCCTGCACTGGTGGCGCGTAATACATCATCATTTGTATAATAAGTTTCAGCATCGTATTTCGTACGGCAAGCGCTCATTCGTTTCTTGTGTGCTCGACGCATCCAATAGATCACGGTAACAGCGAGTAAAACAACTGTACCAAAAGGTATTAGAATTGCTGCCGCCATCTTCAGCGCGAAGGGATCCGCATCTTGTTCTGTATTAGAAACTGTAATAGACAAATGATAACTTTTTGCTATAAGTTTTTCCTACTCAAGTAGAATAGGAATGTTTACCTCTCATCGGTGGGAGCTCTGGAAAAGATCCATTATTACAATAATCTCCCGTGCAGCACTCAATATTATACATTCCAGTGCTAGAAACATGACGTTTTTTAGGTCCTCCACTATCGCCAGTGCTAGATTTTTGATTTTGACTACAATACAAAGGCAGCTGCTCATGTTCAGTAGTGCATCCTCGTTGTACATTTTCATTTCCTTCTGGGTCGCGGGTTCGTGATTTCCAGCACTGAATAGCATTTTGACAATAGTGTGCATGAATCGCCGTATCTGCGCAGTCTGGAGGTTCGCAAGAATAACATTTGTATCTGAAATAAAAACAAAATGTTTCAATTTTTAACTATTTCGATTTTGACTTAGGAGAATATAGTAAAACAAACTAAAGCATTATTTTATCGCACGAATGAACACATGTCTCTTCTTATAATGGATATTAAAACAAAAGTCACAGCAAACTTAACACAATGTTCATAATACAAAATAAAGCATGTATTTTTACTTTGCAGCTTCGGTTACCTTCTTTTTATCCGGTTTTTTGACTTTGAATGTCTCCTATGAAGGACCAATGTAGCAATAGTCCAGAACACACACACATATACCATATAGTAATTATTTAAAGGATTAGTTAATAACATACATCATGTTTTAGTCATGGACATTATAGAAAATACATCATTGAGCTTTTCACACGCTAACCACTATATTTATGTTATTTACTTACCTAGGATGTGCTAATATACCATTGGCATGAATAGGTAAGTTACGATTTTCCTGAACAGATTCAATTTCCATGTCGTTATCATCCATCTCGTCCAACAGTTTGCCATCCAAATCACCTGAAGTAGCGTATAAAATAATAAATAAAATAAATTATCTATATGCAGAGCAGATTTAGTGCGACGAATACCTGAGGAGGTAATTGTTAACATTAAATAATTATGGAAACAAGAATGGCCTCGTCACTGAACCATTTAATGAGACACCAGCAACAAATAAGTTTTCTCAATATTACATACATAAATGAGAAGCACTCACGATTCCACGAGGCAAGATCCGATACAGTCGGTCTGGTTAAGACTATCGTCTTTCGATCGCTGTTCCACCATTGGCTATCGCTTGTGGTTTTCCTTATTATTTCTTCTATTCGTTCCGTACTCATCTTACGCACTTTAAAGGCTCTGCTATATTCATCACCCTTTCGTTATCGTTTATCCGGGCAAGCTACTTCTTGCGCACATACAATTCTGTTAGTAATTTTCTAAACAGTAAACAGCATCCCCGCCGGATCTCTTCGCAAAATCTAACATTGGTACCAATTTGCCCTTCGTTAAAGTGAACCCCTTGCTTTTCTGCATGTCCATTAAGTGTTCAAGCAGATAGATTTTGTAAAACGCCATAATACTTTTCGACACACTGTACAACACTGTAGTCCACATATTTGTTCTACACCTGACACATATTTCATACTTTTCCATAAGTGTTTATACTCACCTTTGCATATATTTAAAGTTAACACGAAAAATACAAGCCCACGAGCCAACACCATTTTTGCTTATGTTTTCTTCACAGCTATGGAGTTTTGCTTGTATTCAATCAAATACCCGTACAACATGGCGAGGGTTTTTGACGTTCGAATATCGCTGCATCTCGCTCATTTTTTCTACCCTTCCTTTTCTTGTCTACAGTGCTCGTTTCGAAGTGAGCTTTTGTGCCCCCCTCTCCCACTTCGGTTTAAAGAACTCGTACTCCTTTGTCCATATTAGAGATGGGTTCTGCGGATCGCACCCACGGTTCCGCTCCGGTTCCGGCAAGTATGATTCCGATTCCGATTCCAGAGAGAAGGAATCGCTAGTTCCACCGGAATCGTCCGGAATCGTCCGGAATCGTCCGGAATCGTCCGGAATCGTCGGAATCGTCCGGAATCGTCGGAATCGTCGGAATCGTCCGGAATCGTCCGGAATCGTCTGAAATCGTCTGGAATCGTGCGGAATCGTCGTAATCGTCCGGAATCGTCGGAACATTCGGAATCGACCGAAATCGTCCGGAATCGTGCGGAATCGTAGTCAATCGATAGTAGTGAATAGTAGAGCCGATTCCGGTCGATTCCGACTGTTCCGACGATTCCAGACGATTCAAGTTCACGTTCCGGCCGCCGCGCATATGTCAATGCTGTCTGTCGTACATTTAAGCCAGGAATGTCGAGCACTGAGTTCCTCAATATCGTTCGATATGGACGCTAGCATCTTGTGTTACTGTTTGTATCTATTTGTATTAGGTTATGCACTGAATAAATGACATGAAATGAAATGGAATTCCGACGATTCCAGACGATTCCGGGCGATTCCGGACGATTCCGGACGATTTCGGGCGATTCCGGGCGATTCCGGGCGATTCCGGGCGATTCCGGACGATTCCGGGCGATTCCGGGCGATTCCGGGCGACTCCCGTCGATTCCAGACGATTCCGGACGATTCTGGACGGTTCCAACGACTCCGCACGATTCCAACGATTCCGACGATTCCAGACGATTCCGGACGATTCCGGGCGGTTCCGGTATGTCGGATTGAACCTACCATTCGGAACTGGGTCCGAAATTTGTTGGAATCGTCCGGACCCAGTTCCGCTTTTTTGTGCGTTTTGCCCAACTCTAGTCCATATGCCTTTCGTTGTGTTACAATTTACGCGCATCATATACCGAGGTGTGTATGTTCTCGCTCGATTTGTCGTGCCGTCTTTTCCGCGCATGTGGACGCTTGAAAAAAGATAAACAAACTCTGTGGTTGCTGTGAATGAGGAGTGAACAATTTGTCTTGCTTTTTGCCCTTTTTCATGTCCTTTTTATATTGAAAACTGTACATAAATGGTCACCCCCTCATCTACTGCTAATATGGCGCACACATGGAATGATGGAGCCCTGTAGGGAGGGTGGGAGGTGGGAAGTGGAGTATATTTATTTTTTTGCCATTTAATTTTGTCCACCAACACAATCGCATAAAAGCACGAGCTTTTCGGCGGCCATCTTGAACCCTCAAAAACCCTCATAACGACTTTAAAAAACGCTCGCCAGCGAAGAAAAATCGCAACGATTTGGAGCGTTGGCGAGCTCGCAAAACCCGGTTTTTGGTCTGCGGTCATTCAATTTACAGCTTCTAGTTCAATACTTATATACATCACGGCTAATATCGCGGAGAGCCTGAAAAAAATTGTTAAAAAAAAACATATATTGTTTCCACACTATCAGTACAACGGCTGGCATCAAGCAATGGAGCTCTAGCAGTAGCAAAACTAGTATCAAAAAATAAATCCCAACCTTTTTAGAAGATTAACTGAAACAACCATTGGACAGCTGTATTGTTCACGAACGACAGTGCCATCCCATGCCTCATAGAACCTACGGCAAAGTTTAATAATAATCCAAGCAGCGGAAATGTTACGTCGGATGCAGCACTTTTCAAAAAACGTTTTACTGAAACGAAGGGTCAGTACATGGTCTCCCTTGACCACTGCATTTAACACTCGTCCGGAGAAAAGGATTAATTTTACCAAAAATGAAGTGGTTTGTATGCGTTTGCGGTCCGGTTCTGGGACAGCTAATATATAACTGTGTTGTATCTTGTAGGGTCTTTTTGGAAAACCGGAACTTACTTCGCATGAAGGGTTTTATGTACTCAAGGAAAAGGCTATCTTTAAAACGGACGATCTTATTGAGGAAGCTACTTCATCCAATCGTTCACGCAAAATGGTTGTTATCTTCGACGAGCTCTCCGACACCTTGTGCAAAGTGGCTGACCTGTCAGAATTCATAAGACTAGCTCACCCAGCATCAAATTATTGCTCGGCTGCTGAAGACGCGTGCATCACGATAAGCGGCATTGTAGAAAAACTGAACACACATAAGAAGCTATTCAACGCTTTGAAAAGTGTTGTTGACAACGGAGACCAGTTTGAGACAAGCGATGTCGATAAACATGTGGCCAGGCTTTTCCTGTTTGATTTTGAACAAAGTGGTATTCACTTAGAAGAAGAGGCTCGTCAGCGGGTGGTGTTTCTAAATGATTGTATCCTTCAGCTTGGTCAACGTTTCATGGCCGGAGCGGTTCATCCCAGAAGCATTTCAAAAAATATCCTCCCGGCAGCTGTTTTGCCTTTGTGAGTGTTTCTTGCATTGCTTTGGCAGAAAGATATAAATAATTCATTTTATTATTGTTCACAGCTTTGCATCGGATGGTGAAAATATCCTCGTATCCGGACTTTATGCCGATTCTGCTAACAGTGTGGCTCGTGAATCGGCATATCGCCTATTCCTTTACCCAGACGAACAGCAGGAGCGACTTTTGGCGGAGATGCTTAAATGCCGCAACGAGCTGGCAACCGTTTGCGGATTTCCAACCTATGCTCATCGAGCGCTTAAAGCAAGCACTGTAGAAACACCAGAAATGGTCGATATGTTTTTGGATTCGCTGAACGAACAATTGCAACCTCGTGCGGCAAATGATTTTGCAATTATGCAGAAAATGAAATCTTTAGAATGTGGTGCTAATGTTCCGCTAGCGGCTTGGGACACTCCGTACTTCACATCCTCACTAAAACGCAAACATCTGCAGGCCAGTGCGTCAGAGTTTTCACCATATTTCAGTCTAGGGGCATGTATGGAAGGATTAAATCTTTTGATGAATAGTCTGTTTGGGATTTCTCTAAGAAATACTGAAATGGAGCCGGGTGAATCGTGGTTTCATGATATATACAAACTTGCTGTTGAACATGAAACGGAGGGTTTGCTCGGTCACATTTATTGTGATTTCTTTGAACGACAAGGAAAACCGAACCAAGATTGTCATTTCACAATTCAAGGAGGCAAAGTAATGCCGGACGGAAGTTTTCAAAATCCAATTGTTGTCGTTATGTTGAATCTTTCGCAACCCCGCTGGTCAGGGCCGACGCTGTTGACTCCCTCCATGGTGGACAACCTATTTCATGAGATGGGGCATGCCATGCATTCGATGCTTGCACGGACGGAATTTCAACATGTGACAGGTACTAGGTGCAGCACAGACTTTGCAGAAGTTCCCTCAGTGTTAATGGAATATTTTGCCAATGATCCACGCGTGTTACGGTCGTTCGCTAAACATTTTCAAACGCAAGAACCCATGCCAGAAAGCATGTTAGAACGTCTCTGCACATCCAAACATTTGTTCGCTTCAAGTGAGATGCAGTTGCAAGTTTTTTATTCCGCTTTGGATCAAGTTTACCATGGAAATCATGATATGCATGCCGAAAACACAACTCAGACGTTACAAAGAGTGCAAGAAAAGTATTACGGCCTTCCCTATGTCGAAAATACAGCATGGCAGCTGCGCTTTTCACACCTGGTTGGATACGGTGCGAAGTATTATTCTTACCTTATTTCACGTGCAATTGCTTCCTGGATATGGCAAACATACTTTGAACGGGATCCATTCAGTCGAACCGAAGGAGAGAAATATCGTCGAGGTTGTCTGGCATACGGTGGCGGCATTCCTAGTCGTTTGTTAGTATCCAATTTCTTAGGACGTGAAATCACTCCCACGAATTTAACCTCGAGTCTGATTAGTGAGATAGATACATTTAACGAGCGTCTGAAGCACGTAGACGACTACTTCAGATAGTCTAATTTGTTTGAAACTGGTGTTTAAATTAGTAATGTGCGAATAGCAAACCAAGGGAATGAGAGCAAACATAAAATCGCGAGTTAAAACTATTTAGTAAAAAATCTTTTTTTAACACATCTGAACATTAAACGGCCATAAACGTTATTCATTATGAGCGAGAGAAGCGTAAACGTATGCCTTCAACTGAAAAATGGTAAACCCCAAATGCTTATAATTACCTTATTGTTAAATTACTGTGGGTTATTTTCTCATTTGAATCATCTTGCGTTGGTTCATAACAACATACTTTGAAATGTTGTCCAATTATTATTACATATACGATCTTCGCAGATTTATTACAAAATGTACATGCGGATGTTTAAAATCAAAGAGCAGTTCAAGTCTAATGCCTTTTTCAGTAGGTTGCGATGAACATTACTTTTTGCTTATCTTTTAATCGAATGAATTTAAACAGAAACTCGAAAATTCTTTAAATTCATTTCATTAGTGATAAAAAAAGTCTACTACAAAAGAATGCTTCTCAATGTGTATGTTGTTTCTTCATTTTTGTGACGAATCCTTGGATATCCCTATAGTTCGCAGTTGTTTTTAACAAAAAAAAAAGATATTTTCACAAACACCTGCTCAATTTTACAATTTATAAAGTAAAACGTATTTTTTAGAGTAAACGAAAGGAATTAGGCAACGTAATTATACTGGTTTTGGTTATCCTTATCACGTTCCATATAATCTCGATCTATCAATGATTCGATTCGTTTCTTTAAATCGGCCGGCTGAAAAAAAAGGAATTTGAAAAGGTTACATGATTTGATAAAACATGAATTTGTAAGTGTTCTTAAATTTTACTAAGAAACGATTTTTTTTTCTCTTTTTGCTGCTGTTATAGCTACATACTAGGTTAGATTCTTTTATAATAAAACATAGGTTGAAATATAAAAACCATAACAACAAAAGAGCTCACCTTAACTGGAAAAGTGAGCTGTTTATATAATTCCGTGATTAACAAGTTGTGACTAAGTGTTTTTCTCATCTTCATAATGCGGACAATTGCTGCGTCAATTTGATATTGTCGGTCTTGATATACACGTTCTTCTGTGGCTTTTTGTTCTTCCGTCTGAAAAAAAAAAAGATTTGTTATGTTTTGGTTTTTTCTCACTAATATTTTAAATGTTACCGTTTCCTTCATTTGGATTTGATTTATTTTAATCCTAAACAACTTATTGGTGAATTCATTGTTGAACTGAAATTTGTCAGTGTTTTCCACTTCACGACCTTTGGGTATTTTCGTCAAAACACGTGCCTTTCCACAAGCGAGCGATTGTAAGGTGCGTTTCAATTCTCCATTCTGTAAACAATTGGTAAGTATGCAAATTATAGTGAACTTTTGAAAACCAGATGTATAAAGCTACCTCTATATTAACTGCTGCACGAATTTCTTCGAATGTAATAGCAGCATTATAGTTGAACAACAGCAACACTAGTGCCTGAAACAGAGACACTTGCAAATCTTTTGGTCCCTGTAAACAATAAAAAAGAAGACGTTGTGTTATATCAACTATCTATGTATATACCTTTTGTGGTAACTGGTACATTTAGCCCGGATACAGGGCTGCGCAACAAAAATTGAAGGATACTCTTTACTATGAGGTTTACGCTGTAATAATTGGCTTCGAAACCCAATTCAAATCAGGAACGACCCATTAAGAGTACTTTAACCAAAACCAAACCCCTACTGATCCCGAAACCGATACAGTACACATAATAAACCCATACCGGTCATGGATCCAATCAGGAACTTATGCCGGTCTTACTACCTATCATGCACCTACACCGATCCTGAGGCCGATGCTGAACTCATATTGGTCCTGAAACTGATACTGAACCTTTACCAATCCTGAAACAGCTCCCGATCTTATTACGATCCAGGAACTGTTCCTGGACCTGTGTAAGAGCCGGATCGCAACATGAACCTGTTTGGGTTCTGGAACCAATACAGTTCCTGTTCTGGCCCAGTAACTAATTCTGCATGGCTACGAACCATATAAGGCATTATATGTACAGACTACGAATGGCGTATGAATTAACGGAGGAAATCGTGCAGAAATTTTAGCTCAATTTGTATGTAGATAATTAACCTTACCGCATCAAATTGGGCTTTAAGTACGCAATGTCCAAGCGTTGGCTGCCATTGCAGTTTTCGGCCACTGTGTTTTGCTAGGTAGAATTTGTTGAAAATCGATTGATACTGTAATAATTCCTGAGGAAGTGTAACCTCCATGACAGGATACGTTGGCCAAAATCCCATTGTCAAGATGTTAACAGTTAGATCGATGTTCTGAAGTTCCTTGTGTTCCGAGTTCTGCATGCTCTGAAGACAGAATAAGAAAACACCATCAGAGCCCATGAGAATTTGTGACATAAAAGTAAAAGCCACGTGTTAACTTACCTGTTTAAAAGCAAAATTTATGTCACGACTCAGTTCCATATCCTTGAACATTCCTTCTAGCTTTGATGTGAATCCTCCGCCGCATTCTTGTTTGAGTTTGGATAACATGCTTTTTTCCGCATCAACTGAAGCAGACTTGCCAACTAGCAGGCGTTTGGCCAAATCTTTTTTGTAAAATGCTTCAAACACGTCCTTGCCGTGAATGAACCTAAATTGCACCATTATCTTATCAAGAATCTGTTCTAACTCTTCTTCGGTTGCCTCCTTGTTTCCTGCGCGCAATTTCATATCGACATATTTCGCAATCAATTCTGCCGGTTTATTAGATCGTTGGTTTATGAAGTACTCAAAAGCTTCGCGTAGCGAGTTTCCGAATTTTTCATTCCTTTCGAAGCATGTATTAACAATGTTATCCATTTTGTCTTTATAGTCCAGTAGATCCTGCACCATCGATTTGTCCTTCTCTGGATCTATGACGATGGTTCGTCCCTTCTTTTTTATGTAAGCATTAAAATGTGCACAGAGTTCCGTCGTACCATTTTTGACACGACTGAACAACTTGTAAAGTCGGGTAAGATCACTCAGCCTGTTTTCCTCTAATAGTTGGTCTAAACCTTTTTGCAAAATTCCAGTTACATGTTCATTGATAAGCTGTCTCTCAACGGTTACGATCAGTTGATGCCTTGTACAGCCATCGAGATAGTGTTCTAAGCGTTCTTCTTCTTCGTTCAAACGCTTGTCCACGTGCTGCAAATAATCCGGAACATCAAGCTCTTCCATCTTGGCTTGGCCTTCCGCTTGATACAAATGTTTCGTGGCCATGAGGAACTTTTGCTCGAACGCGTCTCTATAGATTTGCAAATCAGATAGCATTCTTAAAAGGCTCTTTAGTAGAGACCGATCTACCGTGTCACCATGCCGCTCTTTTTCGATCAATATAAGAATTCCTTCGACGGTACGTGCTTGTACTAAGTTGTTCATAGCAATATGATCACGGAAAAGTTCTAGCCCCATTTCCCAAATCGAATGCACTGTTGGATTATTCAAAACGTATATGCGATCAAGATATAGGAAAATGCTACGAATCATGATCATCTGTTGGCAGTGCGATTGCCAATAATCGTTCATTTTCTTTAGATACACCAATTTGTCGCCCGATTCAGACAAAAAAGGTACAATGTTTGCCTTCACATGCTGCTCCACTAGGGCCGTCAGGTTGACGTATAATTGCGAATCCATCTTGTCTTCACACATATGCGATACGGCCTGGCAGAGACATTCTAGCGAGTATTCAATAGGTGTAGACGTCTGAATAGCAATTACTGCTTTGCGTAGCTGATTCCATGTAGTTTCTTCAAAATTTTCCGGAATTGATGGGTAAGCTGAAATCAAACCGGAACGACATTGAGATCCTGACCAAAAATATAAGAGGCTCTTGCGCAGCAGCTCGACGTCTGTAATGTCGATTTACGCAAGGTCATACAAGCGAAAGGAGCAGCACATAATACTTACATTTCATATTTTTAATTATTATTTTTTTAACATCTCCGGGCTTTCCAGTTGCAGTTGTTTTAATAATTGCTCCGTTGATAGGGCTCAGGGCCGAAAAATTGGCCCGTTTTTTATCGTTTTCGGTATGGTGCATTTTCTTAGTTTTACTATTCACTTTCACTGGTGAGGGGTATTTGTGGTAATTTCTAATAAATGAAACTAGCTGCTAAGTTTTCCTATAAGGCTTATTCTTTTCAGTTAGGCACTTTGTGAAATAACATAACTTTTGAAATAGTGACGTTTTGTGCACCAAAAAATTTTTACTGTGGTATAACGCCACTTAGCGTACGATATATAGCCCTTGTTGTGATGAACTCTTCTCCTATCGTCGCTTTAAATTTTCCAGCGTTTTACTTCTCTTTTTATTATTTCAATTACACAAAGTGATTGAGAACGTATTTGTATAAAGAATCACTGTTGTTTTCTACTAGTAGTGCCAGAATCAGATGCTGCAGCCTTTAGCTGCGAATTTTTATCATCTAGCAGAAAAGAACACTTCCACTGTGGTTAGAACGCTCAAACGAAGGAAAAAAAAAAACAAAAATGCCCGAATGTCCGCGGCTGCAGCGCAAACACCACAGGTGGCTCTACAACGAAACTACAGCAGAAATGCGTACAAGCATAAAGCAGATCCTTTTTCAGACTATACTTTACACAATGCGGACAACTAGCTGCTCAATATTTTGTGCAAAATTTCCGCTAGAAGATCACACCAAACATTTGCAACACTCGGAAGCTATGTATTTTATTGGTTAACAATTTTGCTGTCGCTCCTGAAAACGTCAATCAAACGTCAATTTCGCGTCATTGCCAGTTTATGTTGTACATTTGAGAGACGAACTCTGCGGAACGGTTGTCTAGTGCTAAGAATTTATTGCACTACATTGCAAAACAGCGGTTACGGTTATGTTTTGTTTATAGACTAAAGCTCGTTCTCTTTTAGCAGTAATGTTTGGGCATGTTATGTTGGTTCTCTGTATTGTTTTATAATTGATATCACAACTAAGTGTTTTTATCGGCCATAAGTAGCCGATAAAATACGTAGCTTCCGAGTGTTGCAAATGTTTGGTGTGATCTAGCGGAAATTTTGCACAAAATATTGAGCAGCTAGCAATAATGGACCACAATTGCGGATATACATAGTACATAAACCATATTTAAACGTGAAAATTTACTTTTAATCCACTAAACTCAGTTGGATATATGTTGCTACTCATAGCAGTTTGTGCGCTGCAGTGTCAAAATGCGCATAATTTTCACGAAGAATATCGCAAATGTGAGAATACGGTTGTAGCACATAACAGAAGAAACAGAGGCGCTGTTTAATGCGTGTGCATATAACAATATGCAAAGTTTAGAGGCAAAGGAGACTCTAAGAGGTCTTAAAACAACAACAATATGCAAAGTTACACAATGAATTAATAGTTTCGGAAAAAAATAAGTTCCATACAGTTATTGAGGTCTAACAATGAAATCTGTACATTTAATCTATTTAGCAGTTCAACATTTCATTCGATAAATACTACAATGATTTCAGTAACTATAAGCTGTTTCTGTGATTTTGTTCATTTTGGTTTGATTAATGGATTTTATTAATTTTTGCTGGTGATAGTCTATGTCACAACTAACATTTTTTATGAGGAATTTCTGTTAAAATTACTATTATTACGCTTTGCTGTGTAAGAGTGTGACAGAAGTATTCAAACAATTTCCATTCGATTGCATATTTTCCATCATTTGGCAGTTATCACTTACTTGTATTATTTCTATTGTTGACGAAAAAGATTTCTTGAATATTATACTACAGAACCAATATCAAATGCCAAAATACAGGTATGAAACTGACATAAAAGGTGATCCCATAGAAGCTACGATGCTACATTGAACAATTCACCGAGAATATATTTTAAAACACATATGTTGAAGGTAACTTAATATGAAACTAAAGAAGATGTATATAAATATTTCCTAAAATAAATTTGATTGAATAGATGCTTAGCAAAATTCTATACATACTGGCACGTGCAATTTTCGTACATTCATTTTATGTATTGTAACATATAATAATTCTGCATATTCCATTGTTAGTTTCAATCAATATATCCCATTTACTTTGCGATTTTTTATATGCTGTATACATATGTATGATAATGGTTCCACGCTACCGACATTTACCGTGTTTTTAAATATATATATATATTACAATAACTGCCCCTCTATTTTGGTTGAACTGTGTTTGTTGCTTATCGTACCCAGCAGCTGTATTAACAAATGCATGCACTTTTTTGCAATATTTATGATGAATTGGTTATTGCCGAAATTAAAACTACAACGTTAATATATTCTTACGTTATAACGACTGTCTTGCTGTGTGTTGAATTAATGACATGTGTAACGGAAGGAGTAAAATGCTATTTAGACTAATCTGTTTAAAATGTAACAGCCAGAAGGAAACATAAGAACGTCAGGTCTTATGTTCGCTTAACCAAACGATTAATTATGCTCGACATTGGTGTAAGCTAAACCTCGTTTAACCATATACAGTTGCAGTTTAAACCGATTACATGAACACAAAAATAGATAGCATATCCTGAAATCCCATCATTATGCAACGATCATGGTACGTCATATATTATTGGATACTAATAGAATATAAAAATGGAGCTGAACAGTGAATGCTAGTATATAAGTAAAACAATAAGGAAAACTGCACCGGTACTGGTCACATATAAGCTTCCTCCAAGCATTTGGTCAGTATGAGACTAGGAACAGTAATGGGTTGTACAATTTGATCAGTTATTTGTTTCATTGGGCTTCACTTTGTCGCAGTCATTAGAATATTGAGCCGTTTAGTCATCCATCATTTGTACAAAACTAACCGGAAACATTCCACGTCTCATACTGTCTCCTTCTATTTGGCCTTCCATCCAGTTTTCATCGTCAGTTCTTTCGTTCAGTACTATTAATATTTCACCCTCTTTGAACTCAAGTTCATCATCGTTATCAGCATTACAATCGTATAACGCACGGCACCGACGCAATGCACCTCCCTGTAGGTAAATTACCAAAATAATTGTAATTAAAACCGTCGCTTTATGTAGCACAATCATACTTACAAAACTTCTACTGGATAAATTAAATGAATCCAAATCAACACAAGATGCATCCCCACTATTATCATTGCGACTATAGCTACTATTCAAAGAATCCATATGGCCACCGGACGAAGATGCCACCGAGTTATCTAAAGCGTTAGAACGTATACCGGATGTGTCATATTTGGAATAACTTGTTTCCTTTGTATCCCCATCTAAGTTTGAGTCATAACCGGCGCTTGAAGCTGGTCCTTTTATCTTTAGTTTTGAATAGTAAAGCAATATGCAATTAATTCGTTGTAGCAGCTAAATTCAAGTTTGTTAAACATAATTACCTTACGTCTCATAATAATAGCATCATCAACAGATGTCAAGCTTTCATTGGATTGTCCATTAGCAAAAGATTTTTCTGTGAAAAGTTAAAAAAACACGTGATTATATTGTTTTCTTTTTGTCGAGGAACTGCGGCAATACCTGTATTAGATATTTGCGTTACAGCAATTTGTGAAGGTATTGGCTGCTTGGGACGGTTGGAAACAGGTTTCAGTTGAGGGATTTCTCCGGCAGGCGGCAGGACCAGCTTAGCGCCAGCTGCAAAAAGTAAAGGTAGATGTGTTGGCAATTTGTTATGCTATGCTTTGGTCGGCGAGAATATAACATGCCTAAGTTTCGTCCAAGAGATTCTCCACTTGGAGATCGCTTGTGGCCTCCAGTGAAGGTACTTAAGAAATTTGGGTCACGGTTTCCACTACCTACACTGACCGCAGCTCCTGAAGATGTATACGGCTCGTACCGATCAAATATTTTGTTATCAAAGAGCAGTTGTGCTTGCATTGATTTAGTCGAACCTCCTCGCATTTCGCTTGATAAAAGCGCGGCTGGCACTGACGATGCACTGTTGTTAGATATCGGGTCGGATCCTCGCAAATGTGGCAATGTACTATACATATCTGGATGATGATGATGAAGTCCGTGTAGAACATGCTGCGACGAAACTCCAAACAATTCATTGTCTAAGTTTTGTGAATGTCGAGGAGCATGTGGTAGCGTGCCGTATGTTGTAGGTGGAGGCGCTGGAGCAGTCCGTTTCTTCAAAGATCCTACATTTACTGTAAAGATATGGAACAATCATACCTGTACTAAACAAGGAAAGGGGGGAGGGTTGAATATTACACACCAGAAGATGGTTTTTTGTTTGTGGACGTGTTAAAGGTTGCTACGCTTGTAGACGTTAGTTGTGACGTTGAAACTCCCTGCCTAACGCTGCTACTGGAGCTGTTACCTATTGGACTAGATCCTGATGTTGGAGCAGATACTCCAATCATGCCAATGGAATTTTGTACAGAACTACTGGTGCCGCTAGCATAATGCGAGGAGAAAACTGTCGATGTGTTGAACTGTTTTGGACTAGTACCAGATGAAGGGATTGGTGGTATTTGACGCTGGTCTCGCGCAATATTAGGATTACAACTTGAACTTGGACTTGAACCACTTTGAATTGAGTCACACGTAGAGGATCGCGATCGCAATGCTACTGGGGAATCTCCTCCAACAAAACTAGGCGGTCTGGAACGCGATTTTCGTTCATCCATCAAAGCCGTATCATCGTCAGAAAAGTCTGTTGAGCCATCGTCATGTATATTCCAATCAGTATTAATGTGATCAAATGCACTTTTCTCGCGCTTCATCGCATGTTCAATCTATAAACAGCAAAATAAACCATCAGTCATTTTTAGCGGAACGTAAATAACGAAAAAATTCTAATCATAATAGTTAAATTCGTTACCAATTCTTTGCATGCTTCGTTTCCCATTTCTTTGGCTATATCCAACGCTAGCTTATTTTGGGAATTACGTATATCGCAGTCACAGCCAGAACGAAGCAACAACTTCATGCATTCTCGACGATCGTGTAAAGCGCATAGATGTAGTGCAGTGTTTTTACCGCTCATTTCCATTGGGCCGGGCGGGTTGGTTTGCTTATTCAATCCTTGTGCAGTCATGTTTTGAATGAGAAAATCTACAATGTGTAGCGTTGAACCCATTTCGCGCAACACTGCTAAATGTAGAGCGGTTTCTCCAAAATCCTATAAAGAACCATCACTCTCTTTTAGTTAAAAAATTCGAAAATAATGTTTGTCTTAAACATTCAAGATATGAAATAATAAAATGTTGAATGTTCAATAAGGCTTTGAATTAGTAGACATGACGTTTATATCAAGTGCTTTATATTTTCTGTACTGTACTAGCTTTGCGTTGGATATTTTTCAACTTACCGAGGATGGTAAAACACAGGTAAGATCTGCGCCTTCTGCCCATACTTGCAAAAGTTGGCCGAGATCAGCGTTGATGACCGCTTGTTCTAGATCATTTCTAAGATCTCGATCATCGGCGCACGTTCGCATTACGTATCGTTTAGCCACATATTTTGCACGAATAAAATCGTATCGTTCCTCCCTGAAACCAAAAAAAAAAACATTCAGCCGAATATTAAATGCATTCAAAAAATCCAAAATAGACAAATACTTACATAGTGCTTTCCGGGGTTAATTTGCCCTGTGCAAGGGTGGCTTCCATTACTTCATTTAAAGCGTTATTACCCATTGCACGGGCAACTAGGAGCTGTGCAGTTGTTAGATTATCCAAAGTTAGACTTTGTATACGCGAATGATGCACACCAAGGTCTCGATGTACCCCGGAGCATTGGATGCACACCAAAATTCCGAAATTCAAACTTATCCAAGTGACATCATTACGGGAACCACAATCGCAACACTGGTCATTCCCAGGTAAATTTTGTATATGTTTAATAACAGTTTTTTGCAGTTCTATTAAACTTGGGCTCATCTGTGGATTGGCATGTTGGAACGCTTTAGCCAGTGCTTTTTCTTTGCAATTTATCAATACTGACATCCAAGCTTTTTGATCCGCCTCATCCTCTGCTTGAAAGTGATAGGATCGATTGTCTGCAAAAAGAAAAAGTGTTATTTCATGATAAAAAATAAAAGTGCAAGATGAACAAAGATGCATATTTACAACTAATTAAGTCAAAGCCTTTCCTGTCGTCTGCAAGAGGTTTTATTTGACAGGTTAGTAGATTGACTCGTGTCGGTGCTTTTGTTTCATCTGCATGGCAAATGTCTAGGAATCCATCGGCTGTCACACGGCATCGTCGCTTCTGCCACACACGGCGCACTTTGCCTTCACTCTTTTTTAGGAGATGTCCACTTCGAGTAATACCATGATTTTTATCGCCTTGCAATTGATGTAGTGAGTATCCAATGGCTCCACTCTTATCACCGGATGGAACATTCTCTACGCGATCAAAATCTGGCGTTGAACGCAATAGGGTGCGCAATTCGAGTAGCTTTCGACGTTCCTCGTCCTGTTTGTGCCGGATTGTTTGCAGCTTGATACTTAGTTCTTCTATGTATGTGCCAAAATGAGCTATTGTTTTGAGACCATCCTTAAAGTAACTGAAAAAGCAAAAAAAAATACAAATAACGTGACAAATATAAGAAATGAGTTGGACTTGGTTACGCGAAACCTTCATATGTATACTTCAATGCGTGTATTTGTGTGTGTGTGTGTGTGTTTTTTTTTAAATTATTTTATGATTGTTTGTCAAGGTACACCCTATGATCGGTAAATTCCCAAGGAAGTCGCTCTCTTGCTCTCTCTTGTTGGCATACTTACTTATTTTGAGCGTGGTAATATTCCACCAAGTGCTGTAGCAACTCGATTCCCTTTTTGGTTTTGATTTCGTTGAATTTTATAAGGTACTGAAATCACATAACAACAAAGCTATTTATCGGTGGCCATTTGGGGGAGTAAAAAATGCAATAATATTAACACATTAATTATTACCTCGCACATTTGTAACTGAAAAACACGTCTTTCTTTTTCGATTTCTTCCGCAATTTCTGCGGGTGTCACTTCCGTTCTCATCATTCCTACTTCTTTTGCCAGAGCTTTTTTCTCCTTTTCAATTTTCATCAATTTTGAATCATAGTCTTTGGCCGCTTTATCAAATGGTCGTTTCATTTCACCTTTCATTCCGCGCAGTTCCGACTTAAGCAAAGAATCCACCGGAAACATTACAATATTGTTGATGTTTTGCATCTGTAGGAATGAGATATTGAAAAATATATCTGTAAGAATGATATAAAACTAACACAGCAATGCATGTGGTCTATCTGTTGCTTTAAACCTACCAATGTTTTCATTAGTGCACTCAGCTCTTTGGTTACAACGGAAAATTTTAGGAATGCAGCCCCAATATCCGGTTCTTCTTTCGACAAAGCTACCGAACCAAGACGTTCCAATGCTCGGACCAAACACATCTCATTATCCACATGAGCTGAAATTGAAATAATGTTAGTCAATCCTTAATTTCATGTTTCAAAAATTATACTTACTGTTTCCTGAATTATGTATGGCCTTAACTGCCTTTTTTAGTTTTGTTAATCCTTCACGATCGAAATCCAATGTCTGATTAAGGGAACATAAATACAAATTTATTGGAGAGCCAAATTGGTGTTAAAAATAAATACTCGTGCTTTTCAATCCTCTGGCATCTATCATATGAATCAGAATTGCAATTACTTTTGATAGCTTTCATACATTGGCATTAATTGATGTGAAATTCTAAGCTAAAAATTACACAAAACTAATCAAAATGAATTTTCCTATAAAAAGGTACCGCCAACATAGTTCAGTAGAAACGGCAGTCAAACAATAAACAATCATCCATAAGATTCACGTCTTAACTCGATGTCCTTATATGACATGTATATACAAGTGCAGCCAGCTATCGTTTTTGGAGTGCAGAGGGCCATTAATTAAAATTCAATTCACCATCGCAAAATGACGTCTCGCAGTATTTCAGTTTTATACACCCATGTAGCCTTCTTACCCTTTTATTAAATATTGCATACCTAACACCATTTAATTTGCATATATAATATGATAGAGTATATGCCCAGGAACACAAATTAACAGTAAAGAGTACTTCACGAGAACTTCAACATAATATATATTTTAATTGTGGTCTTTATAAGCTCACCTCTTCTAGTGTTGCTATTGTTTGTCGGCACTGGGCCATCCGTGACACAAAGGTGGATGTAGTAGGAGAATTATAGTCCTCTCGAGTTTCCTCAAGGAACTCCCCCACACCAATTAGCTCAGGCATCTTTTTTTAATTTATGTGTTTAGTTGTTTATTTAAAATTTTACAGTATTCACTTGGGTAACAATCAGACAAATAGTTTTATCGGACACGATTGTTGAATCTTTTATCGTGCATAGCACTTTAAACTCTGACTAGAGCGAATGTAAGATGCCGATTTCTTTCAAAGACCGAACATTTACTCTTTGTACTCACTGCTTTCACATGCATTATGATCGACACAGTAATGTAATATTGGAGCAATGTATCGATGTTTTTCCGCCACAACAAAATCACTGACTGCACCATTGCATATTTTATAATGGTTTTTGATATCAAGTTTGATCACGATTGGTTCGAACAACAGATTTGTTTGCTTTTACTGTTCTCCGTCACTTGTCGTTTTAAATCATAATTTCTATCTGAAGTGGAAATAGTAAGATGTGATTTGGCTAAATATTTTACATTTTAGGTGTGCCTAAAATATTCCCCATACATCTTGACGACCAGTATCGTTGAGTTCCATAATGTCTAAAAATACGTTTTTCGCATTCTGTGTTATTTATACGATAGTAGGATAACGGACACCAGTTGTTCTGGCGCTCCAATGTAGCACCCTATCTTGGCAAACACTAATCTCTTCTTTTATGAACAAATAATCAAAATATGCAAATAGTCCACTAACATTTTTTTATAATATCCATCAAATGATTAAAAAGGGCCTTTTTATTTTCAACCAAAAAGCCCTTTAAACGCCAAGGCTCAGAAAAAAGTGATTTATGAATATAATTTAATTGATGAAACATGTAGAAAATATAATGGATATTAGCACGATTTCAATATTTCCTTAAATTTATCTGGTACGTATTATTCCAGTAATGATTATAATATAAACAAAAAATAATGCAATATCAGTTTTGCATATTACACAGGAGTTTGAAGGAAATAGAGAAGCGGGCAATGAACATCACCACGTATCTTTTAAATGGCTCGAAACATCATGGCATTGCGCGGGTATGTTTAGAACAGTTTCTACCTATTCAGAAAATTTGACTAAACTAACATTACTAAAAACTAAAATGGAAATACGTGTACTTCATTTGCATGGAGCAGAGAGCCGAATTCGCTTCTCAATTTGAAGGTTGAGGAATTGATGTTACGAACTGCGTTGTATGACTCATTACTTCATTATTTAGGGTAAAAAATGCATTGTATTCAATTCATAACTGGTCAACACTTTTGTTAGAGCACTGTATATAAGTTTTTGGTGGCCGCAATATAACCAAAGTTGTTTCCGTATAAACACGCCCTCGATATATACAGAATGTAATATCATATCACAGACAGAGCGCACTTTTGTTGCAATTGCATCGGAATCATCAGTCGTTTGCTCTGAAGATTTTACGTGAAAGCAATCTTGGACTAAATATTTTTACTTTGTTGCACACTATGTTCAGATCTCTTTTGGAATTTCGCGCCGAGTTGATTACATTTCGATCACCGCGATTACAGTCCCGCACTTGGCTGTTTTGCCATCGCCCCGAAAAGCTGTTCGTTTTGCAATTATGTTTCTTTTATGTCTGCTTCTTGCGTCTCTTTGCTTCATAGCAGTGTTGCGTGAAACTACATGTTCAAGATTTGCCTTTTTGTACACGACGTTTAAAAATTGCATAGAACACAAATATAGAAAATGATAGAAGTGTCATGAAATTATTTAATTAAATTAAAAACCGTTACATGTACTTTACATTTGATAATTCTAATAAAAATGTCTTGGTTTCACAATTAACACATAAAAATCGCCTATTTATCTGGCACCACGGTAGCAGACTGTTTCTACGTTGACAGATAATAACCAAGATGGGAGCAGTATGAGGTGTTGCAGAATCATGATAATCCAGCGCTCTTGCAAATGTTGAGAGGAATAAACCAAACAAACATGACTGTGCTCGATGGTTACGATATTCATATTTTGTTCAATAAATGAGCAACAGGAAGACATATCAGTCGCAGAGTTTACAGTTTTCCATTCATCATTAGGTTACATGCAAGGAAAAGCTCAAACTACTAACGACTCCAGCGATGAATCATTGTGGTTTGGAAAGGAATGGCCAAGGTGTTTGAATGTGTTTGAATACACGGATATGTCGTTATTCATTTGTTTCATTTATTTTGCTACACAAAAAGAAAATATAGTTTGAGAAGTAAATTTACGCGGGTTTCCACGATTTTCTGCTTTTTACTTGTTTCTCTTTTTTAATTAAGACGGGCGAATTTAAATCTGCAGACAAGTTGACAAATACTGTACCAACCTTGATGCACGACAAATCTGCTTATTGTCAAAAATTCCTTTTCGCGTTGGAGGTCCAAGTGTTGATATGGTTTCGTTGGTAAAAAATCTAAATTAGCAAAACGATTCTGCAGCTTCAGCCGCATATCCCTTTTCACGATTGCAATTTCATTTTCGATTGCATCTTATGTGAACGAAAGAATACTTGAACAAATCATCAATAGCAACCCGTCGAGCTAGAAAACCAGCGTGTACGTGTCGAGGTTTATTACCTTTCGTAACCTCTTCTAAGGTTAGCGATTTTTGCCTCCGGCTGTCAATTCTGTGCACATTGCTTTCGGAAAGTCCACTTTATTGAGGCAAGCGCTATTTCGCGAATTGAGCAACGGTTTGCAACAGGAGCTATATTAACATTGCATTTTGCGTGCGACAACATGGCCTCTAAACGACAACAAACCACCACTCAGGAGAAGAATGTCTCCGACGTAGAGACAACGGAAACTCTATGTGTCGTATGCTTCAAGCCAATTGTATATTTTGCCATCGGTGAGTGCGATCATCTTTGCTGCTACGAGTGCTCTACCCGTATTAGAGTACTATGTCAGCAGAATGATTGCCCTATTTGCCGTCGTGATTTAGCCAAGGTATGTTTTGGAAGATTTTGGACTGTGAGTGGATTACCGCTTTGCTGGCAGAAGGATGTATTTTGCTTTCCCGTTTTGTTGCAGGTAATATTTTCGAAAACGCTTACACCTTACCAGCAATTGGACGTAAAAAATCGATCAGGACTGTATGATAAAAAATACCGGATCTGCTTTACGGACGCAGAGGTACAACACGCTTATTTCGATCTTCTAGATTACAAATGCCCTCGGTAAGCATAACAGTAAGCATACATAATCACAACTAGTGCTCATCTTACGTATTAATTTAACCATTAGTTGCGCGCGCATATTGACCATTGGCACGAAAAAATGTGTGATGCATGTAAATGCATCTCTTTCGTGTCAATACACCCTACCAACAAAGAATTCACCGATATGTTGCGCAGTATAATTACAAGATTTATTCCGTACAATAACTAATGAGCTTATGCCAACTATCTTTCAGGTGTGATCAAAAAAATTTCCCAAAATTCGAACTTCTGCGTGAGCATGTACGGAAAAAACACGAGCTGTTCTATTGTGACATATGCACAGAGCATCTGAAGGTGTTTTCTTCCGAACGACGATGCTATAACAGACAGGAGCTGGCTCTGCATCGTCGTAAAGGTGATCCAGACAAGGTTGGTCATCGCGGGCATCCGCTATGTGAATATTGCGATACACGGTTTCTCGATAAGGATGAACTGTTCCGTCACCTACGTAAAGACCATTTCTTCTGCCACTATTGCGATGCAGATGGCAGAAACTACTTCTATGGGTATGTAAAAAGCGAAGACAGTTATTTAATATGAATCTGTAACTTACTTATGATTCATTATCCTCTTTATAGGGATTATGCATCGTTACGTGATCACTTCCGGGCAGATCATTTTCTTTGTGAGGAAGGTGAATGTGAGCAAGAACAATTTACATCTGTATTTCGAACGGAAATCGATTTGCGAGCGCATCGTGCATCAGTGCACGGCAAATCAATGAACCGATTAGCGAACAAACAGACTCGTACCTTAGAACTTGAATTTACTTATGCTCCGCGTCATGGAGCTGCTGCGCCCGGAAGTGCGGGACCATCAGCTGCTGCAGGCTCTTCCGGCAGTGGGCCTTTATCGAGTCGATCTCGTGTGGGACGAGGAGGCAGTGCCACAGGTCGCAGTGCCGGTAGTGGCACATCAGGCGAGACACTGCAACACGAGCTTGATAATCTTGAATTGACAAATGATCAAACAAGTAAGCAACACCCTAAAAAGGTGATTGATGCCACCAGTGAACAGGACTTTCCTACGCTTGGTGGCTCCGCACCAAATCCAGTATTTCGTCCAAATAATGTTACGATACGACAGCGTGTGTATGGAACAGCAGGACTTGCGCGCACGAAAGAAAACTTTCCCGCTCTTGGATCGGGTGGAGGCGAAACGACTGGCCCAACCAGCCTAAATGAAGGTTTTAGTAGCAAAATTACTGCGAGTTCGCTTCTCAAACCAAGCCAACCTACTTCCTCAGCTGGTACGAGCATGATGATTCACGTTTCAAATCGACCCTCAGGATCGAGCACTGGTAAATCTAACGGAGCTTCTGTTGGTTCTATGATTGGGAAGAAAAATTCTTCTGACTTTCCGGCTTTGCCGGGTTCTAGTAGTAAAGCGCTGACTGGTTCAAATAAGAAGCTTACTGGAGATGTTTTTTCGGATATGAACGATCGAAGTGGGAACTCATCGATGGTGAACTTGAACGCAATATCGGCAAAGCATCGGGCATTAGTGGATGATTACGTGTCAGTGTCAAGCGTCGCCTCAAAGGTAACCACAATATCTGCCAAGGATTTGAAGAAAAACGCATCTGCTACCGTTCAGGGAACCGTGCCAAGTGTGCATTCAACCAAAGCATTTCCATCACTCGGAGAAGGGAATAAACCAGGAACAGCAAAACCTATCCCTTGGGTGTCTGGAGCTGGAGGAGGTTCACAAACCACTGCCGGTAGCTCTTCAAGCAAGAAGAAACCCATGCCGGCCCCACAGCTAAAAGATGATACTGGCTTTGTTAATCTAAACGCCCTGACCGGAAAAAAATCTGGTGAAAAAATGAAACAAAAAGATTTGTCCACCGTTAATTCAGCAGACACGCGGAATAATAATAGTGAATCTGTTTCCAAAGGGGGTGGCGGCGGAGCGAAGGATCGTAACAAAGAGCAACAGCAGAAGCAACAGCAACACAGTAAATCCAATGGACAAAGCTCAGCCGCTACACAATCTTCTCCCACAAACAACAATAACATCCCTTCGTCGTTAAATAGTTCTTTCCCTGTGTTAGGCAGTTCTAACAGTGTTCATTTTGCACTAGCAGCCGGTCCCAAACGTACGCCACCTGGATTTGAAAACGTAAATTTAAAACGAATGCCCGGTCCTCCACCTGGCTTTGGGAATGTCACATTAAATTCCGTTGCAAGGAATGCGAACAACATGACTTTTACGAACTCAACAGGGGAATCGTACAATATCTTGCCCACTTACAGTTATGTCTCTCCTTCAAACGCCAGTAAAAGAAATCAAGTGAGGAACACAACATACGCATTCCGTTAAGATGTACTCATTCTAAATATAAAACGTATTTATTTCTTTTCTTTCTCAGGTGCTTGTAACACATTTTCAAAGAGCGTTGAAAAGTCAAGACGCGTTAATGGAGTTCCGAACCATTTCACAGATGTTCCGTGATGGGCAATACGAAGCATCAGCTTATTATGAGCACTGCAGAGTAGCACTAGGTGATCGTTTCCATGAAATTTTTCCTGAACTGATCGCGTTACTGCCAACCATCAGCAAACAACAGGTAAACTATACTTCGTGTATTATTGGGTTGAAAAAGATGGATGAAAAGATACGATTTTCGTTAAAAGTATTGTATTATTTCTTTATAGGAACTTTATTTGGTATACTGCCAAGACGAAAACAATAGACCGAAATCTTTCGGCAAAGGGAAAGCTTCTAATTCCTCGAAACTAGAGGTTTGTCAAGTTTGTAAGCAAGTGCTCATCCAAGACGATTTGACCGAACACTATCAGACACATTATATGGAAAACAATTTTCCAAAGCTCGGAAAAGTAGATGACGGAAAAGTCGGTTCATCTGCATGGAAGAAATAATCTATGTCAAAGTTCTACATTGGCGTATGTTGGCCAACTTGTAATACCGCCCGTAGATTAAGCTGTGCATAGAAAAGATAAATGCGCAAACGGATACTTGTTATAAGGCATGGAAATACAAAAATGTATATTCAGCATCGCTTTGTTCAATATGAACTAGCTTCAAACCATACAAAAGGTGCTTATGCTATAAATTTCCAGAATGAAATGCTTTTTGTTATTTTTTAAATACCGATCTGGGTACTACAAGTAAACAGTTATTGGTTAACACATATTTACGAGACACAGTGAAATTGCTTAGCTTGTGCTAGAAAGAGTTACACAAATAAACTCCAATTACGATTACTTGCTACGGTCGAATGGTTCGTACAAAACACACTTAAAATGTCGATTTGTAATACAGAGATAGCATTGCAGGATAAAAAAAGTACTGAAAAGTGTTGGCTTTGTTTTGCAGGACGGACGAACCAAAATATCGAATTTGTACAAATGTTGCTGAAAATATCATGTACATAATAATAAAAGCTGCAATATCTATTGAAATGTGAAAATAATAATATATTTTTAAATGGATGTTGTCGTGTTTCGTTTATTTAATTAATTACTCGTGCTAGTATCAGTTACGTGACAGTGAGGTCGGATCCGGAACATTCGGAAAGAGTCCCTCAGTCTTGAGAAAAAGTGTGAAGATCTGTAATGTTGGTTGTAAATGTAACCAACATTTACTTCAGTATAGTAAATGAATAAGACATTTTTTACTCATCAACTCCTAATTTTTTATTAGCTTATATCGCAGATACCGGCGAAGCGCTTAAATATACTTTCGACAGTTACAACGGGTTACGGTCGGCTTCGACGGCTTCTTCTGCTCCGGACGGCTCCGGATGGTTCCGAGTCTGAAGTGTTGCTCCTAACTTTCGGAACCACTCCTAACTTCCAATTTTGGCGGAGTCATTTGCGATTCCGGATTTTTGTTGAATTTACCCATCATTACTGGGTTCATGGTGATGGGTGCAGCACCAGCTGACAAACGACAACGGCTTCAGGTTTATTAACTTTACCTCCTCCAAGCACATGCACATTCGTAGCAACTTCACCTCGCTTCAAGCCAGACATATTCCCAAATCAATCACGCTATGATTGACGGGGGGCACTTCTCGGATATTATTGACGTCAAAACAGAGGCGCGGGGCCTCGAACTCATGGCGGGCATGTTGTTAAGCCGTAAATATGATTAATAGCCGCAAGATTAGTAATTGTTGAGTATTACCATTTGGATGCATTTGATCATCACTATACAGAATCTACTAAAATTTCCCCGCTATTTCCTACCGAAATCTTTCCGAAATCAATTCCTACACGATTCCTACGCTGCACATGTACTGCCAGGTATGGGTTGTAGCACCAGCAGCATTAGTTACTCAATCAAAACTGTAACTGTATCGGTTCCAGACCCGGACTACTTTCTGCGCTAACTCCTACGGTTCATGATCAGTTCGAGGACCAGATTGGTTTCATGATCGGTTCCAGCATATATATGTAGGATATGATAAGTTCCAGAACCGGTATGAACACAATACCGACTCCTGCACTGGTATGGGCTTAGTATTTCTTCAAGGACTGATATAAATGCAGTGTCCGAAAGCTTCGAGGCCAATCATTTCTGCGTACTTTTCAGGGTAAAGGGGATCTTAGTAATTTCGTTGCGCAGCACTGTAACCTGGTCAAATTATCTAGTTATAATAAAACCAACACAGTTGTTTGAAATACTTACCCAAACTTTTGTATTATCAAAGTGGAGTGTTTAAAAAAGTAGCGCTGTAAGTGTACACAACAGTTTATTTCAAAAAAAATAGAACAGAAGAAGCACATTCATGAACTACCAAATAGTTTTGCAAGTTCGGCATGTTAGTTGGAAATAAAACATTCATTCATTAAAATAGTTGCATATAGTTCAGTAGCAACAAAAATGCATCGAAAAACGGCCAGTGCAATAAGGATGGATAGAACAATTTTAATAGGTCACATCATACGTATGCCCGTGCAAAGACAAACGTTCGTTCATTTGAACAATGCACTGTAAGCTGTTACCATCCATCTATAGTAAACTTTTAGAATCATTGAAGAATTACAACAGGCTACGGGCACGGGTTGGTGGGTGAATAATTTTATACCAAGCCTTGTGGCCTCACAAGATAGTGCAGAACGTTCGAATGAGCCGTGCTGGTGGGAATAAAAATGGGAAAGGAAAAAGGAGAGTTATCGAAATCAGGATTATCCAGTGATATTGAGATGGGTTGTAACAAAAGACAATGTGATCTGGTCAAATTTATGTTTCAGCTACCTGAATGTAATATTCATGGTGGAAGGAAATGATACCTAACATATGGATATTGTTTGTTGTTACAGGAATAAGAGTTGACGACTTTACAAGATATGTATTTTTTTTTTGATTCGCTTATACGAAACTGTACGAAACATTCGTTTTGTTGTAGTTTTTCAAAATGTAAATAATATATTTTTCGATATTTGAGTCCATTTTGATAATTGACACATTAATAACGATAGCATCATACGTTATTTTCAAATGAAATTCTATCAACGCTTTTTCTTCGTGCAAGAAATACAAGATAGTAACAATTGATATATTTTCGATCTTTTCGCTTTTGCTGTTAGAGCCGTTAGAGCCATTTATTGTGTGACAAACCACATTTTGAAACCACAATAATATGATAATATGAACAGACATGAAAGGTTTGTACGTCACGTTAACAAAAGTGTTACACATAAGGACGTTTAAGGTCACACAATTACACAAAAGAAAGAAAAGAGAAGAGAACAAGAGAATAAGATAGATTATAACTCAAATTCCATTATAAAAATCATGAAATGCTGGTATGGCAAGCAGGCGATTGATAGACGAACAAAACATAATTTTGTGTAATCACGTTCTAGGCTAGTGCTAGGTTTTTGAGAACGAAACCAACGAACAACATTCTGATAGAGAAAACATGGCATCGACCTACAGGTACGCAACATGAAACGGATCGGGTTATTAAATGTAATGAATAATAACTTTGACTATATAATACACAAATTGAGCTTTATTAGAACAATCTTAGAACATTGATGAAAGTGTCCAAAGGATGTTTGCAATTGAGTCCGTTTACGTGTTAGCTGTGACGTACAATTTTGAAACAAAAACATGGGTTTTGTGCGGTTATACAATAAACGCGTACGGTAATGCAAACAATTGCGAATTGCAATGTAGATGCAGATTTGTTTTAAGTAAACAGTTTGATCAAATGTCTCAAGTGTAGCTTTGTGCGACGAAAAATGGCTGGTATTATTGAATCCGTTCGTAGCGGCGGCGTACGTCCCGACACTCATTTTCCTAACGTACTAGATGGTTGCTACAGTTATTCACATCGGCGTTGTAGGAGCGGGCTCAAGAAATGTGTTGCCATCCCTAGAATTTCATGTGAGCGCCGTACGTTCCCGCAACGAACGGATTCAATAATACCAGCCAATAGCAAGTGAATTGTGAATTTTTAAACTTGAAACGAAAATTGTCTTGTATCTTGAAAATGAATCATTAGACTTTTTGCGTTCAAACCAAAGTTCAATAGCTAAACACAGACAGTTGCTGTATTGCTTTTTGTCCGTCTAGTGTGGTTGTCGAGGTGAGTGACTTTGTGAAATACTGAATTGACAAATTTCGGCACAGTCCTTGAGAAGTGTAGTCGTTAAACGTATGACTCAACAAAACGTCCATCCTAGTTCCATATATGGATAGGACCGACCCACCTATAACAATAAGGAGTTGCCGTGGACGTGGACTGTCCCGCTATGGGTCAAAGTCTCGGTAAGGCTCAGGTTTGGTCAGGATTAGTAGATTGCCAATTATTGTAGTGGCGATGGAAATAAAAAAAAAACGATCCCTTTCAAACAAATTGAATTTGAATGCTTTTTAAAGATAAAAGATGCAATCACCGAAGCTATTAAGGCGGGTTAGAAGGAAAGTTGACTTAAATCTGGATAATCATCATAGTATCGAAACCGATTATTGACGGAATCGTTGTATTGTGTATCGATGTTCTATTCCCAATAAGGGATTATTATTTGTAACGAAGCCCAAGTTGCAATTGTTCAATTTTTGTTTACCGCTTGTGTGTTTCCGCTCGATGAACTAGGATTTGATGAAGAAACGAACACGTTCATAGAGAGACGTGGCTATTAAATTTTACCTATTTTTGCAGTTCTTGATTCACGCTTACGACGTGGAGGCACTGGAGGCGAACCAACTTTAGAACCTTCGACGGCGGTGTGGTTTGGTTTCGTTTCAGTGGAACTCTTGGTAGACGGTGATGACTGTGACGCGGGTGTTGAAGTCTTCTCAAGTAATGGCAGTGTTAGAGCCGATTCATCTTTTTGATTATTTAGAAAAGTGCGTGTGTTGAGAGTGTTCTGTGTGTTGCTCGCTTCTGCCTTGCTAGAGGATGCTATTGATGGATGCGATACGACAGATGGCAAAATAGCTGTAGTTACGGAAGCCTTTGGATTAGCCGGCAGCCCACGGTGCAAAGCGTTCGTTGCAGATGACGATGATGGTGATAATGGCGAAGATGAAGTTGATGCTTTTCCTGAGGCTTGATTGTTGGACGTCGCGTTTGTAGTAGGCAGTGGTTGCGGCGGTGGAGACATGTGTCTTTTTTTACGCAATGCTTTGACCGGTTGCTGTGTTTCGAAGAATGCGTTCGTTTTACCTGCAAGCGATTCCTGTGCCACCTGCTGTTGACGCTGTTGGGCTGAGGATGGAGCCGTGGGGTTTGATGCAGATTTTGGCATCGGTGACTGAGAAACAATGGCATCTCTTTTAATTCCAGGAGTGATATTCGGTGCCTGCATTGCAGTTTTTGTTGAAGACATTTCCTTCATGCCACCTTCAGCAGCTGCCGTCGTTATCTTTTGCTTCGACGATACTGGAGGAGTATTTACGGTCGCCTTCTGCATCACAGTACCATCTACTACGTCCTGGTTCGAGGCTACTGTGGGTGTAGTAAGTGGCACATTCGCCTCCTCTTTAGTTTCATCATCTTCGACCGAGGGATCGTAGACCAGCTTCGTGTGCGTTCGAGTTTTTCCTTCTGGACTCTTGGTCGTTATAATTTGTTGGTAACCTGCAAAAACTTTCTTCGTCAATGTTGTCGTATTGGTAGTTGGATCATACTGAATTGGTGGTGGCAGCCTGGAGGTTTGGAGTCGTATTGCAAAACTACTACAGTCCATCGTAGATAAACTGACAGCAACATCGTCCTCCTCCGCAATGACCGGTGGAGGAACGACTTGGGCTGTAGAATGTTACAATGTTTGATGATGAGCGTAGTCCCGACGTACCCGAATAAACCGTATGAATGTGGTATAAGCATGCATACGGGGTTATTTCCCACGGAAGTAAGCAAGCAATGCAAATTATAAAACCATCAAAGAAGTAATGCGTGCATAACGCAACACAACCCCAAAAAGAAAGTTGAAATGGTCAATATCGATAAAGAATGTAGTCATTATTGCACAGTAGAATACGGGGAGAGAAAAGAAAATTTAAGAAGAAAAGGAAATCCTAGTTAGTTTCTGATCGGTTTTATAAGCGGCACCGAGATATGTTTAAAAACGCAACACTGTAAGTAGAACACCACCCATCAATTAATTCCGTTGCACAAGTTTTAGTTATTGAAACAGAAATGGCATTATTTGTTTACGATTTATCATTGTTGTTGTGTCTCAAATGTAAAATATAATTATAAAAAATATATTAATTATATATTAATTATAAAAATCAACGCCTTAAAAATCAAGAACACCAGCTTATTCAATTCCGTTTCAGTGTTCTTAAACTTTGATACTTTGCGGTGCCCATTTGTATGCATATGCATAAATCGCAAATGTTGAGAAAATCGCGAACATTTGCTTGTGTTACCATTGGTATTGAGCAGAGCAGCTCTGAGAATCATGGAATCATGCTAATTGCATGACGCAGTGTGGATTACTGCATGCACCTTAACTATAACTAGATGTATGGCTGTAAATTAGTAGTTTCATCTGTGGTAATAGTAAACACACATCATATGTACTGTGATTTGAACGACATTCTAACTGTATACGAATGCGCAGCAACCGTGTAACTTGCTGAGTGATCAACGTTCTTCGTGTGTACAGTTATGTTTCAACACACTTTTCGCTAAAACCAGCGACAAGAAGTGGAAATTTGGTACTCAATCGTGCATATTTTTACTTTTATGCTTTTTCCAAAAATCATGTATGACCGGTGAAAGATGTTAAAATGCATAATAAGTATTAGTTTTATTATTCATGAATCTTATCGATTACTTTCCTTGTAGACGAATACGAGTTTTTTTTTATCATCTTTATTGAAAAGGTGTCTGTTAGAGGAAATTAATTGAATGTTGAATGTTAACAAGAATGCTGAATGATTGAAGTACTGTCTATCATGAATATTTTTGCAAGGTAAATCTGCAATTTGTGTATCTGTTATATAGTTCACTTTATCCGTCCAAAAGTGAAATGTATGCTGAAGAAATGCCGTAGACATCACAAAATGCAACACAATTAGGAGTAGTATTGAGTAAATATATTTAGCTAATCTTGTATGAACTCGTTTGGGACACATATACACATTTGCTAATTATTCATGTATCATTCCACGACTGATATAGCTTTATGTATCATCACGGGTTTGAAGGATGAACAAATGGGAAATAATATCGATGTTTGTTACATTTGTCCTAAAAAACTTATTGGGGTTCATTACTTCATCATGCATAATTTTAAACGGAAACTGTTAGTATTCTATGTTCTGTCTACATTTTAATCTTTCTGTTACTTTGTGCAGTACGACATTTCTATCACGTAGGAAATTTTATACCATCTCCTAGCGAATGGCACGTAAAGGTTTCGAATCATATGTTCCATTAAGATAAGATCTGACAAACAGAACTGAAAAATTATTCAATGCCATAATTACCGATACTTGTAAAAAGGAATCCTATTTTCCAGACTTCAACAACTGAAATAGTTCCATGATTATAGCCTATTGGTTACACTAATGTTGGTTGCACGAGTCGGAACGAAGACACATATGTTGACCAATTAGATGAATCATTGATACTGGTAATAGTGACATTATTAGAGACAGGACTTACGCATGATAATGGAGATAACACACAGCAGGAAAACAAATATAAACGATGAACGATGTTGGTTAGTTGGAAGCAATTGCCTGACTGGTGCCGCCGTTGAACACAGGCAATGATGGTGCTGGGTCAATTACCTTCCTTTTTATCAACAGATATTTTCTCTTCTGGTTGTGGCGTTGGAGAGCGGTCTTTCGGATCTCTTTTCGGAGTTGCAGATCGCGAACGTGATGGGCGGCGGCTTGCGCGTTGTGTTGTACCAGGTGCAGTAGTTTGCGCAACGGAAGCCTCGGATGCTTCTTCCATGCATGAGCCGGTGCCGGTGTTTATGGTTTGTTGAATGCGTTTCCAAATGTTGTCAAATGAGTCCCGACCCATATAATCGATGTTGCCTGTTTCCCAGCATTGACGTCTCATATGCTCTTCGTAGGCTTCTTGTTCCTTAGATTTCGCTTCGCCAAGATGCAACTGAGCCAATGCCCCAGCAATACCACTCTGTAATTGAATAAATGCAAAACAGCGACAATTTAAATACTTCGTCGGCAAGCAAAACACATTTGATGGACACAAAACGAATGTTGAATGTATCATACAGACAATCCTATGGAACATACTATTTTATTTCCAATTTATTTGAAATACAGAACATCACTTATGTATGATATGAATATGCAAAATTGGACGTCATACACACAACAAATTGTAGCACATAAACACAGATGGAAAATACGTTGTGGAATCAAAAAATGGCGACATGAACGCCATCTACAACAGTTTTATATTTTATTTATTTTCATCATTTAACTAAGGCAAATTGGTCTGCCCCAAAGCTTGCACTGTGGAATTTTATACTGGTTTAATAAAATTGTATGTCAATAATAGCGCGATACTCCCACAATATACAATGGATTAGTTTTCAGGGCGTAACAAAAGCGTTATTTATCATACTAATATAGAAACATTATATTTTTTAAACTAAAAAAATGTAAATAAATCACATGAGTTAGTATTCTTGAAATTATCGACTTGGTTCTAGACAGCATGAAATAACAACTTTGATGATGGTTAATAACGTTAATAAGACTGGATAGTTCTAAGTATGACGATTTTACTATAACAACTGCAAAATATTGTGATAAATGCGGTTTATGCATGCATTTACTCGATACATTAGATAAGACCGAAAAAAATGATCAAATGCGAAGGCGTTATACACTTTTAGGCGATGACATACGATGTCTTTCAACGATGATAATGGTCACGTACACTGTTCAAAGGTACCTACCCCATCCCCTTCCCCATTTTTACCACCATCAACATTTGCTTGGCATTCGGCTGGTTCGTACAGGTCGGGACATGATGTTTGTTGTTGGGAGGTTAAAGCAACCGTTTTGATTTCTTCTACTGTGATAGTTTCAGTACTATCCTTAACGGAAGTGCTTCTATCACCAGTTGAGTCTTGTGGATTTAATTTGTTGTTCAATTGATAACCGGTCGGGTCCACAGTATTGAAGCTGAATGGCTCTCGTTCCTGAACCTCATATACTTTGCTAGGAGCTTTTTCCCAGTGTCCTATATTTGCTTCGTGTTGTTGTATCATTTTATCGACCCATTGATCTGTACGCTGGAAGGCATTTGTATCATAATGAACTTCATGGCGATGTCCATCATGACCCTCATCAGTACCTTGGTGAAGATTCTGATGTTGGGAAACATGTTGATCATGATGTACATGATATGACTGTTCATGGTGACTCTTTGTGTTTACAAGAGATGATTCATACTCTTGGCGGCTTTCATGTTCTTGAACACGTAGTTGATCTAAATATAGGAAGTATAGCCGCTCTTCTTCTTGTTTTCTCATATTTTTTGCATGCTCTTGTCTTTGCAGATAATCCTCCCAGGGATCTGTATATACCATTTGTGGATCATATGAAGGAACGTATCCGTCTCTTTGCTGTTGCTGCGATTGATGGTTTTGTTCATTTTGCCAACATAACATCTGATTATCGATGTCGGTCTCATTAGTTACATAGATCGTTCCCGAACTGGTGGAACGATATTGATTAGCACTAACCTTGCTTAAAGGCTTCATCCAGTGTTTTAAAGCTTGTTGCTGTTAGGAAATAAAACTCAAATGTTCTTAGCACAAAACACACACACACACAAACACGCAAGCACACACAACATATACATAATACATCTTAAATCAAGTTCTCTTTTCCAACAGACGATCTACATCTTGCACTTGGAGATCGCAAGACAGCATCGTAATGAAAAGAGATTATATGCACATGATAGTCGGATGACAACATACATACAGCAGCACAAAAACTACGCCTGAAGCACGTTTAAGGTCACGCGTAAGGGATTCCCCCCACCGATTTCATAATGAAAATCACATAACGTTTTGTTTTCTTTACATTTATCAATCATTTATTTGCTGTGTGCTTAGTGCATAATGAATAATGCATACACCTACACCTAAAGAAAAATTGTACCGAATTTCTAAGAACTAGATAAGCATTGTTTTTTTTTATATTGGTTATTATAACAAGATCAATATAACAGAAAATTGCTACACATCAAACAATAGGAAGCTTACGAAAAAATAATAATCATGCGATTTGATATTGCGCTTATTTTTTTCCAAATAGGACACATTATACGATATTTGTCAAATGTATGAAGGTTATTTTAACTTTTCATACAGCATCATTTATCCATAGTTTGTTGAATTTTTGCCCAGATATGCTTAAAAGCGTCTCGTCCAACATACTCTGCATTGCCCGCTTCCCAGTATTGTCGGCGAAGTTTCTCTTCAATGCGGTCCTGCTCCGAAGTGCGCGGTTCTCCAAGCGTAACATTTGCTAACGCCCCAGCGAGGCCACTCTATGAATTAGCGCATGATTGGATATGTACATTGGTATGACATTTAGGAAGATTTGGAAAGGAAAAGGTGAGAGAAAATGGCGAAATGTGTGGCAAAGAAATGAATAAATTAGCCAAATCATATTATTACGATAAGCCGAAAATGTTTTGATTTGATCGAAAAGGCAGCAATGAGGGTACAAAAAGTATCATTAAGTTTAGTATTTTTCGCATTATTTGTCATTTGTGAATCAGCTTTTATCAGCTGTGCAAATGCCTTTTTGTTGTTTCATTTCCCTTTTGTATGATGTTTAAATGATATTTAGCGTAACCAACATTTTTACCTGTACCGTGACCAGTGCGCGCAGTATGTTGTCATATTTGTGACTTATTGTGATGATTACAATAATGTGCCGTGATGTATCCGATACAAAAGAATGATGCAACACACATCCATTAAAAAGTAGTAGTGGCATGTCGTAGTCACTTATTTTTGTGCAAAGATCCATATAACACAAAACTTTATAAATCACAACAGCACCGGTACAAAATGAAATAGAATACTAATAAAACTTTGTGTCAATAGAATACATGTCTTCTCCATTTCGGTTTGCTCTCATTATGATAACACTATGCAAGTAAGTTTAATTCTTCCTACAACAACTATGCGCAAAAATAAACACTACAAAAAAGTGCAATACCGTGCATTGATAGTTTAATTGCATCAAGCAACTCCGAAATTGAAATATGAATTAGTAGTTAATAAAAAGCGTTTGCAAAAGCTGATGAAAAGCATAGCACAATATATAATCATTATACAAAAGGAATACAACAGCATAATAGTCATCTTACCTCCGCCTTATATTCTATACTATAATCCCAAAATTTGAAATGTTCAGACTTGAAATTTAAATGGATTATTTTTCAAATTAATTTCTTGGTCAGCAGGATTGTGTATTTGCCAAACCAGCCTCACTGAATCGTAACTTATGAATCATGAGGTAGGTGAACATATTCATAAAAGACAGAAACAAGTTAGCCATTAGGCTAACGTTTATCAAATTATGTACGCAAAAGAAAAGCAGTAGAAACAACTGTTCATAAAACCTGTATCGCAAAAATGTGTGCATCGATATTCTGTTTCAGGAATTACGGCTGCTATGCTGATAACTTACCATATCCGGACTTAGCCGTGAATGAACATCTTCAGCAAAAATGTCCCACCAGTACTGAAGAAAGTTGGCTAGATGCTGACATTCGGAAGGAACATAAACTTTTCGTGTTTCAGAGTTAAAGTTCTGCAGCCATGGCTTAGCAACACCGATGAAATGAAGAATTTTTGTGTTTTGTCCAAACCTGCAAAACAGACAGAGAATAAAGTTGATTGATGTTGCTAGGTTTAACGGAATCTACGGTACGAACTGTTTAAATGCAGGCAAGTAAGAGTACGTCGCCACCGAAGACGTGTTGTAAATGAAGGGCAAGTGCTTCTGGATGTCCTTGTGAGCCCAATCAGAGAAGTATGAATTCAGCAATCCTTGATCCCCGCCATCGAAACTACCGTGAGTGACAGCGTACTGAACCAAGCTAGAGAATGTTTCCATATTTGGGGTGTACACATACACGCCTGAATTGAAACAATCCGGCCAGCCAATGTCAGGTGCAGCCGATAGCTCTTCTCGTTCGAAAAGCTCATCACAGTTGCGCAAAACCAGCGTATCAGCATCGAGGAAAACACATTTCTCGAATTGTGTAAGGCGCCAACAGTGTAATTTGGTGAAAGTAACACCCAGCTCTGGTCGCTTAAGAAGCGCAAGATTTGCTTCATCTTTTGAATCCAGTAGATTAACCTCTTCTACAACATTGAATACAGCGCGTAGCTTTGTTCTGTAATAGTATCAAATCACATAAATTGAGTAACGATGGGTTGAAGCCGAGTAGAGGGTAGTCACGTCTTACTTCATTGATTCCGATACACCTGGCGTAATGAGCACAGCTGTTTGATGCTCAGTATGAACTCGCTTTAGCGAGTGAGCTACAACAAGAGCTCCAAGGGAGTAGGAATCATTGGTCGCTAAAGTCACCCAGGCGTATTCTGAAAATGGCAAGAAGAAAAATATCGAATGAAATAATAAAGAAGAAATCACCATGTTCCTACATTTGCAAAATGAACGTGGCGTAATAAATAACGGAAGATGCTTGATAACTGCCAACTAAATCTCCGTGCTATCTCCAATTTTCTGTAGCTGACCTTGAACGCAACACCTTTTTTAATTTTTCCTACCAACTGCTTTTCCCAGCGTTGTGCATGATGTAATCATATTCGAATACAGGGCGAAACAATCTAAAGAAGCTAGGAAGCTAGAAACAATTGATAATGCTACCAATGCGCTTTGGTGTGAATTTATTTTTGTGCTATAATCAGAGCACTTATTTGGATGTCTGTTGCTAGAGGACAGTCGCCAGATTTTTCGATAATAATAATAATACAAACAATACAACCAATGCGAAAACGATTAGACGGATCTTTATTTAGAAGAAGAGTCATTTTAAATTTATGTTTGCAAATCAAAATCATTTTAAATTTTCTATTTGTAACCGATGCATAAACTTTTTCTTGGTTACTCTGATAATAGCATTTTAAATAAGAAATACTCGAACAAGCAATTAGGAACGTGTGTTTCAAACGTGTCAAAAATAATATAATTAGTCTGCGTACGTTCTTCTTACTCATAAACAAAAATAGTCATACACGAAATTATTTTAAAGACCTTTCTCGTGTATTTCGCCAACGCATGCTTACTGCACGTGATTTAGTGATTTTAAATTTAAACTATGGCAAATCTTACACACAAATATTTTTGTAAGATTAAACAAAGTAATCATTTAAAAAATGTAGATAACTAATCACTGCTTAATAATGACAGAATAAATTATCTTATGCCTTAAATCAGGCTGGCGCCGACTCATTACGGTTAAAGTTAAACAACCATAATGACAACATCGATAAGAAACGACCGATGAGGATGTTATGTTGCCATAGATGACATTTACTGACGCCGGTCATTCCTATCTGTTGCAGCCGCTAAGGATTGACGCTTTTATTTACAGTTTTACGCTAGAAAATGTTAGTGTGTGTGTGTGTGTGTTTTTTTTTTTATGTATAGACAACTATTATGTTCTAATATTTTGTCTTATTATTTAGTCGTTCACAGTTTATCATCATTTGCTGTTAGAAAGTCAACATCAGTTATGGATATTTTACTGAAAAAATCAAACCAGTAACCAACAATGACGAAAAAAAAGAAAACGGCGCCAGATATTTTCGGCAAGGCAAACACGATTCCTCCTAACGTAGTTGCCAATCACGCCGTCCTACGCACGATTAAATTTAGAATTTTTGTTCGCATGCGGGAGAAAAATAAGCGATATTTTCATTCATACAATGTTTGTATGTAAAATCTCGAATTGATTGAATAAGCTAAATGCTCATAAGTATCATTTTAGACAAAATAATGTATACGACAGAAAAGCCTACATTTTACAATATAGAGCCAACAATTGATTGAACGTGTATGCATACGAAAAGTGCTTAACAACTCCATATACATATCCGATTACAATAACTTTTTCGAAGTGTCTAAATTTTTGAGAATGCTATAGATTATATTTAATTGCAACATGCATTTAATTATTATTCAAATCTATTGTCAAGGTCATTCTAGGTCACCTACTTTGACATCTAAAATCCCTGTCTCGTGGTCGGAATGATGTTATTGTCGTTGCTTAATGTTTTGGTATCAATCGACCACAACTTAATATTATTTCGAAACTTTGTGTACGGTTGGTTGGGAAAGCTGGATTTAAAACAATAGTTTATACTTACTGCTCATTTTGTTGACTTGTTGACAATTCTTTGCTGGTGTAAACTGAGATGCACTTGATGTCTCCACACTGAGAAGATCAACCAAAGAAATGCTGCAGGCTATTGAATAAAACAAGTTTAGCGGCGCAGGGAAGGACGACGGTTATTGATAGAAAATTGAGGAAAGACTAAAAATACAACAGTATTAATGCTAAACGAAGATACGCTCTAGACGCAAGCACTTTTCTCATAGAAATATCCCCCTCGCACCGTTTCGTTAATGAAGTTACCTAAACCTAAAAACACTACAGCATCGCACGAAACTCCGTGGTGGCAGGTTTTGTTCGAAATGACGATGATAAGAGCCGCGGAAACGCAACCGGTATTTTGTGAGAAGTTGTTTCACATAGTTCTATAAATACAATCAACTCAAGGAAAGGCCGGCGTTGACGACACCACGGTTAATCGCGCTCGTGTCGTTGGCAATAATAAGCCAAAGTCAATAGAAGTAAGGTATGACCATTCAAACCGAACGATCAAAATAAAATAGAAATGTTTTCTATCATATTAAATATTATTGGTAATTTTGAGAGCATCGAGTAAATACACTACATATGCACAGCACTCTCTCGCACTGAACATTTTAATTTTTGCATAAATAAGTGGAGCAAAAATGTCAATTGTTTGTTCATTGGAATCTACCACAGTGATGTATCATCTTCTATGCATTTTATATCCTTATCTCTCTGTCGCTTTCCTGCTCTCACAAAAGAGATATATGTAGCAGTTAGAAAAAAGAAAACAACACTGAAAGAAGTATTGTTTATTTCGACAGGTGCATAAAATTATGTGCGTGGTTTTTAATCGAGTTGGGTTTCAATAAAACGAATCAAAACATTGAAATTTAAAGTGCAGAAATATCATTGCACAGTTGGGATAGCGAGAAAATGTAATTATTCGACGAATATTATATGTTAGACAGGTGTTCTTCGGAAGCTGGTTCTGATGCGGCGTGAGATTGCGTGACATAGAACAAATCTATTATACCACGAGTGCATTTATTAGCTACCTTTAACACGTCTTGGAAGAAAGATAAACGATTGATAAACGATTGTGTATTGAACGTACAACATTATATATTTTGGTTTGGAAAATGCACAGATGTAGAAAAAGAGTGCAGTGTTTAGTCCACATAGAACGCAGGTGAATGCTTGTAGAACAGAAGCAGAACTTACTAGCTTAATGAATCTTTATAATTATAAATGTTGTTTAAGAAGAAAACTTTTTTAAGACTATATTAAGTACCAGAGTGTCAAAGTTGCTGTTATGTTTTGTTATGGCGGCCGGAACGCCCAGTTCAATCGAAGTACAAATCGATAATTTTTTAGAACAGTTCAAACGCAGCGCCTCGAAGGCTATGGATACTTATCTTCTTCCGCACAATCGTAAGTGGTCAGTTTCATCAGTTATCAATTAACAATAAGCTTTCAATGAATGAACTATGAAAAGTCCTAATGTTAAGATCAATTATTCAAATGTGTAAGAATTTTTACGGGAGAATCTGGATGGTGTTGGAGCTACAAGAGACATATCTGTAAAACAGCCTGCGTCTGCTTTCAATTGATGGATGGTTCAAAAGTTGCCACTAGGTTTTATGGCAGGTTGTCAAACGTGCGTTAGAACGACGGTACAAATAGTCAAAACGTAATGCAACAGTCCAACTACATGTTCCTACATTTTTTTTCTAGTTTCGCAACGAAAATATTCTATACACAAATTGAGCTAAAGTTCCTAAGCTATTTCCTACGCTAATTCATTGATTCATTCATTCGCTAATTCAAATCCTATGCTAATTCATACGGTATTCCTAATCTGCACATGTACTGCCTCCTATGGTTTGGAGATCTGTAGAATCATTTACTCGATCAGAACAGGAACTGTATATGTTCCAGGACCGAAACAGGGTTACGTTTACGGATCCGATAAAGGCCAGGAACAGTTCCAGGATTGTTGAAAATCTGTTTTAGGATGGGTAAAGGTTCTGAATCAGTTTCAGAACCGGTGTGGATTCAGTATCGGTTCCAGGTTCGGTATGAGCTCATGACCGGTTCCAGGACAAATATGGAATCAGTATCAACTCCAGGACCGGTATGGGCTCATGATCTGTTCCAAGCCCTGTATCCCCCTGTCTCTATGCCAATAGCCAGTAGCGAACTAATCGAAATCCTGCCAAAATTATATGGAGTTGAGGGTGCGATGGGTTCGATGGATGGGGTTTCCATCACTTGCGGAAATCCAGTGGCTCTGTTTCGAAAGGTTCGAGAGGTAAAAAATGTAAATGTAAATACACGGTATGATTACTTTATCGGTCTCAGGACCGGTATGGGTTTGGTTATGGTTTTAGGTATCTTAATGGGCTGTTATCAGTTCCTGATTTGAATTGGGTTTCGAAGCTGACAATAGGGGATACCTCAGAGTAAGGGGATTCTTTAAAAAGTGTGCAACTGTGCTAGATTTTAGGCATGGCAGGATCAGGTAAAGCCCGCCGGTCTGGTGGTACAGTCGTAAACTCGTACGACTTAACAACATGACCGTCATGGGTTCAAGCCCCGTATGAATGGACCGTGCCCCCATACGTAGGACTGACTGTCCTGCTATGGTAATCAATAAGTCACTGAAAGCCAAGCCCCTCAAGCCCACTAGTGGTACAGGCGGCCTTGACCGACAACGGTCGTTGTACCAAAAGAAGAAGAAAGATCAGGTATGACCAGGATATCCACAATTTCGGTATGTAGTAAAGTTTATAATATCTTGTTTTCTTCTACAAGATGATACGTTTTTAAAGGCATTATCAAGAACTGTTTAAATTAGTAAGAACTCACCTAACGAGCCACATCAAATCTCGATAAAAAGATTACCATGTCCTTTCGGTTTCTTTTTTTTATTTTAGAAAATTGTAATATTGCAACCAACGGAAGTACAAGTAGCAACGCAAGTTCGTATCACTCAGCCCACCAAAACCACCAGCAGAATCATCAGTTTAATAATTATCATAATGCTTTTCAACATCAATCATCAGTGACATCCGTCTCATCTGTGCAGACTGTGCTAAATCAAAGTTTGCAGAATTCTACCAACATCAATAGGCTCATTGAAAATGTGTGCCAAAATGGTAACAACTTCAATTTGAATACGTTTGGCAGTTGTAGTTCTTTGATTACTACGAACGGACACGTATCTTCGAATGGGTCAACCATAAGAGACAATATGAATTCGGGCGTGAGTGTCAGCTCTGCCGAGGAACCACTTAGCGTAGGAGATGTGGCAGACCTACTACATCCGCAGTATGCCATCATCACGGGTAAGATCGATCGCTTCGTAGGATGGTCTCATTGCCATTGCTTATATCCGACTGGTGTAGTGATACATTTTGATTGGTCTCATTTAAGGCGGTCGATCCAAGGACGGTTGCCCGTTGATAACGTTTCCGGATTATAACAACTTTCAAAATCTTACTGATCTCGAATATCAGAAGCTAATGCTTTACCTTACGTCTGTACCTTCGCTATCCGAGGCGGATCTAGGGTTTAACCTAATCATCGATCGGCGCAAAGATAGATGGGCGGCAGTGAAAGCAGTATTGTTGAAAATTTCCATCTATTTCCCGGCGATAGTACACTTCGTTTTTGTGATCCGACCGGCAGGCTTTTTACAGAAAGCTATTTCAGAAGTGAGCAATAAATTCTTCAAGGATGAGTTTCGCTTCCGCGTTATAGTTTGTGCAACGCTAGAGGAATTGTATGACTATGTTTGTCGCAGTCAGCTAACCATAGAATTAGGCGGTGAGCTTGCCTATTCTCATCATGATTGGATACAGCAACGCATTTCATTAGAAAAATTTTCTGGTTTGACTAATATCATCTCTTCAAATTTGGATGCCTTCATGAAATCAATTCATGATATGGAATTTCCGAATTCAGTAGAAGCAACAGAAAAATTGATCCACGATCAAGGAGAACAATATGAAAAATTGAAGGTATGTGATAATGGACGATTAAGCTGTGATGAATTAAGCATCAAACGAAATATACGGTTATTTCAGGAGGATATACTTTCTGCTGGACAGCACGGAGAGGTCTTGCTAGAGGAAATGAAAAGCAAAAAGGAATGCGATCGGGAAACTGTTGAGCGTTTTGGAAATATAAGCTCAATTGAAAGGTAAGTGATGCGTTAAATGCTAACAAATTTGTTTAATAGAAATAGAAGAATATGCAAACAGTATTTTATAAAATGTTCTGTTAGGGAGAGGTGTTGCTGCCAATGAGCCTTGATATAATTTACTGTTACTTTGTCGCTATTATTACTTTTGAAAGGCACTTTACAGATAATGATGATCAACTTGGATCAAGAAAATATTATCCTATTGATCGTAACATAGATACAATTGTTGGTTAATTTTTATCTTTTTGACTGTCCATGGTTGTTCTGTTCATGTTAGCAGTCCTTTAGGATTTAGAATTTAAGATAAATATAAGATAACACTTTACCTTGCACTGGTTATTTTATGAATACAATATCAATGAATTTTTATAGCATGAGGCAAGTTTTCAACTGCGTGTTTAACAATGTGTAATTGAAATGCAAACAAAACCATTAGAAAACTACAGTATCAGTTTTGGACATATAGCTATTTCTACAATTTGATTGATTTCATGTATTTTGATTTATTATACATTAAAATAGGGCCGGTCTGGTGGTACAGTCGTCAACTCGTACGACTTACAGACATGCCCGTCTTGGTTTCAAGCCCAGAATGGACCGTGCCCCCCATACATAGGACTGACTATCCTGCTATTATGTGTAATTAGTAAGTGTCTGAAAGCCCAGGCTTTGACCGACTACGATTGGTTTGAGCCAAAGCAGAGGAAGAATCTTTGAAATATTCTAATATATTTGTATATTATATTATATTTATTTATATATAATATTATGAAGAAATGTTATAGAGTATTCGCCATTGAGTTTTTTCTATAGACGGCTCTGTAATAAACGGAATGGCTCTTATCTCTTAGTCGTCACACCATAGCATAGTACTAAATATTCGAATATATGCGTATAGTATATATAGAGTATATGCGTATATGAGTTAGTATATATGAGTAGTATGCTACTTATTTGTCTATGAAGCATTTATAACAACCTACATATGTTGATACACTAAAGATTAAGAAAAAGAAAATGACAATATTCCATTGATACATACATTTACGACCATGTTATTGTTTACCTTGCATTAACTGATCTGCGCACTATGAACATACATATTTATATTTTTTTTAAATATACGATAAACAAATTTCAAAGAAATCATTGGTAAAGGTCAAGAATTTGGTTAATAATAAAAAAATGTTCTCATGAATTGATATTCTGAGGCATAGTGCTATTGAAATTGTGACAATATTTTAATGTCAATTACTCATATGATTTTCAATTTTAATAACTGATGTTAAGTAAAAAAACGAAACCATTATTTTGTTAAATGAAACATACGTCATGGCTATGTTGTCAAACAAAAACCTTTGAGCGCATGCCGATAAAACATCCAGTGCAAGAAATTATTTAAATATTAGTACGCATCATTTTGATGACAGTCGCGATTGTCACAGACTTTTGGTACAACTGGAGGAAACCGAGCGTCAGTTTGAGGACTTTTGGACTATGCACTTGTCGAGACTGAAGAAATGTCTTGAACTTCGTCGCTTTGAGCAAGAATTTCGCGAGCTACAGGTAAGATTTTAACGTTATGTTGTATAAGGTTGTAGGTTGTGAAATAATTTTATATACGATCTTTCTTCATTACATCAGAATAACTTTGACCGACACTTAAAAGTCGTATCGGATATGACTGAAATTGGCGAAACTGTGACCAGAATGGACCAATTGCTGCAAGAAACCAAAGAATTTCAGGTGATCTGTAGTGTAGATGTTGAGCGAGCAGAACAAGTGATCAATGTTGGTCAACGTCTAATAGGCTCAAGAGGCTGTATTAGTTCTTGTCCAAAGGAGGTGGTTCAACCAAAATGTGATGAGTTGAATCGTGTGTGCGAATTGATACACAATCGTTTATCGAAACGAATAGACACACTTGCCAAAGCTCGCGAGTTGATGGAACGGGTTGAGAAGGTAAGGGTCAAATAATAGGGCAAATGTAGGCAAGGTTATTATTTTCCTTACTTTTAGGCAAATAAATGGTGTACACGAGGTATTGAACTGTTGGCAACTCAGCGAATCGAAAAATGTTCTGTTTCAGCAGAAATAGCAGAACAGAGCCTGCAGGAGATTCAGGATTATCTGGCATCAGCTGCGGAATTTAAATTATCTAGTCCAAACGAAATAAAGAATGAAATTCAAGAAAATACAACTCTTGAAACAAAGGCGTTAGTTTCCCAGGTAAGTCTTCATAAATATAATTGCATGGATTGTTTCAGCATGAGGTAAATTTAACATTGAAACCATTATACAAACTCTTGGTATAGCCAACCAGATACATTTGAATAAAAAAACTTGTAAAAATAATTTCAGTCATTTGCAAATCGTAAAAATATTGTACGTAATTATTTGTTTTTGAAATTCTGTGTTAATCATACATGTGCGAATGTTTTTTTTAAATATTTAAGTTATAATGTAATGGTTTTATGTTATAAAAATGTATGTTATGTTACATACATTTTTAAATAGGTGCTGCAACGTATCGATGACGTACAACTGATGTGTGATAAGCGCATGACTACATTAAAGAAGCTGACCTTAAAACCGCCACGTCCAGTACAAACCGTTACCCCGGAACCTGCGGTACCGCTGCAGCCTCCAGGTGGTGCTCCTCATCCTATGTTTCGTACGCGACGCTCGTATAGTAAGGTGAGTATGTTGTACTTCTCGTCACAAAGGGATCATACTAATTTGCATTTTTCAATAACTATCTGGACAATCTAGACAATAAATAATAATTATATAATACATTCATCGATAAAAAGGTTGGTTTGGTTGGTTTTTTTGCATCATAGAGAATTGAGTATCTCATCTCTGCTTCATTTCATTTGTCTCTCGTTAATATAAAGATGATTTTTGTGCAGTATTCTGTACTCATTTTATTTATTTTTACTTATTATCGTAGTCATCATACATTATTCAGAGCATACCATCCAGCCGCTCGAGACATTTATACAAACTTCAACTATGATCAATGGTCAGTTATGGGTTATGGGTCAGTTAGACTGTTGGCCGCAAAAGATTTGTTCTAATTTCGTTTGATCTCATGACACGATTAATAATTCCAGTTTACAAACTAGAAGTTATGCTGTAACCTTGAATAACGAGAAATTGCATCACAACATTTCAATCGAGGTAATTTTGTGATGTCTGCGAGATGGTTACCGAACAGTTTGTTTTCAAAACTTGTTCTACCTTGCAAGAATGAATTACCTACATTACATGCTATGTAGGTCGAGGCCCTTACGTTACGATATGGTTGGACTTTCTCATTGCGTCATTTATTGTGGCCCATTTTCCTTCTCTGACTAGGCAGCTTCTTCACTCAGCAAGGATGAGAGATAAAGCAAAGAGGAAGTGTGCAAAACGCTGTACTGATGCAAGAGCAGTAATAAGCAAAAGAATGTAGAGAACGGCCAAGAAAAACTAAAAATCGGATGCTTGGGAGAGGTCTAATGCAACCTGTCAAGGCTGCAGCGGGACGTTAGGCAATAAAGATTACGGTACTCCTGTTGCAGATTATACGGAAAACAGGAATTACCTTGGTTCTCTTAGCTGACCAGAAAGCTAGTGTAATAACTAAACAGGCTATCGTCGGATGTAGGCCTTTAGTTTTGTGGTTGGCCTAAATGCAGACAAGTTAGCACGAGGAAGGTGAGGCGTGAAAAGTGGTTCTCAACCGGAATCTTTGACTGCATTCGCCTCATTCTTTTGGTTAAGAGGCAAGGAAGGACAAGTTGTTTCCAGAACTCATGACCTAAAAATATCACGTGAGGGAAAGCGAACATCTTGTTATGTTCTATATAATTGATGCACGTAATTCCTTTCCTGCGGACGACCCGTTTTGTGGAAATTAAACTTTTCCTTTTTTAGTGATCATATTTTGTCGAACAAATGCTGTAAGCGCTAACACAATAATAGTGTCTACTTAAATTGTCTCGTAACGTATACCTATTACTTTCTACGGTGCTATCTGTGGCAGAATAGTCTATTTAGTGATTATTGAGTTGAAATTAGTTAATATTTACTGATTTGCCTTTTTCGAAACAAACATTTTCTATACAATATCACAATCCTCCTGCCATACATCAGAAGACTTCAGTATACATTTTCTTCGATTGTGTACGATTATCCGTTCGTACAGCAAACCCAATCATGCAATCATCGTTACACGCAAATTTATGCCCGTAATCGACATTTTCTGTTATCGGCTGAAAGTGTACATCAGTTACACTCATGTTTCAGGAAATGTGCATGTTAAATGAAATTACGAGAAGGACGATGAACTGTGTGGAACTTATTTTGGTATGAAAAATTAGTAATAAAAAAAAACTCTCATGAATCATCATGAACCTAAATTAAATATATTATTGAAATAGCAATTAATCTGTTCTCATTTTTGTACTTCTTTATGATCAATTGAATTAAGCTCTTCAAGAAAAAGAACAATTCGTTTTGAGTAAAAAAGAGTTGTAGTTTTTTTTTGTTTGAAATTCAAATCGAACGGTTCTGCAATATCGCTGCTCTGTAAGATTGTTTTCTTAGTAACGTTTGATACTAATGTTTGTGTACGAAAAATCAACACATTGTTTCTCAAACGCAAGATTGATCAACCAATGTATATGCAACAATGAAAAACGAGATCAAACACCTAGCGCTGTTACCATTTATGTGAATTGTTTGGGATTTGTAAATACAGTTTTCATAACAACGTTATAATGCATCGAGTTATGCTTCTCAGCGAATCTATGTGAATCCATATTTGTTATTGTTGGTATGTGTCGATTCGCATGGGCTTGGCAATACATATATAGAGCAAAAGTAAAGTTCGTTTTTTGGCGTGAAACGCATACAATACTATTTCAGAATACTCACACCTTTGAATTTACTTTTATCAACCAGCGATGGTGTGAGTAAACTGAACATAAATTAATGTTGGAAATTGATTACTCACAGTTGGATTATTATTTTTTCACTCGTGTTGTCTTGGAATTTATCCGTTTGCATTGCAGAAGTCTACATTTTGCATTGCGGACAGTTCTTATGCTTATCAACGTAATGTTTCTTAGTCAGTTAGATTTGATTAGATTAGATTAAAAAGTTAGTTAGTATCAATGGTTGCCATATAAACTTTCATTATAAATATCGCGATCGAGTGACACGATTTATTGTTCGTTAACTATGTAACAATAGACTGAGAGGATAGAAGATATATATGAGATACAGGAATGAAGTAAAATGTTTCGTCTGTTGCGATGAATTGTTCGCTGTCTGCAGAGGGGTAAACAAAGAAAAGCACATCGACCTTTCGTTATGGCATGTTGGGAAACAATGTCATCGGTCGAAACAAACCACCAACAAGAGGTGTAACAAATGAAGTGAAAATGAATTGAGGAGATGGCTTAGGGTAGGAGTTTTATCTTATGATTATATATTGTACATAAACATATAGTGTCGGACGAATAGAAATGTGTTTTACTACGAGATATGCGATTTAATTGTTAATGGAGGGGGGATGATGAAATGATTTATGGAGCATAGAACCGTCCTTTTCCTGAACGTCAAGAACGCTTGTATGTTTAAATCGTGCAGTCGAAATAGATGCAAATGATACATGCTACGCTAAAGCTAACATTCCCACTAGAATGTTAAAATAAATGGTGAATTTAATGACTATCTAGTTAGTTCTAGATTGACTTGAACGTTTTATTTTTGATTATATTTTATCTTGTCCCATAGGAAATGGTAACTCAAAAATTGACGCACTATAAAGTGTACGTCACAAAAAGAATCAATTAGTATCGTATAAGATGAATCGATTTGCAGATTAAGTTTCTTTTTTTCAATTAAAATGCTCTTAAAAACGTGTCTTAACGCAATTTTGTAATGGTGCCGAGACGAAGCATTTTTGTCTCACGTAAGCTACAGCAATACTTGAAGCTGTGGCTAGCCAAAACAACAACAAAAAAACCTACAAGGCGTGCAGAGAAATGCGGGTTAATTGGGGAAGCATGTTTTGCCTTGGGTACTGTAGACTAGATGGTGTTGCAGCAGTAGCGGTACTTTGCTGGACAGTGTAGGTCAAGAGTACATTTCAACGGTAGTCATTTGTGCTTGATTTGGACAATGTGTTGGTTGGAAAATAAAAATTGGAGTACATCTGAACAAATGTTGATTTACATTGATGTATTGTAAATACGTATTATTCGTATTCGTGTTCGTAATTAAACGTACAACCATTATATGTAATCGTGAGCAACTCATATTATGTTCGATTATTGTACAGTGATTGATTCAAGTGAACTAGAATACTATAGTGGATTAAATAGTAGGTGATAATATTTTTGAAATATTGAAATGAACGAACATTTCTATTTGCTATCCACCCATTCCATGATCTGAACGTTATGAATTGCTCTTTAATGCTTCACTCTCTGCCATAATGCTGGAATGAGAGATCGATAATGCTTCCGTTAATGCGCGAGGCAAGAGAGTATGCCGCCATGATCATCATGAGCAAGTGAGCTAACGGAAATATGTTTTTTTCGTGAGGTTTTCTCTCTGTGATCGCACGCTACCGAGCGCGCATTCCCGAGTGTGTTGCTTTCTTCAGTCACAGTTCATTCGTCTACCGAGGCGCTTCGTAGCGGTTGGACGTCGTGGTGTCGTGCTGCTATTCGGATTTACTATGTTAGACTTTATTGTGTTATTAACAAGTTTTACACAGTTTTGTAACCTGTTTGTAACTGTCAAACCGTTGGGATTTTTGTGTGATACCAAATGTGCATGGGGTTATGTGTGAAGGGTTTTGTAGAGGTAGTGGTGTGTCCTAGTACCTAGTGGTATGTGTCGTGGAATGTGCAAACAATATTTTATTGTTATCTGAAGATTAATATGTGAGAATATGTGACAAATCTTGTTTTGAGTCGTGCATTTCCGCAGTGTTGTGGCGAACGTGTGTACGTTGATAAGCATAAAGCTTGCTGGTTGAACCAACAAGAAAAGAGAAATATGTATCATTAGTACATTTGACGGCGAATTGTTCGTTATACATTTGGTGGAGTTTGTGTTTTTTATAGCATTCAAGTTTAGAATTAATGCGAAATTTGATGGAGTAGTTAAACAGGTGTGAACATGAGATGATGTTATGGATATATTCATCTCAACATTAAATGTTTGTTCACAGCTTTCTGGTGTGTGAGTGATGTTTAGTGTAAACCGTAGTTTGTTTGGTAAACACGATACTAAGTGATACTGTTTTAAAATAATTGCAAAATCTTTACATTCATGTCATAAAAGAAAAATAGAACCAGTGATTATAACAACTTTGGATTTCCCAGCTGTTGTGTGTTTGATGTGTACATGATGATTATAATATAGCTGCATCGTTGTGATTTCGTAGAGATTGTTTTGTTGAACTAGTAAATGATAATGAAAAACTGAAATTACATATTTTGCTTCAGTCTTCCATATGAAAGAGAATAGTTTTCAACTGGTTTAATATGTATAATAACCAATATCCTCGTTTGGGGATGCAAAAGTGTCTGCAAATGTTGACGATGTGAAGATATTGAATTGAAAGGAACACAAATGTTCAAGAGAGCATAATTATAGAAGACAACAGTTCTGCAACAATTATAAATATATTGGTACCCAGATATAAACCATTTGACGAAAGCTACAATAGAAAGCATTTCAATAGTAAGAAACGTTGTAAGAAGAGCGGCGGTATTTTCACTTTCGATCCTATGCAATGGTAAGGTGCGTTCAAGTGTTTGTTTTCTTTTTTCTCCCAGAATTACGCTGCAGGAATGCTATTGAAAGAGTAAAGCATTACAGCGTGGGAGTTTTTAAGATGACGTTTACTATATTGTTACGTTGGTCGCGCTATAGCATCTACAGAGCTTTTCGTTTACTTTTTGCCAGGGTTCATTGTTGTATACAATTTGGATGTGGAAGCTACTTTCACAATCGCAGGTTTTCACTTTTCAGCAACGTAACATTTTCTCCCTTATTATTGTCTATAAATAAACTAAGTGACAATTGAGATGAACAACATAAATATGTACCATCATAAGCAATCCTTAAAAGTAGTATTGACGAATGAAAGGGTTCGATTTCTGTTTTTGTTCGTTGCTGAAGCCATATAACGCGTAAGCTATTTCAAATGGGTATAATGTAACATAATGTAATGTCAGTCGATTCCGTGGTACAGTCGTCAATTCGATTGACTTAACAACATGCCCGTCGTTGGTTCAAGCCCCGAATGCACCAATCTCCAATAGTGCAGGATTGACAAGCATACTATATGGGTAATCTATAAGTCACTAATAGCCAAGCCCCACAGTAAAGCCTTGACCGGCTACGGTTGTTGCACCAAATAAGCAGGATGTGTTTTGTAAACATGTGGTGGCTATTTCAAATGGGTATAATGTAACATAATGTAATGTCAGTCGATTCCGTGGTACAGTCGTCAATTCGATTGACTTAACAACATGCCCGTCGTTGGTTCAAGCCCCGAATGCACCAATCTCCAATAGTGCAGGATTGACAAGCATACTATATGGGTAATCTATAAGTCACTAATAGCCAAGCCCCACAGTAAAGCCTTGACCGGCTACGGTTGTTGCACCAAATAAGCAGGATGTGTTTTGTAAACATGTGGTTCTCGCCCAACTAAAAGCATTGAAATATGAGGATTTTATTTCCGTGCTGATTCAGTGCAGTGTATCACAAAAGCCACGTTAGTTGATCGCGAGTTTACGGGAGTTGGAGGCGTGTTTACTGAAGTTCGAATACATGTTACGTCAATAGTAGATGCATGCAAATTAAAAGAAAAGTTAAATCACCGCCCCAAAAAAGTAAATTGTCGTCGATTGAAACGAGCAAACACTTCAATAGCTGTGGCTCTGTGGCAATAGCTACCTGAAATCGATGGATAAAAATATGCGTGTTGTTTTGTTAATGGAAAGAAGATTGTTTTTGCTTACGTAAGGAATGCAAAGCGACCGTTCACAGCCAAAACTAGACAAAGTTTCACGAAATTTGTACATAGCTATGCATAATCCATCCGCACTTTATCCCACATAGCAATTTGCTGTACCATTGGAATTACATTGGTTCATCTTTTCTCCATGCAATTTGCGCAGCCACTTTCTGTATTGAAATGGTGGAGAATCGCAGCATCAAGAGAAGAGTGGTTAATTGTGGTTTTCCTGGTCCTGCAATTTGTTATGCTGAACCTCTTCTCTCGTTCCTTCGTAAGCCTGCTTCTTGAATCGGATAATCAATTGATGGATAGATGAAGAAGCGCACGGAAAATTGAGCTCATCTCCAGTTGTAGGAAATCGACTTTCGAAAATGCTTGGGTTTTCCTGGTTGAACAAATCATGCAGTTACAGTTTCTAAGCTTCTTTTTTGATTTTTATTTTGGTTTCACCATTGAAAAAGAAGATGGTAATGAACATGAGTACTTTGATGTTTTTTGTTTGCTGCTCTTTTTCGAGTGATCAGGTCGAATTAGAGTAGCTTGATTTTTATTAACATATTTTAATGCATTCATCGCACATGTACAGTATATTTTATATAAATGTAAACGGTGGGAACTCTTACACATATTACCACGATGACTTCGGCAAAATAGGCAGAGTATTTATTGTTAAATTTCGAAATTTTTTGAAAATAAAAGTATGATAATAGACCATATTTTAGCATGGAGAAAGGATTTGTTAGGTCAAAAATGACCAAAATCAGATTAAGGGGGTTATTATACACAGATAGTGCACCCTTTCGATTACTCCTGAGACATTACAATCGATTACATACAAAGATGGTCTAGTGCATGGGTATCCACAAAGATAATACTAGAGAAAACAAGATGAGGTATTTTTATAGATTTTCCGATAAACTGTCTCATTTGTCGTTTCTGGTTCAACAAAACAAAATCTAGAATTTAATCTTTTAACTAAGCTTATTAGATGTTACGTGTTTATACATATATATACAACAACGTGTATATTATTCCTAGCAGGGTTTCCAATGATTGATCGGAAGTGAACGTTGTATTATACAATCGAAAGTTATATTTTTGAATAAAAACGTGAAGTGAATAAAAGTGTTACATAAGTACGCAATGTGAAGAAAATGATGATGCATCAATCATCCCGTGTTGTACATCAATCTACGGCACCCCTTAGATCGATTTCACAACAAAACGCACATCGCCCGGGGTCGGCAGTGCCTGCGACAAATGAGGCGTCAAATAGTAACCCTGGGAAAGGGTCCCAGCATTACGCTAAGTTCCGAAACAATCGTAGCGCGAGCAGCAGCCGAGTGTTAGGTGGACACAGAAGTGAAATCAAGGTAGAACCCAAGGTGGACTGCCGACGGAAAATCCAACCAGGATTACCGAACAAAGGCAGCAGCGGAGTTGAGGATGAATCCTTCGCTACCGCTAGGATCCCCAAAATGAAGCTGTTGAAAGTAAACTATGTGAATTTAAAGAAAGAAGAAGTCGAAAATAAGCAAGCGTCAGAGGTGGATACGATCGATCTAGCTGCACAATCTTCGAATCTGAATAATCATACAATGGTTTTAAAGCAAGATATCGATACAAAAAGTACATCCTCCACAGCTATTATCGTGGAGTGTAAGACAAAGAGTCCTAATAATGGAAAGGTAGTGAAGAACATGACAATTGATCAGTTGCAACCATCCACCCCATTGATAAGCAAAGGTGAAAATAAAGATAAAAGAACGTCAATAACCAGCAAAGACCAGGATCATAATGATGGAGAAACTGGCAAATCTAAATATTTGGTATATAAAAAACATAATGGTTTTGGTACAAACTCATCGCACACAACGGAAAGTAGTTCGGCAGGTGGTAAATTGCAGTACATCAACGACTCGGATATCAAAATCAAGGCATTGGCGAAAAAAAAATACGGATTACTTTTTGAAAATAAGAAGAAAAGCAAACTAGAAACGGTGCAATATTATTTCGACAGCCGCGGCTACGAGCGGTATGTAGACAACAAGTTATACGGAGTGATCAACGAGAAAAAGAACTTGGATGCGCACACTGCGCAATCTAGTTCTGCAGTTCTGACAAAGACTAGCGATGTTCAACATAAAAGACTCAGTTGGGATGTTAGGCAGCACAACAGACCCAGTATGATGCGTGTGATCAATCAATCGCCGGCGGCCAAAAAATGTGCCAACGTAATCATGATGAACCATCAAATATTGACAAAACCACTGAGTGCAGAGGCCCCAGAGCTGCTTGAAAGTGGAGGTTTGAAGCAGGAAAACTGTCGCATGTTCAAACTTCAGAAAAGCCATACGAGCACAAACTTACTTACGCGCCATAAGTCGATGAACGATATCCATCGCATCAATCAACTGTTCCTGGATTGCAAGGGGGATTCTAACCCTGCTTCAAATATTTCACTATCGAATCGTCAAAATTGTAATTCGACCACTAACGAAAGCTGCGATCCTATCCGCTCAAACAATATGACAGCAGACCGAGAAACTACTACAGGGCATCGGTTTGAGAAGCATAGGAAATCGGAGCCGAACAAATATCTAGTGCATAAACGATTAAGTGCCAGGTATAAAACAGAAAGTAATTTAACAAATACAAATACAACAGAAGTAACGTTACCTCCCGTTTCACCGGATAATGGCAACTCGTATGGTTTATCCGGTGACGACACAATCAGCAAGCGCATTCGACAAATAATTAAAGGACAAGACCATATTGGCTCGACAGAGGGTGTTGATCAACTGGCAGAGAAAAGCATGAACGAGGCTCAGAAACATGGAATCGGCAAAGGGAAAAACGAGGAACAGCAACAGGTACAAGTGTGTTCCAAGAAATTTCAACGTTTGTCAAAGTCGAAATCGACTGAAAAGCTTATCATGGATAGAAACCAGATCGGGGATGCAGCAGAAGGAAAGGAGAAAAACAGTAAGACAAGCAGTACTTGTGGTTACAAGAACTGTAAATTTTCAAACTGTCCAATGTCTTCGTCGTCTTCTTCATCCTCAGCTTCTTCGACCTCATCATCTGTCTCTTGCAAGACTAGAGCTAGGATGGAGGGCGGTAGCGAGAAGGTTCCGTCAACTGCCATCAATAACAAACCACCCCCACCAGATAAATTAGAAATAATTTCGAATGGCAAACGAACTTCGGTTGTGAGTACAGATGATGGCGATATGGCGAAGGCGAGCAAGAAGGAATCGTCCGCGTGTATAAAGGATCAGTTGGTAATTAATAACCTCCTTAACAGCAGCACGTTCAATGAAAAAATGAATAATGCTACTACCACCGATATAAAGCATATGAATGATGATTCACGTGTTATTATTACTTCGAAGATAAAGCAAATAGATTTGGAGAGCAATAGCATGATCATTGAAAAATCCTTGGCTCAATCTCCCCAGAACTGCCGAATTTCATCGTCTCGCCATAAGTTTTGGAATCATCAAAATCAGCGCAACATTAAACTGAAAAACAATCCGCAAACAAAGGCTTACGACGACAAGATAGACATTAACAACAAGATAAAAAACGAAGAGAATAACAGCATCAAAATCTTCATCAGCAGCAGTACCGGCGCCAATGGAAACAGCTGTAACGTTTTACCAGAACCTGTATCGCTGATCTCTACTACGGACGTGGGCGATAGATCTTCTTCCTGTTCCTACGCATCCACCTCTTCTTGTGGCTCTACCGGGAGTGAATCCGATAAGGACGATGGTTACTGCGACCAGAGTGAATGTTCAACTATTCCCGACAAGCAGCAACCATCTTCGATTGTATCGACAAGCAGCAGTACCATCAGTAGCAATAGCAGCTGCAGTAACGGCAGCAGCACAGTTTGCAGCGAGTCCACCCATGTTTCAAATGTTACCTGTGCAAACAGTTTACCGGGCGGTAACGGTTCAGCGACCACGATTTCAAACAGTGGCGGAAATCGATACACTTCTAAAACAAGTATCCGTTTAGGATGTGATGGCTCGCTGTTCTTAAACCGGAACTATCTCGAAGAAGTTGAGGGACCTTCTAGCCCGGTAACGAGCGATTTGGATGGTGATGATAACGAAAATGCATCTAGTGATTTTCGAGAATGTTTTAACACTGTCAATGTTTGTTGTTGTGCCCTAAAAAAACCACAAACATTTGCCCACCGTTCATCGCGTCTTGTCAGTTCGATAGATGTGACAAATGCTAGCAGCACGGGAAAATCGGCTTTAGCATGCAACCTGTTTACAGCTTCGGCAGCAACAGACAACAATGCTTTGCAGAGTGATAATGCGTTACATAACAAGAATGAAACCTGTGCGTGTGTCAAAAAGCACAGAAATTCTCAAAACAAGGTAAGAATCATGATTAATAATGGATGAAAATGAAATAATAATTCAGACATTATACCTCAATATGAGGTACGTTTTCCTTCTGATATAACGTGCTTCGAATCATTTTTTTAATTCAAATTCAAATTATCTCAACGCATTGTTGCATTTGAAAACGTTTCACAAGATACGCATAGAAATTATGCTGACAACCGTTTTTAGATCGATTTTTTTTGATTTTTTGAATATAACTAAAAGGGTTTAATCTATTGTCATTCACTTGTTGTTTTCAATAAAGTTTAAAAGAGTGTCCTATACATACTGTTTGATTATACACAGATATAAACAGGGGACAATACATTTGATAGACTTTACGTCAAAATAACAATTAACCTCTTCTTGCAACCGATTTACAGATTGAAAATTATTCATCACGACCACGTTCGATTGAAGGACCCCTGGACTCGGGTATTTCGATTAGCAGCGATACGGCCATAACCAGCTCGGACAGTGATCTGAATTCGCAAAGTCAAACGGTAAATTACTCGAAACCCTGTGTACAGTTGCAAAGAATAGATATGCTTCAACGCCGTTTCTCTTATGTTAGGACGCTGACGAAAGAAAGCTGAAGAGAGGACACGTGCTAGCTGAACTTTTGGAAACGGAGCGTATATATGTCGCGGAAATGGGATCTATTTTAAAGGTAAGTGGTGTTTTTTTCTTATTTCATGTTCGATTACACGTAATTTAAAATATTCATCCGTTGAAACGCTTAAAAACGCATTCTTAGTTCAATTTGCTACTGCATTAAACTTTGTATTGACTGTCCTGGCAATGTCCTGGCATACGCAATTGACGAACACAGTTAATAGTTCGTGTTATGGTAAATAATAAATACTTCCTAAGCATCAGTTCAAGTAAAGCTAGCAAGTAAACGATGCTTTTAATTTGTCTAAACATGTAGCACGTTTGCATTAACGTGTTACATTTGAGCAAATGGTTAATCATGTGGGAATATAACATACATTGGCCGATCAATATGAGATTGACTCGAAGCGATCTGCGGAAATGAGAAGCAATTAACAGTTAAACGGTGTCAGTGTAGCAACGTAGCACGGCAGCAAGAAATAGATGTATGCTGTTGAATGTGTAGAAACGAGTTCGGTGCAAGAGAAACTGGCTTTTCAACTTTGGATGGGTGGAACAAACCAGAGCATCTTCATGCTTTTATTCCTTTTCTCTCTCGGTTTTCTTCGCCGTCTCTTCAGATTTTTGGCGTTGCTAGACTTTGGATTTTATTCAAAATATCTGTTGGATCTTATATTCGTTGTGTTGGTAACGTGCATGCAGCAGACCAAAAGGCTCTGTTGCTTTGTCCGAAGTAATCAACGGTCCCGTTTTACAGCTTTCTACCTTTCCTTTACACATTTATTTTGGAGCTGCTGCATTTTTTTAACCTGGCATAAATACATGAGCCCAACGCGTTTGTATTTGTATGGCATGGCTTTCCAAAACTGGAAGTATGGTCCGTGAAAATTTATACAACTTTCAAAGTACTGTAACATTATTAATGGAAATCTGTAATATTGAAAATGTTCACATAATGTAGTCATAAAGGTTTGATTCAACCTAAGTTCATCCATCATGGGGTAAAGATCGCTAGATCGATATTCTCGCGCGTTTGTTAGCAGGATTTGTACAATGAAATGCGGAAACCATGAAAATCCTTACTTGTGTTAATGACTTTGCGATTCGGACATCAACAACGGATGTTAATTTAAATTAGTATTCCTGGTTAACAGCAAAGAGGTTTACAAAGCAATTCAAAAGACGGATTGGGCAGATCTACGCGTGGTCTAGTGAGTAGCGCCAAAATAATACCTAACAATGAATCGCGATGCGCGCTTGATGTGGTTTGCTGAAAGCTGGTCAGTTGTTCTAGTCAACGGTTTTTCGTTTCGCTCAACGGACCATCCTATGTATTAAGCAGTGGGTAACGAGTTGCCGTTACACAGGAAAAACCTTTATTATACTCGAATCCATAGCAAAGAACCATAGAGATGCTACTCTTTCTTACTGACCGTTTGATTGAGCTAGCCTCTCCATACTTTTTTGTACGGAGAAAACATTTGCCAGTGCCATGTCTTTAACACAGATTCATTAAACTTATTCATTGCGGGTTCTTGCTACAGGATGACGATCCAAATGGACAGGCACATTTATCAATTGACCTCTGGTGTATGTCGCTCTCTTCGCACGCATCGCCATGTTTAGTACAATCCATAAAATCAATTAAGCATCGCATGAACTGATCAAAAAGCACAAATCGTTTTGCGACTTATTTCTAAGATTGTTTGCGCAAAAAATGCAAATAATGATATAAACAATGGAACAATTAGGAAAAAAAATGTAGCGATCATTTTCTATTACACCGGAAGATTATGTTGTTTCTCCTGTTGCATTATGTGCCTCTAACTAAACACATGTGGTTACGTGCAGTAGTTTGATGCGCATAAACTTTACCTGAAAACCTATGTGTTGCTTTGGTTCGTGAAGTGAAGGCAGCTGAGCGCGAAGAAGTATACGATAGTTGTTTGAGATAACGCTTATACCGTAAGCGAAAGAAACCATATAAAAAACGATCCGATTCTTTTGTATCGATGCAATGAGGTGAGTATTTACTCGAGCTCGTGAAACGATATGCAGTACAGCCGCTCTCGGGTCTTATCAGACAATTAGAAAAAAGAAAAGCGCGCTATCCAGAGCGTCTTGGTTTCTCCGTTGCAAATGCGCACATGCTATCATCACATATTGGCATAATCATAAATGGGATGCGCATCCATGGTAGACTACTACAAGACTTGCGTGTGTTTGACCAGTTTACCTGCATCGTCTCCGAAAAAGAGCGCACAACTAGTGTGCACTCCATGCAGCAGGCGCGCAGTAGTAGTGCCTTTCATCCAGGCTCAAATATCATCCGCTACATCTATTGTTTTCAGTTCGTATCGATAGCTCACCGTGATTGGGGGTCTGTATAAATCTTACAGCACCAAAGGATTGTAACAGCTTTTATATGGATGTGTGTGTAAATTTGTTCAATTGTTGTAAAGTTTATTGTGTTGTGTTATAAAAAAAGTGCCGAAACGATTCAAAATTATGTTAAATTTATAAATTATGCGAATAGCTCTACGCAAAAAAGGAGTGCAAGTTTTGTGGTTTTTATTGCTTTATAGTGACTAGTTTGTGTTTTGCTTATTTTTCTATATATTTTTTTTAATTTTTCTATAAAATCATTTGATTGGTTCCCGGTGATCTATGATCATATATGATATATATATATATATATATATATATATATATATATATATATATATATATATATATATATATATTTATTTATTTTTTTTTCTTTTTTTTATATATATATTCACATGTGTGCTTATAAGATTTAATGTTGAAAGGTACAAACAGTGTTTTATGTTTGTGAATCATGGTTTGAAATGTATTCGGTTTAATTTTTAAACGTAAAGACCGCCCTGTGAGATCATGTTACCGTTATATAGCAGTGCGTGAAGCGTTTCAGAGTATAGAAAGTCAAGTAATGAAATATGTATAATGCTCTCCTTCGGAGTTAAAAAGCGTACAAGTTTGTATTGTAATGTTCGCGAGACATAGTGTAAAAAATGTGGAAAGTTTCGACTACTAAACGATTTGAAAACGATGACGTTTTTAGCTTTTGGTGGCCAACAATTGTGTTTTGAGGCGGCTGCGCGCTTTATGTGTGCCACTAATCTAGAGCTGTGAGGCCAATCTCTGGTTATTTATGAAGCGATTCGGAATTAAAGAAGCATCGAGTTTCGTACAGATATGTTAATATAGTTCAGTGAAACAAAAAGATCAGTCCAACAGGAACTGCGAATCAAACATCAATGAACAGTTGAGCTAGATGCACAACGAGTAGTACGATAACCATTGTTAGCACAATTGAAATCTCGTTAGTATATGAAGTTACAAGAATAAATGTTGAGTTCAATAAGCAACTGTTTATTGTAACTTGTTTAAAAAAATAATGTTCAAACACGTTCAAACATAAGTGTTTCCGATCATATCAGCAAACCGTCCAACATCATTAAAGCGCATTTAGTCTGTTGGCCAAGTTTCGCCAAATCTCTAGCAACGTCCATGTTTAAGATGGGTGCACTCGTTCCCCCTCCGGTTCCACACTAATACACACTGCGCTCGTGAAGAAGAAAGTTTTCTGTGGTACCTTTTTATTATTTGCACCTCAAATAACCGTTAAACGCGAAGTATAAAACGTTTAAATTTCGCCAACATGGCAAAGTGGGTGGTTTATTAGGCGTTTCAATGGTGTACAACATTTTAGTTTTTAATTTGGTCTTACGTTCGGTGTATTAGGGACGCTGGTTGATAACAGAAAAAGTAACACAACACAATGTGAAGTGAAGAAAATGAAAAAAAAAAAACCGTGTACGCGCAAACTAACAGATGATTTGTAAAAGTTGGTGTCTATGGATATTGTTCATATGGCTAAATGAATGCGGCAATGGAAAAATGCTCATTTTAAAGTGATCATTGTTTGATAGTCGTTTAATATGTGTGTGAGTTTAATATTTTGGTGTGTAGTTTCAGTTAGTTTGCGAAAAGAAGCGAATAACAGCAGCGAAGAACAGTGATAAAAGTGAAGTGAATATTTACTCGAAAGTTCAGTATAGCTGCATTTCATTAGGATATAACGCAAGAAAACGAGGATGAAATTTGGCAACTATAATCTTACATCAACCGCAACGGAACCATGTGATAACAAACGACGGCATCTCTCTCTTTTTCGGCCCGGAAAGGTAAAGAGCACTGCAAATTACATCGTTGGGAAGGTTCACCGTCGTCTCGGCAGCATTGTAAGCACAAGGATGTCATCATCCGTAGTAGCAGGCTCCAGGTGTTTGAATGACGTCGTCAACGTTGAACACGAAAACATAGCTCAAAATGAGCAGCTTTCCGCTGCTTGTTTCATGAAGTCCTTTGTATCTAATGGATCAGAATCTTCGTCCACATTGTCTTATCGAGCATCTCTGTTCGGGGAACAGGACGATATGGTAGCAAAAGGGCATCGGGAGCGAGAAATTACCATACCACGTTTCTCTCCGAAAGATTTTCCAACTAGCTGGATAGGAAAGAACACTGGTCTGGACAGCACACTGTTCGATTTGCAGAGGAAGTTGTGCAATGGAATGTTAGGCAGCCAGCAAGATGATTCTGCCTTTCAGCCGTTCGGTAGTCGAGCGCAATTGTTCCACAAGAACAAATCGATCACCGGAAAGCATGGCATCCTGCCATTCTCAAACGTTGAAGGAGCACAGCTGTTGCCGTACTCTTATCATTCGCTGAAGAGTGGGTCCACCCTTCGAAGATCTGCTCAAAACTTTGGTGGAAGCTGTCCCGAAATACATGCAGCGTCCGACACAATGCAATCCCGGAAGAGCTACAAATCCCAACGCTCCTCTAACGTAAGCAACGGAAATGGCAGCAATCGATTTCGAAAGAGTAAGATAGTGCAGCTTTTAGAGCGTAATGAATCCGAAGATAACGATGAAACCGTTGAGATGGCCATCCTACAGGAATACTTCGACACCATGTCCTATACAGAAATTGTTAAAGACCGCGACTTTCGGAACTATTTAATGAAGAAACGATACCTTGATATCATGGAGTACATTTACAACAGTAGCGGAGCATCGGACAATGGTCAATTTTCTCGTGCACCCTCTACGATGGCCCCGCCGTCCATATCCGCCTCGAACAACGATTGCGATTCGGTAAAAAAAGAGAAGCTTAGGGCTGAATCTGTTCCATCACCTACGCTACCGCCTCAGCCTCCAATACGACGGTACTATTCTTCGAATAGTAACTCGCAGGTGTTTTGTCGTCGGAACAGCAGCTTCGAACAGTATTATCACAATCAAAACCAGCACTATGGAACGTTGAACTACCACCGTACGCCAGGAAACCATAGCTTTGTTTCATCGCGTAGGTTGGAAAAGAACCGCGACCAACGGGATGTTCCCCCTTACGCGACATTGCTGAGGATCACAAAAACCAAGGCACCATCGCGATGCCAAAGAACGTACCGTCAAATTCGAGCGTTTTGTGAAAAGTCCCTGATGAAATACTCTTTAAATCGTTCATTGAATGGTAGTGCTATGACGCTTAAGAAATGCAAACCAGCACGGGGTTATTCAGAAAAGCAATACCGTCGTGTAATAAACGATTTTGTGCGTCAACGAGGATTCTCGAGTGCCGATGAATACACGCGATACCATTATGGCAATTTTCTACGCCACAAACTAGTTCGAACGGGTAATCGTCGGTCAAAAAAGCGATCATCAAAAGAGGAAAAGGCGGAGAAAGAACAGTACAACGCTCATCAGCAGCTTCTGTACAACTCTTTACCACCGCCTCCGTATTCCAGCGGAGACTATCATCATGCGCCTCTCACACCGGTATCTCGGGAGTCAAAGGCCACAACACCAACGGCCCGCAATTTACCAACCAATTTACTTTTCGAATTCGAGCCAGAAAAGCCATCGCTGGCCAGCAATTCGTTGCCCAACGTGTGCGATCTTATCTGCTCGGACAGGTTCAAAAATTTCGACTACGTCAACCAAGCCATGACTTTACAGCGTTGTCGCCGTGGCGCCGAGTCGGCAACATCCGCAGGCTTTCGATTAAATGATCGGAGACAAATTTTTTTGCCAGTAAACAGTGACGGAGAAGAAGAATTGCTTCATGGACCGGCCAGTTCTTTTATGCCGCCCGACGAAGAGCTGCAGCTGGGGGAAGTGATTGCAAGAAGTGACCAAACAAATCTGCCGTATATTTTTGACGACATAGGCGTCTATGAAACAATACGGTCCCGAAACAAGAAGGAACTTTTGCGAGCCGAAATGCGATCGCGCAAGGAATCTTTCATAAATGCAGCGGGAGAAAAATATGCTGGTCTAAGCCAACAACGACAACCAACATTCCGAAATTCCAAGATGGATGTTGAATACCAAAACTATGATGAACATAAACACATAGTAAGTTCTCTTTAATAACTATAGCAACATGTTAAACTTACAACAACATGACAACAGATGTTTGCCCACTATGTGTCCTACTATCTTTGCAGCTTGCCATCGGCATTTAAAGACAATGTTGGTTTATTAGCAATTTCGTACAACTGCCTACATCTTATTACAATATGACCACTAAGGCAAGATGCTTTAATTTTTTTCGTTTTATAGTGGTTGCTTTATCTCTTTATCTCTCTCTCTCTCTCTTTCTTTCTTTCTCTCTCTCTCTTTATCTCTCTCTCTCTTTATCTCCCTCTCTCTTTATCTCCCTCTCTTTAACACAATTCATAAAAAAGTCGATGGTTAACTGCCTCCATTAAACAAATGACCAGCAACGGAGCGCATTTTTGGGTTGCCGTCGGGTACTGCTTTGTATTCAGCTACGTGTTTGACTATAATTATGTGCCGAATCGTATGCTGCAGCAAGAGAAAGTTGACCGCTTTTGGGGGTTCAAATTGATGTCTGTCGAATATGACCATATGCCATATAAAAGCCGTGAATGTGAGTGGTTGTTGAGTTTTGGGTTACACGGGGCAACGTGTACTGGTTCCTTGGATTCCGCAGAACTTGTAATGGAAGAATCGAAATAAATTATGAAACAGGGCCTGATACATATTATCTACTTTTATTTTACATGATAATTGTTAAATTACTTCTTAAAAATCCTTGTAATACGTTGAAAGTGTAAATCACGTTTGAAGATTTACACAAATTTTAGCAAATAATATATCTTTCATTTACTCGTGACAAACTAGCATTTTTTTTCTGTAAAACATTATATTTAACAAAATGTATATCAAATTTATTTTAGCAATAGTTTTTTCATAGCAGGATGATCCTCCTATACGAAATATTAACTCACTGCGGATTAGTCCTCATCCGACCCTACCGCATCATTTAATCAACATTATTCATCTTCTTCTTCTTTTGGCACCACGACCGTTGTCGGTCAAGGCCTCCTGCACCACTAGTGAACTTGGGGGGCTTGGCTTTCAGTGACTTATTGATTACCATAGCAGGACAGTCAGTCCTACGTATGGGGGCACGGTCCATTCATACAGGGCTTGAACCCATGACGGTCATGTTGTTAAGTCGTTCGAGTGTTCAACATTATATTCTTCAAAATGTTGCTAATATACTGATTATTTCCTTTTTCTTACTACTTCTTTAGGGCTATAAGGATGAAATGCTCTCGGAGGAAATGAGCTCATTGGTGCCGCCGGGTTTGCAAGGAAAGTCGGACATACTGTTTGGCAACTTGCATGAGCTGTACACCTTTCACAATGACATTTTCTTGAAGGATTTGGAAAATTGTATTTCCACCACAGAACTTGTTGCCCTTTGCTTCGTACAACGGGTAAGGCGCCCGGGTCCTATAGATTCCTGTAGGATTACAAATGTTTTACAATGTTTCATTTCAGCGAGATACGTTTTTCCGCCTCTACTCGTACTATTGCCAAAACATACCCCGGTCTGAACGTCTTCGGGAGACGCTCGTTGATACGCATCTGTTCCTGCAAGAATGCCAAAAGAAGCTCGGTCATAAACTGCCGTTGGCCGCTTATCTGCTAAAGCCGGTACAAAGAATTACAAAGTATCAACTTTTGCTTAAAGATTTGCTAAAGTAAGGTCTACTATCTTGATTTACTTCATCGGTCCTTTCGATAATAGATTTCCATCTTCTCCCTTCCTTAGGTTCAGCGATACTGGTACATGCTCGCGAGAGTTGCAGAAAGCATTGGATTGTATGTTGGTTGTATTAAAGTGTGTCAATGATTCAATGCACCAAATTGCAATAACGGGATTCCCGGTAAGTTCGAAAATACATCTACAACTGTGCGGGCATTTCCTTACGATGTACCTTCGTATCGTTGCAAATGCAGGCTGACCTATCCCAGCAAGGCGAACTACTGATGCAAGATTCGTTCCAAGTTTGGACGGAAAGTAAAAAGGACTTGCGGCTACGGCTGAAAACACAAAATAGGCACATTTTCTTGTATCAAAAAGCAATGCTATTTTGTAAACAAGGGTCGAAAACGGGGCACAACAAGAGTACTTATCAATTTAAACACTGGCTACAGGTATGGACATGCGTCAGATAGCTGCATTCGATATAATAGTAATATTGCTTATATTATCTGGCCAAAAAAACAGATGTCACAAATCGGTTTAACGGAATCCGTTCGCGGCGACTCTAGACGATTCGAGGTCTGGCTGCAAGGACGCCAAGAAGTGCATACTATACAAGCTACCACTATTGAAATAAAAAACAAATGGGTCGCTGAAATCAAGCGTGTTTTGCTGAACCAACTGGAAGAGCTAAAGGGTGAAAAAATCAAGCAATACGGCTTGAACCACAAGTAAGATTCATTTCATTTCATTAAGATTTAGCCAATTATGTAAAACACGTAGAATCTGGCAATGATTTGGTGGTTTTCCTACTTATTTCCTCCATCCAGACCTTTGCGGCACATGACTTCATGGGACGTTCCACAAGCTGTGCAAGGAACACCGAACCGAATATTAAGCAGCGACCAACAGCCGCCATTGCAGGCCAACGGTATAGGCATAGGAGGAATGGTCGGCCTGGCACAGGACGTGGTCACACGGATAGCTCATATGAACGATGATAGTCTTCTAAACGCTACCGGAATCTCATGCTCCTCGTCCGAACACGATAACCAGGAAAGCAATGCATGGAGCTCCGACTACTCGAATAGCGAAGATGAGTTTACTACTGTAGAGGATAGTGTCGTGCCGGGGCACAAGTTTGTGTCATTGGCTGATTACTGTGCAATGGGAAATTCAGAAGTTTCTATGAAAGAGGCTGAAGTAGTGGAGCTGCTGAAAGTCGGCTGTGCAGGATGGTGGTTTGTGAAAGTGATCGGTAAGTATCCATGGACCCCATCGCACGGCAAATGGTGCTACAATAACAAAATCAAAACTCATTCAATCCAAACTGTGTTCTTTATTTAGCTACCGGCCTTGAAGGATGGGCTCCAGCAGCATACTTAGAGCCAGTGGCACGCAAAAATTCTCGCCTTAGAAGCGCGCGCAGCCAAGACCGACTGAACGACCACTAAAAAACCAAAAATAAGTTTAATAACTAATAGGAGCTATTAACCTATCGATCGTACTACCATCTAAAAGGATGGATGAATTGAGCCAAAGTTTATGAAAAGGAACGTTCTGGAGTCTATGAAAAACGTAATAATCTCACTTATTTAGATAGTCAATATCTATGATCATGTTGTCACTTTACGGACCCGACAACAGACATGACAAAGTCTGAATTATGTACCTCGAATTGCTACGTCAATTCTTTACTATGTTAGCAAAATCTAATCCTCGAAATGTTTTCGATTAATGCTTTACTATTTCGTCTTAGCGAATGACACGCTGTTTAACATTCAAGATGGTAATACGACATTGCCAGTAATCGTATAAAGTAATCAGATCGTTATTCAATATCGCTCAATAGTCAGTTCAATTCCTTTGTATCTTGCGTATTTACGAAAAGCAATCAACGTGAAACACATCGGATTGTTTTATCCTGAAAAAAATGCTTGAAAAGATTGAATGACAATTGCATGGATATGGGAAATTGGTACATCAATCAGCATATACTCGTGGTTATCGAATTAACGGACCCGTACAATTGCGATAAAAAATAGCGCTGTTTATAGATACATGTACTACATTTTTTTCGCTAATGTATAACCGAATTAAGAAATTATGGTGCTTTTTTAACACTCAATTGATCAACCACATTTGCAAAACTCACCTACGTGTAATAATATAAGTCGAATGTCTGCTGGGTATGTCCTGGGAAAAGTTGTAAATCTCATGATCGTAATTTAAAGCAATAGTCATTTTTCGTTTTCTCGGTTATGTTTCTATAATCGTTTGAGTTCTGCTTGATTATTCAACGTAATATGTCATATATTTCTATATCCGTAAGTTTTGTTATAATTTTTCCAATAGTCGCGTGAATGTTTCGCTTCATTGTGTATAGCTGAAAAATGATCGAAGAAAATCTATTTAAGCATAGCAATTGAACAATGTAAGGTATAACGTTTAATAATCTTTGAAAAAGGTGATTAAATCGCTCATGTAAGACAGTGAAATATGATTGCGCACGCAATTTAACAAATCAAATAATCTTTAAGTCAATGAAAGAAACCGCCGATGGTGACATTAATTGATCGTGATATTGAAATAAAATAAAATAATCTTTCAGGAAATATTTGTTTGTAAATGTTACCGATGCGCTCAATTGTTTCTGTAAAGTTTTGAAATGTGTTACTTTTTTGAATTCTCAATTAATGACTCAATTTTGATATCTGACATGTGATTGATGACAAGGGCAGTTGTGTTAATGTTTAGCTTTGTGTGTTTAACGTGTAAATTTTGGTGGGTATATTAATTCTCAATTAGAGACTCAATGTTGATATCTGACAACGGATCAGGTCAAAATAGGTACAATACCCGACCCGAACTCGCAGCTCCAACGAATCGGAATCGCTTATACTTTCATTCATTCGGGTTGACTCGAACTTGCTGCACCCACGATTCGCATTGGACCTTCCTTGGTCTGTCCCGATGAACCAACGGGTTGGAGCCGCTTATTCTTTTTGCACTTACCGGAATCGTTGCTCCTACTGAACCTACTTGTACCGAGTCTGACTCTGAGTCGCTTACGGATGGCTCCAACCCGGTAGGTGCGGGTTGACCCCGACGGATAGAACGGATAGATAGAGTGGTCGAGAACGGGTCGCCATTCCGGATGAAATATTATAAGTTTGTCAGGACCAACCAATTCTGCAAAATGCAAGGCGTAATGGGAAAAAATACGAGCCTTAAAATACAGTTCCCTTGCTAAATTAATCAATATCTAAAGGAGTACCTAACATAGAATCAGCGCGGAACCGCAGTAAAAGTGTAGTGGTACACACACTGCCGTGAAGTAACCAAAAACAATATAAGCTGTGCAACCGCACAGTAAGTGTGGTACCATAATTTGCATGTTCAAGTTTGCTCGCCCACGATACCTCGGTTCGAAAATGAACGATATGATTTCTCTTCAACCCCAACCATCGAACGATAAGGCTTAAGTATTACAAACGGTCCGAAAGGGCTCTCATCGAGCTTCTCCCAAACATACTTCCGTCCTTCTCAAAGCTGTATTGGAGTAAGAGGTGGGACTCATGATCATCATCAAATTGCTGGCAGCCGTTTCTGACAGTCAAATCAAATTATGAGGCTGGCCTACCGCAGGCGTTTAGTTCAACGAGTAACACCCCACAATCACACTGGAAGGAAACAAAATCCACAAAAGTAATTCGTTAATTTGCTTACCCCATATTTCGGCAGCAATAAAAAATAAGCATATTTTCGCATTACTGTACAACCATCAGCAACAAGATTCCAAAATGATCCACTTTTTATTTGCTTATTTTTGAACAACTTTAAATTCTTACTACCAGTGTTGCAGATATAGGATTGGGACACAATGGTGGGAAATGCCGAGCGCACGTCGATCAGTGACGCACGTGTGGTTAATTTAAAAGTAACGTAAAAAGAAGTCACAGGTAGTTAGCTGGTTGCGTTATCCGGGTGTCATTATCCGTTGTCGTGTGTTTCCAGTCGAATGTGGTATGAAGGAGTTACCGGTCTGGGAATCATTAGAATCCTAATCGATGAGCACGCTGTTTGGTAAAGATGCTGTCGATATTAGCAAACACGTCAGATGCACTTTTTGCGGCATCCACGCGGAAATGCAATCCTCGCAACGCATAGTAATCGGCCAGAGGCTTGGTTTGTCGGTGATACGATTCAAGACGTTTCACCAGTGCCTGCGCGTTGTCATCACTGCGGCGCATCAAAGGCTCTCCCGTTTCGTCGTCGCGCATAGGCACCTTGGGTGGCGCAAATTCCTCATGGTAAGACCGTCCGCTTGCCTGATGGATCAGGCGTCCGGTAATACGACGCACCAGCAGACTATCATCGATGCCGAACTCAATTACTGCGTCCAGGCCGGTGTTGCGTTTTTCAAGCAGATTATCCAATTTCTCCGCCTGTACTACCGTACGTGGGAAGCCGTCCAACAGAAAACCATTGCGACATTCCGGCTTGTCCAGGTTGGAATCGATCATATCCACCACTAGCTCATCGGATACCAACTTGCCCTCATCCATCACCTTTTTGAGCTGCGCGCCCAGCTTTGAACCGGACGCTATTTCTGCTCGAAGCATATCCCCGGTCGAAAGGTGACATACGCAATATTTTTCCTTTAATAGTGGCGCCTGCAAATAATAGGAACAATACACATATACCATCAATCAGTTACAATTAGTACAAAAATAGAAGGTCGCAACCCTGAGCGATTTGTGTTAGCGCTAAGATTATGGATAAGCCGATTGAACACGACGGCAGTATTGTTGCATACACACATTTGATCACACACCAATAATCTGTGCAAATCCATACCGGTGATTATGAGTGAAGCTGGATTTGTCTACTTTGTCTGATCATTTCGTTGGTTAAAGCCGCGAGTATTAACCGCGCGGTAAGTGCAAGGTTCATGTATCGCTCAGAACGAACGAGACTTACGAACATTCGTTTCGTATCCGCGATAAACAACTCCTGCTGATACTGTCCCTTTGGCTTATCACTGATAATCTCCAGCATGGTTCGGCATGATTTGGATTATGTAACAGAAGCGTTGTTGCTACTCTTGCAGGGCGCTCCCCCCGTCTGCTGTGGATGGTGGGAGCAGATTATAACGGAAGCAGGACTTTATGCAGAAAAAATACAAACGGAATGTGACACATGTGCGACCGCGTTTTCAATGCATTTTTCATACCTGTGTTCCTTTTCCGGAACCGGGAGGTCCCAGCAGTATGGCATTAATGCCGGTCGAATCCGATGCGGGTTTCACTTTCAGCTCTGCTGCATTCGGTGCCATCTTAACAACTCAGCGTTCCCAGTCTAATAAAAAAGCGAGTAGGTAAATGAGTCGTAAACGGAAAGAATCATAATTAGCGCCAATAGAAAGTTTAGCGAAATTATACCTGAATAGCTACTCTCTAGCTCAATGTTTCGCCTTCCGAATGAAGTTGCACAGCCGAGACGTTTATGATTTGACCACACGTCTTGCTCGCATTGGACCACACGCACAATTTGGCAGGCAGTGTTTCTTCTTCTTTCTCCATGTGCACACGTTAGCTCATATGAAACATACTATCTCTGTCTTCTATAGCTGATTTTCACGGTCATCTCTTTCGTTGCTGTTTCTGTATTTTGGTTGGCATGTCACAAGGTTTACACAAGGCATGTCATCGTCGTTCCGTTTACATTATATAGTTGTGCTCTACACATCTGAGCCAAGATACCTAGAAAGGGCTGATTTAGTAACCTCGGCACGTGTGTAAATATTGCTGCAGGTATACAGGCATAAAATACACTCTATCTATCGGGTGAAATGATGAATTAAAAATGAATACCATGCGATTGTAATCATGTACTACAGTAAGTACTGCTTTCAATCATTCGAAAAAATAACTTTATACCGACTTTCGTGGGTTCAAGCCTCATATGGACAGTCCGCTCGTAGAAAGGGCTGACTATCCAGCTGCTTGGTACTCAATAAGTCTCGAACGCTTGTATAGACCGGTAGACCGCGTAGGTCGTTAAGACAATAAAATGGAGAAGATACCGACTTTACACATCCCAAGAATAAAATAATCTTGTGTGCCTTATACCTTTTAGCAACATTCAGGTACACAATAAAATGGAATAGCAATAAAATACATAAATCAGGAGCATAGGCACATACGCAGTAAAAGCGCACATTGAACGTAACATAGCATATTGAAGGAGGTACACAACATTACCCTCCCCTGCGTTCAGCATAAATAGGCGACAGCTGTTGTTTACATGCTCCTGCAGGCAAGTATCAGCTGATATTCGTTTTACCAACACATATTTATTTCAGATTGCTGCAGCAGTACGTTATATTAATGAACCACTCTGATATTTCTCAACAGAACTGCTGCACTTGCTCTTTAGCTGTGTCAAAATCCTGCAGTAAAACGTCTAAAAACTCTCAACGTAGAGTATAGATGCTACAGTATTAACAAAAATTCTCTCTGCTTTTGGTTTTGGAAGCCTTATGGCTGTTAAAACTCTCTCGAGTATTGCTTCCTTCTCTTAAGCGCAAGCGATTTTTGAATGAAAATATTACCAGCATTGCGTGATTGTGACAGGACGAGAGAACGGCCCAAGCACGAACAACCTGACTAGAAAGTGGTACACCATTTGCTTGCGCTAGTTACTGGCAATTTTTCACAAAGTGTGGTTCTTGTTTTGTGCATCAATATCGTTTCGATCTAACTGTGTGTTTTTGCTTCCGTACGAACGGATTGTTTGTTTGCTAGGGTAATTAAGTTAACCTATGCGTTACCTATGCTTCTTCACTGTTTGGATACAAAGTATACAACAAAACATTAGCGTGCTAGTAGAGTAATGAATGGTGTATTCAGCAAAACCGTAACACGTGGGCATTAATAGCAGGTCTGAATGTGCAGCTGTTTAGAAACCAGCCATAAATGTTGTGGTTTTCATTCATTCTATAAAGTGGTTAGTGTAAAATGTGACTTACTGCAAGCGACACCTTTACTGTGGTTGGAGTATGAATAATTAATTGACATCCTGTCGAAAAGTTTGCCGTGTGTAATAGTTCGTGACACACTAATGTCAGTTCGAATGTTTAATATAAGTTAAATGTTTACGGCTTTGTTTAACCTTCCATTTCCCTCATTATCAATGCTAAAGAATGTTTTTTTTTCGGAGAACTAAGAGAAATCGAAGCACAATATTGATTGAATGAATAACTTTGCTACTATTTTGGGGATTTTACTGCCAGGATCCAGAGGACCGAATTTCCATGCGCGGTATCGCATGAGAAACAAGAGAAAGGAAGAGAGATGAATTGAATGATGCAGAGTAAAGTGATTTTTACAAGCTTCCTAACAACATTGGGTACGAGAGTACGAGTGATGGTGGTGTAAAAGAGTCAACAGCACGTTATCAATTCTAACTATGTACAGCTAGCTGCCGCTTTGAGGCGGAGAATCAATCTACACCGTGGAGCGTTTTCATTAGAAGCATGCTTTGTAACACTGCCTGGCGGGAATGTAATAGGTGAGTGTTAAAAAAAAGAGTTTTTTTTTTCAACTATTTAAATAAATTTTCAGTTAGTTAGATCTACATTATCTACTTAATAAATCTTCCCAACCAGCTGACAATATAAATAACACCAAAGTGGTAGGAAATAAAATGCCTTATGTGTGATATTGAACATTAGAAATGTCTGTTATATTTCTTATTGCTTTGTTAATATTCAATATTCCCGTTTTATAAGTCTTTATTGTCGTGAATTAAAACATTTGAAATCACTATGCCAATAAAAGATTAGTTTAGAATGTAAAAATAAGCTAAAAAGTTGACAAAGCAATAAAATTAAACAATAAGTCGGCACAGTTATCCATTCATTCATAGAAAATGCATCAACACAATTTCATAATTCTTGTTAATTCATAGGAATACCATATTTCCCCCTAAAATGTATGTTTTTCTTTGGATTCATGCCGACTCCGTTACCTGTTCCTTGACCGTTGTAGTCGTTTCAACTGATGGTGAGCTGGAAGAGCCTCCACTGGGAACAATCCAAACTGTGGAAGAATATCAAACGTATTAGATATACGTTCATTCAAAAGGTTTATTTTCTATACCTAATACACAGTTGTATGCATACCTCGCTGTTCATTATGAAATGTAATCCATGATGCATATATTTTATACCATCACCTTTTTCCAATAACATTCAATCCCAACAAATAGACGTAAAAAATGAATTTAATTCAATTAATCTTAAACAAAACACGAAAAAAGATGGTTGGTACTCAAATTGGAACGTTTCCCTTACACACAACTCCGAAGCTTCATATGAACAACAGCTATCAGAGATTTAAATGAAACAATGCATCAAAGCGTAGATATATTGCAAACCACGTGATATCTTTACGAATCGCAGTCAATGTTTTTCTTTATACATATACATTTCTATACTTGAAATATAAGCCTGTAACTTGTAATGAAACATAGACATTTGTGGATTTTATACGTCTATTTACCTATGATATATTGCATCATAAACGTTCGTGAATTTCCAGCAGATAACATGTAACGTTAAATATACATTTGAAAAGTGAAAATGTCCTTGTTGCACATACGCTATTACTGGATAACTCTAGTGTTAAAATTAAAAACAACATTGGATTCATCTATGATAGTTAACGAAGAGAAAATAATTGTAGAACAAGCTGGTATTAGTCCTTTGTTGGAACGTCTATTCAAGTATACCCTCGCGTAGTATTAAACGGTGTGACAAAGATATATCACAAATATGTTTTTCAAACCTCACCGTTGCAACAAAGATGTATGTATCGATTTAAGAACAAATATCTGAGTACATATAATAATGCAAAATAAAATGTTTCTTAATAAATGATGGACACTGAAACGAAAAGATAAAAAAAAAAATGATGTGACGATGAAAGGCAACAACACAAAAACGAACTATAATTGGATGAGTGTGAATATTGATAATGGGTCTGTTGAGCATTTTGTTATAGATAGTGGTTTAACCATTGAAGTTGATATTGTAATTATATATCAAGAAACAAATCGAATCTTTAACGTAGGCCTGTTGTATATATTAGACTTTTTTTACAGTCTATAGACCAAATCAATAAAACGATTCGTCAGTCACATTGATTGGAAGCGATAAACGAAAAAAAAACAAGTACACAAAACTCATACATTATTGAATTAGCCACTGAATCAAAGTACTGCTTAATCTTATTGCAAATACATTTACCAACAATCGAGATCAACACCGCATACAGTACTCCGCATAAACACCGCAGTCAACACTAAGTATTGCTGCATTTTTTAATACGTTGAAAAGGGCACGTATTAGTTTAATCTTGTACCATAGTTCGATTTCAACTGTATGCGGCAAAGTGTCAAAAAAAAGAAAGCAGCACAAAATATGAGTAGTGCTCAAGAAGCCCAAAACGAATTATTTAACCCTAATTCGCAAGGCGTTGCCAATACGAGACTATGAATTAAGCATTAAATATAAGAAAATAGTACAAAATGATCGGAGCTTTTCGGAACCGCTATGCACACAAGATACAGAAGACAACAACGCCAACCTCCATGGTTTGTTACATGAAATCAACAACACAACCACCCTATTTCCAGAAACAAGTCTTACATAGAAGATAAAATTACTTACGAATGATAATTATTAGGAGAACCACGCCAATCACACCCATGATGATCATCATCTTCATGTTGGCCCACCATTGTTTTCTCTTGAGTTTGCCGGCCTGTTGCTCGAATTGCGATGCTCCATGCTGCAGGGCATCGGCCCGCTGATCCAATTCCGAAAGTTTTTGGTCGCGTTCTAACACCTTTTCCACGTTAACACGCATAATTCCAACTACTTCATCGACCTGGGCCTGCGTTTGCTTCAATCGATTGGTGGTAGCATTGTTGGATGCGTTGGCTCCAGCCGGCTGCGTACTGTCCGTAGGCGGAGGCGGTAATTTAGGAAAACTGATTAATCAAAGGTGGTCGAAAGCCAGCGAAATGGAATAACGATTAGTTTAGCTAACATTTTACCCCATGCATTGCAAACTACGGTTATTGTTACGGTCTGCGATAGATGTTTTTAGAAAAACCTACATCCCTACACAACTACCCGAAAAGTTAATGTTCATTCTTACCCATTTGAGTTTCCAGCTTCAGGTGTCGACATCGTTAACGTTTCGTATCGCAGTTAAGTAGGAAACTGGAAAATAATCAAACAATCTGTTACTGATCCGCCACGTAAGGTCCTCGGCCGTCTGCAATGGTGCTATAATAGATATCATTTGTACTAGCTGAAGTAAATTCGTTAAAATGTTTTCACATACGATAAGCTTTAATTTACTTGCAGTTTAGTACCACACTCAGAAAGTGGGAAAAATGTTTTACTTCTTATTATCGGAGCAACAGTTGTGATGTTTAACAGCGATAACGTATGTAGACATTCGGATCATTATTAAAGCTAATGATTCATAGCTGGAAGGAATGAATGTTACAAACGCTGTACTGTCTACCAACCAATGAAAATTGCCTCACGCACGCACACACATACTCACACCCATTCCTGTCTTTCTGTGCGATGTCATACAATGACGAGGCCTAGGTGTTTTTTTTCTCTTAACGAGCTTCCAGTTTCTAGAGAGCTTCTTTAGAATACTCTCGAATCATAACGTTTGTTGTATAAAAACAGTGAAAATTACGTTTAACCTGTAAGTTATTATTGCTTTTACCTTGCACAAGGAACGTTAATCCACAAATTCACGGATCGCTGAAAAACAAGTTGATGAGCTCACACACGCGCACACCCAATCGAAGTGTATGTACGAGAGGTAGGATCATAGCTTCGCGCAGTTTGTCATGTGATTACCGTGGTAACAAAGGTGTGATGGAATGTTTATTTTTAAGCTTTTCGACCATTATGAATAATGTTTTATTGTGCTGTTTTTATGATTCAAACTGTATTGTTTCGGTGCCTATGATTTATTCACATTTAATTAAATGAAAAGTCATTTATTGAAATATACATGAACGTCTCATCAGAAGCACGATTTTGTTCGTACCAAATGTACTAAATTTGAAACATTTCAACATGTATATGTTTCAATGTGAACATTTCAAATTTAAAAATGCAGTTTCAATCATAGCATAGCATAGCTTCAATGGCAAATGTAAAGCCAGCTATAATCGTATACCAATTTTGTTTTCTTTAACAGGTTCAAATATGTTAGTGAAAGTGTAGTACACTATTTCCCAATGAATATCGGATTTTTCACGTGAGTTGTAAGAATGGTGCGCATATTGGGTTCCAAGCTGTTCGCCAGACTGTTGCTGCTCATATCGTCCATCACGCTAATTTCGCTGATGGTACTAACTCGCTGCGGCTTGGGAGGACTAATTGTAAAAGAAAATGGATCAATCGTTAGCGCGTCTGCTAGCGATGCTGAAGCTGATGCTGAAAACTACTATCTTTCTGATCGAAAACTACCACCAATGGCTGTCGAATTCTCCCTACAACAGAACCATTACCAAGCAGATGCTGAACAACAGCAGAACGGTTACATGCAAATGCTGCAACAACGTGAAGAAGAAAACCTTAAGGAGGTAGCGAAACTGACCGCTGAAATAAAAGCGTTGAAGCTTCAGATCTTGCAGTTGAAAAACGGGCTAACCAACGCCGGAATGGGCATGGTTCAACCAAACGTTGTTGAGGCAGCAGTCTCTTTGTCAAACGATAGTAGCGCAATAGTTGCTAATGCTCCTCAAACATCGCAAATGTTACACGACTGCACGGCGTTCATACGACGTCAAGTTGGTTCAGCCGAAATACTGCACGGCTTACCTCTAAACAATGAGTACGAACTAATCCCGTTCAACCACTTCACATTTAGCCGTGTTTATCCAATCGAGCTTGGGTTAGGAAAGCGAGTGGTAGAAAAACCAATCGGTTACAAAAGAAAAGATATTCTAAGTGCACTGAATAAGGCGCTGGAGACGCTCAATCGTAATGCAAGTTCGTCAGCGCAGCGTTACACTTTGGACGACTTTATCGAAGGTATTTATCGAAACGAGCCAACTACTGGTACACAGTACGAGCTGTACTTTCGCACGAAGGAATCCGCTAATCGCAGTCAGCAACAGCAACAGATTGCACAGCATCACGAATCACATGGTACTACGAAGCTTATAGTCATGCGACCCTTTGCCTCACTGCAGACAGTCCAACTGGAAGCGTATTCGAAACACCAAGAAAAGGAAATAATTTACATTATCCTGCCCTTGTCCGGACGCACCAGCACGTTTCAAAGCTTTATGGAGAAATACGTAAAGATCGCGCTCAAACACGATAAACGTGTACACCTTACTGTCGTGTATTTCGGCGAGGAAGGCTTAGCTGAGGCACGTACAATTATGAGTAGAGTAATCGGAATGAAAAACAGCGGAGCTACGAACTCTAATTTGAAGCTGCTCGCATTAAATGAAACGTTCTCCAGAGGTAAGCTAGACACTGGCCGAAAACAGTCGAATATTTATAACAATTCATGACAAACCAATCATGCTTGGTGTGCACTTTTTACTTCACAGCCAAGGCGTTGCGAGTGGGTGCAGAAAATGTGTGGAGTTCACAGGCAGATAAAAACAACGACATATTATTATTCATGTGTGATGTAGATATCGTTTTTAGCGCCAAGTTTCTAGATAGATGTAGATGGAACACCAAGCCAAATAAAAAGGTAACTATTACATATTAGCATCAACATTCGTCAGTCCTTAGAGTGGCAACTAATTATGGTGTTCCCAAACGTCTCAGGTCTATTATCCAGTTGTCTTCAGTCTCTATAATCCTCATGTCGTGTACACACTACAGGGCAAAGATGTGCCTCCCGAGACTGACCAGCTAGTCATTTCGAAGGATTCCGGATTTTGGCGGGATTTCGGTTACGGTATGACTTGTCAATATCGCTCGGACTTTTTACGAGTTCGAGGCTTTGACGAGGAGATCATTGGTTGGGGTGGAGAGGATGTGATGCTTTATCGAAAGTACGTGAGATCACATATAAAGGTGATAAGAGCTACCGATCCTGGAGTCTTTCATATTTGGCATCCGAAGGTGTGTACCGGTCCAGTGATGTCCGTCACCTCAAATCAACGGCTTACTCTCGACCAATACCGGGCCTGCATTCGGTCACGAGCACTCAATGAAGCATCACACGCACAACTAGGATTTCTAGCCTTCCGGGATGATATCGCGGCCAATGAATACATATTAGCACAGGGTGCCAAACTAAACCAAGAGTCATCTACGACCAAAACTAACCTTACTCATCCGGATAATGCTTTCGTTCATAGTCCCACGAATTCCATTAGAGATAGTGTAATGGTTCCGAACGGTTCGAGCTGGACACCAAATAAAGGCATCGACAGTAAGAAGGCTACATGATCGTTCATGACAAAGCATCAGGAGAGCATATGGAGGATGGAATTTTAGCATTGGGGCAATAACATCGATAATGATCCTTCGTATCCTCTTCTGAATTTGACAACTTTAATTAATTTTGCGTATAATCCCTGATGGTAAAGGACAAAAAGAACAATACATGTGTCATCTATTATGATTACTCATTTCACGCCAAATGTACAATCCTGACAATGCCGATCGATAAAGGATATTATCAGTTGGGTTTTATGTACATAGCGCTGTATATAAATAACACAGCGAGTAAGGACGTTTTTTATTCAGTAGGAACGATCCGCCGTATTGCTTAATAATGAACGTTTTTTTTTAATTATAAAAATGTCATAGGCGAAATCTTTTTTGAAGTTTACATTGATATGAGTCGTTGGATTGATTTTTGGCAATGCATGAGTTAATTTAAATACTCATACATAAAATATAACTGGAAAGATAAAAGTGCGATAGTTAAGAATGAAAAAGAATTTACACTTGATTAAAAATATTTGCTTTGTTAACTTACTTAGCAGTATCAACCGCAATTGATGATTCTATAATAACCGCTGTTTCGCATTACGTATTAAATAATAGCGTATAACTTGTTCAAATCCAAATAGTTTTTACCTAGTTTTAATTAGTAAGACTAGTAGCTGCTCACAATTTGCATTACCTATTATGTTTATTTTTCATGACTTTCCGGAATACATGATGTATGCTGTGTGTGAGTGAGAAAATTTGAATCGTGCGCAAAAGAAATGTTCTAACGTTACAACATTTATACAATTATCCGTAGGAGCATAGAATCGTAAAGAAACAAACATGCCACAGTGCATTCATTCCAAATTGAATTTCAAATGAAGGCCTTTGAAACCTGAGGTTTGTTAGGCAGTATGGGCACATAAACATTACTAATTTTCTATTTTACTTTATTTTGATAGTGACGGTAATCATATCATAGGGTATGGAAATTGTTCAAAGATTAAATAAAATTGAAATGAAATAAACAAGAATAGTACATCCGCTGTCGAACTGTATATACCATTCAATTGTTGCGTAAAACTTTATGAAATTTCATAACATCAACGATCCAAACATTTTTACGATAATAGCGTAGACCGCCACATAAATACGGCATACTTCTTTAGTTTTCCTTCTGATATGTTTAACAATTTCCCAACAAAAAAGAAAAATGCAATCGATTGTAATTTATTGCGCAATGAAAGAAAACAGTAAGCGAACTATCAGTGCTAAAACAGTTTATAATTATAATTGCACAGAACAAAGCCAAAGATAAATAACCAGATATAAATAAACAGACATAAGGAACTATTTTGCTTTCACACCATTATTAAATACATTATTTGCATTTTCACATTAGCTACATTGGTAAAATGGTTAAAATTAATAATTCACTAGCGCTACAATTTCGTTTACAAATATCACAAAACATTTCGTGGGTACTTAGTTGACACAATATTACAATACTACGAGATCGTATGGTAACTATAACCCGTCCTAATAATGTAGAATAACAAAATATTCGTACAATTTTCGTAAACACAAGTCAATTTTGTTAATCTAAAATGGATATTATCTGGGAGTTTTTAATCCTATTAATTTACTCAATAAAACATGAGACATGTGGTGAACACCCACATGCTTAAAGGTAGGGATGAGTTTTATAACACCCATTTGATAATTCGTTTTTTATTCGTTGTTGAGTTAGCGGCATTCAAATTTCGGAAGCATTCGGAACGTTGAAATTGCTTTGTTTCCGTTCTGCTACCGTAAGCAAATTAAATTCATAGCTGCCAGAATTTGGGTGGTCGGCTGTTCCTTCACAACAAAAGTACACACGATTCGAAGGTTAAAGGCACCTGGCAGGGGTCACCTGATTTCAAGGTTCTGGGAAATATGGTGCATAGTGGAAGTACTGAAAGTGACGAGTTTAGTTTCTGCGTCGACAGCATCAGACAAATGAGACAAGCGTTTTCAGAGCGAAGACAAACAGCCACCGAATGAAGGGAGGTAAACGCAACATCATTTCGAATGACAGGAGAAAATGGGATGAACTTGAAAACAGCATTGTGGGATTTCAAGACGAATGATTATTACACACAGGCAGTGCTGCAGAAAGCACGATAAGGGAGAATTAAATAAAACGTTTTTTTGTCGTGCTTGTGTAGTAACTGCAGTAACTTTTCACACCTTCAGTTTTTCATGTTTAAAACATTTCAGTTGGGTTTTTTTTTAAATCTGGGGCATGAGTACATTGGAGTAGTGAAATAGATTAATAATTTTGATTTGTTTCGCCTCACAACATGGTAGAGAGCATCATCATGAACTAAATTTGTCGCAGCCGCACATAATGCTAACAAACATCCACATAGGTACTCACACACATGTATGTTACATCTTTGATGATGATCTCGCATGATTCGTCCGTAGCGGTTATCAATGATGATTGATCCATTTAGTTCCGGTTGAGAGTGGAAAACCTATTTTCACAATATTCGTTGCTCGTGTCGCTGTATGTATGTATGTACATATGTGTTTAGATACGTTAGCAGAACCAACCTGATTTCAAAATCTCTCTACGCCTCCTCCATCCCTGCACTCTTTCTCCATGGACTCCTTGTCCGCCAGCAGTTAAAATGTCAACGGACTTGCGCAACGCTTCGATGGACCCCTGAGAGGCGCATGGTTACGGAAGAAGGTTAAACCATTTTTTTCAATAGAATAATCCGGATTCATGTAACGATGAGCGTAAAAATTTAACAACCCAACGAACAAAATCAACATGCTCTCTTGTTCTACCCAACAGACGATCAAACCAGACAGAGCGAGAGAGCATGTTGATTTTGTTGCTTGAGAGGATAATCGAAACATATGCAGTGTGAGCTGGTCTGGTAGTGCAGTCGTCAACTCGTACGACTTAACAATATGCCCGTCATGGGTTCAACCCTCGAATTGACCGTGCCCCCATACGTAGGACTGACTATCCTGCTATGGTAACAATAAGTCACTGAAAGCCAAGCTCACTTCACAAGTGGGTACAGAGGCAGGCCTTGACCGACAGCGGTTGTTGTGCCAATGAAAAAGAAGATGCAGTATGAGCTTTCAGCCAAACGCTTCCGGTCTAATATCAACAACATGATGTTTGGAAATAATAAATGTTACAATCATCAAATTGGATTAAACAGTGAAACAGTTCAATTGAAAATACTATTATGCTGTGTAATGGTGCACAACTGATCGATAAAAAGGGTTCCACAATATAGTGTTTAGAAACCAGTGGTTTCAGTAACATCATAGCGCATTAGTGTTGGGTTTCATGAATCTTTCGTTGATTTCTCGAGTCGAATCTTCAACGATACATGAATTTTTAAAAGATTCATGAATATAAATATTCTAAATAAATATGTATCTCTAATATTCTAACTATGAGTCTCCAAGGAATCATGAATCTTTGAAGATTCATGTATTTCGAATGATTCATGAATCTACAAAATTCACAAATCCATTAAAATTCATATATCTCTAGGGATATTTGATTCTTTAGAAGTATACGATTTTCAAAATATTGAATTTTCCCAATCCTACCTATAACATCCCCGTCATGGGTTCAAGCCTCCCCATAGCATGGACCGTCTCCCCATTGCAAAACAAACTATCCGGCTGCGTGGTACTTGCCAAGAAGTCTCGAAAGCTTGTATAGGCTGGCATGACCACATAGATAGTTACGCCATGAAGCAGAATAGTTAAAAGCTAAAGCTCTATGAATTTTTAGAGACTTATGAATCCCTTCAGAGTCACTAATCTTTCGACATACAAGAATCTTTGGAGATTCATAAATCTTTTGAGTTCTTTTGAGATTCATGAATGTTTGAGATTCATTAATCTTTCCAATCGAGATTTAGATTCATTGAATCATTCCAAATATTCATTCAGGTTCATGAATCTGGATCAGATTTACCCAACACTATAGTGCATAGCGTAAGGACTGACATCCGATATCACGATGTAAAAATAATTTATTTAAGTTCAAAGAACGCATCAATGTTTAGTATGCTACGCAATGAGGAAGACTCTGCATTTTGTGTGCTAAAAAAATGCCATGAAATATATTCGAACATTTTGCGTGACTCTTATTATGTGACAAAGCAAGAATTGGTTAAGTAAATGGTGATAAAGAAAAGATGATTTTCTGAACTGTAGTTCAACAACCGCAGTTTACTACGGTTTGTGACACGGTAGGCTTCACATCCTCTGTCGGACATTGCTCGTACAGGTTCGGGGGGATGACATTGTACAGTGCTTTCGAGGCTCCCTCTCAGAGGCAGCGTACCTGATGATTACCTGACGTGGCGGTAGTACACCCACAAAATACGATGGAAAACGAATATGACGAAGTGAAAATGCTAATGACCGCAATAAGCTAAACACACTGCGGCAGTTCCACCCGCAACCCATGCGGTGGCGTGTTGATTTTCACGCGTCTATGCGCAACCGGATAGAATGCGGAGAGGTCGTCACCGTTGCATTTGACTGTACCACTGGACGACGGCGTTGCGATCATCGGAGAATGATAATCATTGACTGGATTTTACATGCTCGAGGGCAATATGCGGCTCATTCCGGCAAGGGTTAGTAGTTGCGGTCTGTGAACTTGGCACAATGATCCTTCTTCTCTTCCTCTTTTTCTACCATTTTCATACACACGCTACACAGAGAGGGTAGAACTATTTTTTGACTACGGTCTACTAGCTTATGGCCACAACTATTTATGTGATGTATGTTGGAATGTAATTATAAGGAATAACACAAGCCAGCTAAATAAGGTGGACATATCTCTCCCTCTCTATCCATCTCTCTCTCTCTCTCTCTCTCTCTCTCTCTCTCTGTCTCTCTCTCTGTCTCTAACATGCCACACATTTCAGGCATAAATGGCATTGTTCAGTGAGATGAAACAAAACATAAACACTTCTCTCTACTGGTGTTACTGTTGGGTAGAGAACGTGACAAAAGGTAGATAGGAAACAGGGTTAAAAAGTGTATCGCGAGAAAAAGGTTAGCTTTTTGCTTCAAAATCCCCCACCCCCCCCACCCTTCCGTCGGTTTTCCACCAGACTAGTGTGCGGGGTGATGATGATGGACTCAAATTAAGAGGGTATTATATAAAATGGTTTGTCCAGGAAAGTTCTTGCTCGATTCCACTGTCGATCGTCGGCTGTGGCGGACATTTGGTGGAACCAGACTTTTGTTATGTGCCTGTGTCAGCGTGAAGTGTTTGAGTTTTGTGCGTTATGTTACCTGGGAACGGTTAGTGTACTTGAAGAGCCAAGTTTTGTGTGACGAAGTATTTCGCAAAAAATTCCCACACCATCTAGGTTTCAATTCATTCAGTCGCGTGTCCGTGAACGGGTCTTGTGAAAATTATAGTTCCCAAATGATACTGAATCGCGTGGAAATTGAAAAAAATATCAAGCGAAGATTTGGTACCAACTGATACAAAAACTACGTTACTTTAAATATTTTCAACTAAAATCAACAACATGTTCAAGGTAAGTTTGTGAAATATTTCTCGAAACTGAAAAACGAATAAGGTTAATCTAGAGACGTGTAATACATGAATATGTATATATAAACGTAAACATATTGTTCGTGCTCACTATAAGAGATGTGAAATCGTTGTTTCGCTGTCATTAGAGTAGTGTTTTAAAGTGTACGTCAAAGTTGTACTTAAGTATGTCTCCATGATTTTATGTGCTTCATTCAGCCCACACTACACTAGAACAGACATTATTTCCGTATTTGTCAATTGTGATTTCGTGAATGGTGTGTAATAGAGTAAATGGAGCGTGAAATCTATTATTTTCAATACAATTTCCACGATTATTGCTGTAAGCTTACATGAGATCGTTTTGTGACAGTGTCCGATTGTTCAAAATAAGCTACTATATGTTGGGATACCATACAATACAACGACTAGAGAGAAATTGCGACTCCTTTCGTGGCAAGTTCGGAACAGCCGTAAGTGAACTGCATGGCAATAAAGTAATACAGTCGACACAAAACTATATATATGATAGCATACATATATGGTGAACCTTCTCATCCACTTCACCTTTTCAGTATTTTTTTCACCTTCACCCACCAAAACAAAAAATGACCCACTTGTTGTAAGGTTTTGGACTCTTAATAGCGTAATTTTATTCACTACATATTACATCAAACAAAATCTGCTACTCTTACGCCAGAACAACGGAACGAATTCATTTTACTTTGTCATTCCAACTTTAACATTCAAATGTTCTGCGAGACCATTCATGTCGTTGATCGTTTAGAATGTAGTAGAAATAGGCTGTGTGGAGACATGCTCGTTGTTTTTTTTTTTGTCAAACTTACGTAAACGTGCTCGTGTACGCATGATACGCTTTATTAACCATGCATAGATTCATATGGTCGGATGTGGACCTAGCAGGGGCACTAGGGATTATATGTGGGGTGATACGTCAATTGTGACTGGACATCATTAATGAGTGAAACGTTATATTACTTTGCCCATGGCTGCGAGGGTGCTTGCATGTGGGTGTAGTTTAATTTTCAATTGCCCAATTTGACTATGTTATCATCGACATATCTCATTGCCTCTAAGTATAATTTAAAAAAAAAAAACAAAAAAAAACAACAAAAAACAGATCGGTTTGTAATGACGAGAAGGTCATACGAATTAAATTGATAATTTTAGTGCCAAATTATTTGCTGTAGAATTTTGAATAGATCTTTCTTATGTATTCATCACCATTTTTCCATCATAAACGGTAGCTTACTGGAGCACTATTTCTACTGGTGGTGCACCTAGCACGTGCTAACCTGGCCGCCGAAAGTACTGTAACGTCAGCAAAGCTCATCAACGCTCCGCCACCATTGCCCACTACATCTCTCGGTAGCCTTTATCGAAGTGCCAGAGATGACTACAACTCAAGAAGACACTGTTCAAATTGTGGACCAGGATATGAACGCGATATGCGCAGCTATGGACGCCCTACTGGTATTACAGGATACTACAGTGGTATGGGTCCAATAGAAGATGACCGAAACTGGTACTATCGTCCGGAAAGCTTTGATGATCGTTACCGGGGTGCAGGAATGCACGCATCGTACTCGGGATCATATCGCCAGTCTCCGTATATGGGGTAAGTTAAAGGGATTAATGGTGAGCAATTCTAATTGAAACACATTCATCCATCTTTACCTTGTATGTTCGGAAAAGTTTTTCCTCAAACCTGTAGACGTAAAGTGACAGAATTAGTGTGCGTAAAGATTTCTGATTTACTGATGGTTAAACAAAGATAACTGAAGTTTACAATTGAAACGATGATAAAATCGTATTGACCCATTTTGAATGACCACAACCAACAATTTATATTTTAACCAGTTCACCACCAACCAAGAATGTGATATTTTTCTTCCAGATACGAATATGATCGCTATATGAATCGTCCAGATGATCGAGGATATGGGTATGGTTACCCAGCCATGGCAATGCGAGCCGGCTACTATGATGGAGGCGTCAGTCGAATGCCGTACTATCCGGAAATGATGCGCGGCTATGGTTATCGTGGCAACGGATACGATAATCTTGATCCACATTACGAGTACTACATGACACAACGTGGTGGAGGTAGTCCTATTGGAATGAACAACAGGGGTAATACCATTTTAGAAATCCAATAGAAATGCAAAAGTAATTGTATTTTCTGTGCTTGCACTCCCATTCAGATCGAATGTATGGCAATCAAGGTATCTATGACGATCGTATGAGCTACGGTGGACAGTACGACCAGAAGAATTTCCGACCTTGGGATCAAACATACAGGTACTACCCCACATACAGCTACAATCCTTATTATAATTATTATAATTATTATTAGTCGCTTTATACCTTCACTCGAGGTATTACAATAACTTGTGCTTTGTAAACCAGCATGCTTAATTCCAAATTCAATGAACTTTATTTATTAGTGCATTAACGTCAACTTGGCTTTACGATTTTCTTTGTTTATGAATGTGGTTTGTGTAAATATATGCATTTTTCTGTTACGCATTTTCAAAACTGTACATTTATTCTGGTGTAGATCGATTAACAACATTAAATCCTGTTCTTTGCTTAAACGTGTTTTAAGCATAAACAACACTGCTTTTTAGGCATGTCACCACAAATATTACAATACAGTGCGTAATTTTATTAACTAACTAGTTTTTCATATTACAAACAATAAAAAAGCCAATAGCATTGTTAGGACAACTTTATGTAAATCACAGTAACGAAATCTCATCCATTCCGATGAAATGAGCCGTTAAAAATTATCCCTTCTGTTTGTAAATTCAATGAATACATCAAGAAAAATTGAGAAACATAATCAGACATTTAATATTGCGTGTTTTATTAACTGTCAACGATAGAGACTGTGTTTCAACCCATTTATCAATTTAACGTTTTCGAGAACACCTAACACATATGTTCTTATTTAATCATGCATCATTTAAATTTGTACAATACACAATACTATTCTTTGCATTCATCATTCCTAAATCTATGCTGCTTGTTAATTTGTGTTCTTTTTATATAGGCTATAGCGTTAAACTATGAGCAAATGCAATGAGAATAGTTGGTTGAATGCTAACAAGTTAGTATTATGTTGTTCAATATTGAGGCAACTAATTTTCTGCACAGATAGGTCCGTTAGAAGCAATATTATAGTTGACATATATGTGTTGTATAAATAGAATCATAAAATCATAGAATCATTTATATGTTGTGTATATTTAGAAAAACGTGTAGAAAAATTCTAGAATAAAAAAACATAGCACCCTAACATTTGATGCACTAACATCCATTGGTTGCAGATGTTGAATTGAATATACATGTATAAATATATACTTTTATCGACACCCATCCTCCTTCAACCCTCAGAGGAATTTCTGGTTTTGATAATTCTGGACGTGGTTATTATTTTGCAAGTCGTCCATCTTCTCCATCACAACCACCACTATCATCACCTTCATCCCCCTTGTCTGCACATGCATCACACCATGCCCACTCACATCAAGCGTCGGAATCAGGCTACGGAGATCAACACAACGGTCACGATCAACGTCCTGCAGATCATGCGAATTCTGCTAACTATCGTCCAGTAGCACCTGCACATCATCAACATCAATACACTGGATCGGATCGCCCCGATTATGAGCCATCGGACTATACGCAAAACTGTTGTAAAAATCGCCACCCAGAAACAGTTTCTCACGGCCACACAAATCAAGGCAGTTCTTACGCTGGACACAACTCCCCGGGGCCCAGTGCAGGAATTTATGGTAGTGGGGCAGGTGCTCAAAGACCCTCCAATTCTGCTGGTAGCTGGCATTACGCTAGTAGCGGAACTACGGGCTCCGGCAGTGGTAGCCATGGTGTGAGCAGTGGCCATGTTGGGGTAAATATTAACACTCATGGATCTTACGGTGAGGCTCATAGCGCTCCAGGACAATATTCAGGAGGAGGAGGAGGAGGTAGTGCTACTGCCCATGAGTACGGGACCAATCGTGGTAGCGATAATCGTCGAGAAACAGATCACCGACAACAAAGGTATGTAGTATCTGTCTTAGGTCGTTAAAATGCTTGGCATGGAACTAATGCAGGATCGATGTGAATCAGTTGGAGCAACTACATGCAACTAACCATAACATACAATATCAGAATAGCAAAACTCATAACATATACTGTTTTATTGTATTGCTGGAAAAATTACACCTTCAATTCGTATTTTCTTGATTCAATGCACTTTCGTTAGTAAAATAGCAAACTGAAACATGTTTTAAGTATAAAAGGTAAGATTAAACAACAAGCAGTGCACTTTTAATCATCACATTTACTTCGAGGAACCAATAATTTATGTTATTATTTTAGCACAAACAATACAAATTACACAACAAACAATCTAAATATAAATAACAAGTATAAGCTGATGGTATCAAACACCATTACTTCAAATAACAAATACGAGCAGTAATTTATATTGTTTGTTCTGTAGCAATAACACTACCTCTTCTATAAAACTATTTCAAATCATAATCTTATCAATCAGCGTATATACAGCATTTCACAACCCACGCACATCGTTTCACAATCACATAGTCCTATATGATAGATTTTTGCGGCAGCGGCTAAACACTTGCACCACCACACCTGATAAGCTTGTCATTTAGCAACGCAGCATAACAGAAAGGAAATATCGGAAGAAAATGGTAACGCTATGAAAGACACCTTTCCTTGTGATAACGCTACTTTTCCTCTGGTAGCGTAAATTACACTTAAATGATTGTGCAGAGCATGCGAATGCTTTTTTATGAATATGTTGAATTTTTCAATCAGTTCGTATGCGTATTGTAATTGATAAACAAACTTTTAAACTGCGTGCCAGGACAAACCAAATTATCAAACCGACGTAGATTGCTTCCATACAAATGAAACGCTATGTAATGTATACACTTTCATTGCCATTAGGCCATGGAGAATACGAGTCTGTGCGATGGTATCGCTTGATGCTTTAGTAGTTCCCCACCCCCTTAATTAAAGATGTCCCTATTTCCTAACCATTAAAAGCAGAGCAATATTACTTTCTCCTTTACTAGCGTTGCCTATGGTGGACGTCCGCGGCCAGCGTCACTAGGGGACACCAGCTACCTGATGGATCGTGATAACAATCAGAGCAATAGAGTTTCCTTGGGTCAGGAATCCGAACGAACTATTGACGACGATAGCGATACGCGTGCCAAATCAGACAATAGATCCTCTGCATCTGATGTACCAAAGGATAAAGACGGAATTGTTGAAAGTGTCGAAAGTACCGAGTCAGAAAACAAAACTCCAAACGCATAACGCTTGGTAACGGTAGCAATAGAATGACTCAGGATACGGAATAAATTCAACAGCCTCGCGCAAAGACGGCTTGCATGGCACAACAGAAGCCAACGGTAGTATCTTCGGAATTCTCAGATCCTTCTATCAACGCTGGATGCTGAGGGAATAACACGGTAAAACTAAAACACAGGGCAAGAAAATGAACAATGACACAGTCTCTCTGTCCAGGGATGGTGTGTTTTTCTTCATTTCCAACTACCAACGATCTTCTAAGCCCACCTATGTCCTCCAGTACGTAGCATTTTAGGCATAAGGTTATTTATAAGTCAAATAAAGCTCTCAAAAATCACTTGTGATGCATTTGCTGTTTTATCGAACTGATGCAGTTCGAGTATAGTGTTCTCCTAGGGGACACATAGTCGTCTCAGGAAAGATAAGTGCACACTGCGCATTCACCCTTCGCCATATTGCATCTCCAAACCGCTCCCGGACTCGGTTATCTAGTACAACGTTTTCAAAGTCGTAGCCCAGGCTGCCATCGCGATAATGCATCAAAAGTCCTTCATTTTCCGGTACGGCATATTCGTGAGTATCTGTAATAATTTTTATTGAAAACGTGCTTAATTCAAATCATTTTGTGAACGGGTTCTTGAAACCATAATGGTTCTTACCTCTTACCGCCTTCCAGACAAAATGATTACCAGCTTCTAAGACGTTGCGACCCTTCAGCACATATTTGCTGCGGTTGTGATGTAAAAGAGGGTTTTTCGTGCGCACATTACGCACCTGTGTGTACAGGTAAGTATTGTTTGCCCACGGTGGAACCTTTGAGAAATCAGGCGAATAGATGTCGTAGAAAAACACACCTTGGAAGTTGAACGAATGCACATCGTATCGGTCTTTTGTTTGCAAATACTCTAGAAGCGTTTCGTTATCACTGGTCGGAAATAGCAGCTCGTCGAAATCGACTATCGCTGTGTATTTAAACCCTCCGGCAATTGTAGCACGATAAAAGCAATCATTTAGGGCCACAAATATGCCCTCGTAGCGCAGCTCGCTCTCGAACTTGTATCCTATGAACGTAAAATCTTGGAGTTAACTTTCCATTTATAGAGAAATTCCTCGTTAAATAGGTAGTCATATTTGCTACAACCTACCTTCGAAATGCCAGTCCAAAACCTGTACCAGCCCAGCGGCTTGATAGTGTCGCAACACGGTGTCTACTTCTGGTGTAGCCGATTTGTTATACACGTAGAACCGTTCTGCTCCATTCATTTGGTAATATTCAAAAAATTCCACCACTCGAAGAGCATGTGCAAAGTCGTGATGCAATGGACCAACGCAAACAGCCAATGATCGGGTGGGAGCAGATCGGAGAAGTCGGTCCGTGGTAGGGTATCTGCAACATCGAAGCGGTTTGATAATGCAATTTTCCTGCTGCTATACTTTACCATGCTATTGATTACCCTACTTTATACGAACAAAGCTGGTTGCTTCCCGCATGCTGGGCTCAGAAAGATAGCTTAAAGCTACCTCGTCCGGTAGGCGGGCTTCGCGTTTAGTAATATTTCCGGCAAGTTTGCATATCACATAACTGGCGGCAAATTCCATATTCCAATGCTCATGAACCGCTTCAACCCGGTCTGCTTGATGTTGCGCTACATAGGTGTTATCTGATCTGTTGATGTGTGTGTGTTATCACGTTTATTATCGAAAAAAAAGAAATTAGATACACTCGTGTTAGTCACAGGTAACCCTTTTTTCGATTTTTTTTTCCTGATAGCACATGTCACGTAAATGAACCATGCAGCCTACCTGAAATTGCAAAATATGTCTCCTTTTTGTACGTGAAATGGCAATATTGCAAAGATGCGAACACTGCCGAACGGTAGAAATCCATCTGGCGTAGGGAAGGACTCTTAAAGCAGGTTAGAAAACGCTGTTAGCAACGTCATGTTCGGTTGCTGAGCAATCCACACACCGATACTCACCAACCACCTCAAGCCGGGGATCAAAATAAGCTGAATATATTTTAAACCTTTTATTCGGTTCACCAATCGGTAGCCAGTGATCACGTTCTCCTGTATCTTCACCTTGTAACCAGCTTTCATTTCCAAACGTTAAGGATACGGAACGCTGATACAGTGGTAGTGTTTGATGGATGTACTTTTGCTGCAAATCATCACAGAACTGTGTTTTGATTTGTTTTTTTTTTTTATCTATCGCTTACACACTCGTCGGGATGAGCGTGGTTAAGCATACTTACAAACAAAACTCGTCGGTAATAAAGCAGCCCGAGGGCTGTCAACAGAATTAGGGACAATACGCCATATTTTCGCGTAAATCGATTTGATACTAACGAGTGCACAAAAATCACTGGTTTAGAACGAGATTTGATGGAAACGTACGATATTTCTCGAACCATTTTGGGTCGCATTTAATACTGTGTATCGCAACTAACATTCACGATCCGAACGCATTATCTTACTGAGCAACAAAAGGTCGCAATCTATCCACGCCCTGAGTGACACCTGTGTATTGGTATGATGGCCTTATCTTTTACTGATAAGCAAACAATAATGAGAGAGAGCGACAAAATATGTTAGAGTGGTATGCATACATCAAAACGCATTAGGCGTCGTCCATCAATTACGTAACGCTTAATGGAGGGAGGAGAGGGGCGGGTGTCGTCAAACGTTACGATTTGTTACATGGGGAAGACGTTTAACATTTTTTATGTAATTAATTTGATTACCACTGATGGACTTATAACTTACCATAGGATCGTCGCAATAAAGGTGCATTCCATTACTGCTACGATCGCAGTCACACGTATTCCATTATAAAGGCACACATTTCATCATTTTGATTTTGATTTTGATCATTTGATCACATTTGATTTGACGCATGCGATTCGCAGGCGATGACAAGCGATTTGAAACAAACTACACGAGATTTGACTGAAACGCTGGAAACAAGTAATACCAATCCAATTTCTTTCAAACAAATCGGAAATGGAGTTAATGCAATTAGCTATTCTTTCGTCAGAGTTGATCATTGTCCGTAATTTCATGGATCGAACATGCAGCACCTCCTTATAACGATGATGATGATGATGATGATGATGATAAGTCCCGCATCTTACCCCAGGCTAGAGAAGGACGAAAGTATTTATAAGATTATTATACTTTAGTATGTGTAATGGAAATAGAGCAAGTGATCAGTGGCAGAGTGGCATCAGAAAACTCTCAATGGAACTCTTCGAGTCATACACAAACCCAAAAAGAGCAACATAGTTCTTTAAAGAAAAAACGGGACTTACTCCATCGAATACAATGGAATTCCCGAGCATCCTTTACGTAGCTAGCCAAGAACCAATTATTGGATCCGGCACACTACTTGCAGAACACGATTGCGACATGCATATGCGACATGCGTTGATAAGAACGGGCAATAAGCGCCTAATAAGAGAGAGGAGCTGTAGATCTTCTCACACTAGCGAGAGCGAGACATGGTGAGAGTGTGGATCGATAGAGCTACCTCCTGATTTGGATGATCTCCTGTTACAATGCCTGGTATTTTGGTCCGCGCTAGTAGCGTTTCGATTGGTCGCAGCATCCCTCAAAGGTAGCGGAAGGAGCGAGAGAAAGGATACACACTACGCTCGCCATCTTTCCTCTCGTATGATAAGAGCAGGCGATAAGGGCCCAATAAGAGAGAGGAGCTATAGATCTTCTCACACTAGCGAGAGCGAGTGGATGGATCGATAGAGCTACCTCCTGATTTGGATGATCTCCTGTTACAATGCCTGGTATTTTGGTCCGCGCTAGTAGCGTTTCGATTGGTCGCAGCATTCCTCAAAGGTAGCGGAAGGAGCGAGAGAAAGGATACACACTACGCTCGTCATCTTTCCTCTCGCGATAAGCGATAAGGCGATAAGCGCCCAATAAGAGAGAGGAGCTATAGATCTTCTCACACTAGCGAGAGCGAGTGGATGGATCGATAGAGCTACCTCCTGATTTGGATGATCTCCTGTTACAATGCCTGGTATTTTGATCCGCGCTAGTAGCGTTTCGATTGGTCGCAGCATCCCTCAAAGGTAGCGGAAGGAGCGAGAGAAAGGATACACACTCCGCTCGTCATCTTTCCTCTCGCGATAAGCGATAAGGCGATAAGCGCCCAATAAGAGAGAGGAGCTGTAGATCTTCTCACACTAGCGAGAGCGAGTGGATGGATCGATAGAGCTACCTCCTGATTTGGATGATCTCCTGTTACAATGCCTGGTATTTTGGTCTGCGCTAGTAGCGTTTCGATTGGTCGCAGCATCCCTCAAAGGTAGCGGAAGGAGCGAGAGAAAGGATACACACTACGCTCGTCATCTTTCCTCTCGTATGATAAGAGCAGGTGATAAGGGCCCAATAAGAGAGAGGAGCTATAGATCTTCTCACACTAGCGAGAGCGAGTGGATGGATCGATAGAGCTACCTCCTGATTTGGATGATCTCCTGGTACAATGCCTGGTATTTTGGTCCGCGCTAGTAGCGTTTCGATTGGTCGCAGCATCCCTCAAAGGTAGCGGAAGGAGCGAGAGAAAGGATACACACTACGCTCGTCATCTTTCCTCTCGCGATAAGCGATAAGGCGATAAGCGCCCAATAAGAGAGAGGAGCTGTAGATCTTCTCACACTAGCGAGAGCGAGACATGGTGAGAGTGTGGATCGATAGAGCTACCTCCTGATTTGGATGATCTCCTGGTACGATGCCTGGTATTTTGGTCCGCGCTAGTAGCGTTTCGATTGGTCGCAGCATCCCTCAAAGGTAGCGGAAGGAGCGAGAGAAAGGATACACACTATGCTCGTCATCTTTCCTCTCGCGATAAGCGATAAGGCGATAAGCGCCCAATAAGAGAGAGGAGCTGTAGATCTTCTCACACTAGGAGAGCGAGTGGATGGATCGATAGAGCTACCTCCTGATTTGGATGATCTCCTGTTACAATGCCTGGTATTTTGGTCCGTGCTAGTAGCGTTTCGATTGGTCGCAGCATCCCTCAAAGGTAGCGGAAGGAGCGAGAGAAAGGATACACACTACGCTCGTCATCTTTCCTCTCGTATGATAAGAGCAGGCGATAAGCGCCCAATAAGAGAGAGGAGCTGTAGATCTTCTCACACTAGCGAGAGCGAGTGGATGGATCGATAGAGCTACCTCCTGATTTGGATGATCTCCTGTTACAATGCCTGGTATTTTGGTCTGCGCTAGTAGCGTTTCGATTGGTCGCAGCATCCCTCAAAGGTAGCGGAAGGAGCGAGAGAAAGGATACACACTACGCTCGTCATCTTTCCTCTCGCGATAAGCGATAAGGCGATAAGCGCCCAATAAGAGAGAGGAGCTATAGATCTTCTCACACTAGCGAGAGCGAGTGGATGGATCGATAGAGCTACCTCCTGATTTGGATGATCTCCTGGTACAATGCCTGGTATTTTGGTTCGCGCTAGTAGCGTTTCGATTGGTCGCAGCATCCCTCAAAGGTAGCGGAAGGAGCGAGAGAAAGGATACACACTCCGCTCGTCATCTTTCCTCTCGCGATAAGCGATAAGGCGATAAGCGCCCAATAAGAGAGAGGAGCTGTAGATCTTCTCACACTAGCGAGAGTGAGACATGGTGAGAGTGTGGATCGATAGAGCTACCTCCTGATTTGGATGATCTCCTGTTACAATGCCTGGTATTTTGGTCCGCGCTAGTAGCGTTTCGATTGGTCGCAGCATCCCTCAAAGGTAGCGGAAGGAGCGAGAGAAAGGATACACACTATGCTCGTCATCTTTCCTCTCGCGATAAGCGATAAGGCGATAAGCGCCCAATAAGAGAGAGGAGCTGTAGATCTTCTCACACTAGCGAGAGCGAGTGGATGGATCGATAGAGCTACCTCCTGATTTGGATGATCTCCTGTTACAATGCCTGGTATTTTGATCCGCGCTAGTAGCGTTTCGATTGGTCGCAGCATCCCTCAAAGGTAGCGGAAGGAGCGAGAGAAAGGATACACACTCCGCTCGTCATCTTTCCTCTCGCGATAAGCGATAAGGCGATAAGCGCCCAATAAGAGAGAGGAGCTGTAGATCTTCTCACACTAGCGAGAGCGAGTGGATGGATCGATAGAGCTACCTCCTGATTTGGATGATCTCCTGTTACAATGCCTGGTATTTTGGTCTGCGCTAGTAGCGTTTCGATTGGTCGCAGCATCCCTCAAAGGTAGCGGAAGGAGCGAGAGAAAGGATACACACTACGCTCGTCATCTTTCCTCTCGTATGATAAGAGCAGGTGATAAGGGCCCAATAAGAGAGAGGAGCTATAGATCTTCTCACACTAGCGAGAGCGAGTGGATGGATCGATAGAGCTACCTCCTGATTTGGATGATCTCCTGTTACAATGCCTGGTATTTTGGTCCGCGCTAGTAGCGTTTCGATTGGTCGCAGCATCCCTCAAAGGTAGCGGAAGGAGCGAGAGAAAGGATACACACTACGCTTGTCATCTTTCCTCTCGTATGATAAGAGCAGGTGATAAGGGCCCAATAAGAGAGAGGAGCTATAGATCTTCTCACACTAGCGAGAGCGAGTGGATGGATCGATAGAGCTACCTCCTGATTTGGATGATCTCCTGGTACAATGCCTGGTATTTTGGTCCGCGCTAGTAGCGTTTCGATTGGTCGCAGCATCCCTCAAAGGTAGCGGAAGGAGCGAGAGAAAGGATACACACTACGCTCGTCATCTTTCCTCTCGTATGATAAGAGCAGGCGATAAGCGCCCAATAAGAGAGAGGAGCTGTAGATCTTCTCACACTAGCGAGAGTGAGACATGGTGAGAGTGTGGATCGATAGAGCTACCTCCTGATTTGGATGATCTCCTGTTACAATGCCTGGTATTTTGGTCCGCGCTAGTAGCGTTTCGATTGGTCGCAGCATCCCTCAAAGGTAGCGGAAGGAGCGAGAGAAAGGATACACACTATGCTCGTCATCTTTCCTCTCGCGATAAGCGATAAGGCGATAAGCGCCCAATAAGAGAGAGGAGCTGTAGATCTTCTCACACTAGCGAGAGCGAGTGGATGGATCGATAGAGCTACCTCCTGATTTGGATGATCTCCTGTTACAATGCCTGGTATTTTGATCCGCGCTAGTAGCGTTTCGATTGGTCGCAGCATCCCTCAAAGGTAGCGGAAGGAGCGAGAGAAAGGATACACACTCCGCTCGTCATCTTTCCTCTCGCGATAAGCGATAAGGCGATAAGCGCCCAATAAGAGAGAGGAGCTGTAGATCTTCTCACACTAGCGAGAGCGAGTGGATGGATCGATAGAGCTACCTCCTGATTTGGATGATCTCCTGTTACAATGCCTGGTATTTTGGTCTGCGCTAGTAGCGTTTCGATTGGTCGCAGCATCCCTCAAAGGTAGCGGAAGGAGCGAGAGAAAGGATACACACTACGCTCGTCATCTTTCCTCTCGTATGATAAGAGCAGGTGATAAGGGCCCAATAAGAGAGAGGAGCTATAGATCTTCTCACACTAGCGAGAGCGAGTGGATGGATCGATAGAGCTACCTCCTGATTTGGATGATCTCCTGTTACAATGCCTGGTATTTTGGTCCGCGCTAGTAGCGTTTCGATTGGTCGCAGCATCCCTCAAAGGTAGCGGAAGGAGCGAGAGAAAGGATACACACTACGCTTGTCATCTTTCCTCTCGTATGATAAGAGCAGGTGATAAGGGCCCAATAAGAGAGAGGAGCTATAGATCTTCTCACACTAGCGAGAGCGAGTGGATGGATCGATAGAGCTACCTCCTGATTTGGATGATCTCCTGGTACAATGCCTGGTATTTTGGTCCGCGCTAGTAGCGTTTCGATTGGTCGCAGCATCCCTCAAAGGTAGCGGAAGGAGCGAGAGAAAGGATACACACTACGCTCGTCATCTTTCCTCTCGCGATAAGCGATAAGGCGATAAGCGCCCAATAAGAGAGAGGAGCTGTAGATCTTCTCACACTAGCGAGAGCGAGTGGATGGATCGATAGAGCTACCTCCTGATTTGGATGATCTCCTGGTACGATGCCTGGTATTTTGGTCCGCGCTAGTAGCGTTTCGATTGGTCGCAGCATCCCTCAAAGGTAGCGGAAGGAGCGAGAGAAAGGATACACACTACGCTCGTCATCTTTCCTCTCGCGATAAGCGATAAGGCGATAAGCGCCCAATAAGAGAGAGGAGCTGTAGATCTTCTCACACTAGCGAGAGCGAGTGGATGGATCGATAGAACTACCTCCTGATTTGGATGATCTCCTGTTAGAATGCCTGGTATTTTGGTCCGCGCTAGTAGCGTTTCGATTGGTCGCAGCATCCCTCAAAGGTAGCGGAAGGAGCGAGAGAAAGGATACACACTACGCTCGTCATCTTTCCTCTCGTATGATAAGAGCAGGCGATAAGCGCCCAATAAGAGAGAGGAGCTGTAGATCTTCTCACACTAGCGAGAGCGAGTGGATGGATCGATAGAGCTACCTCCTGATTTGGATGATCTCCTGTTACAATGCCTGGTATTTTGGTCCGCGCTAGTAGCGTTTCGATTGGTCGCAGCATCCCTCAAAGGTAGCGGAAGGAGCGAGAGAAAGGATACACACTACGCTCGTCATCTTTCCTCTCGCGATAAGCGATAAGGCGATAAGCGCCCAATAAGAGAGAGGAGCTGTAGATCTTCTCACACTAGCGAGAGCGAGTGGATGGATCGATAGAGCTACCTCCTGATTTGGATGATCTCCTGGTACGATGCCTGGTATTTTGGTCCGCGCTAGTAGCGTTTCGATTGGTCGCAGCATCCCTCAAAGGTAGCGGAAGGAGCGAGAGAAAGGATACACACTACGCTCGTCATCTTTCCTCTCGTATGATAAGAGCAGGCGATAAGCGCCCAATAAGAGAGAGGAGCTGTAGATCTTCTCACACTAGCGAGAGCGAGTGGATGGATCGATAGAGCTACCTCCTGATTTGGATGATCTCCTGTTACAATGCCTGGTATTTTGGTCTGCGCTAGTAGCGTTTCGATTGGTCGCAGCATCCCTCAAAGGTAGCGGAAGGAGCGAGAGAAAGGATACACACTACGCTCGTCATCTTTCCTCTCGTATGATAAGAGCAGGCGATAAGCGCCCAATAAGAGAGAGGAGCTGTAGATCTTCTCACACTAGCGAGAGCGAGTGGATGGATCGATAGAGCTACCTCCTGATTTGGATGATCTCCTGTTACAATGCCTGGTATTTTGGTCTGCGCTAGTAGCGTTTCGATTGGTCGCAGCATCCCTCAAAGGTAGCGGAAGGAGCGAGAGAAAGGATACACACTACGCTCGTCATCTTTCCTCTCGTATGATAAGAGCAGGCGATAAGCGCCCAATAAGAGAGAGGAGCTGTAGATCTTCTCACACTAGCGAGAGCGAGTGGATGGATCGATAGAGCTACCTCCTGATTTGGATGATCTCCTGTTACAATGCCTGGTATTTTGGTCCGCGCTAGTAGCGTTTCGATTGGTCGCAGCATCCCTCAAAGGTAGCGGAAGGAGCGAGAGAAAGGATACACACTACGCTCGTCATCTTTCCTCTCGCGATAAGCGATAAGGCGATAAGCGCCCAATAAGAGAGAGGAGCTGTAGATCTTCTCACACTAGCGAGAGCGAGTGGATGGATCGATAGAACTACCTCCTGATTTGGATGATCTCCTGTTACAATGCCTGGTATTTTGGTCCGCGCTAGTAGCGTTTCGATTGGTCGCAGCATCCCTCAAAGGTAGCGGAAGGAGCGAGAGAAAGGATACACACTACGCTCGTCATCTTTCCTCTCGCGATAAGCGATAAGGCGATAAGCGCCCAATAAGAGAGAGGAGCTGTAGATCTTCTCACACTAGCGAGAGCGAGTGGATGGATCGATAGAGCTACCTCCTGATTTGGATGATCTCCTGTTACAATGCCTGGTATTTTGGTCCGCGCTAGTAGCGTTTCGATTGGTCGCAGCATCCCTCAAAGGTAGCGGAAGGAGCGAGAGAAAGGATACACACTACGCTCGTCATCTTTCCTCTCGTATGATAAGAGTATGTGAACAGCGCCTGATACAAGAGAAAGTAAGCAATAGATCTTCTCACATTAGTGGTGAGAGTGTGGATCGATAGAGCTTAATGGATGGTTGGGAAGGGGGTGTCTTCAAACGTTACGATTTTTTACATGGGGGAGACATTTAACATTTGTTATGTAACGCAAATTAAGTTGGTTTATTTGTTTTTATTCGAATAACAAATGAGTAATATGTTAATGTTGATTCTTTTTTACTTCACCTTCGCAGTAATGCTGGCCTAAATTGGAGTTCGCTACTTTTTATGTACCGCGCAACCGAATATACCGTCATTGCTAGGGAATTTAATTACCACGGATGGACGGACGGAAAAAACTTACCATAGGATCGTCGTAATAAAGTTGCATTCCATTACTGCTACGATCGCAGTCACATGTATTCCATTGCAATGGCACACATTTGATCGTAGTGGCACACATGCGATTCGCAGGCGACGACAATCGATTCGAATTGCACGAGATTTGACTGTAACGCTGGAAACAAGTAATAGCAATCCAAATTTCTTTCCAATTAGTTTCGACCAGAATGGAAATGGAGTTAATGCAATTAGCTATTCTTTCGTCAGAGTTGATCATTGTTTATAATTTTATGGATCGAAAATGTAGCCAAAACTCCTGCAAACAGTACCGATGTTAGAAATCGAAGCAGTAAAATAAGTGCCGAACACGTTAAAGGTTTTTTGTGTTACTTTAGATGTTGCCAAAAAAATTAGTCTGACTTGCATTTCGAGATCGCTTCATCGTTTTAACATAGGTTTTTCTCCCTTTTTATCGATCTATTTTTCTCTGTAACAAATTCCAAAAAAATAGCCAAACAATTAGTCTCTTTATTCCACTGCTTCGTAGTAAATGTCGAACTTGCATTTCGAGATCGTTTTATCGTTTTAAAATAACTTTTTCTCAATTTTTATCGATCTATTTTTCTCTCTAACAAATTCCTAATGCGAATGTTCGAACGTGAACTGGTCGTTGGTCTTGGAGTTATTGAAATAAGCCTTCTCGTATCTAATTTATATTTCTTCCTAACTCATTATCTTTTGTGTCGTCAATATAAGTAAAAATGTTCAACCGCTCATACACTTTAAAATTACTTTATTTCACAAATTAAACATTGTACGGATCTTAAAACTAACACGTTTGACGCACACTGGACGATAACGACGTGGGAGCGCGCTCATGTTCGATCGGGTCGAAGGGCCAGGTGCAAGAGAGCGATCGACGGCACGAGCCCTTCGCTTCCGGGTAGAGCCGGAGGGAGCCGAACGCGTACGTCAGCACCCGTCATTTAGCGACAGGGCTGAGTAGCAAGGCTCTGCGCTCAGGGCCCAAAGTATCCACAACATTAACGTAACTTTACTCATAGTCTACTATATATCGTGCTTGCCTCTTTGATGCAGCATGCAAAATACATGCCTACTTCAACAGTTGAGATCCTTCTATCATGATGAGCTGATGCGGGCGTGCGTGCGTTTTCTGAAAATGTATGGAATTTGACACCCGCAGCGGATGACAGTTTGAAACCGCATGCGTCAGAATCAAACAGTTTTGATTTTTCCGCACGCACGCCCGCACGCCCGCAGTAGTGATTACCGCTACCTAATCGTTCAAATAGACATAGAGCAACAACAATAAGTTTTGCAAACAGAGCAACTTGTCTCGCGCGACATCTCTGCTTCATTCGAAACAATCGAATTATCCAGTTTTTTTACGAACCAACTTAATGCCAAACCCAAAAAATTACATTTGAACACATTTTAACTTATTTTTTCTGTTTTTAAACAAAAAAACGGCTGGTATTATTGAATCCGTTCGTAGCGGCGGCGTACGTCCCGACACTCATTTTCCTAACGTACTAGATGGTAGCTACAGTTATTTTCCGCGGCGTTGTAGGACCGGGCTCAAGAAATGTGTTGCCATCCCTAGAATTTCATGTGAGCGCCGTACGTTCCCGCTACGAACGGTTTCAATAATACCAGTCAAAGTCTTGAAAGCCTGTATAGGCCGGCATGCAGAGTGAAATTTTGCATCGCAATTCATCGAATAACAGCTACTTGAGCTAATTGAGCTACTTTTTGTCGCCCGAGACGTTGTTAGCGTTTGATAGTTATCAATTGGTATATTACACTGCTTATAGACGACCCAACAAATCGTCCGTGACAATTTTTGGCGACACTTTCCATCTGTCAAACCGTCTACGTTTAAGCACAATAGTATGGCTAACTTCGATTGTTTTGTCGCGAAACGCGAGCGCTGCGTTTCTGTGTACATTTCACAAAACCCGCGACAATCACGGTTGCCCTTGATTTTGTTCTAACACTGTGAAGTGTTATTAGCACAAAGCGCTCGCAGAAAATTTGTCGCAGTAAGTTGGTCGTCTAGAAGCAGTGTTACGTAATTAATGGATGACGCCTTAGTCCTGTTTTTAGAACAATTTTTTTAATTCTACTACAGATGGAACAGCTAGACCAAATCGGTATTATTGCAGTCATTAGATATTAAATCTGTTTTGTATGTGTTGTGTATTGATGTAACTACTCGATAGAGCGTGATATTTTCGTAAGCTTCAAAACACCATGATATTTTGCAAAATGTGACCTGTTTGTAGTGCTTACACATCGATAATTCACAGTTGAGAATGAGCGATCACAACCGGTGGATCATCATGTTGCCGCTTTCCCTTTTGATGATACTCACGCTTTTAAAAGATGTTCGAGGCTTCGACCTATCTGATATGATGAAGGTATGAATATTTGGTTTACTCTATCCGACGGTAGTTCTAATTCGATTGTTTTTACTGCTTCTGATTTAGCAACTTACTGATTATTTTCAACGTTTTTTCAACACAACCATGCTACCGATGATTCGAAGATATGAACGACCGACCGAAAATCCACTTGCAGAATGGATTTAAATCACAAAACGTGTGTATTTTTTGTAAGGTCAGTGGTTTAAGCATGCAGATGGTGATAAGGTACGTTCCTGCTCCTCTAAGTGTGGTAATACGTACGCCAGGTTAGCCAAGGACCGTCTGAGATGCCGTCTCAAAGAGTATCGATACAACGCTCCGATAGTGTTCTGAAAAAGAAAAAGCCAAATCATAATTTGGACAATCGGTATTTACTGCTTGATTTTGAAGATGAATAAAATGTATTAGTCTGAAAATCGTTCAAATGTCTGCTTTGATCTACTTGTCGTTTTAAAAATTACCACAATATGTAGTTTTGATTGTAAAACTATCGCATTAGCAATTTTAAAACAAACAAAAAATTACCTGAAATAGCAATGAGTCGTGTAACAACAATATTTTTAATGTTAATCCATTTGCATTGATTCTATTTGAAGGGCTAGCAGCTTTAACGCGCAACAATGAAAATAGATCTAAACGTCGTGAATCGAAATCACTTGGTTGCCGTTTTTGACATGGTGCATAAAGATCACTGGTAAAGCGTATTTCAATGCGAAACTGCGGTGTGCTATCCTTACTCATCGTTTCCAAAGCAGCATATTGACCTTGCTGGTGCTCAACAACAGCAAGCAGAAATATATTTGTGTCTGAAGAATAAGAAGGAAAAAAGTTTAAACGCATACCAGCATAAACATTTAAGCAGATAAATTACAAACCTATTACAGTCTTATATATTTTGCCGATTCCAATGGGTTTGTGGTCTGTAGCGACGAAAGTTACGAATTTCATCCACTTCAGCATGCAAAAATAAGATACAAAATTGAATGTAATTGCCCATTGGCTGGACTAAATTGAAATTACCTTATTTGCAGTTTCTGTCATCATCACAAAATCGTACAATTTGGAGTGGTGCGATACATGATAGCTTTGATAGCACTCTACTGCATACATGCTAGGTATTTCAGAAATGGGTGCATAATGCAGCATAAGCATAACACTAGCTACTCCAATAATTATTTTAAATGCTAAAGACGTAATTGTATGTTTTGCCATTTTCACGATCGTCTAGGTTCAAACAAATGGTTTAACTCTGTTTTATTTTTTTACGTTGTTACAATCACACAGCAATTAAATTTCCAGTTAACTATCGTATTATAATTAAAGAACAATGTACGTAGCGCACTCGCTTCCAAACTAGCCTACAGTTCGTCAAACTTACAACTGAAGTGACGTATCGCTCAAGTCATGCCTGGAATGAAACCTTTCAATGGCAGCAGAAATCGATTTCGATGGTTTTGTTTTTGAAATGGTCTGTATACTCATACACATCGGTCAACAGCAACATAAACTTTTTAATTAAATCAAGTTTTACACATAATGTGATAGTTTTGTTATTGCTATTAGTCGGTTGTACAGGTAGGAGACATCGATAGCAATCAACGCTTACAGTATGGCACGCAAATAGATAATTTTGCGTGTAACCGGTATCACCTGGCGCTTATCACAATGCCAGAACAGAAGATGAAACGGTATCTTGGGCGCCGTTGTAACGGGTTTTAAATTCAATTTGTTCTATTGTCTGCTAGAACAGCACAAAAGGACATCCTTTTCGTCCTATTTGTGTACTGTTTTCGCTACAAGATGACATGCTTTCGATTTTCTTAAGTATTATAACAGCTGGCTGCTACCTTTCTGTGTCTTCTCAACTTCAGCTGCGACGCAATTTTCGCTCAATTCAACGGCGTGCAGAAGATGCATAGCTAGGAAATGGCTGAAACCATTGGCGCATTTTTCATTTCTTATAGGGTGCATAATCCGTTGTTTTTTTTTACCTTCCTACTATTGCCGAAAAGTTGGGCAAGCCGAGGTCCGTATGCAACCCCTATTTCTTAAAATTTACCTTTTCCCATAACACAACAAACCAAGACATCTACCGTGACTGGTTTTCGTTCCCTTATGCATTATATTCACAAAACTAGGGAAGAAAGTAAGGACAATGCGGATGGTTCAATTGTCTTCCAACTGCATCAACTAGTCCGGGATTGTACCGTTCTGTCACATAAGAGGGGTTGCTAGCACTACATATCAAGTAATATAGAGCAACTATCAAAGCCCATTTTAGCACATTCATGTTTCTAAATTACGTACCAATGTGCAAGTACTGTGTAAAATAACATAAGTAAAATAAATTATTTATTCTTATATACTTGTTATTCGGTATAATTTGACTACCATGTACTATAATCGAGCATATGGGGTATGACTTTAATACATAGGATATGCTAGTACGTACTATCATTCGTCGTAGTTGAAGACACAGTGTCAATTAAGGTAGGGGAAAGTTTTCCCAGGATTTTGTATGATATTTTTTCAAAAATAAAAAGACCCTTCGGGACTATTCCCCTCTTAAATCAACTGCGTAACGCATCATTCGGCCCTACACCGTGGATTCTTAGCTCCCTTAAAAGGACATTTACCTTACCATATTCTTTATCCCGGCATTGGGCAAGGGCAACGGAACGCATGAATACTCACCTGGTTTTCTTTTGATGCAGAAAAACGTTTCGGTACGTTATGATATGCTCTCAATGTTGTTATGCACAAAACAAAAAAAGAAAAAAGTTTTACAGGGGTCTTAAATCTGGGCATCAAGGAGCGTATGCACCATGGTGGTAGTAAGATAATGGTGGTGTGAAATCATTTTTCCCATGCCGGTACCATCGCAAGGAGAAATAACTGCACATTTGATAGTGGAGGGGTGTGCGTTGCGTAGAGTTAAACGTATATAAACCCCGTACACCTAGAAAACATCACCCATAACCGTTTGTATCATCGAACCGGGCAGATCTGCTTTCGTATAAAGTGCCAAACTTTGCAACGCAGTCTTCACTGGCTCGACTCAGGGCGCAAAACCTGGTCGAGCCAGGATTCGAACAGAAAGCGAAATGTGTGATACAGCAGTGATGTAATTCCAAGTTGTAAATGAAAGCTTCAATTACTGTGTTGTTGGCTAAAACATTGTTGTTGAAAATCAATTGCTAGAATATTGCTGTTCATTCAGTAATGTGTGATAAAAACTGTTTAACTAAACTTGTAACACCTGTGGCTACAACAAAGGAAGAGGTAAGCGTGGATTATTTATCTATATTATAACTTGTGGTTTGATAATGTAGATGTTGTAAAATGCGTCTGTGATTCGTGAGTCAGTGTATCAGTCAGTCAGTGATTCGGCAGTCTATTAGACTATTAGATGACGCATTTTCCATTCCAAAACGAAATCCAGTATAAAAACCAGAGTAGGAATCTTAGCAAAACGTTAGCGTGGATTATTTATCCATATTATAACTTGTGGTTTGGTAATGTGGATGTTGTAAAATTCGTCTATGATTCGTGAGTCAGTGTATCAGTCAATCAGTGATTCGGCAGTCTATTAGACTATTAGATGACGCATTTTCCATTCCAAAACGAAATCCAGTCTAGAAACCAGAGTAGAAATATTATCAAACCTCCTTTTGGATATAAATGACCGATTTATTCAAGTGCTATCTCGCCTCTCGATCGGTTGATCCAGCCTCCTAGGTCAAGGAGGCGATCCAAAACGTGATTTGAGCTAATTACGGATCTTTTTTTTAGCTCTTACCAAAATCGCTAAAACAAGTTCACTTTTAATGCATACAATGTTGCCTGATATTAAAACCGCGCTTTCTATAAAACATGTTTCCGTTGCATTTACTTTGGAAAAATTAATTTAGATATCTATTTTTTTATTTTCATAAACCACGGATGATTGTAACATGAAACAATATTGCATGAAATCACAGACATAATTAAACTTTAAATTGCTATTATAAACATTACTAAAATGAAAATATGTTGAAATTAATCATAACGATACGGAACCTTTTTTCAATTTTAGAATCGTTTACGCTATTCACTCACAAATGAAGATGCATTCTGCTATTGCAATTGGAGATCATCACACTGAAAGGAGAGTAAAGATAACACTGATTGCATCGCTATGGAGTACTATTTTTCTGAAGAATACATTTCTATGATTGGACTGGAGAGACTTTGATAAATCGTAAATATGACGTCAACATCATCAACTGTAAACTGCTAGCTCCAACAAAAAAAAACCCTAATTGTTGAGCTCAACTGCTGTACAACAGAATCTGCCATGATTAAGATGTTAGAGAAATCATAACATGAAGAGATTCTGCTTAGGACGACAAACTTCAAGCCTGAACCATGGAAGCTGAAAAATGGATACATAAAGCAGATACAACAAACCACATTGGACGCTGGACGATTGCACGCTGTTGGCTATTTACACTCTCCGTACATTATAAACTGTTCATAATCAGCATTAACATAACCATTACTGGTATTTCAGTTCCCAAATGCATCATTTCACCGTTTTTATATCGCACTACAAACAATAGTCTGTTCTGCTGTTACGTTTCGTTTGCTAACGTGTGCCTTTTGATTTTCATACAAAAGTATAGCGGCATAGTTGAGTAGGGTGTTTTTGACCTTCATGTCCATTTTTGAACTTCAATTTTATTTTGAGATTGTTTTGTTCCTCGTTGGCTTTTTCTAACTGTTGCATCGTTAAGTTTGATGTTTGAACAATTTGTTAAGTTTCGTGTTATTACAATGAGTTACGCGTGATAGTGTCATCAACCTACAGCGAACATTTTGCTTTTTCATTTTTAGTACATTAAAAATGAAAAACCAATTATTGTTCCTGTCAGTTCGAAAACAGTTTTGCATAACACTTGTTATAATACAGTCAGAATAATTGAAGAAAAGGTTTCTACAAAAATGTTAAGGTGAATTCGACACATTATGATCGTTTAGCAACAATCTGATACGCAGATTGTTTTGTTGTTATTTTTTTGTTATTTATTATTGTTTTCTATTATTGTTACATTCTTCAATGTTAATATTACACATCTTTCAGTTACCGTTAGCTCTATTAAAGCTGTAGTGTTTTGCTGAATACAGTATATTGCAAAGCCAACACTGTTTGTTATCCTTCATACAGCATTGTTTAAGGCCTGTTTTTGATGCTGTTGATGTACCTGCTTTTGTTTTCTTTTTCATTTGTGCTTATCGTTTGTTTTTGTTACTTTTCACAATGTTAATCAATGTTGGATTTTGCAGTTCTGAATTACGGAAAGTGTTTTAATGTTTAAAATGTTTTCATTTTGGTTCTTGTTACTAATTCTCATGGACTAATGTTGGTCAAAAAAACTTGCCTCAGTACTATGCTTTCAAGTTGATCTAAATTACATTACCTTTTCAGTTTACTTACTTCGGCATACATATTTCCTTATCTTTTATTGTGCGATAATTGTGATAAATTATACATCCATGCGTTTGAAATAGCCCAAGCAATCATTACGTTTATCAATACAACAAAGCGTTAATTTCTTTCTCCTGGCACAATCATATGATATTATCAGTATCCTGCATACGTAATAATATAGTATAGCGCAAACAAATTGTTGTGACATAAAAATTTTATCATCTGTTGACTAGTTTTAAGAAGATAGTGTGAACAAAACAAGGAGATTCTTGGTGTGCCATATACCGTAACACCGGAACATGGATGCAAGTTAATAATAAAAAAAAACCCAGAAAAACAAAACTTATTGATCTTTAAAACCCAGGTGAAAATAGTAATGTTAATCAATTAATACACAGCATAGCTTTAGGCAATTTTCTTCTTCGAAGCTATAATTTGATTTTCATAATCGAGAAACATTAACAGTTTAAATTTAAAACATTGAAAACACTCAAATCATGTATTCACGACACATTCCAATGTTTATGTTGTGTATTAAATTATGTGTCTTTGGTTAGATAGTATGACCAATCAGTTCAAATTATTAATCATACTGTTTCTAACGTAATAATAAGCATGCTCAATTTTATGTTTAAATAACCTGTGTCTATGTGTATAATGACGCCAAAGTAAATGAAAGAAATGAAAACACCGTAATGCGCAAACGCTAGAACTGACATTAAGCTCTATCGGTTTGGCAGTTCCGCCAGCCTATAGCAAATTACAAACAATGCAAAGAGAAACTAGCATTGGAACATCTTTTTATGTAGCCGTATTATCACTAATTTAATTCATCTAAACCTTAGTGCCATATAGCAAACTGAACTAAATTAGAGCTGCTGGAATGATAAAGTGTTTGTGATGCTAAATGTTTCTCTGAATTATTTTGTGTGCGTATGTGCATGTGAGTTTGTACGGTGTTAATTTTTTTTTATTCACTTACCAGAGTATCAACAGCTGACAATGACAGAGAAAATAAACCATTATTTGCCGAGTCTCTATGTAAAGAAAATAAACATAGCATAATATGACATCAGAATGATTCAAGCAACTAAAGTCTAAAATGATGTGATCGAGTTGATACCAACTATCACCACAATGTAAGTAACAAACTACAACATATCGCAGGGATTTGGGACATATTTACAAATCAATCTAAAATAAAGTGTTACGCGGACCCGAGTCAGTATTTTATCATCCGTCTGGTCATATTTTTAACTTGTGTTAACTATTAAGCCAACATATTGTGTGAGAAATGTCTCTAATTGTAATGTTGCATCGTAGGCCATATAAACATTCGTAACAATTACTATATACCAAAGACGAAACAGCTTGCAGCTGATGGCAAATCACAGATCGACACAGGCATTGCGCCGTGTTTTACGTATTGCATACATTTTGGCGTTTCAAATGCTATGCGTATGCTATTCCATAACGCTTAAAAATACAGTTATTTTTTTTAAGTACTAAAATGAGTGCAGATGAATTTTTCAACTTGGAAAACCCCAAATTAAAAACTACATTACATAATGAACACCGCGATTTACATCTAACAGTTCAACAACCTTTTTATGGAGGTAACTCATATAATTCAATAATCTGTATAATTTTATATTTAATTCAAAATTAAACATCAGAAGAATATGTTATTTGTAACTGTATTTTTCTCACAATGTAATGATGAAGCTATATTTTTGCAATTAAATATGAGGCTTGCCTGTTATCCCATACTCTACATGATGTGTTCGGTCACTCGTGAACACGTTTGTATGGGTTGCGTACAACTACGAACAAAAAATAGATAGAAAACAAGACCGCTCGAGAAACTTAACGCCCATTTCTATTAGTTGTCTCATTATTGCAGTGCTACTGATTGGAAAGAGATCGTCCATTCAGAACCATTTTGTACCAACAACACCATGTTGAAATTTTGTAAACTACATAAGTTTAAAACGTCTTCCTCGAAACGAAGTGACCTTGGTGAAAGTGAAAGTGTGCAAGAAACCCTTTTATCATTTGTGCGACAATATTCAACGCGGTTTAGAAGGGGTTCTAGGGCTAATAATGGTGTAAAATCTTTTCGTTTTCAAAATCTTTCATCAACCTCGAGGTAAACAATTGAAAAGAAAGCTCATCGGTTTTTAAACATGTTTTTAAGTTTTCTGTTGTCGTTCACAGTGCCTCACATGTTCAACATACTGTGATGTCAGGTAAATAATTACCTTTGCGTGTTCCTTAAATATAAACCACGCTACTTTTTAAGAAGTTATTTGATTTTAAAACAATTGTACCATTGAATTAAATATCAGAAGTACACACATTTCCTCTTTAATCACAGTTTCTTCTACTTATTCATGCCTTTTGATAATACGGCTTTCGTTCAAAACCAAAGCTCGATCGATCATGCGTATCATCTTATGAAATGAAGGACAGATCAAGCAGCTTTGTTATGGTGTCTGTGCGCAATAATACTAAGAAAACGGAGAGAATAAAATCCATCACAAAAAAGGAGAGTGAAATACAGTAAGAGAGAGAAAGAGAGAGAGATAGACAGACAAAGAGAGAGAGAGAGAGAGAGAGAGAGAGATAGAGAGAGAGAGAAGAAATATACAGAAATACATGAAATTAAAATGAGCGAGATAGAAGATAAACAAAGAAAGTAAGATACTTTTTCTAGAGCGACTACCATTAATTTCGATTGTTTTGTCGTTCTTGTGTACAATTAGGTGTTCTGCATTGTTTTATGCTTATGAACAAACGGAAACAATCTGCTTCCCAGGGCTTCTCCTTCGTTACTCTCTGAAGACAACAATCATGGAAGAGACGGTCCTAGGTTTAAGAATTAGTGTCGCCAACAGTGTGTCACGAAACAGAGAAACTGTGCCACAATTTCATTGAAAGTGTGGCCTTCGAGCAGTACGGTACGTCATTTGCTGTCTTGGATGTAACACTTTTATTCGCTACATGTGTTGTTTTGTTTCGGTATCACTGTTAATGTCGAAGGGAATTGATTTTAGTTATTTATTATACTAATATTTGAATCATAACACTAAATATGAAGTTAAAATGTCCTTCGCCGTTGTGTATAACCTCGGAGTCAGATAATGCATTTCGAAAACGCTTGGAAGCTTGCAACTGCATGAGCATTGGGAAGAAGAAATATAGTGAAAGTTATAGTGCCACGAAAGATAGTGCATTTGAAAATGTTAAATGTGATACGTGCAAGAAACAAACCAGGAATAGATCGGTCGCATTTTTGAAGCGAATTGGCAACAATATGCTGCTCCATCTCAGCACAGGAGCTAACTCGAAAACTTCAAACACCACAGACCATCAGGTTTATCGTGCTTTTGATGAGGACCGTTACATGCCACCTTCGTTGTACCGAGTTGTTACAAACCTCTCACCGCCATTGATGGCTACTTCGACAGATGACACCATCACCACCCTTGAAAGTGATGCCAGAAACAACAGCGGTGATCTACGTGCTTTCTCAGTGGCCCTAGGCTCAACTTCTGAGTTACACGGCGATCGCAATCGATGCATCTACCGATCTTTTCACCAATATGTCTTCACGCCACAGACTCACGTTGGAAATGGAAAATATACTATCGAGCGGAAGCATAAAGTGAAGAAACGTGATCGTCTCCAAATGCAGAGTCAGCAGGAATCACAGCAGACCAATAAGGAATTCCGCAAAGGTCCGCAGAAGCAAATGAAGCCTGAATCTAAAACACAACGTGAATCGTTTGCGACGAATAGTGACATACGCACGGGTAAGGCATGCATAATAGTCAACAAAAACTTTCACATCATCTATCAAGATAAACAATAATATGCGGCGACAAATGTAGCAAAACACCTTTGATCTAGTGTTGACTTCGTCGAGCAGTCTAAAATTTAATGTAAGGATGGTTCTATATACGCAATTGACAATTGCAGGCTGTCAAAAAAAACATCATTTTAGATGTTTTAACTATAACATATATTTAAAAGACTATTATATCACTAACAATGCCAATTAACATTTTTTGGATAATTTAATATAATGCAAACTTGGTTTTCGGCAAATGCAAAACAGACTGAATAATGCCACATAGCAATATGCGGAGGTAATACATAATCGAAAACGTTTCTTCGACTTTGCTACAAACAAAAAATAACAATGGTTTATGAGTCCGCTTCAAAGCACTAACATAGCGTACCAATGAAAACACAATAAAGGGTGGCTGAAAATTGCAAATGAAACACACCTGCATAACACAGCATTTGGAAATAACCAAGCCTCTTCCTTCAATCTCATTTCATTTAATGGAGGTTAATATTAGTAAATATTTATTTACCATAACTTGAAAGGCTTAAAGTTTTTCTTCTTTTTAAAAACATTAATCAACGTGAAGATACGAAGATCATCTAGATCATCTTGATTTATTTGCAATACTCTGATTGTCGCCTAAGTAACTTAAAAACTATCCATGATAAAAAGTAGCTAATTTGTGACGATTGACAGTGTCAATAGAATGATTAACATCAAATGACAAGGATGACAAGTTGAATCTTGGAGCCATGAAAAAACAAAGGTTCATTGGAGTTATACTGTCGCCTTCTTAAATCAATACTTTAGAGTTCCTAATATCTAATATCATAGTTGATAAATCGATATTCAGAAAAGAAAAAGAAACGATTGGTATGATTCAGTTTTAAAATTATGACATGCCTGTATAGTATATTTATATTGCCTTAAAAAAGTGTTTGAATAATGTGTCAATTGTTAACCATTTACCTAGAAAGAGTTGTGTTACTATTTTTCTTGCATAAAAGATAGAGCACACCCAACTCCCAACCCAACACAGGTGCAAAAGCGGAAGTTGATCTTTTGTGTATGTTAATCGATAGTTCCGGCCCTGTCCTCATCCCTTTTCAGTGATCAGAACATCACAATCATGCAGTACAATAGTACACTCCCGATATCCGGGGTAAAGAATGAAACGCATACAACGGAATGAACAAAATCGATTTTCAAGGTATTTTTTCATTCTATCTTTATCTAACACCAGAATCTGCCAGCTATGCTGCTCCCATTGGCCCTCAAGTTACAAAATTCCATAATGGACTTCACTCAACCTGGGAGTCAATGCGAGTAGCAGTATACGCAGATACATGGTTGCCAATTCGCATAACTAGTTGAACTGCATTGAAGTGTAACGAATGGCGACGAAAATAACAATAACAAAAAAACGACACACAATGCAAAGTTTAGATGGAAAACGATCGTGTTCGTGGAACTGTGGTGAGGTTTAAGTAGTACTTGTTATTAAAACTGGCCTTTTAATCGAAAAAACAGGCCTGATGTTACTTTTTTCTAAATTGAATTAATTTTTTGTCGAAATAAATCATTCCAGAATATAAATCATTTGATTTATTATGTCAACATAATAAATTTAGAATAACATAAATTATTTTGCTTTTACAATTCAATAAGGCCTACATAAGTTGTCAAGCGTATATGTTCTGACTGGTGATATAGACTCATTTGTGCCCTCTCTTTCCTATACTTACTGTTCATGCTGTTCATTGATCCGAATCCAGGGTAAGTCGGGTACGGTTGATTGCGTATGCAATTTATAAATGCGGCAGATGATTGTTCCAAAATTCCAGACTGCTAGAGGAATATGTTTAAACACATGTATTGGAATATGATAGAAAAATTTGTTTCATATACCTTCGTATTGCGATGATTCTTTTCAATACTTTGGACCTTTATATAAATAGTGAATTAATTTACGCATGCGATACACGATCAGACCAGATAAAACGAAAAAGTAAAAATATGTCTGCATCGATGGTCTGTGAGATTATTCAGCGTCGTTACAAACTAGTTACACATCATTTTGTTAAGCTGCCTCTTAGACGCATTTTTATGCCATTTAACCCAGTTGGAATTCGATATCTGTCAGACTATTTTGGAGCCAATGCCTCGATACCTTAGACCATCTATTAGGTCGGCCGAGCACAAACATCAATGATCTCACAGAGTCTAAATACTCAATTTTAGACCACACCCTTCTTGATTAACACAATACTAGTAGCTCATCTTCATTGTCCTCCCTCGTACACTTTTCCGGCATCAATCATTTGCTTGAACGAATGATCAAGTGCTGGGGCTCCACTTCTCATCTCTGTTTGGTTGTACTGCTCTATTGTCACTCGAACCCAATGTACCCCACCTTTGAAACGGAACCTTCGAAACACCCTGAACAAAGTCAGCGGTCAAACGAAATGGAAATGAAAACAAACACACAACGGAACTGTTAAAAGTATTGTCTACCATTATTTCAAACACATGCGTAAAAGTGTGTTAGGTTCGTACGATCGAAGCTCGACCGTTCGGAGTGGCGCACCCGAGAGAAGAGATTCCATTCTCAGCAACCAGTACTCCGCTGCTCTCGGCGTTTTGGCGTTTAAACGCTGCACTGCAGCGTATTGATGTTGCATGCGTGTGTGCGTCCACTTAATTAACATCATCACGGCAATCACACCATGCTCTTTCAGCTAGGCTCTTTTGCCTTTGTCGACACTGCATTACTGTGACCGAAGCATAACTTTTTAACTCCAGCAAGCAGATCCCGCTAGTCTGCCGCGTTTACGGAGATCGCGCATACATTCAAGTAACTATTTAGTCATTTTCGGTTGTATCAGAAGAACAACAACCGATCCCAAAAGCTGAAATAGATATTACAAATAGATACCCGGATGTAAACGATGTGCATAAGTACTATTTTTTAATGATTATACTAAACTAAAAAGGTTTATAATATTATAAATTATATTAGAGGTGTTTTGTTTCAAATAAGTACTAGCCATTTACAACATCCGTTCAAAACAAGTTCTTTTGTATTACCGAGAACATTTCTATAGTAATGCTTTGATATGTGGCTTATGTATTGGTGTACAAAAATTTGACGAAGCCTCCACTGCAAAGTCATTAACAATCACTGGTAACCCTGTGTGAATGTGCGCGATAGAGCGCGGCTCGCGCGTTCTGTGCACGCTGTATCCCTTCCTAAGCCAACTGAACCCGAATCGGTCAAACCACTGGGGGAGCAGAGTAACGAGCCTCGAAGAAGGGATGGGATGGTGGTAGAGCGACAACAACAAACAGCAGCATTCAACACAGAGAGACCGTGCCATCTAGCACCACATCGCGATCGGCGTGCCTCGACGACGATGATGTCGACGATGAAACCAGTCGCGCACAGTATCGCGTTACAGCTTGAACGATAAAGTTCAAACCGTCCGTCCAATACCGCCGAGAGTGTGCTGTGCGGTGTTTCGTCCGTCGAACGCGAAAGTGCGACCCACTAATTCCAGTTATGTTGCAAGTGATTTCCTAAGCATAACATTAACGTGTCCATCAGAGCACCACAACGACATCGGAATCAGTGTACTATAGCATGCATAGTAATCCATAGCTCCTACCGAACTATTTGCTGTGATTAACGGAACTGAGCATTCCAGAATACACATTTACTCTGGTTTTGCATACACGGCTGTGTTTCGTTCTCACAGTGTTTCTACGATCGTACATACTCGAGCAAGGCTGATTCACAGCATCGTGAAACACAGATCTCATCGTTTCCGGCACGACATTACTAGGTAGTTCTTGTTCATCTTCTTTTGCGAAACGACCCGATCACCATGTCTACCGTGTATACAGGGTCACTAATGTAGTTTTACCACGTAGCAGAATAGTCAGAGGCACAGACTCTCTACGGTTGGTTGTTGTATTTTTAATTGTCTATGCTTCTATAATTGAAAAATGGACTAACTTGATCGATTTTAAATGTGTTTTTACTCCATTCGTGCTGCAATGTACACAATCATGGAACCGCGAGAGTTGATTTATATTAACAGTAACCTGGAGAAATATCGCACAAAAAACGAATATTTAAAACTTGAATTATTTAAACTAATTTGCATATTAGCATACAACCAAACAGTTTGTTTAAGAATGTATAATTCATAAGGAAGAGAGGTCGAAAACGTTATCGATGCCGGTTTACGTGCGGTGGACAGCGTTACCTTTACCATTTTGCGGTCTCCTGAAACCACTACTACCAAGCATGATCAAATACAGAATTCCATACCCGACTAGATATGTATCGGAAAATCTAAACCAATCACGGATAAAAGATGATGTTATTGGATTTGCAATTATGAAACAGTGATCATACATGGTATGTGTATGGATTATGAAACAAGTATCAGGACAAGTTTACGATTGTGAACCAACCACAAAAGCATGAACAGGTGCACAAGGCCAACACAAATCAGTAATTTGCTGTTCGGCGTTAGTGAGCATGTAATGATCGTCAACAAATGTCATTTGTGAATAATGGAACGAAAAGTTCTACAAAAGCTAGTGAGCCGTGAGTAAGAATTGTGAATAGCAAGAAGCAGTGTGTGTTCGAGTTTCATTAACTCCCCGTGTATGAAATTGCATAGCGAATTAGAGGGATACGAATCGTGGAGGAGGGATAGATATTTGAGTTTTATTTTGAAATTCAGTCATCAGTGTGTTAGTGTGTAAACAAAATCTTCTGATATTATGTCATATGAGACGTCCGACGCATTGGACATAGCAATACAATGGACAGATCGTTAAGCATAAGTTTAAATTTGCCGTTGTAAATTAATTATGCATGTTCGGAGAGCTGTTGACAGGTTCTCAACAATTGAATCTTCAAGCTTCTCTCGCAGTAATCAACAGCGAACGGCATTCCGTTGCTAAGTCGGCGAATGGTGATGTGAAAAACTTTGCTGAGTTGTGATTGACAAAAAAACGAAAATGGGCATTTTTTAGGATTCGTTGTGCTTGATAACTGCAATGTTTAACATAATACAGTGGTTCAGTTCACATTTGGTCAATAATTTCTTCTTAATAGAAGTATGAAATAATTTATAAATTGCATCAATCTTATAGATATGATATCGGTATGCAATGAAACCGATTCTACAAAAATATTAGAAATCATCTTACCGTTCATGTAGCATATACGCCTAAATGTAGGCTATATAAAACCAATCTTTGACACTGCAAAGCGGTACTCTCGTGATAAAACCAATCTTAAAATTTGTGAAATCAGCACGCTCTGAGTGAAATGCCAAATGCTTTAATTTAATATGTGGCATTAATTTGTGCTTTGTTTGTATAACAGATGCTCAAAGCCAGAATTATAACTTGTTTCAGGTACTCCATTAAACAGTCCAGAACTAAATATTCAACACACGAAATCTTTGGAGAAATTTCATTCAGGTATGTGTAGTTTGTAAATAACTTTGATTTAGTAGTTCGCGAATAACTATATAAAAAGCACTAGCTTCACTTAAGTCATGCAAACTGCTCTTAAGCGATCGGACATAATATATTCCAAACGAATATGGTTATTATTTCTAAATAATCGATAAAACACTTTCGAAGCATAGCTCAAAACCAGATGGTAACATAACATACACTAAAGTAATAGATTTCAAGCTGTTATGCTCTTCAAATTCCCAATTTTAACTATCTCAACCCACTTGTGGTAAATTTAGAAGCCAGATTGTTTGTGCATGGGAAGACCGTCATTGTTGATGTTAAACAGAAATATGAGCATCTGTTATAGTATACTATAATGATTGCGACTTACACCTCTTATCAAAAGTACACGCCACACTGTGTTACCTCTGCTTAGATGTATTGTGAAAACGTGTCCCGGCATTGCTGGTCAACTTTATAATTCCCGTTCTATTCTCCAACGTTGGAGAGAAACGCACATCCAATGAACGTATGAGTGTCAGTGAAACGGTGTAAACCCTTATCAGTAATTTTGATAACAGCCTGAAATGGGTAAACTTGTATATTCTAAGCGAAGTTTTCAACAGTGAAAAAGGCAGACCCAGGCCTATTTGTTGATGAAAAAAGTTAAGCTCCGAACCGTAAAGTCCCTGTGAATGTGTATATTTTTCTTGGCCATATAGTTCCTTTTCAAAGTAGTGCTGTTTTGATTTAATAAAATACGTGCTAACAAAATTTCTATAAAACAACGTGCCTCCACAAACTGAGTTTGAGCTAATAAAGCACGAGGGAAGCAGCTTTTTAGCCACATACGTCATCCCATCTTGCGTTCCATTGCACAGAAGAGCCAATCTTTTCGCGGTGGTGCGATGGCAATATGCATCAAAAAAGGAAATTTGAAACGAGAAAAAACACCCCTTTAGCATTCTATCGCTCCATTTCTCATTCACTCGAAAACGGCCTATCCAAATCAGATGGCTGCAGAGTGCACACGGGACATAAACACTCGACGTTTGCGTTTGCCAAGATTCGGCAGCATTCTCTTAGTTTTAGCCGGCGTCAGGCACGATACTATTTAAAAGTGAAATTATACATTTCAACACCGTTCGTTGTTTGCTGAAGTGAAATGAGAAAGCTGTGGTAGTGCCATAATCAGTCTATGTGTGTTTTTCTATCGTTGCTTAAAGCACGTGAGCGCAATAGACGAATTTACGTAGCAAGCGTACAGTAAATATCTGTTTAAACAAATAATCATGATCATACACTTAACACAGTTTTGAATTTTTCGATCAGCTGTTCAAACGCTAGAACACAGTGGCACGGTCCAGATATCAGTACAGAGACGCAAGGAAAATATAAAGTGAGTCGCATAGTGATCCTCTGTTAGAACTGACTGCGCGTGGTGTTTTATGAAAACGAGCCGAGACACATTCCATTGCCGTGTTAGATTGGTTGAGTGCCAAATTACCTCTTTTGCATTCAATTCACGTCCCTACGTAAGCGCTAGAACCAAATAGGAGTGCCGGAAAACTGCGTTGGGATTTTATGTCTGAAACTGTTGTGCGTAGTGATTGCCATAAGCATATGTACGATTCTATACCGTGAACGAAAAGAATATTACGATGGCTCGCTATTTTGGGAGTGCATGCAAAGGCACGTTTGGTTTGATGCCATTGGTATATCAACAATATCAACGATGGTAATCGAATAGTGGTGTTAGTGAAAACATTGTGTAATTTTCAAAAATCGTAGCTTGTAGCATCTGTTACTAATTCGACAGCCTAACTAACTCTACAGCCAACACCATTTACGTTTGTTCGGTACGTTTCGCGGCGTTCTTGCATTCACGGTAGTGACATTGATAATGAGTGTCGGCAAAACACACTACCAAACCTATGTGGTGGTAGATTTGTGAACGATCGTGTGTTGGTTAAGTCGCGGATACGATAGGGTATAGATACGATAGCACTTACGCGCATGGCTGTATGCGAGTGCAGAATGCGATCGTGTGAGTAAGAAGAAGTGTCATTTTGAATCGGAAAACATGAGGTGTAGTTCGTGTATCAGTGGCAACAGAGGTAGTCAATCGAGTAGCGACTATGGATCAACATCAGCGGTGAAGGCGAATAGAACAGCTGATTTGGTACACAGCCACCAGAACATGGATCAACAACCGGATGGAGAGCATAGCCCCGAGTATAGGGTGGATTCGCCTTCCTCAAAACAAGAGTGCCTAAACGGAATGTCCACTGTTGCAGGTGATTATCGCCATCCATCGATAATAATCGAAGAGCTTGAGGATGTTTACGACGACGACAACGATAACGGTGCCGTTGCAGATAGGGAAAGAAACCCATCTACAATCTACCAACAGTACGAGGACAGTCATGATCCAACCGGTGATAATTTTATTCGTCTCTCAACACACCCTTCGCGGCTAGAAGTGATACAAGAAGAAGAAACCAGCGAATGCAGTGACAGTGAATATTCACACATTTTACCGGCAAACGATCACACAGTTCAACTAGCGCCTGTGAATAATTTAGTTGATGGAGCAGGTGGAGACGAAAACACTGCTGCGCACGTAACAACCAAATTCAGTCCGGCAAATGTACTGCGCGAGTTTATAAAACACCATCAACGGAGAAAGCGGCGACGTGATATTCCGCGCCAGGGCGCTTCAACTCGATTTCAGCAAAAAGAGCATCAGGTTGCAACAACGTGTATGTTAGTAGACACCAAGGAGAGCGACATGGCACCAGTGGAGTACAGAAGCATTTGCACCACGGAAACGGTCAATAATGAAATGATGCAGGCTGAAGTAATCAATATCGGTTCAAACTCAAGCAGTCTGGATGATCTTAGCGATTTAGACGCGGACAATCGGGAGAAAACACCTGCACACCTTGAACTAAAACTTGTCGATACACCCAGTTTTGAAGAATTTATCGATCATATAGATGCCGACGAACCAACTGATCCGCATATTTGTAAGGCAAATGAGTGTACGCAAAATCTTGCGATTTCAGGAGATCAGTGTTTACAGTACGATATTCTCAACCACAGTGGAGATTCTGCAACGCATGCGCAGGCTAGCAATTTTCAGCCAAACCAAATGCGCGAGTATGAAGACGCTATTCTTAATGATTCTACGTTAAGTGGTGGCGTTCGTGATGATCTGTGTGAGCTTCACAATGCTGAGAGAGCCAACCGGCAGGTCCATAACGTAGCGAAAGCGATGAGCGAGTATAGAAATACTCTAAAGAGCGGAGCATCCGATACAACCGTAGCAACTGAAAATTGGTCATCGCTCGGGGTTAGTAGCTCCTCTGTAGTAGTCGTTGATCGTGATCGCGCATCGGCTGTCCTCGGTAATAATCACAATGCCATTACGGATTTGAAGGATCCGCCATTCTCAGTGATCGATCGTGATCGTGCATCAAAGTTCGGCATCGATTCTACGGTGAATCATTGTGTTCGGGACGAGGAAACACCATCGCTAATCGAGAAAAACATGTACCCCTCGGAGGCAGACTCTACTGTTGAAACTGTTGTGAAAAAGGAAAATCAAACTGTTCAGACACCTACACCGCAACCCATTCCTGCGCCGCGAGTGGTGGCAAAACCGGCAATCCCGTTGCCTCCACCTCCGGTACACGAAAAGGCAAACGTGACTAATCTGGGTCAACTTTCGGCCGATTCAGCAGAAATCAACAGATCTGACACACCACCCCTTGCACAGTTAGTTCCGCTGACCGTAGAGGCGCTCTCGTCGAATTCGACCGGATCTTCTACCATTGGGCAAAATGCTCAAGCTCATAGTAGCGGTCATCCTAGTAAAAGTGATCATGCAAATGCTAATCAAACTAGTACGGAAGATTGTGTCGATGCAGTAGCATCACCTGAGCGGCAGACAATTTTGAAAAGCGCTTCGTGCGATGATCAAAGTGTTTTATTCAAATTAATACAAGAACAAGGAAGCACCGCGAGCTCATCGGAAAGACATCATCAAGAAAACGCAGAAAAACTCTGCAAAGTTTCCCCGGCAATCCATGCCCAGAGTGGTTGCACGGTAGCTGATTTGACACGAAACCAAGCGGCCCATGGGAACAACATCGACCGTGAACCAAAAATAGAACAGAGCGATGTAGATCACGGTGGACAGAATTCATGTGCCAGTTATGAAGAAACTATTGTTCGGTTGCCCTCAAATTCACAAAATACTAGTTATGAAACAGTTACTAATGGGAGTACCAATACGACTGGAACACACATATTTGTAAGCCAGCATAAAACTGTGCACAAAGATCAATCAAAATTTCCTAACCGGTGTGCAGAACCGTTAGAAATTGCAAATGATTCCTCCACCTCACCGCACCAACCGAAGGAAGTAAAGGTAGCCGATATGCGTACAGAGATCAGTTTCTTAAAAGATGCTGAATTACAGGAAGAATTTCGCAAACTGGAAATAGAAACGGCCAGATTTGAAAGAGAGCTGCAACAAATCACAGTACCCTCCCATGAGTCCAATCCACCAAGGAATGCTGAGCCCGGCAGAAAATATTTTGTCTCAAAACAGAGGGATTTTGCTATAGAAAGATCTAGCGTTGCCAATATCAATAATACGATGATGATAAGCACTGGGGTTGGTACTGATTCTGACAATCGACAAAAAGATGACAGTCTTAATACGATTGATCAACTTGAACAACATGATCTGCAAAGATCATTCATCAATAACCATCGCGCAAATAATGCTACCGTTGCATCCGGCCTTGGACCAATTCCTCCACCTCCACCACCACCTAACACTTTAACTGAACCCGCAACAAATAGCGAAGAAACGTTCACCAAAAAAGTCAAAGATCGTGTGCGAGAATTAATGGCATCGCAGGCCGCAGCTGAAGAAGCAAACCACGTCATCAAATTACGCGGCGGTGGATTTGCCAGCGCACCATCGACACCTACAGCAAGCCGGAAAAACATCGAAGCAGAGTTTAAAGCGTTTAGAGAAATCCGTCAACGCGAAGCGATCGCCGACAGGCAGCACTTTGAATCTACGACTACGCCCAACAACAACGTTTCGGCAAAACAACAACCTACTCATACCGGTGAGTCTGCGGAACGACGGGATCAAACTAACAGCGCAAGTAGGTCCTGGATGTCCGTTCTAGTCCCAATCACCGTTGGGATAGTTGTGTGGAGTGTCGTCCGTCTCATATCACCCTCTTTCCGCAAATGATCAGCAATGTCTTCCGTTTCATAATATCCTTTTTCCACAAGCATTCTGCAATATGTTTTGCTTTGTGTTTGAAATTTGTAACCTTTTTTGTGAACGGCTTTTATAGACACATAAGAATCCATTGTATTTTTTTGTTGTACTTTCCATACATAAAATACTCATTATATTGTTTTGTGCGTGAAGACTGGTCCTTATCATACGATATAAAAATGCTTTGTTCCCAATGATTCCCTAAAAACAATGACAGAAACTGTGAATGACTGTAAAATAATCACAATAAATAATTAGTGCGATTTAAATCCTACAACATTCCATATCTGTGCACCGACTATGTTGTATTATTTCCAAACTCATGTTTTAAACAAGGTCAAAGTAAACTCTACACGTTGATTTTCTATAAAATGAGGTTTTTATTGTTTCTATTTTTCTTTTCCAATTTTATGCGTTCCACTAGTGAGAAACTTTTCGCCGTCACGAATTCCTCTCGCAACGTCTAAAATATCATTTGTATCACGAAACAAACCCAATGATGCACCGGGAAAAGCCCGTGCAGGAGACCCATCAAATCACGACAATGAATCACATTTGGAAGATAATAATTCTACCGAAATCAAGGTTAATGTAGCGGCACTCATTGCTACACACCAGGAAAAGCAGCATCAAAGTATTGGTTCCACAACTGCAGCACAACCTTTAAAAGGTGCCTCTACTTACCAACGAGAACATGCCGATAACAACAGTATTGTTTCGGCACAAAAAGATGAAGCAACTTCCGAACCGATAGTTAGCGTCAGTGACAAGTGCCAACAGTTCGAACAGCGTATTAGAAAAAACTCTATTGATAGTAGTGTTAATACGATTACCCAGCGAAAACCCTACAACAGTTCTGCGTCATTGGACGAATCGCAGCCAAAACCCGGTACGACCAACAATGGTATCTATGGACAAGTTTATTGTGATGCTGTTAATGCTGATAATGGTTCTTTCTCGGGAGCCGACTTGCTGCATGAGATTGATCACGCACTAGTGCTTGCTAAAGATTTCTTATTTTCGCGCGGTATGTTTAATGTTTGTCCTTTTTCTCCCCCGCTAATGATTTGCATTTGTAAGGAACTGTATCCTTATACGCATTTGATGCCCTGTTGTCTTTCCCGACTAATACCTGATGATGTTGATTTACTGATGCATTTAAACAATGCTTGTGTTATGTAAAATTGAAGGATTTATTATGTAACTTTGTACTGTTGCTGTTTGCTGCTTCGTAATTGCGTGTACAGTTTGTGTTAAGAGGTAACATAATCCTGATTTCTCAACAGTCTAACATCTTTAACGCGACGATTATAACACTCACTAAGCCATGATAACTGTTGTAACGATATGTTCTTTTAGCCTTTGAGAAAATACTTTACATTCACCATTTGTTTGGTTTTGTTTATCATGTGCTACCACAACAACATTTGTTGTGCTTCATCGATGTGATGAGATTGACTGCTTAATGATGCAGTCAATTGATGGGAGTGCAAAAGTTCCGAAAGTTCAATCATCTGTATCTGCATAGTTGAATTTGGATTATTAGGATAATTGTCAAACCAATGCACTAAGACCAGATAACACACATGTTAAATCAAACGGCAATACTTTACTATTAAGTTTCGAACCTGTAATATTCTTACTGTAATAACCATAACAGTGAGAAAGACGAATGATGTGTGATTTTTGTATTTATCTTCTTGGAGCAACCACCTTTTCCACTGATCAATTGGATCAAGCCATTCAAAACATTGACGTAGTAGTTTTAGCGGCATACGATGAACGTGAGTGTGCAGTGCAGAGTATCAATCTTATCCGATACTGAACTGATGATGAAACGCAGACTCTAAAGTAGACGGTAGAAAGCAAAGGTAGAGCGCGGTACGTAGACATTATTATTTTTAGCCATTGATCGCAAATATACGCTCACATATTACGATACGAGTGACGGCGTACGGACGAGTGACGGCGTGAAAAAATGGTAAACAAGAGCTACTCTAATACCGTTATAACGAATACACCTTTTTCAAACCCTATACCACGCCAGTTGAACGGATCAAGAGAACAGAGATGATTCTTCACAATTAGATAGGAAGAAAGTATCTTTTTTTTGTAAACTATTGGCTTCGGTCCAACTGAGTAGACGAAAGCTATAACCGTTGTGCACTCAGCAATACCAAGTGCGCATGGTCAGTATGCATACACACACCAACGCAGGGTTATACTTAAAACGGAGAAAAGAAAATGTTGTGCCGGACGACAGCAGCGAGAGAAAACTCGTTCTAAACGATCGACGCGGGCGATGGTTCTTCACGCGTAGTCTGAGAAAAAGAGTCCAACCGAACAGTCATTTTTTTTGTAAATTTTCAAATCTTTTGCTGAAAGATCAGTGTAATCGTGTTATATGGCATGAGATGAAATGAGAAAATTCGCCATCACCATGTTGTGCCAATTTATGCATAGGATGTAGTTTCAATATAAAAACTTGCATACTTGCTTACTGATTGCAATAGATAGATACGATTTGATTACGGCAGTGAATTTGTTCATTACACGGCAACAATAATAGTGATTGCTTTCGTATTGTTAATCACAGTGAAAGGCACCACGTGAATTCTACAGTGCATTATTATACACATACTTGATCTTAATTTTATTAAATGAAAACAGCACTCATTAGTACATCGATCACATCGTGTTAAGTGACATCTACATATGTGCCAAGTGAATGCGTGTCGTGTGTATGATCCAGTGTATATCCCTGCTCTCTCACCTTCACTCTAGTTCTCTTTTTCTCTTTTTTTGTTTTTGAAACTGATCATTACATTTGTGTATCTATAATGTCGTTGTTATGTTGCAAACTTAAAGCCAACGTATTAAAGTTGAATTGACGAATTGCGATCGGCTTGCGATATAACGTAAACATACACACTCGTGCGGCAGACTACCAAAACGAAGTTGAAGATCCATTCAAGATCGTTAAGACGTCGAATATGGGTCAGGGTTAGTAGTCGAGTTTGTCTTTCAATTTCATGCATAGTCTTCCTTGGGAAGATTCTTATTGGAAAAAAAAACATATTTGGCTTAATCCTAGGGACAATCTGTTTAGCGCACAAATACATCTAAATCAGTAGCGATAGTTGTTTTGTACATCATAAACCATCATAAACGTTTAATATTATACGTTGCGAAACTAAACAGACATTAGCATATACTATAGCTATTACATGGTGGTCGATATGATTGCAGAGAGCGGAACAACGTTAACAATTGGCCCTAAATTTAAGGCAAAAACATCTAGCCTAGGTAAGTGAGGTTGTATGAATGCATAACCTAAGATACACAAAGTTCAAGGACTTTTTTTTGTTAAGATTTTTTGTAAAACTTATATTCCTAAAGATATCCTAATTTGATTTAGTGTTAATTTATACGTATTTTAAAAAAACATAAAATAAGATGTTAAAATCGTGATACATATCAGAATTTTTAATCATTTTAACACGTAATGTACGCTATTTTTACACAAAACAAGCATACATTCATACAAGCATTCATAGCCCGATCGCATATCAAAGACTTACGATACTGGCAGTGGTTAGTTCATCGTCTTTTCTCGTGCCTAATGATGTAATTTAAAGTCTCAGGCAGCGTAATCCAACACGAATGTTTACAATTGAAAATGAAAAACCTCAACAAATCAACACCCATCGATGTGCTGTCGTGCTCTCGCAAACTCTTGCCGTTCAGTTGCGAGGGTAAATGCTAAAAATTGAGTCCAGATGTTTACAGCTAGTTCATTTTTTCTGTATGTACTTATGGAAGTGTTCCATACAGTTCACATACAGGTTCAAGATACATGAGTCTTCTAGATAATGTAATACGCATTTTTGTATGCTTTGTTTTTTTTTCTTGTTACGTAATTATGATTTTGTTACGAACAAATTTCGAACACAAGACATACTGAAGAGAATTTGCGATTGATAACAGTGTTGAATGTAATCATGGTTCAGGCGACTCAAAATTGTAGATATATTTGTTGATATATAACTATACACGCATGGTTTAAAATTAATTATAAATATTCAAACAATATATTTATGTTTGTGGTGTACATAAACAATAATGCATATTTATTTCCAACTCATTCATGCTCATTCCACATAGAAAAAAAAAGTCGTCGCTCCAATTCAGATCTGGTTTGTCAAAAAATGACGAATTTATAAATAAAACTTGTATCCATCCTAGCGCGCAGTCCTAATTTTGTAATGCCACACGGTTTACCATAAGCAAACCACAATCGTGGGACGCAAGTCCGACCAACCTCTGTCTGAAAGCAGGCGTGGGAATAATATCCTCTGAATCACGCCCACATGGTTGTACGTTGTATTCGCTGCGGATGGAAAACGATGAACGACGATAGAAGAAAAACTCACAAAAACTTCTTTTTTTTTTCAAAAATGTCCTTGCTCATTGAGATACGATTAAGGAAATGTGTTAACAGTGCTGATAAAGATTAAATCAAAAGTTCTGAAATATATTGCTTTATACTCATAAATCACGCGCGATTTTGTATTCAACTACATATAACATTGTAATCGAAAGGCTTGCTGAAATGGTCTAATATTGGTGCAGTTCGTTTGATTATTTTAAACCATTCTACTGTTTTGCTTCTGTTTCTACTGTTCTACTGTTTTTAAAGGAGAATTTTTTATATCAATCGCTTATTCAATAATTATTAAACGACAACATTTACACAAATCATACATAAAACCCAATAAAATAATATAAATACTTCTAGCTAACGTGTATTATCTGGCTTATTGTATTATATGCCACGAATATGCTTTGATACTGATCTTGTTGTTATATTTAAATCATTGTTGCGTTTATATGTGTACTTGCTATGTACATTTCTGAAGTTTTGTTGAAAACTATCATAACTCATTTGAGATTGAATATTTCAGGCGTGTGGTCCCCCTTCAATCGATCTACAGAAGTCCTAACCAAGGAAGAACTTGCCGAACGATCGTCATCCAAGAACAAGTCTAACACATCACAACAATCTCCCGTTTGGACACCACGCAGCGCGCCCCCATCACCCGCAACGGAACGTCGCGAATTCCGTCCAATCGGGTTTGAATCGCCGAAACCAACACGGAGAACTTTAACCCCAAGTCCGGCTGATCCTTCGACCGTGGTAGCGCCCCCCTGGAACCAGCCCGGCTACAATCCCCCACTGCCCATTTCAGACAACTTCAAACCTTACCCAATTCAAAACTCCGCCTCAAACCCAACACTTGGGGCACCTGTTCGCTCGGCAAGCGCATCCACAACCTCACAAGGTCAGGCTACTCAAGTACGATTTCCACCCCAGCAAAAATCTACCATCTCACATGACCCAACGATAAATACACTTCTTAAATCGAAAGGTAAGAAATGTTCTATTAAAATTTGCGACGCGAACCTATGCAAGAGTGCAACCATCTCACCGGTTTGGTAGCACAATTCTCTCCAGATCTTACGGTTATTGTTTGATCTGCATTCTACAGTTGAGTGTGCGGGCAAACGGGTAATAACATTTAGGCACAATACATTGCTTTATCAATATCCGCACCAAGTGTGTTAACTAACGACTAACCAATAAGTTTCATATCTAGATGGAAAAACAGCGACTATAAAAGCATCTGAAACATCAGAGAGCCAGCAGAAAGGCTCAACTACTAGTATTATTCGCACCTCATCGTCTTTAATGACGAACTCCTCTCGACAGAGTAGCGCGGGCATCATAAATCCTACAGCTAATCAAAAGCCTTTAGTAGGTCAGTACTTGCATCAAAATGGAAGCCGCAAAAGTATTTGTAAACTAATTTCTGTCCTCAATGTTCAATAGGACAAAGATCGGAACAAGCTAGCACATCTTTGCAAGATAACAATTATTCCCAGGATCGCAAGATGCAACAGACAGCTCACAAGGTTGATGGCATCGGCCCTATTACCAGGGAAGGAATGCCACTCACGTTACGATCAGTAAGTTTCAAAGCATAGTGAAATGATCTTCAATCAATCAATCAACAGAAGTTTCAAAATGAGTAAAACGACCTAACTTGCTTTTAGGAAATTGATGAAGGCAATCGAGACAAATGGTATAAACAAATGTACCAAACGCTGCACAAAACCCAGGATGATGGTGAGTAATTGGGGTCTGCTTTGTTTATTGAAACAAAGAATCGAACAAAAACAAATAAACAGTGCATATTTCTATACTTTTTACACCACGCATTTTTCCCTTTTCAGCCGATTATGTTACCGTTCGATACAAAACTCGCAGAGGTGATAAGAGTCTGATTTATCTTCAGTTTCTACCGATTTACTTTAATCCTAACCATAAGATTACATATGCGCCATTTGCTCGTCTCCTTTTGTCATACATTTTGCACCCGTTTTATCGTATTCATATCATTATTATCAAGTTATATAAAATTATATCTGGGTACCTCCGTAACATCTAACCAGACATAGCAATTTTTTACAACACGTAACAACATTTTGCACTGAAACCAACGTTTTACATGGGAGCACGTGTTTGTGCCAGTTTGCTTTAGCTATATACTTAGCTAGTTCTGGTAGTGTATCACTGTTCTTAATCGTTTCAAATATGGTTTTAGGATATCCTTACAAATCTAGCGGCTATCAGTCGGAGCCGGAACCAAACTACGATTCGGACTACACCGTCAAGTATAGCACACTCGATCGTAGACGAACACCGATCGGGCTAAGTTCGACTAGCTACAGCAAGTAAGTAAAACAGACATTTGTTTATTACTCGATACTCTCCCATGATACTATCTATGCCCATCTGTTAACAGGTTCAACACACTGCAGAACAAACCCACAACACCTCAACAGTACCACCAACAGTCGATAAAGTCGGTACATTCTTCCTATAAAAATCAGCCAGGAAAAATTGAAGATTACATTCCGGGCCGCTCGTCAATCTCGGAAAAAGAATCTAAAGAGGTAATGTTGCATGCAGCATACGGATGGAATTGGTTACAAAAAAGGAGCAATCTTACAACTTGCAATTGCAATCGTACTCGCTACCATAAACTAAATAATTATAAACAATTCACTGATCACTTGCAGCAACTTATGAGCATAGCGACTGTAAAAAGGCGACACATTGTTCTACTATAACACCAGCTAAAAATGCTGAATCAATTTCCACTATGTATGTTCCTGCCACACGGTTAATCTATTCGATTATTTTACTCTTCTCATTTCACGAATGACATTCCCACTGTTAACGATCTTCCACCCCTATTATTGTGTAATCACGTGTGTAAAATGTATGCGCTCACCATACAAAACACAGTGGTGGGATGAAGTAATGGACATTTTTAACGGGGTACGGATCTTCTTCAAATTTGATCTTTAATCTACGTTTTACGCATTATTTTGGGTTGATTATCAATGTTTTGCTTACTTTTTAAAACTTACACGTAGAAGGCTCGTATTTTTACTGCACTTAGGATGATCCAAGAATCGATCGGTGCTTGTCCGTCTCCTATGGGATTTAATTTGTGCTAACATGTGATGTGTATGTAATCATGCAAAACTAGGTCACATAGCTCATGTGTATCTGATTCTTTAACACGATTGAATTTATTCGCTTGTACAAAATAAAATACAACTAGCAAACCTAACACCACCGCAAAACCGCACCGCATCATGTATGTGTAAATAATAGATACCATTTTTCTAACACGCCCTATACTACTCAAAGTTTAATGCTCACAATAGCCAATGAAACATTTCTTCAAAATAAATATTTGTCTACAAGTGAACATATAAAATTGGGACCGTTCATACAATAAGACACTTTTGCTGCTTCAAATTGCTATAGTTTATTTTATCCTTTACGGCGCAACTAATCCTTCAGACTATCAGCCAGCTTAGGATTTCTGTCCAATAACACTCCTTGAATTGTTCTTCTGCAGGCACTACCAACATAATAACGCTCGATTTTATGTCTTTTGCAGCAATTAGAGCATCAGAAACTGACGACTAGCAAGACATACACTGAAGGGAACTTATCAAGGTAAGAGTGCATCCGATAGCCCATGTTAAACAGAATTTGGAATTAAATACATATTGTTGTCACATAACGCAACGAGGTAGCCGACCACCAGTAAGTAACCGTGATTGTGTTAAGGTACACGAAGCAAAACCCGATTAGGGAGAGCGAAAAGGGTATATAATCGATCATAGTATTTAATTTGATTTAATGCAACATTCTTCTCGGTTCGGTAAATCTTATCTAGGTTTTCCAAGCATATTAACCTAAGATCCCTACATCTATTCAATCATTTCAGAGCACTGAAAGAGCAAGGGTACGAGAGTGATTCTACGCTGGTCTTTCGTAAACGAGATCCTCCCGCCAGTGCTGCATTGAGTCCAGTAGAGCAAAAGCAATACTATAAAAACATGCAAGCTGGGGGCGAAGTCCCACTACAAGGGTTTCGGAAACCTGCTCCAGAAAGGCCAAAAGGTAAGTCGTCATGCTATTGATCTACTATAGCACCCTACCACACCACCATACATGTCACTTTTCAAAACTACCATTAATATTTCCTGATCTATTCATTCACCTCTTCTTCATGTACTCACTAACACTGATACTAGATAACAATCTCATGACCAAGCTGTTGGCTTATTTTTCATGCGGGTCTCACATTGTCTTAAATGTGTGCAATAATTAGACTACATCAAGGACGGATCGGGTTTAGGGTGACGGTGGAGGGATTTTAGAGTATTACTTCTTCTACTTTACAACACAATATTGGTGATGGTGGGTACGTTAGTACAAATGGAGTAAATTTACCAACAAGCAAAGGCACCTATTTTTAACGCAAAATAAATATATTACTTTAAAGTTAATGTGTGACCATTTTTACAACACAGTTTGATGCACATGAAAAATGTACCAGTTTAGCAAACGGTTCAACCAGCATCGCGTGGAACACAAAAGTGTGAGTGTGGCAAGAGCACTGCTGCTGATTATAGAATTGATCCTACGCACACCTGCCGAAAGTTGCACCAATCTATTGTATAAACGAACCGATTTTCATTGAGTTATCTCTCCCGGGTTCCGTGGATCGGTCTACCGTAACCCATGTTTCCAAACAGATCACAGTGAAGAACAGATCGAGTCGGATTTGATGGTGGAAATCAAGGAAAGTATGACTGGCAGCCAATCCAACGGCGCAAATGCCGGAAAACTGGCCATGTCCGCTGACGGCAGTACCAATCCATTCCGCCATCGGGAGACCATTGCCTGTTATCCTATTACAAACATTCACCGACCGCTGGACATGTTTGGACCTTTTCCGAAAGAGTACCGCACGTTCGTACCACCCGCACCGCCGAGCCGAAAGTCTTCGCGCAGCAACTCAACGTTAAAAATCATGTCGCAGGTCAAAACAAACACATTCAATAGACGTACGATGCTCGAACGAACCACCACCACAACGTCGTCATCGTCTGGAATGAAACAACCATCAAAATTCCGATCAAAATCGGCGGGACCCTTATTCTACGGGGGTGCTACTTCGAGCTCTTCGATTGTAACATCCGCGTCGCTGATGAAAGAGGAAAAAAATCAAGAAAACAGTACACGAGTAGCTTCCAAACGCTATACCGCTGGCTCGTATCGAACAAGCTCGAGCAGCCCCACCGGACAGCAGCGAAAGGCGAGTCAAAGTCCGGTGGCATTCGGTAGAGGCATCTCGAAGGAGCGTACGTTCGCGGAAGAAAAGAAACGCATCGAGGAAAAACTACCCAAAATTGTTTCAGTTTCAACAAGCATTTTGCGCAATCCAGAACTAAAATCTCCGAATGAAGTCAAGAAAGCCTTGCGCAGTTCGTATCTTCCGATAGTGGGCAGAGTAGAAACCCCTGAAAGGTCATCACTGAAACGCTACTCATCGTATGGAACGTATCGCAGCGCATCAAGCATTTATTCTTCGAACAAAAGTATTAATCGAGTTTCATCTCCTGCTTCGACGTATAAGAGGGAAGAGAAGAATGGCTCACATCATCACCAGCTAAAGAAATCCTTCAATCGGAAATCCTCCACAGTGCGCACCACGACGCCAAGCATCACAATTAAAACAAGCTTCCAAAAAGCATCGAAAGCTTTCGGACTCAAAGCCAAAACATCCTCAAATCAAAGTCTCGCCCGTACTTGCTCGACTTATTCAATCGATTCTACCAATTCCAAGACCCGACGATCCCGTATTTCAGACGGTCCATCAAGCACCATACCACCGACCAGAAACCATCCGAGATCTGCTCAAAAAATATTTCTGGGCAACAGTCTAGACCGTGGACTTAAGACTGTAAAGACCAAATCACTCACACCAGTGTTACAGGAAACACACCTTCAGTCTATGGTACAACGTAACGAAAGTATGCGCAGTGATGATTTTTTCCAGAAACTTTTCCTTCGAGGACATCCGCCCCAAGGTGAAACAGATGGCGATGGAAAACCGACAAGTGTACTAGAAAAAGCCCGCATGTGGAATAGTCTTACGTGCCGTTCGGAGCCTTCACTCAAACAATCTAATTACTATCTCTCTCAAGTGAAACCCGTATCATCCTCCAAATTTAAAACCAACGACCGGTCCGATATTTCAGAGCTATCCACTGCATATCAAATCGTACGCCAGATTGGTGGAGACGTAGTCGAACAAGTAAACCGGTTCGAATCGATGATAAAACTCACGGATAATCAGCAAGACGACCAACATCAATTTGGGTACGTTCGTGGGCGACGTATGGAAATAGATTACAGCTTCCACGAGCGCAGCCGCAGTGAGCCACCGGCAGAGAAAACGACCACCACTACCACTAGTACGATTATACAGGAAGAGCTGATCGGTACAGACACGCCAAGAACAATCGTGGGTCGACGGTGCCAAATTGCTCAACGCACATCCCGGTCGCCCTCCTGTCGACGCATTCAGTATCTCAAAGGGAAAGAAGGACAGGTAAAGAAAATCATACGAGCACGCAGCCTGAGTGGTACCAACGGGCAGCGAGGTCGTTTGGACAAACCCAAGGATGAGCTGGTCCGCAGCCACTCACTAAATCTCAGCCAAGATTCCAGTGTTTCGCGTAGCCGCTTTCGTGAGCTGAACACTTTCTACAATAGCCTCGAGCGACTCGGACAGCTAGAACGCGAAACGTCATCTTCGTCCAACGACTTACGGCCTTCTCGGCGCATGCGAGAAGAAGAAATCATCGACTACGATCTCTGGAAGCGTGTACGCGTCCAAGAGAAAGCAGAACGTGAGTTGAGTCAGCTGAAGAGCAAGCTCAAACAAGATCAGCGCGAGAAGGATCTGTTTTTCTTGCCTCGCGATCCAGAAGATGTACGCTGGCGAAGCGACCTGGATACGGGACTGCGCAATCGAGAAAAATCGGTAGAGGATTTAAAATGTATTCTGAATGAACAGGCGCTTAACTTTGAGGATGCAAAACTACGCGATCTCGAAACTCGCAAAGACCATTACAAACCGCTGTGGCGGGGATCATCAGTCATTGATGTCGCCTCCCATTTGGAGGAAAAATATTCTACTCAAGGCGAAAAAAGAGATGAACCCCAGTCGCTGGATATTATCAGCAGTAACCTGCTCAGCACACTATCGTCGGAGCAAATGAAAAAACTAAAGAACCAACTGAGTGAAATTTATAGCAACAGTACCCCAAAGGACCCGGCCACGCCATCGCGCGTTTCCTCCGAAATGTACCATCATCAAGAGGAATACATTATCAACGTGCCCGAAAGAGCTAGCCGACTGGAATCGTTGCTTAAAGTACGCAGCCACTCGGTGCTCACACAGGATAAAGTAAATCAATGCCAGCTTCGAGCGCAATCGCTTAAACTCGAGCATAAAACCGGCGAAAAACTAGCCAGCAAATCATCCCCCCAGAGTAATCAACAAACCTTTCAAAGCAACTCCTTGCCTTCAAAAACATTTGATCGAGTTGCTCTTTCACGATCGCTCTGCCAGGAGCTAAAGGATAAAATTTTGGAAAAGCATCATACACTACCATCGATCGGTAAAAAGAAAAAAAATGCTCGACCAACAATTCTTGCGTCGGAGGCATCGATATTCTCATCGTTAGAGAACACCAAGAAAAGGGACGATGCAAACACAACTTCATCAACACAACCACAACAACAACCGTTAATCCGACAACAAACAAGTGAGGGTGCCAACAAACATATTGAGGATAGGGCACGTAAAGAAAGGCTACAGTCGCACTGCGACACCGAAAGTATCTCCTCAGAAACCTCCAACAAAACGGTCATTTTTCGCAGTCAGACATTGTGCCAGGCTGCAGCAGACGATGTACCTGTAGAGGATATCAAAACTAAGATCAAGTATTTTGAAAACAAGCAAGGAGAGGACACTCCCACTGTGACCATTTACCATGCCCGAGAGGATTCGTCTCTCTCCGAGGATGAGTCCGGGACTAAACAACAAGCAGCAAGCAAGAAAAGCGCAGCTAAAGGAACGTCCGGTTCAATGATAACGCTATCCCAATCATTCACTGATCTGAAAGATCTTTTCGGCGAAAAACGATCGGTGTCCTGTTCCGCCTACACTGCCAATAGTTCCAGCCAGGAATCGAAGCGTACTTCAGTGCGAAAAATGTCACCGAAACGCTTCACTTTTCGATCCCGAAGTTCCACCCCGGACTACGCTACCTGCATACAGACGGGTGAGGTGAAAAAGATTAAAGATAAGTTTGAAAGTTTGGACGTGAACATATGGCGCCAATCGGAAGACATCGCAGCAAGTTCAGAACGACATTATCAGAGCGATTCAGAGCTAAGTCGCCAACCGTTCGGTGAGTACGAGAAACGTGACACTGAAAACTCCAGCAAGAAAGACCAAAGCAAGCAAACGACACCATCTACGATCGTGCGCCATCACGAATCAGGGGACGTTTCCCGTATCACACATAAATACGAGGCACAGTCGGAACGTGCCCGGTGCCGCAAATCACGAAAAGATCGCGTAATATCACCCATACCAAAAAACCCCTTTCGGAAGGATGATCGGTTCATGCCGCATATAAACGTCATCAGTAAGACAGCGTCGCTTAAGCAAGAAATTAAGCCTACGCGTGCTCTCCACCATCATCAGCATCATCCGTCAGCCAAAACGACGTCCGCAGTACTCCAGGCGCCTCATGAAACGTGCGCATCGTCTCGAACTACTCCAACTCCAACTGGCAGCGCACGTCGCAGCGCGTCCTCGGGTAGTGAGGAGTTTGAAAAGCTCAAAAGTAAGTTTGAACCCCCAGCGGAACTTTCACTACTCGGAAAGATGTACACTTCCGTGCCTGATATTCGTGAGTTGAAGGACATTTCCGGCTATTTGTCCGGTACGTGGATTGCACATCAATTCCCCAGGCCGACGGATAATGCACGCTCGCTTGCTGCACCAAATCAATCGCCCCCGGGCAAGCTGATTGTTCGCAAGGGATCGGCTCCGAGCCCGGATCGTCCTCACCGCCACCACAATGCTTTCCGTCCCCTTTCCAATCAACCAGACTCGCTTCAATTGCACTCTTCTTCTGCACCGCGGCAGTCTTCCAAACATCGAAAGGTGTACGGCGACTGTAACAGTAACGATGGGGCAGATTGTCTCAAACAATTTTATACCACCAATGGTGATACATTTGGCGATCACAAGGATGCTTGCGAACGTTCCAAGTCCAACCGCCGCTTAGAAGCTGAAGCCCTCTGGAGAAAGATACAATTAATGACTGGCAACTCAACCGCAGGGACGAGAGGACAGCTCGACAAACCATCTGTTACATTCGAAGGTTTTAAATTGATTTCTTACATTTTTACTTCTTGAACCGTAGACTTACTCTATATGAACCACTGTTGTTTATTACTCTTCTAACAATTGTGGAAACATTTCGAGCCCTACTCTCTAAACTCAATGTTGTCAATTACGTCTTACGTTTATTTTCGCTCGCTATCTGTAACGTATCATGTCTAGTCACCAACTTAACCTAAGCCCTCTGCTCTGTGTCTCATACTCTTCTTACCATCATCAACTGCCACTCTGTGCTATGCTTCGAACAAACCGTTTAACTGTCTCAATTACGCATTAAGCTGGTGTATTCTCCCAATCAGCTGCTAACATATCCTACCCCTTGTTCAGAGGATACTCAAAATGTTATCGCACCCACAAACAAACTCATCGATCATCGTCCAAAATCAAACCATCTAGTCCGTGTCCCGACTGCATTGTCTCTTCAATTCGTTTGCGCATCCCTTTAGAACCGCACGTCACGTTCCCTTCGCCCCTCCTGAAAGGAGCACAATCACCACCACCACCACCACCACCACCTCCAACCTTAATTTCATCATCACCGATCGCGATCACCACGAACGGCCCAGGTGAGTCATGTCCGTTTTCTGCCAGCAGCAGCAGTAACAGCAGCCGCAACATCAACATCACAGACGGAAGCACTGATCAAAAACGTCCCCCCTCGGTTTGGTTTCTGAGATCTTGGCATCATCATCGCACCGTATCCCTCACACCCAACCCCCATCACCTTTGATCAAGTTATTAGCAATCGAACAACGAATCACACATTTTAATTACATCTCAAGATATCTTGCGACAACAAAATCAACAAAAGTTATTTACGAACAAAGCCACAGCGACATTGGCAACTGATTCGGGGTGCTACTATGCGTTGCTCCTCCTCAACCCGGCACTTCTTGCCTAATGGATTCACAGGTACTCTCGCAACTTCGTCCCATTGCGGGGCTAATTGGTGAAAGTTAGAAGGGCTGTTGAAGGTGAAAGTAAAGCACGAGTTAAACTTCATACGGCAACAGCTGATTATCCAGTATTGAACACTTTAACATACTTGTGTATGCAAGTGAATAAGGAATAAGGGGGTTTGATTATTTTACCTATTTTATATTTTTCATCCAAAAAGTGGCAACTGCCTATTGTTGTATCAATCCCAAACAGGCTTATACAGAAATCAATGTAATTGCTTTATTTCAAAGGATTCTTTTAACTGCTTAGACAAGATGGCTTCATCTATTGTGTCCAAGTTGACTATGGCTATACTAATCTGCCTTTACAGCAAGCTCTATGCTGTGTTAACTATGTATTCCACCGAAACAGTGTTTCACACATTGCTGTTAAACAATGTTTAAATGACATAAGAATTGAAGAGCATGGAAGAGGTACCCGAAGAACAAACCATAATTACCTGCACACATTTCAAAGCAAACATACATCATACATCTGGACATATTGATCAAAACTGCTAAACTAAGAGAAAGAGCGTACGATCGAATGCAAACACATAAAACCCAACATTAAAAGAGAGCGAACCGAGAAATGCGCGAGCAACATGCAACCGAAACTACCGGTATCGCGTGCTGGGGGAGCCACTGCTCGAGAGCGCCAGATTGCTTCGTACAAAGGGGAAGGGATAAATATGCGTCGCTCTGGGGCCTTTGCACAGGTGGCTTCGCAAAGGTTTCGCTTCTCGGTCACACCGTTCACGCGCTCTAAGGGTCGCGTCACTCGTGCAGTTGCTTTCGAGAGTGTGATTCACAACAGTTTTACGTGCGAGTAGCGCGACGTGCTTCTAAACAAATATGTTTGCAGGTTCGTTCATACTACCCTCTTTTCATCTGGTGCAATTGGTGGTTTTTGGATTGATGTTTTAACCAGTTCGAGTTGCAGTTAAAGTGAGACAAATTAACACAATTTAAAGGGTTCGTTATTTGAACGAAGCATAATGTGCTAGTAGTGTGCAACAAACAGTTTATAATGAAAATTAGCACGTTTTGCCATGCAGCTAACAAAACTGAAACTGAAGTGTATAGATCAGTTGCCATCCGCAATCGCTCATCCATTCTCGCGGAGAATTCAATTGTATGTTACACGTATGTCAGCTCGTTCGCTCACTGACTTACTTTATACACAACCTAATATCGTCGTACCATGGTGATACGTTACCATGGGTGACGTAAACATCATCGACTAAACAAGAGATAACACAAGCATAAAAAATTGAATATATTGTGCTCGTTTCTCAATGCGCTATTGCCGTCCGTCACACGCGTGAAGCGTTTTCATCAAAAGCAGTGAGCGGTTTTGTATTCGAAGCGTAACACTCCCGCGTAATCAATGCGGCCGGTACCGCGTACCGTTATAGTCTTAGGCTCACCGATGCTCTTTCTAACATCATTCACCGACAATCCGTCACAAGGTTAAGCTACGGGAATAGTGTACCGATATACAACAATAGCGTTATCCGCAGCGATATGCATTTTTTGCAACATCAATTTAAAAAAACAAAATCATAAAGTGAAAGAAAAGGTACAGCAGCAGTGTTGATTTTTACTGGCAATTGACACACGCGAAATTAGTTGGGCAAGAAATTATGCGCATTACGTTTGTTATCAAAAGCAACCAACAAAACAGGAGACGAAGCGACCGAGGTAAGTCGTTAAACGCCGAGAGGGTCTTACATGTGATGTAATGCTATTTGGGTAGTGTTTTGATGCGCTTTTATTTTACTGCTGTGCCTTTATTTTTTAGTAATGGTCACCATGATTATGTTTATGACACCGTCCTTTTAGCTGCCCTTTTCTGCCGATCGCGGGCAGACGCCTCTATGTTAATGTACTGCATTCGGACCGTTCATCGTTAAAGATACGATGAAGACGAAAATATACCGTTAGTACACCCGTCTTAATAGAATCACAATGCATATAGTGTGCACAGGCATTGCTTATTGTTTTGCTGCTACCCAATGCTGCTATATGTACTTGGGTCCGATACCACACTCCTAATGGTTTGCTCTCAACAGCTTTATAATTGCGGAAAAGATGATCATACACGAGTATTAAGCAGTTATCCAATCGCATATTTATGTTCATGGCAAAGTTGTGCTCGAAAACGAAACAGATAGCTACTAGCCACCAAGCCTGTGAAACAATGTTAACGGAGTGTGTGTTTGGGTGTGTGTGTGTGCACGCTCGGACTGCACGCGTGGTCATTCCCCAAACACGGACGATCGTGTGGCGTCAGTTGCACCACAGGCCGCAACTCGCATTTGCACGCTTTCTCCTGAGGAGGAAGGGCATAAAACCGTAGTTGCAGGGCAGATAAACAAGCTACCAAGGGGACCAACAGCGGTCAAGGTACAATAAAAATATGATACTTCTTGCACAACATGCCTCCGCAACATACAGGAACGACGCATGAGCATTAACATCCCCCTCCGGACTGTTTCGCATAGTGGTGGGGAGGCAAGTGAAAGTGATGTAAAACAAAACTGACTGATTCCTTAACTTTTGCCGGCTCTTGTGCCGCTAGTAACATCAACCACACACATCGGCAACGGAAACAGTTGTTTTTTTCACATTAGGATTTAAAGCAATAGACGGCGATGATTCACCACTCCATTTATTTCCTTATACACAAGATGATACGTACCCTCTTAACAAGATCGAATCCCCATTTCCCGCCAAACTTGAGTACTGTTGCGATGCTAAAGCAGAATCACGTTTTGACATTACCTCAACCACATTTGTGTCTCACAGAGTCTCCGCGCCGCTACATCGAAAGTGATGTCAACATCCATTACAAAACGCCGATCCGGTTCGAGTATAAGGAACCGATCCCGGACGATGAACTTGCCTATCGGCAGGCGGAGCATATGCGACGGGTTTATCAGGAAGAACGCCGCCGGAAGTACATACATGAATTGGAAGACATGAATGCCCGGCGGCACATGGACAACATTTTGCCGTCGCAAAAATCGCCCATCCCGCTGAACCGGTATGACGATTTTCCCGCTGATCTGTCTCCGAAACCGCTGATCGTTCAGCAGCCCAAAACCATTGCCCGAGCGTTGTACAACTTTCAGGGACAGAGCGTAAGGTAAATTCACCACCGTTGTATTCGTTTTCAGTACACGCCCGTTTATGCATCACAATAACATTCTCTCGTTTCTAGGGAACTGTCTTTCCGCAAGGGCGATATAATTTATTTGAGAAGGCAAATCGATAAGAATTGGTACGAAGGAGAGCATAATGCCACGGTCGGCCTATTGCCAGCTAATTATATAGAGGTAGGTGCAGTTAGCATCCATCCCAACTTAAGGGAAAGCAATCAATCCGCATTTAATGCATTTACACTCGTTCTCAGATTCTTACTAGAGACATCGTGAATGTAAAGCAACCGCTACCCAAGAAACCCACTCGGGAAGGTAAGGCAAGGGCTAAGTTCAATTTCACCGCACAAACTGCCGTCGAGCTGTCGCTTCTGAAGGGTGAGCTGGTGACGCTCACGAGAAGAGTGGATGACAACTGGTTCGAAGGCAAAATAGGAAGCAAAAAGGGAATCTTTCCAGTATCGTATGTAGAGGTAAGCCATTGCCAAAAGTGTTCTCATTTCACTGTGTGTTCGCCCTTTTAAACCAAAATGTATGCTCTCTCTCTCTCTCTCGCTGTTCGACACACACAAACACACACATACAGATACTGACCGACATCGATGGTGAGGAGAGCTACGACATCGAACCAATTGTCAGCCGCCCTCAGTCCGCTCTGGGAGTCACTAGCCAAACGTCACAGGCACTGACAACGCACTTCGACAACTCGCACACCAACGGCCGCATCTCGCCCGGTATCGTACGAGAAACGAAAACGATTCAGAAAACGGAAGTTTTGCACGTAGACACATCTAATGAACCTATATCGTAAGTGTATTAGCACAACCACCGTATGACGCGTTGCTATAGTTTCCAGTTGCTTCCAATCGTCTGCTTACAGCTATCGCGCTTTGTATAACTACAAACCACAAAACACCGATGAACTAGAGCTGCTGGAAGGGGATGTAGTCTACGTTTTGGAGAAATGTGACGATGGTTGGTATGTCGGCACGTCCGCACGCACAGGATGCTTCGGCACGTTTCCCGGAAACTACGTCAACAAAATGTGAGACAGCGGATGATGATGTGTCTTTGAAAATCTTCAACTCAACATCACCAAACCCCGCCCGAACACCCATGGTTCTGGATGCACGCGGAACGAAACGAAACGACCGTGCCAATGCACACAAAAGGGCAGCTAAAGGCTAGCACGATAGCAATGTTTTAGTGGCTGCCTACACCGCGAGATAAGAACTAACTCTCACCCTTGCCAACAATTCACCTACATTTGTGATGCGACAAAGAGCAATACCAAAAAATCACAACCATACAAAAAAAGCTAATTCTATCGAAGTAGTGGCTTGCTAGTCATAGTGATATCTACCATTTACAACCAAACGTGGAAAGAGTTGATTATGCGTACAAATTAATTACTATTGTAAAGCATAACATAGAAACAGAGAAGAACATTAGCCGTTGTTGTTTGTAGCTTTTTGGTCCACATGCAAACAAACAGAAGAAGAAGAAGAAAAAACACATTTGCCTTTTTTCAAACAACAGCAACAAAACAAATTATTGGACTAGTGTCGTAGCAAACAATCGTAGCAAATCGTAAGCAAAACAGAGGTGCCTTCATACCACAAGCAATTGCGATCCCATTAAAACTCAGATTTGATTCACAGGGACTGACAAACTGAAATTGCCTTACAAATTCAATTTTCTTCGACAAAGATTTCGATAAAACTAACGGAAGCGTTACACCATCCGCAAAAAAAAACAAACGATATTGCTTGCCTTCGGTTCAACTGATTAAATCTAGTGAAGCCAAACAAAACAATGCGCACCAGGGTTAGCATCACCACAAAGTTTAAGCAAATCTCGTCTGGATATCTCATACCTTAACCGTTTGTAATGCACAGTAGGAACATTTTAATTTCGTGTGAACACTGACTCACCTTCATTTATGCACGCATCCTAATAACATAATGCAGTGCATTAACACACTCAAATTTGTGTTTGTTGTTTCTTACATAAGAATAACTCACTTTCGATGTTTATCGTAACCGAGTCGACACCTCATTAAACGTAACATGTTTCAATAAACGATCACATTGTGTACAATCAAAAACTGGTAAACAAAAAACACACACACTAACTTTAATCGTTATCAGCTAGTGAGATGTATTAAACTTTATGCCCAGCATACCACCATTAGCAACATAACAACTAGCTACAACTTGTAACGGTCATCTAAAGAGAAACCCTCCCCCAAATCAGATACTTAACCAATTGTTCAGCAAGATATGCACGTTTTAGTCGAAGAGAATCCTATTGCTAGGTTTTAATGACACGTGGTATAACTTTTCCTTTGAGTGGTTTAATAATAATACAATAAACATCCAGACAACTACTGGCCGAATTTTCATATTATTAAATAAAAAACACCCAAATGTATCCGAAACATTATCTTACTTATGATCTTATTTACTTGCAATAGTATAAAATGCACTAAAGATTTAAATAATGTGTATTGAAAATGTAGACCGATATGTATCACCAGTCGTCAACTCGTACGACTTAACAACATGCCCGTGATGGGTTCAAGCCCTGAATGGACCGTGCCCCCATAGATAGGACTGACTATCCTGCTATATGTGTAATCAGTAAGTCACTGAAAGCCCATTAGTGGTACAGGAAGGCCTCGAGTGATGGAACGGTTGTCGTGTCAGATAAGACAAGTATTGAAAATGGAACCGGTGGTATCATTTTAACGGTCATATTAATTTCGTAGCATAGAATTTGAAAACCCCACACATTTAACGAAGATATTCAACATTTGACGAAACATAATTGTCAAACAGTTTTGTCAGGTGACGACAGCACATACTTGTTTCAATTTTGACAACTTTGACACTTTATCATCTGACACAAGCGCTCTAATTTGCTATTCTCTTTGCCATTTTCTCTTCTAAGATTGTTTTTAAGATGTACAACTCACTAGGCAAGCCATAAATATTCATTTCTTTTTTGTTTATTGTACAATCTCTAGTGTTACATTTCAAGCTTTCCTAGAAAATGCCTAAAGTCGTGATTGTTACAAGACGCAGTGAAATATAATGTTTCACAATGGCGACTCTAACCATCACAACTACACACCTGCCACAATAGAGTTTACAAGAATAGATGTCGTCCCAAAAATAACTCACGTATTCTCGCGTAGTAAAGATCTTCAAGCATGAAAACATACAAAACTTATGCCTCAGTTCGTGGCGTGTAAGCAAAATCAAATAGTTGACCAGTGAATGAAATCAGCACTCTCGAAAAGCACACTGGCAGTGTTGGGTTTGGGAATGCAAACTGTGCAATTATCACCAGACTGCCTCCTCCCACACCAACCTCCCTCGCAGCAAAACTGATGAATGTGCGGAAAAAGGCGTAATGATTTGTGCGAAACATTTCTATATCACATTTAACGATCGACGGGCAGTGTAAAGCCGCAGAATAACATACAACAACACATCGTGCAGGGCGTGTATCTTCCATCATGTGGAGTGCGGCACCAATCATGGGTAAATATTGGCAAAGTGGTACAGTTTTTCACGTCCTACAAATGTATTAGGAAGAGTGCAGTTTGCTTTCAATCTTGTACAATTATTAAAAAAACAGAGCTTTGGGGACAATCCATAATGCATTTGACTTAAAAGTAGCACATATAAGATAAGCTCACTTTTTTCACGAACGCTTCACACCCACCCCACCCAAATCGTTGCCACACCAGAAACATGAAAGCTTCATAACAAAAAACAAAACATTCCTTTTCCTTTCAGAGCCCAAAGTGCCGGATTTGTACGAGTTTTTGGCAGAAGCCGAGTTGCAGCAGTATTATAACTCATTAAAGTAGGTTGCCTGAGCCGCTAAAATTCTTCAAAATGGGTTTGTTTTTGTTAAATATCCTTTTTGTATTTGCAGAAACGAACTGAAGATAACGAACGTCACACACCTTAAGTATGCAACCGATGAGGATCTAAGACAAGTTAGTGGGTTATCGCGACCCGAAATCAGACGTTTGCGGAAGTATTACGAAAAGTATTATCCGCACGGATACCTCAACAAGATACGTCGGCTGCTGCAAACGCCACGCAAGGATGAGAACAATCCAAACAGTCCGACCTCGAGCGTCGAACCGATTAAAGCGTGCCCTTCGCCGAGCAAAATACCCAACAACAAACATATCATCCCGCCCGATGCTATATGCGTGAACAAGCAGCTTGGCACTGGCGAGTTCGGCATTGTCCAGCAAGGAGTGTGGACGAACGGTTCCGAAAGAATACAGGTAGCTATCAAATGCCTTTGCCGGGAGCGTATGCAGTCCAACCCGATGGAGTTTCTCAAGGAGGCGGCGATGATGCACTCCATCGAACATGAAAACATAGTGCGCTTGTATGGCGTAGTACTCGATACAGAATCACTTATGCTCGTAACGGAGCTGGCGCATCTGCGCTCGCTGCTAGAGTGCCTCAAAGACCCGGGTTTGCGAGTGAGCTTTCTCACCGTGCCCACGTTGTGTGAATTTGCGTCGCAAATCTGCAACGGTATGATGTATCTCGAAAACAAACGCTTCATTCACCGAGATCTGGCCGCTCGTAACATTCTAGTGTTCAGCAAGAACAAGGTGAAAATCTCCGACTTTGGCTTATCCCGAGCGCTCGGCGTCGGAAAGGACTATTATCAAACGAACTTTAACGTTAATCTCAAGCTGCCGATTGCGTGGTGCGCACCGGAATGTATTAACTTTCTGCGATTTACGCACGCATCGGACGTGTGGGCGTTTGGTGTTTGTTTGTGGGAAATATTCTCGTACGGATTTCAACCTTGGGCTGCCCTGACCGGACATCAAATTTTGGAAGCAATAGACGAACCACACTACCAACGGCTCGAGAAACCAGAATGCTGCCCTAAGGAATATTACGCTCTGATGCTGAAATGCTGGCAACATGATGCCGCCAAACGACCCAAATTCAGCGATATATTCCTTATGCTTCCCGACATTAAGCCGGAACAGTTGAAAACAATCGTAGCATACAGTGAGCACAAAAAAGATTACCTGATGTACCGTCAAGGCGAAATCATTACCGTTTTGGATAAGAATAATAACGCGCCGTACTGGAAGGGTGTGCTCAATTCGGGCAAGACGGGTTTGTTCAACCCTGCGAATACGGTGGCTTACCTAGATAGTCTGCCATCGTCTGTAAATCGGGACAACTTCTGCAGAACAGCTGAGCGATCTAGCAAGCGCAAAATACGCACTGACATGATCTCCCGGCCACAGAACGATCTAAAACACACCGGCCACGTTGGGATCGATGGAGTTTCATTTGGAGACGTTGCCTTTTTATCTAGCCCACAAAACGTAAGCAATGTTCTGTTCAATAGCATGCTCTTGTCTCATCAATACTCACACATTTTCATTATAGCTTCCACGCCAAATTGTAACACCGTACAAGCCTTCCGAAGATTTGGAACAAACGCCTTTGCTGCTTCCTCCAACGCCTACCAGTCCGGATTCCATTCAAACTGCGAGCGGTTATTTTTCCGAAACGCTGCAGCTAGCCGGTCACCAATCTTTCATAAACGCCGGCGAAAATCATCATCATATAATTGACCACGGCGGCACTGCAAGTACTGTTGTCGATGGTCTCACAACTAGTGCATTTGATTTCCGTAATAGCGGTTTCAAGGACTCGAATCCCTTCATCAATGCTGACGATAATGGGGATAATGCAGCAGCCTACAATAACACAGCCGTAAGTCATAGCTACTCTCTCTCTCTCTCTCTCTCTCTCTCTCTCTCTCTCTCTCTCTCTCTCTCTCTCTCTCTCTCTCTCTCTCTCTCTCTCTCTCTCTCTCTCTCTCTTATGGACACTGTAAATTGAAAACCGAAAGTATGCTGCATGCTGAATATTTTAATTATATTCTTCTTCCCACTAAGGTCGCAACGTCCTCAAGGGATGGACAAAATCAGCATGAATATCATGAAATCTCCGACGATGACATCGCCACGGAGAAAGTTTTCGATCAAGGACCTTCTTTGATGGACGAAATGGAACATGTGTTCAAATCCATGAGCACAATCTCTGAGCAGGGCGTACCGCTGTCCCCCGACGCGGAGAATACTAACATGCGTAACGAGCTGGCAGAACTGTCGTCTAAAATGAGTCGAAAAACTAGTTCCTCTACTAGTGCGGGAACACTTGGTAGCAAAGGTGATGAACGTGCCATAAACTGGTAGCAGCGCCTGTGCCCTGGTACGCAGCGAGTATTAATGTTCGTTTATCGTTGTTCTCATTTGTAGGAAGTAAAGCAAAACCCAAGAAAGCCAGCACAGTTAAACCCATTTCAATGAAAGATGAAAAATTGTTGAATCAAGTGATTGAAATGGCAAATGAAATAAGTGCCAAGTAAGTTTACAAAACTAACCACACAGCTGTTGTACGGACTCTGTTTATTATTGATTCCCATTTGCACAGATCCATGACGGACCTGGTGACGGATGCAAACCATCAAACATTGAGCCCGAAGCGTAAATTCAGCTTCCGCTTTCCACACATCCACAATGTGGTTGGAGGTGATGGTTTACGGGGCTCCTCGAACAGTAGCATCGCGGGCAATCAGCCGCACGTCTCTGGCTTGAGCGCTGGAAGCTCTTCACATGCCGGACGCGGCTTACAGGACAAAGATCACGGTATATTGTCAGGCGCTGGACAGCACCACCCTCACAGTTCGAATACGTTAACGAATTCGTATCGCGAGAAACGTAACTTTTCTCAGGAAGTGAACAATGTGCCGGATTTACAGGTACACTATAGTCAATAACTATATATCGGTTATCCAATACCCTTGCATGCACACCATTTCAGATGCCATATGCTCATTAAATTACCACTCTGCCGTGTTGTAACCTGATCCACATTCACGTTACGGTACGGCATGAGCAATCCCGTTTTCCACTTCTATTGCCTACATCGTTCTACATCTCATACGCTTCATTTCCATATTGGCTCTGTATATAAATGTATTTGAGTTAACATCCGTTATCATTCAAAAATATGTTTCTTTTCTTTTTTCTCTCACGCCCATCGACAACTCTGTTGCATTTCCATTAACTTTATTGCTGAATTGTGTTAAATTTTTATGTTTCGGCTCGTGTTTTAAATGGGTTTCAAATCTTTTTATCTGTCTACCCCCACTCTATTTCTCTTTCTAATCTTTTTGTTTTGATTGTGTAACTTTTAAATCGCTTTCGTTTTCATATCCGTATGTGTGTTCTAATATGTTCAACCATCTACATACTCGATTCATAAAAAAAATCACATTCAACATGATCATCACATATATTATCAATGCTCACTATCACACAAACATGAATATGAAATACCGTACAGTTCATAGATGAACTCGATGATTCTATTGATCTGTAATTTGTTTTTCGTACACGCAAATGGATATAACTACAAGTTTCCCCATACGATTTTTCCCTCCATTTTTGCGTTACTTTTCCCTTATCCTTTTGGTGTTCTTGTTTGCATACACGTCCCACAAACCGTCAAACACACGCATTAATACTGCCACCAACCAAAACTCGACTATGATATGTTCTTCCCATACGGATTTGTTGTTTTTCTTTATTATATATATTATTTGGTTGCGTGTTTAATACGGGTTTACGCATTGAATTTCAAAATGGCAAATATCCTGCTTTGCCTCAAACAGCGCTATCGATCTCTGACAGGGATAGAAAATTGTCAGAACAATGACATCAGAATACCCTTGTTCGATAAAGAATCGTCGGACTTTTGTTTCAAGAAGTCGCGGGAGTTGTTAAGCAAACAGCCATTCAACATGACGACTGACCTGTCTTCGGTGACGGCTAAACTGAACGGTAGCAAAACGCTCGACAAGAAAACGCGTGATTTGATTGGAGAAAATTTGCTAGATATCGAAAAAACTCTAAATGCGCTGAATCTGGACTTTCTACAGACCTACCACGAGCTCGAAAAGGCGGATTCTGCCGAAACGCTCTTCGTCGAATGTTACTCTTCCATGATGTGTTCATCGTCGCCATTTCAAAAGAGTCCCCCATCAGGATCGCTTATACGAAATTCTTCAATTGAATCATCCAATTCGCGGGTAAATTGTGCTCTCAGCGAGAAAGGATCTTCCGGATCATCGTCCGTCACCGGCAAGAGTCCGCCAAGCATTGGTTTGGGAGGAAGTGCTGCTGGAAATGTTCCAACCAGTGGCGGAGTCAGTCGCTGTTTCTCGGAGTTAAACGGAACGTCTCCTAAGCCAACGATGCAGCAAGATCACAACAATAAGTATGGTATTCGCGATTTTAAATTTCGCTCATTTGACGCTCGCCCGAAGGAACGGTCGGATTACTACAACATCAAGAATGAATATCTTTCAGAGCTGACGCGCAAACAGCAAAGCCAGGTGCTTGGCTCGGCTTCCGTTCTGCAGCAAACGGGCGCTGTTGGTAGCAAACAGCAGCAAAGCCAAAAAATAAACCAGCTCTATCAAATTTACAACACGCCAATGCAGGGCCGAAAGTATGAAGATAGTTCAGCTTCTATAACTGCCCCATCCTCATCCGCAGTACGCCAACGATCTTTATCCTTTACGGAAAACTATGAACTGAAACCATCGCTAACTTCTAATAAAAGTGGAATGATTGTCAAAACGCAGAGTGAATCGCAGCCATCGGTACCGCCACTACTAACAACAGCGCGTAATGTAATAACCTACAAACCTAGAAGCATTCGCGCTCGGAACTTGCGACGTCTCAGCTACAATCCGATAAACATGGTCGACAGCTCTTCGTCTAGCAGTGAGAGCGAACTCGACCGTAATCTAGCCCATTCCGAATGTGACATACGGACCCGGCTTCACACAACGGCCACTCGGCGCCGGAGGCATCATTACATGACTCGAAAATCAAATAGCAACAGTGCCAGCAGCCAGGATAAGCTCTACGGTTCAAATGCGAGCATCAAAAGTGCTCCGCAATATAACTACCACAGCGACCGACGCCAGTATTATAATCATTTACAGCACCCTCCCTATCACTACGCTGACGATTTCGGCATTAGAGACAATGACGAGGAAGACGAAAGCATCTACGAATTCGGAGTACGCCATGCGCATTTACAATCGGAAGGAAAGCTAACGACCACATCTACGCACAAGCTGCCGGCGGCCGCGGTGCCTGCAGCAGCTGTAGCTGCAGCTTCATCGTCCATGGTACCAGCTGCTTCATCCCCAGGATCCGTATCGCTAGTGAGCGGTGCCAAATTTGGCGGAACCGAAGCGCCAAACTACACAAACAAGGCTCTCGAGCGAGAGTATCTCTACTCAGAGTTCGACGTTTCGAAGCTGACAGGCAAAAGCCCCACCACACAAAGCTACTTTCCGACGGGAACGGCAGCCGGGCAAGGACAGCAACCAGTTCAAAAACCGACCGTCATCCCAGCGACTGCTAAAACTAATCCAGTGACGCCAATCGCAGGAACAAACGCAACACTTGCCACACACTTGCAAGCTCAGCCACAGCCAGGATTTCAGTGGCCAGAAAAGATACATGGCGCATTCGTGAAACACAATGATATGCTCTGGCGACAGCAACAGCCAGCAACCATCTACAAAAGCGTTGGGCAATCGGACAGACACTATTCCAGTGATACGTCCTCTACCGAGACAGACTCCATTGATTTCCGCCGTCCTGTGGAATGCTTACCGATCATGCCTCCCTCTCCAGCACCTTGAGTCGTTGGAAATGGTATATGTATGCACTACCCAACAATACTAGCGAACCTTACGTTAGCTTTCTGACCATTAAGAGTCGCCAATCAGCGGTTCTTATCGTGTATGGGGAATCTAATCCCAAATGTTTCCTTTCAAACCACACAACTGGCAAAAGTTTGATCAAGACTACATCTTACACTCCATTTACTATATTATGATATGGGTGTAAAAAAAGATATGCTCTAAAATAAGACATTTGCGACACTAACAAACTAACTGCATTGCACAATATTGAAAGCAATAATGGAACAGTTTTGGAAAATAACATTTAAAATTAATCAAACATATTATGATTATGTTACAACGTCGTAAGAATTACTCAAGTGTATCACCATTCGATAAATCGTATCATTAGGTTCTATTGATTAAAAACGTTTGCCAATATTGAAGCACCGATAGTTGAAAGCGGCTTGACGCTTGAAACACAGTGTAAATACAGAAAGAGGAATTCTGTTGCAGTATGTTTGAACGAGCATCGAAGGTACGCGGTAGGGTATACTCCAAATATCTTTCCAATTAGACACACAGAAGCTGACGTTAAATGGAAAGATCGGTCGTTTTCAAACTGAGCCTCTACTATTTGTCTTTTCTATTTACGATGTATCGTAATACACATACATGAATAACAAGGGAAAATTTTCTGCATGCATAGAAAAAACTGTGTCTTTATTAGTGTGTTTCCTTGTGCTCTAGGAGATCACTATTATTATTTAATGCAAATTTTCTACCTGTCGAAATTTAGATAGCACTGTTTGATGGTTTCAAGCATCAAGAGTGGAACAACGCCAAATTTCAGAAACGTTGTACTAACCAGTGTTATGTTAAGATTGGTTTATTTGGTATCTTTATTATTAATTATGTTTTGTATTTGCTTATTATTTTTTGGTTTTGCCTTTATTTCTTTAATTTTGTTTTGACTGTTTGCTTTGGCCGTCCTTCCCTGTTTTCCTTGTTTCCCTGTTACAGAGCACAATTACCGAGGAGGCACGAATAGCGTACAACAGCCTGGTAGAAAACCCTTGTACGTCAGGTGCCAGCGGCGGCTTCTCGAACAGTGTCGGCCAAGGAGGGAACAGTAGCTTTACCTGTTCCACATTGCCACGGGCAAAATTGACCAACTCTCTTGCAACCGCGAGCTTCCGATTCAAGGACATCGATTGCTGTTCCCCACCGTCAGAACCTGCTCCCAAGTCTCCAGAAGAAGCCGATTTGCTGCTCTCCGAAGGATCAATGTGCGACAATATTACGGCCGAATGTAATCCACTGCGTATGATGAGGAACAAAAATTTCTCCATCGTACCGCGATCAAAGAACAAGATTAGCACCCATCAGGTGTCATGGGAAGAGCAGCTGGATACGGCGTCAGGTTCAACAAATCAGGCCGAAAGCCCAAGCTACCTGACGAATCCCGAGTACACGTATAACAATGCGCTGACATCAACTCTGACCGAAACGAGGACTGCCGCCGAAGGGACGGATAATCCAATTCCCTTGCCTCCTCGTGACCGCAACAAAACGATACCAGTCAATCAAAAACGGCACGTCAGGAAGTATCCGCTTATAATACCTGCGGCTGGATTGCAGCGTACGTTGAATAAAGTCACCCAAGTTACACCGATCGATGAAAAATCAAACGTGTTTTCTATCACGGATACGGCAGAACCCACCACAGCTGGCAACAACATCCACGACGACCATCTGCGAAACGATCCGGATGAGTGCAGCAATTTGGATGTATTGCACAAGTCCATAGAATCAATTAAGCTGGGCGAAATCGATGAAGCTCTTACTGATTTGCCCTCGAATGCAACTGAACAATTGGCGCAGCAGAAGGGATACAGCAAGGAATTTCTACAGAACAATTTTCCCAGCGTATCGGCTAATCCTCTGCCTATGGTGTGCGGTGAACAACACTCTTCCACACTATCCAACAAGATAACCACAACAACACTTCCTGCCACTATACCAGCTGCTAGCGCAATTCTTACGCGTCGACGAACGGCAAGCGATGCAAGCGTGTTAGGTGCGTCGGCACAAAGAAGGCAGCCACCACCACCTCCACCACCTCCAGCACCACTGATGCTCTCTTCCATTGCCCCCGAGTCGGAATCTCGCGATCCAACGTACGAAAATTTAGACATTTTTCAGACGCACAACAGCTTTTGCATTGATACAGCCTCGCTGCACTGTGAATCGATATTAGAGAATGACGCCGACTCCTGTCCGACACCCCACGGCATCGGAGGTTCAACGGCAGCTACCGATCTGGTGGACGGATTTGAAGCGTCCATTGTCTTTGACAGTATTAATAGCAGCGAGTTCCACCAAACGCGACAACCGATCAAACCACCCAGTGCCGAAAATGAACAGCATGATCGTACCACACAGCCAACTGCCGAAGGCGAATTGAAAAAGTCCATGAACTTTGTCAGCTGTGAAGATTTGCTAGAGTTTGCCGAAAAGCCTAAAGGACGTGCCCGAGGACTAGAGTCCGATGAAGTAAGAATCATGTCAAAGGTCCTTGGTAAAAAGGTAGGTAGCGTTCGCCAACTCTTCCCCGCAGGCAGAAAGTTTTTTTCACAATCTATTTTCTTTTTTTCGCCTTTAGCCTTCTCCTGCACAATGTTTGCTAACGCTGGAGTTTATTGACTGGGATATACACAAAGCAATCAAGTTATGCAAGCTGCAAACCATTCTCGAATCATTTAATCTCTCGCTGCAGGAATGCAGTGATGCACTGCAAATGTACGATTGGGATCTTCATACTACGGCCCTAAAGTTAAAAAGTGGCAATAGCTCCAGGTGATCGTAAGAAACCAACGCATAAAAATACAAATACTCCCTAAGCAAATGCCTAAAAACTACAATACTCACGAGCTCTCTTTTAATCGTGAGTATGCCAGTTAATTTCATACGATTGAACGTTTTAAAATTGTATTCGTAATATAGGCCATATTTTAACTACAAATATTTGAAGTACAAGATATTTGAATAAATATACAACAAATAATAATAAAAGGACTGTCGATATGCTTTCAATGTGTTCTCGTATGAGTAGAAGATTGTTCCGAACTAATCATCATAATCGCAATACAAATTGGGCTAAAATTCTTACGATTAATTACTACACTATTTCCTGCGCTGCACTTATACTGCGAGTATGGGTTTTCGACCAGCGAGATCAGTTACTCGATCGGAACAGCAACTGTGTCTGTTCCAGATCCGGACCCGGTTCAAGATTCGTTCCGAATCCAGAAAAGATCAAGGGGCGGGAGCGTTCAGGAGCAGAATTAAATCGGAAGCTATTTCAGAATCAGTAGGGATTAAACATCAGTTCCGGGAACGGTATGGATTCAGTATCCGTTCTAGAACCGGAATGGGTTCGGTATCGGTTCTAGAACCGTTATGGGTTTAGTATCAGCTCCAAGACCGGAATGGGTTTAGTATCAGTTCCAGGACCGTTATGGGAACTGATTCCAACACCTTATAATAAAGCGGTATTTAAAATTTCATTGCGTAGCCCTGTAACCAAGTTAAATTAACTAGCAAATTGAAACTGTTAGGGAAAGTAAACGTTTTAATCTTTTCTAAGCAAAACAGTCAAAAGTAGTAGCAAAAGTATTTTTTTTTTAATCTCTGAAATGTAGGTAGATTCTGCTAATTTCGGATATTACTTTATTGTTTGCTGGACATGATATGCTGACGAACGAGTCTTTTTATTTTCGTTATTATTCAACTAATTTTCAGGATTCAAATAGCTACTTTACACTAATTAATCTATTTGGTTGAGCTAATCGTGCAATCCGTTACATGCGGACAAATTGAAAGAAATCTTAAAACTGAAATGTTTAACTTTGCTTGATGTTTGCTGTTAAGAATTTCAACAAAAAAATATCAAAAATATTTGTTTTTGCACTGCTGTACACGAATTTAAAATGGATTGCTTTAAGATTGTTGTTATTCATGTGTGGAAGTAAAACATAGAAGTACGCATCACAACACAGATAAATTATTTCATTTCATCCCTTATGCGCACCATCGCCTATAGGTACATCACATTTCAACGACATGTTCTGCTATGTATAAATAATGCACATACCTTTACATAGAACTACTTTCTCGAACCATTCGGCCACGGGTAGTACATACGGCAGTGCATAGCCGATGGATCCGAAAACTCGTTCACTCTTTTGACCGTTTAGGCTATGTAGGTTGTCTACTTTCAACTAATGGTGCCCATTTGATCGCTGGTTTGATAGCAAAATCGTATCTGCTTAGCTGATCAAGCATCGAGACCTACAGAATGACGTTGAACAAATGTTGAGTCCATATTTTGTACGGTGGATGCATTCATTCATCGACCTACCTGCTTGCGTACATATCCGACCAAGAGTTCCAGCTTTTCGTAGTCGTCACATCGTCCGCCCAAAAACCGGCGCCACAAGGCAGCCGCTAGCGCTTTATCGTCGTAGCTAATACCCTCGTCGTACGAAATCAGCGCTGCCTGGAACTGTTCGGAGAGTTGCTGTATTTGTGGACGCACCGCCGATGGATTGTCCATTGTCAGTTGCTTGGCTCGGGTAGTCACATCATTCCACATGGTTTCTACGATGCAGTTACGCATAAATCGTCCAGCGGCGCCCTTTTCATCCCCTTCTGCCATGGATCGTACAAGCAACATCCATACATGCAGTTCCGTGATCAAGAACCAGGTATTGAACGTATCTGGCATATTGAAGTACTCGAAGAACTGCGAATAGTTGATATGGTCAACGACGGATTCGTAAAGTAAACAGCTGGAAACGCGCAATCTTGTAGCAGAATTATCAATCCATCCCATTTTCTTGATAAATCGTTTCAGAAAGCCATCTTTAGATTCCACATCATGCACATTCGTCGATACAGTGGCCAATATACGTCCGGTATATATCTTTCGCGCATTTCGGATTGTAGTTGTGGGACATCGGTGAGCAACATATGAGCAACCTAATTCGGTTGGGGTCCGGTTTTCCGAATGCACTAGATTTACGGCGAACCCCACGCGAACCTCGCGGCAAAGCTGTAAACATAATTGCAAAGGTTAAACAGAATGACAAAATTAAGTACTACCAATCGTCTTCTATACCGATCCTGTGAGCCTGCTCGTGGCTCGAATCATCTTATTGCGAATTTCGTAATACTTTTGCACTATTTTTATATTATTTGCTGTGGAGCATGCAATACCTTCGCATTTCACAACACCTGTACTGCACGAATAATCAAACGCCACGGATTATGGGAGACAGTTATTTGACAGCTCGCTTGGCAGCGAATAAATTGGCTGTTGACCACAAAGTGCACACAGCTGGAACGAAATGTTAAAATGTAGAAGCTGAAAATGCCACCAACGAGCTTTGATTTACTAAATGTGACATTATTTCGATTGAAACGTACATCAACCTAATGCAAAACAGCAGACAAACCAGTTAAAATTATACCGCTATAATCAGCATTAATTAGATGTTTATTTAAGCACTATGTTTCTGATTTGTAGTGTGCCGATAAAAAATTAAATTAAAATCTATACACTGATCCATAATCAAGTGAGTGATTGGAACAAAAAATATAATTCACAATTCATTATAATACTTAGAATCAAGTACCATTTAGTAGACACTGGCTCGTTCAATCCAGATGCAGCGTTCCGTCATCCAGAACGCAGTCATTCCCATAAAACTCAGACTACATACATCTCCATCAGATCCGTCTTATCCAAGCCCCACATCTAGACACATCATTACTACGAAGCCTGCGATCGTACCCCACGTTGCTATTAGTCCATTGTCACTGGAATGTATACAATCTTGCAGTTAGCTAATATCTTACTAAACCGATAATTACTAGTTGCATTCTAGCTGCAACAGATCATACCTGGCATGTGCTTCCGGAAGAATATCGTCGGCTACTATGTAAATCATGGCGCCAGCGGCAAACGATAAGGCATATGGCAGTATGATGGTGGCGACACTGACAGCAACTGCCCCGAGCACTCCAAATATAGGTTCCACCATGCCCGAAAGCTGCCCGTACCAAAAGCTTTTCCCCAAACTAAACCCAGCAGCATGTAGCGGTAAACTCACTGCTAAGCCCTCTGGGAAATTCTGTATACCAATGCCAATCGCCAGATTGCTATGAATTAGAACATAAATAAAACAACATCAATTACAAGCAATATTGCATGCCAATAGAGACTGTATCTCCTCATACCGAGCTGCTTCAAATGTGGCCGACTCGGTCGTTCCAATTGCACCAAAACTAACGCCTACGGCTAAACCTTCTGGTATGTTGTGCACTGTGATCGCTACCACCAACAGCATAATTCGTTTCCACTGCGACAACTGTGCGTCCAACTGACTTTGGCTGTTGTTTGTATACACAGCCTGTTCCTTGACCGATGTCGTAGCGCTACCCTTCCTTCGCTTCCGAGACACGCTACCGTGCTGTGCATTAAGGCAGTCTGCAAAGCTGTCCATTCCGATTGCTAACGAATGATCTGCAGGATTTGGTGCCATTCCAGCGTATGAGCTTTTGCCATGCTCAGCAGAGACTTGATCATCCATAGCAATATCTGCCTTGTCTTTGTTGGCATTGGTAAGAGCTAGAAATAAACCGTACAAGAATTTCAAACCGAACGGATTAATCGTAGCTCCACAATAAAAAAAACAGATACTTACCAATCATCATCGTTGGGCTGTTAATGCCCAAGTAAGAGATGACTTTGTCGGTACCGTATACAAAAATAGCGCCAAACAGAAATCCTACCGCAACGGGTATAAAAGCAAACTCGCCTTTGCTGCCATACATGTGCGAATTTTCGGCCAGTTCAATCGCTGGTGCAAGTAAGGACCAAAACGAGGCTGCAATCATGACGCCGGCTGCGAAGCCAAGAGATATATCCAACGATTTCCGTTGATTACCTCTCAGCAATACCACCAGCCCGGATCCAAGGGCCGTTAACCCCCATGTTAAAAGCGTCCCCAGTAGGGCTTGAGTGACCGAGCCGTAGCCTTGAATCATGATGAAAAATTAATTGCGGATTGATTTACGCCGTACATAGGCGGCAGCAGCAGATGGAGTGGATGCGCCAGAGATAATCAGTAAGCTGGCGCCGGCTTGATGAGCATGCACCAACGGTTTCTGGAAAGAAAATTAACAAGTCATGCTAGTTAAAATGTTGCACTGATAAAAAGAAAAATGCACAAAAACATTCACACCAAACCCACGTGCAGTGCGCTGTATGAACAATGGCTGTTCACCACAGAGAGCTCACAATGCAATGCAGTCAAATCGGGTGAGAATGCTCCACAGGTGCACATCACTTATATACATGAGGAAGGTTACAGCAAAAGGAGGGATGGTAAATTATCATCTAGCCTCCTTAGATATGTTGTATGCTCGCGGGTGTGTGTAACTGCTACACAACACAACAACAACGCATCGCTACGTACAAAGGTACATAGTGCACCGTCGCTTCGTTCCTTGAGCCCGATAATAAGTGACACGTCGCTCTCGTTCGCTGATAAAGATTGTTTCTCACTATTTGATGCCCGACATCTCGCACGTATCAGTGATCAAGTAATAAAACTATAAACTGATTACCCAGCGCAATGCCAACACAAAAACAAACACGAATGCTTCTTTTACTTCACAACCCGACACGGTGTTCGACACCCATCATTCGACACAGGTTGATGCTGCCCGCATCGCAAATAATGTAACAGATGCTGTTACACTTGTTTGTTAAGCTGCTAAAGCAAACACCAAATAAAAAAACACACATTTTTTACATTCACATACATCTTCTCCACAACTTCCGAATGCTCTCTGTGGGCTATCGCAATAGTATAATAATCGCACTCAACCAAACACACATTAATGAAGCGGCCGTGTATTTCCAGCCGACAGAGCTTTCTGCTTTTGCGGCTCTACATCAGTCTTTAGCCTTCATAGCCATTAATCAGTAGGAATAGGAAGTATACCGCTAGTGGCCAGCAACTATGGAGTTTGTTAAGGGTGTTTACTACACTTCTTAAATACAGGAACCGCTTCACAAACTCACCTAGCAGCTTCTCTTTCGGGGGAAAACCAATCACCACTATTCGTTGTTTTGCTTCGTTGTTATTCCGCGCGATGACAGTTCACGATGACAGCTGATCTTGTTGGGTGGCAAACGTCTAGGTCGCCGACACGCAGGAATGATTGTTGAAGCGGGTTTAATTTTTATTACGTTAAATATTACTACTACTATCCTATGCAACACTAAATCACACTAAATAAATTGCTATCAAATATCGCCAACTAAATTAACCGTACTTCCGTGCTGAACGGTATCAAGGAGTTCTAGTTTCGGTTTCGAAGGCTTCGAGTCTTTCAACAAACTGTCGTAATTTAAATGAACAATGCATGGTCCATGCTTTGTGTCGGGTTCAATTACATATACCGATACGGGCAAGTTTCCTAGAAAATATGTACATAACAGAAATTGTAAAACATAGGCTCTTGAGCGTCCACACACCGGAGTCCACTGGCGCTGTTCGAACCTGCTGGATTCGGCTTCAATGTTACCGCTTGCCCAAACCGCCCTTTCCACTGCTTAAGACTGGCCCTTACGGTGCAAACGTATAGCTGAAAAGGTAGAACGACACAGTCGTGAAATATGGGTCCATCACAATGCAAGATGCATGATGGTACTTACCAAAACACACAACCCAAAAAACCAACTCATCCATAAAAGGGCGTTATGCCAATTATCCATGCCGTGTTGCTTTCTTGGCTCCTTTGATCTGGTCGGATACGATCCCTGTCGATCCAGTCGTCACGTAGTACTAAGCATTGATCATCAGAGCCTCACTCGACTCTGCAGCGTTCAGACTGATATACAATGAGTGCAAAGAGCCTGAAATAATTGAACGAAATATGGACCTTTTTTTGATAAGCACTATCAACGGTCTGCGCGTGTAATGCTTCCTTTCCGTGCTTTTTACCACGCTCATTAGTCCATCCACCGCTCTTGTGTCCGTTTTTTTTATGTGTGTTCTAGATGATCACGCTTCAAATGACCATTCAATTCATTTCATCCTTGATCACGATCCCAAGCAATATTTTTATTGTTGCGGTAAGCCATGTCCGAACCACAGTGACGATCAAAGCTCATGATGTAATGTGGCTCTAATCAGCTTAAAAACAGTGACAAGCCACTACGAAAAAAAATTTACTCCATTCGATTATTTAAAAAAAACGTCATAGAATGCTTCCCAAACACAATACGATGATGAATTCTTTTCCTTTTTATTTTTGCATCAGTTGATAAGAAGGGACCAAAAACGAAACGATCGAAAATAACATTCCGCTCTACAATCGGTTATTGAGTTTCTCATCTGTTCGTTCATATTTATTCTAACATTTCAACAGTGATTGAATGATAACATTTCAATAACATTTCCGCCGTCGAAAATTTGTGTGTGTGTACGTGTGTATGTGTGTGTGGCAAATAGCAGGAGCTGTTTTTCAGCTGCATTCCATTTTTCTTTTGTTTGCTGTGTACATGGTTTACAGTTCAATTTATTAGTCCGTTTGTGGTACTGGTACATTTATTTCTTCAAATAATCTTCACTACTCAACTGATTCATAATGGTACACCGTTTGCTTAAGCTGATCGCTGGTATGTTGTGTGTAGTGTGTTGGCCTGATTGTGGTGTGTCCAATGCGTGTCGTGAATGCATGTATGTGTGTATGCGCGTGTATGTCTGGGGGAAGTGGGTGGGTATGTAACACTCATCAGACAACAATACTGATCGCGTAAATACATTAACTGTTAAAATATTATGCAATATAATGTGCAATATATGTATTCATTCTTTGTAAGGGATTAAGAAGTAAGGAGGAAGAAATAGTTGCTTCTGAAGACAAAGTTTGTTCAACATTCTGTATTGTCACTAATGACCCAGGCAACGATTGTTTGTTAAAATTTTATAGAAGATCCACTACTAATCCATCGAGTGAGTGAAGTCAACACAAATCCTACTACGGATACACACGTCTGTCTGCAGCGATAGTTACTCCGCCTGTTGCTTTCTTCACATACAATTATTTCGTAACAATTTAAAGTATTTGCCTTTTTTTAAATATACCTTTCTCTTCGCCTGGTTTAACAGTGTTTTTTTTTTCTTGCTTATTACACGATACACGCTACCCATTCTATTTGACATTTGAATAAGCCGTTACATTCTCGACAGTCTAAATTCATGATTGTTTTGCAGTGTTCTTTTCCTTCTAGTAGAGAAATTCGGTGGATTGAGTGACACAATATGCTCGTTAATTCTTCGCTTTCTAACGTCTATTGTTGTTTGCTATCCAACAACGTATTCGTTGAAACGCCACCCTACCTTCAACAAAGTACAAACAGTTAAACCACATTAGCGAAGGTAAATTAACTAAACGGAAACAGCGTTAATGTGCGGTTCTGCAGGTGGTAGATAAGAAATCTTTTCGTTTGAGACCGGTTTCTGATCAACTTAATGCGAGCTGAGCATTCTTACATGATGGGACTGATTAGAACAATGCGTGAAATGTGGATACAAAGCATGTTTTCTCCATTTATATTGTTTTGCCTGCAATTGGCATTCTGCAACAGAACACAACATGTTACATACATCATCTTATCACCAGATCCATAGCTTAGGAGGCGCACTAGGCATTCAACGATCATTTCAATAAATATGATTATTGAGTTTCTCATGTCTAAAGAACAATGTAGGAAGGAATGTTAACAACATGTGCCAAAGGCTTTAGCGCTTCAGTGTTTGTTTCCGTTTCTCGATATAAATAGTGTGTAAAATGATTGAGCAGTTTATAGTCTTTTTCATATTACTTGATACGCCATCATATGCTATACATAGGGTTTATATACATGAATGTATGCATTAACACATTGGTATTCATATGTTTGAATATATGTTCCGATAAAATGGAGCTTTGTGTTCTTCCCTCAAAACTAGACGAAACTCTTACAATGTACACTTACGAAGAGGGTTGTTCGAAAAGAATGGTTCATATGCGAAGGGATTTTATGTTCTCTTGTGTCCTTAATCATATTACAAATACATTTTATTTACGTAATAGTACACAACTTTCACATTGGTGATTGCATTCGAGTAGTGTGGAATCATGTTGGCCGGCCTCAGGCGGCCATTCTATTTTTATAATCATATTATTTGTTTTTTGTTACTCGCATGATTTTGTTTGCTTACGAGTGTTGATTCCTACATACTGCCATTCTTTTGCTTTCTGCTAGCCCCTTAATATTCATTCTCATTCGTACTACACGTTGAGTTTCTTCATTTTCATTCCTAGCGTTCGTTTGATTTAAGATTTCTTTTATAGCAACATTTCATTATTAACCATTTATAAAATTCAATAATTGTATTGTCAAGAAGTTAGCTAAACAGAGCATTGTAGTTTTGAGGACATCCTTTGTAGCGTTTTTTTTTGTCACACCCTCCGTCATTTGGTTTGCTTTTGTCTGTACACAGATATTGTTTTTTAACCATCTTTTACCTTGGCAGATTGTTTGTTTAAATCAAATGGTTTGCTTTACTTTAACTTTTATACTGCTACTAAACACTATTATTATTATTATCGGTATTATTTTAAGTGGTATTTGTAATAGCAGTAATAGCAGTAGTAGTGGAAGTTAGGTAAAAACAATTTCCTTTCATGTCATTTAGGATGTTTTATGATTTACTATATATTGTCCCTAAGTGATTGTAGTGTACATGTGCGTTTGTTGGGTATGTGTTAATGTACGTTAGTATATCGTTTTTTTTTTCGACGCAAAGTTATATTTTAATACACTTTGTAGAATATACAGTTTCAAATGTTGAATAGAAATCCAGTACTATTCTTGCTAACAATTACGCATTTAATTAAAACAGGGCTAGTTTTTGTTCAGTACAGTCTTACAGTCATGCTTGCATTATATAGTTCTAGGTACATTCTACATAGGAGTTACCATGAACACATACTGCCATTGATGTGCATGGGCGAACAAGTTGAAGAATAATAAAATTCATATATCTTTCTAGTCTCTGCTAGTCCAGGGGGGAAAAATACTTTTTTACGATTTCTCAAACCGACAAAAACGTCATCACAGTATCAATAAATCAGTTTTAGTTCAAACAGTTCATCACTCATAAGAAGTTGTGCTAAGTAGATAGGAGTAGTAGTAATGGAAGGTTCGGTGATTCCAAACAAAAGTGTGTCGAGCAGTGTGATTGAAGGATCGACAAACAGACGCGCGCGGTAATAAAAAAAAATGGGTTAAAATGTTGACGAAACACGATTTCTTGCTGAATTATTAATATACGCTTCGTTACTCATGATAGATATCATTGCGGAAAACATATCATACTAATCCTTCTTGTTAGTCGTATGTCCATAAAACATATAAAACACGTTCAACTAACACTATGTTTCACGCTATCACTAAAGTCGCTCTACTTCAATACAACAGCTCTCATCGCTACCCACATTTTACATCGTAAAGATGCCATACACGTTTTATCAATTAGCAGCACATCTCAATAACACATATATTTGACATTAATGTAACATTCATTCCTAATGGTCTTTCATAACCATTACGTAAAATACTTGATATAGGCCATAATGTAGAATTAAGTACAGTAACTCTCCATCACCTATTGAATTGCATGCATTTCTTTTTGGGGGGTTTCAGTCACACCAACTAATACTCATACAGCTGAGCTCAGTGTTTTAAAGAAGTCTAAATCATGACGAGGAATGATGAAGCGGAATGTTTGTTTACTTATTGACGAAAACCAAAGCAGAATGGTATGTTCTTAGATTTCTACCTCGACTGGCGTATATCAAAAGTACATAACTTCTTCCTCTTTGGCTTTGTTGTTGCTGTCACTTTTACTTGTCGTAGTGTCGGATGATTTAGGAGGAGATTGCAGGCTAGGATGACGGGAGGATATTGGCGAGGAAGTACGCTGTCCGGTTGATTCGTGGTGAGCCGTGTTTCTAGCAGGAACGAGTGGCGGAGGAGTCGAAGACATTGCTCCCATAGAGTGTGTCGACGGCGAATACTGATACGTTTGAGGAACAGGCGAATTGGCCGTGGTGCCAGATGAAAGAGGATAGTTGTCCGAACTTCTTAGGCGAAAGCGTTCAGGTATTTTTGGATAGGTATTGGTTCTGCACATTACATTAATAACATTAGCACAAAAGAACGTAAAATTAGGTACCAAATTATAGAAGACATACCTAGTAGCAGGATTGCCCGATTGTACTTGAATTTGCTGCTGTATCACGGCAGGACTGCTGCCGGTCCGTGAATGATTCGGAGTACCAGTGGAAGAAATCTTAACAATAAATGCACCATTAATACAATGTACAATTTCAACTAACGAACGCCACGCATACCTTCTTGTCTGCAAGCTTCAAGGGAAACATTTGTGTCACACCACTATTTGTTCCATGAGCAGCCGCAGCTACATTACCACTGTTAGGTGACATTACCATGTTACATGCAGTAGAACCAGCCTTTGTACTACAACAAACATATTATTTTTAAATAATAAATTCCCTCCTCTCATCCCTTACCCTTAAGCCTTACCTAGATAACGAGGATAGTTTTAACGGGAGCTGCTGTTTTATGTTTGTTGCATTGATCTTTGCTGCATTGGTTGCGCTCACTAAGTTAGCTGGAGGTGTCTTCGTGACTAAAATACAGTCGGAAGAAATTTTACAATCAAATTAAATCCAAAACGTTACAATTTCCAATACAATACGCACTGCTTGCTGTTCGCCATTTATCCTTTTTGCGATCGATTGTAACAGAAGATCCAATCATCGAACTTGCCGGGATGCTTCCAGCGAACGCACTATCAACGTGATGCTCTTCACTAACACTTAGAGCCTCGTCTAAAGAAGTAACTACCCCGGTTGGTATTGGTAGCGCAACCTGCAATTGTTGATGGTATGATGGTATGAGTGTGAGTGCAAAATATAAAATGATATCGAAATCAAATTGTTCAAACAATTAAAAGTATACTTACGCTGGGTGAAAGCAAAAGTCCTTGGCTGGATAATATTTCCATCTTGCGATACAACTGTTCGCGTTGCTGTCTGATATCTTCCTGCTCAGCTCGTATTTGTTCCTGTTGTGCTTTTTGTGACTTTTTAGTTTCTTCGAGCTCTCGCTCCTCTTGTTCTTTTTGCTTTTGCCAAGCTGTCTTTTCCTCTTGTAATTTATCCTGTAAGTTGCGCAGCTCTTCCAGCTGGTCGTTATGCCGATACAGAGTTTTTGGATTTTCGCGATAATTGTTTAACTGATGTTGCAGGCTCTGAATAGTTGTCATTTGTTGTGAAATAATGCAAAGCAGGGTATGCAAATGATGTGATACGTGTAATGCTGCGTAATTCTGATCTTTGGCTAGGTCAGATGTGATCCCCTCTGGGGCGTTGCTGCTGCCCAAAAGTTTCTGTTGACCGTACGGATTAGCCAGCATCAACAATGCCTCCACGTCCAACGGGGAGGACGAGGAATGAGCATTTGTCTGTTGTTCGCGTTTCTCATACGTTTCGCGGTTGGTAAAATATCCAGCAGATAATGTTGAAAGAACGGCATCTCTTGAGTTGACACTGTGCATTGTCAAATTACCACCACCAGTTCCTGCAGCTGTGATAAGTTGCTTGGATCGACGTTCGTCAAATCCACCAAACGTTTCTGCTCGTTTTGGTAAAGTAGGAGATATAAACAACTCACTCTGACGTTCGCCAACCGAGCTACTGGACCTAGATAGCGGTAATCCCGTAGCAGCCGTATAGAGCGATGAAGCCAGAGAACTTATTTCTTGAATAGAGTTCAACACCCGTTTCCATATTTCTATAGTATCACAGTCATCGGAAATAAGATCTCTATACGATCCGTAGTTCGAGATAAAAGACTCTACAGCGGGACCCAGCTGCTCAGCGTTTTGCTCATTATCCAGCAACAAGCTCAGCTGCAGTGCAATCTTTTCTTCGAGCAATATGGCTTGCTCAAAGTCTTTCTGTCGCATTTTACCTGTCGAAAGGAGGGGTGGGGGTTAATTGTTCTGTAGATTTAACTGGATTGAACTAATATTGTTAACCCTCATTATGATTTGCTCATACGTTATCATCAATAAATATCACAGTGTTTAAATTCAATCTAATTAAAAACAAAAAAAACTACATAAAAGGTCAATAAAACTTTGAAATATGCCAAAACTGCTCATGCACTCCACTTATACAATAATAATGCTAAATAATATACGACGCGATCAATCGAAGATTTAGAATATTACCTTCCAATTCGGTTGTTCCGAGAGCTTCAGCGTAGAAATGTTAGAAACAGAACAAGCAATCTATATTTAGTACACCAATTCCTAGCTATATAAGACTGTCATTTTGTTAGCATTCGATGTCGTTTTCAACACGTCGTGTATAAAGATCTGTTTGCCACTTTACAAACATAAGAATAAATAGCCATACATTTCTTAAGGCGCAAAGTTACTTTAAGTATTCAGAATGTCTTTGAAAAAGTCAAACCTGTACGAATTAATAGCAAAATATTTGAAAAAAAACTGACAAATGCCAAAATATCAATAAGTCAACTGTATCAAAATATGCTTTGCTGTCTATCTTCCATGTTAACAGTATGTCGAACTATCGCATTATTGTACTTGTATACGTACATCACATATATTCAATGCAATGTAAAATACTATTACTTGTTGTTGTCACGACGTTTTAATAGTACGGATGGATTACATGTTTTAAATATGTCAAACAATTATGCGCCACGAATAAATAATTTCAATTATGAAACGCTGTCACATTAGATCTGCCATATATTTAAACATAACACAGTTCAATAGATTAAGCCATTTAAATCAGTTGAAGAAAGGTGCAATCTAGCAAGAGATAGAGGATCCGTTTTGAATACTAATTTACAGCAAGTGTAGCTTAATTCTTTTGATGTGACAACACAATATGACACAGTTCTAAGAACGACACATACTTTAGTTGCTTTCGTAATAAATAATATACTTACAAATTATTTCTCTCATATTGGCTTGCTTCAGATCTATGATTTTTTGTCGCTGTTCCATGCTCATGTAGTCTTCTGCTTCCGACTCATCCGAGGGACAGTCGATGACAGCAGCGCTATAGCAAACAAACAATAAAAACCAAAATGATTACGTCAGGGAAATATGAAATATGCAAATACTACAACCAAATTATAATGCGTACCGTATTGATTGAATCCATACATTTTTATCTTTTGGATTTTGTACCTTCAGTTCGTACATTTCCGGATAAGCCGGATTAGAAGATATTATGTAAATACCTCTTGATTCTGTACCAGCCTTTTCGCGAATTAAAAGCTTTTGCAATGAAACAACACCAGCCTGAAATACAAACAAATATACATTAAACATCGTGTTCGATTATACTGATCCGTTACATCGATAAAGCGCCATAACAGGCATACCTTATTCTCGGGAGTGAAAAATGAATATTTATGCGAGTTTTCTAAAAGAAAAAACAGGCAATCCGACAAGACAACCACCAGCACGGTCTGCATTTTCGATCGTCCTTGCATCAGAGTGGCCACTCCCTCAAATCTGTAACGGTTTCGGCATTTCATATCTATATCCATTCGTTAAAGTATCCCCTTTCAGTATTTACCTCAATTTTCTGTTACACGATATTATGTCCGACTTTTTGAATTTGTCCTTTTTAAATGTAGCACAAGACTTGGCATCGATTCTTTTGAATATCTCTAATTGACGATCCTCTTTCTCCTTATCGGCCACCCTAGCATCCACATCAACTAGTATCTCTTTTACCAGCGACATCGCTTTCTGTAGCTTCTCTTGTTCAATTTTATCCTCGCGAGAACTCTTCAACAACGGATCGATCAACAAAGGGTATTTAGTTAGGCGCTGAGTGACAAACAGAATACACTCAGGAATGCCTTTCTTCTTTAAAAGTGGATTCTGCTGACAATGCTTATACCATTCAGCAAAAACGTTGTCGCCAGTCATATAACACTTGAACGTATCCAATGCAGATCGATGATTTGAACAAAATTCACCATAAGCGCTTTTAAGCTTTTGAGCCGACATAGAGGAAAAGAAATCGAGCAAGATGTCGGCGATGCTGTCAACTACGTGATGTTCTCTTTGTTTTAATCTCAGCTTACGAAGAAATCCCGTATGTAACTCGGTTAACTCAACAAGTCGGGGAAACATCCGTTCTAGGTTCAGATGGCTGAAGTGTTTCTGAAGACTCTCCACAAATACCTTCTGCATGACTAGTAATGTTTGAACATGATGCTTCTCAGTCATGATAAATTCATAAATGTGTTCTTGTCGTTTCACCTAAGCAATCAGAGAAAAAGATAATAAAGTATTGGGAGGTTTCAACAACGTATTACAACGAATCCGCATTTTCTCAACTATATACTACTCACCTGTTTATCTTTTAATGCTTTAACAACTTCTTTGGGGACACTGGGGCTCCACGAGTCATGTTCATCGATTGCAACGCCTAAGATAGGTTCAGCACCCAGATCATGTGGGCCAATAGGCGCTTCGTGCAGAAATTCGTCTCTTATTAGCGGCACGTCGTCAGAATAACTGCAATGCAAGTAACGAATGCATAAGTTTGAATTCACATTTTCCTAGATATCAGTACCAGTAGATGAAGCATCACCCACACCGGTACTGTGTATTGAATATTTAATAAAATAATTCGATGATCTTGAAGCATCGACATATACACATTTTCTGCATGCGATTTTAATGTTTTAGATATGCTTTGTGTATTATTTCATAATGCATTAAAATAATGAGATCCTTTTACGATGTAGGAAAAATAAATACTCAATACAAATACATTCATAGTTATAAAAAAGTTACAAAAAGAGAGCAAAAGATGACACAAACTCATTTAAAGATATCTTTCTTTTTCTATTCAATATATACTCACTTAGCGTTATCATTATGCACGTTTCCATCATAATAGTCTCTACCCTGATCATCGTGTTGCGAGGAATTGTGGCTATAGCAAGCGAAAGTAAATACAAAAAACACATGAAAACGTATAAATAAAAAAAATGACCACACGGTCCGCAACAGAAAATTGCAAAGCAAATAACGAAGATTATAACACACAAACAAAAGTTGCAAATAGCAAATAAAAGAGAAAATATAGCAGAGTTCTGAAAAGGGTAGAACACATCGGCATCGATTTGCTGCCGCTATGTTTTAAAACATATTTAGAGAAGAGAGTGCGCAGTGGAATGTGGTTTTTAAGATTGCAATTGAGAATACAGAAGAGATTGAAGAGAAAAAACAGACAGTATAGTAAAGAAACATGTGCTTTAAGTACGGTCTTCTATAAGAAATGTAAAAAAAAACGATCTCGCCTTGCCGCTGTTACTTTAAGCTTGTTTGTTCAGTCTCTAATATGCTAGCTCATTTATCTTTCCATTTTGCTTACTTTCTTTAGAAGCTGTTTTTGGATAATAATCCAAAAATAGCAGCAAAATAAAATATAAGCTGCGTTGCGCCTGTTTCCTTCATTTTCTTTCGTTAATATAAACAATTATAAATGTAAAACAATGCACACATTTTGTTGCGAATACACATAATAACCATAGCTAACAGCTTATCTATGTATGAATGAAGTTCAAATGCAATAATGCAATCTAGAAACAAAGATCAAGGGCGGCAGGATAGTATATCAGGCTTCGACCGATAGCGTCTTACGGTAAATGCATGTACCAATTGCACGCACAAACATAGCAGAAAGTTGTAGCATTTTACTTGTTGAAGACAGATACGGACAAATAGGAAAGTTTAACAGAGATGAAGAGAAGAGAAATAGTGAGAGATTTATCTACCATTTTTTCAGGAATTCTACCGCTGAACAGAGAAGAAATAGAATGTGTTTATTTTTCGAAGGGAAAAAGCAATAGTTTTCTTCACAAGAAGACTATGGAGTAAAAGGATAGCGGTGGTAATGAAGATAGATAGATAATCAGGTTGTTAGTGAGTGAAAAGTTTTTTACTAGCGTTACCTAGCGTGTTGTGATACCACGCCTAATTTGTTAGCAACCAATCGCCACGGAGAGTAACATCCAGTCATTTTTTTGCCACTTTTTAATTTTTAACACAATGCAATATGCATAATGGTGGTTAGCGTTAGTAATACATAAGAATAAAGACATTTGTGATCATTTAATAGATTTTTACCCAGAGTTTAAATTTTCATAGATAGTAAATAACTGCCCGGCTGATGAAACATATGACACAGAAACTGGATACTAACTCAACATATACCATTAGTAGATCAATAAGTCCGTATAAAACATAACAAACTGACAAGAGAAGACAGTTTCGTATTAGCACTAGTTCCAACTGTGACCTTCAAAAAAGACCAACACCTACTGTACATTCTTAACTGCTTTCTTTTGCTTGGGCAACAATAAAAATGGCTAATATCTTGTATACCAATAATGATACAAAGCGAATTAGCATTAACTATCGACTGCTTGTGTGAATAGCGCACATACTCTTGCATCATTTTCTATAGTTCATGCCGTAAATTACAACTACTTATTATTGGCTTTCAAGCTTAAATTAGGAACGGAACTGATACAATAAAAAGCAACCAAACATTACGTTGAAATTAATACTCAAACGTACGGCGAAATATAAGAAATATAAGGCTTAAAGCAAGCTCATTCACAATGTAAGTGATATTATTCGAGTTTGTTTATTTGCCAGAGTTATTAACGTAGAAACTATACCAACTGGAAAATGCATTCCTAAAACATAGTTTTTAACTAATTTCAACGTTCATACCAATGCAAAAATTTAATTCATAATCAAAAGCAAAAATACAAATATTTCATTAAGGATGCATGGAATTTGTTTTAATTTAGTTTAATCCTTATTTAAGCGGTCTTGCGACACTAATTGCGTTTTTGTTAGTCAAATCTTTTTGTATGTTGCAAATTAGAAAAATTAAACCCAAATTATTTGCAGGCCAAAATGTAATCCATTATTTATATAAATTCAATATATGGACAGGCTCATTACAATACGATTTAGAATGAAACTGATGCAGCCAATTTCAATTTCTAAAAATTGTACATGACATAGAAAGCGTCTTTAAACAATATCTAATTACCTGTTGGCAGAGCTCTTCTTGTTGGAGCTAGGTTTTGGCTGAGCTTGAAAGTATTTCTAGAAAATAGAGGAAGAGAAATATATCATGGCAATGGATGCATAGTGCAGAAGGAAAGTAAGCTTCAAACATACCTTTGCAATTTTTGCTTTGCATTCTACGGCATGCTCTTTGTATGTAGCCAGGTTTATTACAGCTCCGCATGCTACAATGAAATATTAGCATTAATGTCAAATTACTTACTACGTGTAAAACAAACTGTTATACAAACCGTCACAAACAGAAGATTGCCCTTTTGTTTTTGATTTATCTTTCTTCTTACGAAAGAATAACGACCCACGTTTACGCCGTTTTTCATGATGCTCGGGATATTCCTCACTAAATTGGAAGTGTATTGTAGAAAGAAAGGAAATCGTCAGTTTAACTTATTATCGATTTGAGCAAAACCATACCATAGAAATGAAAAATATTTCAACCAAACCCTCTGCATAAGTATTTATTAACCGTTATATTAATTATTTTATTCGATGTAAGGATGAAGTATACACACACATTAAAAACATCGGTAAAGCATAAAAAAGATAAAAATGGTCAGCCTGCTCCGGCCTTTAAAAGATATACAACAAACTATTATAGTTACATCATCTAGACCGGTGTAAGAATCTAGATAGGAACCCAAGAAGAAGTAGAGAGGTATAGAGTAGAATATAGCGAATGGGCATATCATTGGTATAGGCCCAAACCAATAAATGTGAAATCTTTTGAAAGAGGTACGAACATTAGTGTGACAGTAAAACATGAACAAACTACCAACTACATTCACATTACATCGGATAGTAACGCGGCACTAGTGAAGAAGAGATGTTTCAGTCGTTGTATAAAAACGCTTAAAAATATTCAACATCAATCAAAATCGATTAAACAACACGGCACACTTACTTTTTATCTCTCACACAAAGTAGTGATCGATCATGAGTTTCATCTTCACTGTCAGAAAGATGCCTCGAACTTGCCATTTTAGGATTTTTTGTAGGGAAAGAAAGGAAAATACAACATTATAAAGCATAACAAGCCGATTTTCCAAATGATCAAAATTAAACTGTAGCCAATTTACGATTGACAACAACTTGCGATATGTAATTGTGTACGATAAGTTTGAGTGGATGCGATGATTAATTGTCATGGATTGCAATTCATAGCTAGATGGACCCAATTCATATTACACCCAGGGAACGGAACCGGATTTGAAACATCGCATTATGCTCAGAATCTGATATTGCAAACTATAAAGAATTACTACACTGCTTAACTAGGGATCATATACCCAAATTGTCGAAAGAAAAACACACATCAGCTATACCTAAGAGATTGCCTTATGATAGCTAATATTTTTAGTTACAAAGCACGGGGACATTGGCTACTTACGATACTAGGTTATCCTCCTTAACATTTTGATTTCGAACCGGAGCTATAGATGGAGTCGATATGCTTTTCTGCAACGGAATCCTTGGAACCACAGGAACCAAATTTCTTTTGGCCACTACTTTCTCAAAGTCTCTCTGCAAATATATATAAGAATATAAATTCATGTGTCCAACAAGGATGCGAACAATTTTGATTCTTTTGTTTCTTATCAACACTAACCGCTAGTTCAGCCTCATTTAAAGAATGTGTCGAAATTCCACCCGTACTATTTCGACTAGTTCGATTATGAAGCCGTTCTGCTGCTCGCAACGATTCCTGCTCTTCGCTGTCGAGACTCGACAAACTGACACTGCAATTACAATTACAATGAGTTACATTACTGTTTTATCGTCATTTCGATAACGACAACCAAACCTTTTGTGTGATGATTTTGTGCACTCTGTTAAATCCTCGATAGCCGTCCATGATTTTCGCCTATCATTGTTTAACCCATACAACACATGGTGATGCGGCCAAACGTTGATAGGGTTGGCTATGGTTAGATCGGGCAGCGAAGGACATGAGGAAAAGAGCTTTGTCGAGGATACCTTGGGAGATGGAGTAGATTTAGATTTTATAAACACTTGCTGGATCGCATTATTAAGTATCAATAACAACAAAGCTACATACAGTTGAGCCAATGCCCCCTAGAGCCGTATTTTGTAGTGTGGTATTTTTCATGTGCGCTACACTTTCCCGGAGACATTGTAGTTGATTAAGAGTGTCCTCTGCAAAAAGGATGTTTTGTTTAAAGTTTATTTTGAAGCTCATATCGCTAGTATATTATTTCGACTTACCAAGGAAGTTGAACTTGGCTCCAGGGCTGTGAGGGGTGACACTTATAATTGGCACCATGTTGCTGTGGTTATTTGTAATCGCGTCACTGTTGTGGCTACCGTTCGTTCTTGCCGATCCGATTACGCTTCCTGCACCTGTTGTCTTCAGATCATTGTAATTCTCAATGTCTTGTGGGCAAGCCGAAGCTTCCGGGCATTTCGGAGTGATGGATTGATCTTCGCTCAAATAATCGATAACCAAATCTGCGTCATTCTCATCATCTACAATAGGAAACATTTTGTTAAATTGAAAGTTGAAAGAGCGCTACTGTAGAAGAGACCCTTGTTAAGATTCAAGCAACACACAAACTACCAACAAGCACACAAAGACTACGTTTAAGCCCAAGCACACCATTATGCATTTCAATCGTATACAAATTCTTTACATTCCTGGATACAATGTCGCCCTTGTTTTATTATGCGGTTAGTTTCCTCTATTTACATCCAAGTGCCACTAACTTGTTGCGGAACGAAAAAACTCTTTACCTGATGACAACAACAAAAGTTCTTCTGATAACACATTATGATGTATACCATCCATCTTGTACTGCAAAATGTGCAACAGCTAGAAACAGGGGATGTTGGGGGTGTAAATAGCCAACCTACAGCATTCAGCGTCCCGTGCAATACCAAACAAGATAGCTTGTCTGCATCAGCAAGAAAATGCACCTGTTTGCGACACTTCGGCACTCCAATGCCCTTTTCTACTCACATTTGCTTCGCACAGGTACAATTCAACTTAAAAACATTCTTAGTTCCCTTCCTACAACAACTACCGAAAGAAGGAAAAAGTATGTTTTTTGCACACGTTCGATACAACCTTTTAGTTGAAAATTTATTTTACAAAATATCGTTTACACACAAGCAAATAAACACGCACACACAAAACTAGACACACATTGTAGCACGAAACATGCAAAACAAACATTTACATACGTTTTTACTACGTATTAGCAGCGATTTTTGTGCTATTTCTTAACTTATAAACTTAATAATCTTTCTTAGCTTTTTCTTCTTTGCCTTTTTTCAAGAAAAATCAATGACGAGTGCCCAAGCAGCACAATTTGCCTGTTTGACATTGTTGATGTCATTGTCTACCTTTTGTGACAGCTCTTCTTGACCGACACTGGCGCCATCTACCGCTAGCTAGTATTACTACAGATCGTTTATATATCACAATAAAAATACGTTACACGTGTTCAAAATCAATTTATTACACATCCTATTTTATATTTATGACGTTCTATTTTATATTTATAAGCTTTTTGCAGCACACAAGCATGGCTAGTAGCTGACATTGATGGATTGATTTGCTCAATGCTAACTGAGCAGAGCCCTGTTATTAGGTACAAACAATGGCCATATAGTGTACGATGAAATTTAAAAAAAAATTATCTCATTGCACTCTGCATTACTGCAACTACGATTGATTCACTAAAATCACTCGATATTGGCGAGAAACAGGAAATGGTCAACATGTGCCTCGTACCTATTTGTACAAATGTTAACAATCACTATACTTGTGTGGGGCGGTGTAACACAAGCGATAAGGAAGCGATAAGGTCGAATGTTAGGTAAGTAATTGAATCGAAATAACATTCACGTGATTTTTGGCAACGTGAAGCTCCTTCATAAATTTAACTTTGTAGCAGTAAAAAATGACCGGATAAAATATGCTTGCTTGAAACCATATTTCCTTCCTGAAACAAAAACAGTAAACGCATACTGCCGCTGTTGATTCGCTGCCACTTTTGAAAAGCATGTGCACCGCCAACACCAAGTAGATGCATGTTATTGAATATTTAATGCCAAAAGGTCAGAAGTTATCAGTTCTGAACGGTACGCCCAAATAGTGTTGCCGTCTCTTCCTTGCTCAAAAGCACTCACTTAATCTGTGACGCTACTTACGCGATTGTCCGGTATGACTTTATTCAACACATCTTCAGCAAATGATCCTCACGACCGGAGCTGCTACCTGCAGTGATTTCTCAGTCGTAGTAAACACGTAGGACGGAACGAGAGTGTGTCGAATTTCCTATTTGCTCTAACGCAAACATGAAGATCTTTTCGAATTTTTAAATACAGTGCCGAGATTTTTCGACCAGTGGAGTTAAAGTTTCTGTGATATCGATACATAGTGAACACCGTCAATCATGTCTTCTGTGAACATTCCAAAAAAGTCTCACTTTGAGGCAAAGGTGCTGTTACGCAGTACCTCGTTTCAGAAGTTGTGCTCTATACCGTACAGTTTCAAAATAGAAGGTGAATTTAAGACCATCTTCCTTATCTTCATGAAAATGTTGAATATAAATTTAATTTAATATATTTTTGGCCTTCCACCAGCAATTCAATCGTATAAGGAACACATCAAAACAGTCATAAAACTGCTGAAGATTGCAACGCGAGCTTATGTGATTTCGATTTATTTAAAATGTATGACTACCATCCTCTTCAACGAATACATCTTTAAACTATGTGCCCAACTGCAGGTATTGTGGAAGGTGTTGATTTTTTTTCTTCTCCAATTTAAATCACTTTCATTATCCAACGCAGGGTTACTATCCAGCTGCAGGAGGTGATATTTTGGAAGCATCGACAACCGTCACTCCGAATATTGCAAATGTTCGACACAGCATAAAGACAAATATTACAAATTCGCAAAAGCCAACCATCTTAAACTTGATAATACTTTATAAAAAAGCTATTCTCACTATCCTGACCTACACCTGCATTCTATATATTGCACTACAAATAATTTCTTTACTAACCGTCCTTTGGTGGTCCTCGAACATACCGTTTGGCCTTGTGTTTCTTATGCTGGATTTGAGCTACATGGGTTTCATTATGTCTAAGGTATGATTTTAATGCACTCCACCCAATTGGTTAAAATGGACAGTATCGTAAGTTTTACAACGTATTTTATATTTTTTACAGATTGCATTGTGCTGACCTTATGAGCCATATTCATGGTCTTACCAGCAGTACTGTTTAATACACAACGCATATACTTGCAAAAGCAGAATAATTCTTAAAGCTACGATTCCTCCAAAGTCAACGACATTTTGATAAGAAAACTATCCTACCGAGAACCATTGGCTAGAAAAAGAACATGCGTCTCTGCAACATCATTTCTGCCATACGAAACGTAAAGTGAACCGCAAATTCGTCAATCAATCTACCGAAAACAGTAGTGGAAAGACAGTAGTCTCTTTTGTTAGTTTTTCCCGTATACCAACAACAATCACCACCCGCCGTACCACCCTCAACACAGTAGTAAAATGTATAAGCGACGGATGGGAAAAAGAAAATTTGAGTAAATAAAGCGCTTATACCTTACACAGAAAGCCTCTGGAACTTTTGTCGAAATAGCATATCCTTCGGTAAACGCCGCACTTTCTCTCGTTCTCTCTTTCTTTCTTTCTCTCTATTTCTTTCATTCTCTCTCGCTCTCTAGGTTTCAGGGATCAAAACAAACTACCTACGCTCACGAGAGCCGATTGTAGGGGTTTTCCGAAATTTTCCAAAATACCGCATTGATATGCTTATTTCTTTCGTTCCTAGTGAGAATATCATGTTTTGCTTACAGTAACTTGTATTTTACTATCGACTATAAAGTAACACCTGCGTTCATTAAAATGTAACCTACTACACAATAAGAATTGGGGAAAATATTTATGGAGCTATTGCTAAGCAGATTGCGGCATTGGAAAATTCAAAGTGAAAACCCCTGTACAGAAATGACGTTTGTGAAGCCGCATTTAACTACTTTATTTTCAGTTAGTTTATGCAGACATTTAGGCGAAGTTGCACGCGTCCGTGTAGTGTCATAGTTCCCGCATGTCCGGCCCGCGCGGCACCTGCCTCTGCACAAGGATACGCTCAATTTCGTGCTACATTTGTACATTTTTTACACCTATTCAACGCTTAGTGATTATAGAACAAAGGTTCAAAAATAAACGAGTGCGAGTGCTGTGCGTTTCCGCAGTTCATCGTGGTACGGCAATATTCGAAAGCGCCACAAAATTATACATTTCCGTACGCTCAATTACATTTATTCGACGCAAAGGATAACAAGTGATAGTACCGGCGTATGCTTTTCTGTGTACTAAACTTTATGGAAATTCTCAGAGTACAGAATTTTACAATTCACGAGAGTTCATATCCGCCTCGGCTTTGTTAATACCAATCTACGCTTATAAAAGCTCCTGACTCGTGAGCCTTCTCTTTACACTATTTCATTATGAAGCGTTATAATTGAGTGCACAAAAAAACAATCCGCATAGCAGAGGGGACGTGCAGTGCAGATTAATAGCACGAACAAAAAAGGTCTGACCCAGGCCAAGAATATCGATGACGTCACAGAAATAGCGAGAAATTGTAAAATATCGTTCCGAAAAGCATCAGTGCAGTTTATTTAGTAAACTCAATAAATTAAAATAATATTAAACAGAATGTTGTGTAGGGGAAGAAGTTGGTGAAAAGTGTCACAAGAGTTCGTCATGCAAAAGGAGGGACCCTTTTCAGGAGCATTTTGTTCCTTTTTTGTTTTGCTATGGCAGAGAGCTGAAAAACTGCTATCACAGAAGTGCGCAAAAGCGTGTAGTGTCACCGTTCCCTAAAAATGAAGTAAGGCATTGAATAGTTATCAACACAAAGCGTGTTATGGACATCTGCAGTGCTTACTACATGAGTATATAAGCAATTATGTATTCCATTCGTGAGAGCGTGAATGAACGTAAAATACAGCCATGAAAGTGATACCTGGCGTGGAGGCTCGAGCAGCATTTGCTACGATATCGAGTATATGGCACATCATGCGGTTCCACTTTTCGAGGAGCGAGAACATTTCCAAAAGGATACTTTGTACGGCATCATAGAAATCGTACCATTGATTTGACGATGTGCAAATAGTTGTCCTATTTAGCGTTTCAGTTCATGTACTAGTTCTTGAACGCAAGGCAGTGAAAAGTGTTTATTTGTTGTTTGTATACAACGATCTGTTATTTTGTTGCATTTTCACACCGTCTACATGTATTTATTCGGATCTATTTATTTATTGTCATGCAATCAGCTCTCAACTTTCAAAACGATTTGCATTTGCTGTTATTTTTGTCGTTGTTTTTATTGTCTATTTGTCCCTTTGTTCCCTTCTTTAGTACTGTTCTTTTTTTCAAACTTGGTTGCGTTTCGCTACCCGTACTCGGGCGGTAATAGTGGTGCGAATTATTAAAATCAATAAAATAAAAATAAAGCAAATGAACCTTACCCCAGGGATAGTTGTTTGCACACCTTTAGAATTAAAGCTGCCTTTGGAACTGCGCTTACCTTACACAAGCAACTCGTTACACACAGCATAGAGATTTTGTTAACAAAAGATTCATTTTTATTTGAACTATTATCAAATATTCAATTCCCATCGATGTTGTTTGTTGCGAATCAAAATTATGTTTCAAATCTATCAATCCACAACATTGCCATAAGCAAAAAAACAATACAAGTGCATACACTCATACTGATTATTGTTCTAATAACTATTGTTGTTTGCAGCCTGAAATGTGAAGTGATACTGTACAGCATACTTGAATGAGAATAGCAGTAAATTTAATTAATGTGATATCAATCAATTCGACACGATTGATTGTTTTCAATAGTAGCGCAATTAAAATATTATTGATGCACAATGCCAGTACGCAGAGGACACGTTGCTCCCAAAACAACGCTTATCGAAACAATTATTCGAAAATTTGATACACACAGTAAGTATTATTGCTAAATACTAAAAACCGTACATTGTATTTCACAAATATTTCTGCTTCAATTTCTTACTGCATAATGACTCACATTACTAGTCTTTTTGTGGCGTATGCTAATAGTTGTTCTACATACTAGCTACTTTCGCTGCAGCGATCGAATTCTAGAGCTTGAATTATCGTTTCTACTTGCAGATCGAAGTTTTTTAGTAGCGAACGCACAACCAGAATCATGCCACATTATCTTCTGTTCCGATGGATTCTGCAAAATGACGGGATTTACCAGGGCGGAAGTGATGCAGCGATCAGCCTGCACCGACTTCCTGCAGGGCCAAATGACCTCCGTCGGTGTCATGGACTCTATAAAGGAAGCACTAAGAAAAGGCGAAGAAAAACATTTTGAAATTCTTTACTACCGAAAAGATGGTAAGTATTTGTGCGTTTAACAGTCATTTCGCAGTTTTCCGTTTGGCAAGTATATTATCTTGTTTGGTATCGGTCAATCCTAACGGAAAAAGTTATTTATTGTCTTTTTAATATTATTATACATATAATAATAACAATGGGCTTGTTTCATGGTACAGTTGTCATACCGTACGATTTAAAAAAACATTCCCGTCATGGGTTCAAGCCCTCAATGGACCGTGCCCTCATACTGACTGACTATCCAGCTATTTAATAAATAAGTCACTGACAGTCAAGCCCATTAGTGCTACAGGCCTTGGCCAACAACGGTTGTTAAGCCAAAGAAGAAGAAGAAGAAGAAAAAGAAGAAGAAGAAGAAGAAGAATAACAACAATATGATTTTTAATTATTAGAACTTTTTTCATCGTATTCAACTTACGACATTTTTAATCACCAAAGTTTTTATATCCACTTCACTGTAAAATGTGTAAGCAAACAAATCTAAACTACAGTGCATATAAATAGCTCGCTCCGATTTAATTTACCTGCATATGAGATTGCCCGTTAAAATTTCAAATACATGAAATACGGGTGAAATTTGTTCTAAAACTACATTAATTACAAAATTAGTCTATTACCTACATTATTTCGTTTCTTCCTACTAAAACGTTGAAATCTTTTCACAATAAAATTTCACTCGTGTCCGCATGTATGAATAAATTAATTAAAAAAGATGCATGACCAATTCATTCAACAGTTCAATAATCTGTAATCAAAGACCAACTAAAGGACTTTGTAAAAGTTCTTATGAATGCATTAAATATGTAGCTAGCGAAAACATGCTACATTTTTATTATAAAAATGGGAACTAGACTCGTATGACTTGTGCTCCTAAAAACGTCATAAATTAAGAAGTTAAAGAGAAATAAGAACATTAAATGTAAACGTACTCGACAGTATTTCATAATTTGAATGCCCCGCGTACTCAAATTTTATACGAACGAATATTTATAAGATTGTTATTTTAGCATAAAAAACGGAAGCTAAAATGATTGAAAACAGAATTTAGCCACAATTATGGCTATGCACAGTGGTAGCTCTCACATAACATTTCAGAATATATTTCCATTGAAATGGTATGCCATTATAGTATATCTTTAAATCGCGCAAATTATGTCTGTTTTTGTAAATATAATAAATCAGCAGTCAATGTATCATGCGATGTGGATATTTCACGAACATTTGGAAAATATGGCAAAAAATTTCGTTCATCTGGCATGCAGTGGGCCCATAGTTTTCTCACGCTTCTATTTATATTTGACCGAACGTCACATTGACTTCTGCGCTCTTGTCCGAATGGTACACCCACTGTTCGTCAACATAAATATGACCCAAGAAGAGAAATTCATTGTCACGAAGAAAAGCTGTATCGATTGGTAAAAATGAAACCAATTCAAATCAACGCACAACTTTTATAAGAGTTCTAAAGTTCCTATGGCTCGAAAAATTCGTTTGCGTTGGTGTACATAGAAAACGGGATAGAACAGTGAATCACACAAGAACCTGCCGTTGACAGTATCATCACAATTGTTCTTGTTTACTTTTCATTCCAACCTAACTGATAAGCGAGAACAAAAAAAAAGAAGCTGGCTACGCGTTAATCTATACTGCTGCAATGAGTAGTGTTTACTCATCCTCCACTATCTCGACTGGTGATCAAGAAGAAAGTAGTGTATCCAGAGACAGAGGTATTAGCCGAGCGCAAAACGTACAATTCGATGATACGATGAGACCCATACGCCCTTACGTTTCGAGCCAGCGAACCAGAAGCAACAGTGACATGGCGGTGGAAACAAAGGAACCAACTGACGACGAGGGCATCGTTGAGTCTCCCGTACTGCAGGATACCCGCATCAACGAGATGGAAGAACGTTTGAGGCGGAAGTTGCAGTTTTTCTTCATGAATCCAATCGAAAAATGGGAAGCGAAGCGACGTTTCCCTTACAAGTTTGTGGTACAAGTTATCAAAATAGTGCTCGTAACGCTGCAACTGTGTCTTTTTGCGCATTCGCGATACACGCACGTGAACTACACATGGGACAACACGGTCACCTTTTCACACCTCTTCCTCCGCGGCTGGGATATCACGATGGAGGTCAACAACTATCCACCCGAGACGGGCCCGCTATCGGTGTACATGATCGATGAGTTCTTCAAAACGATTGATTACGCTGCAGCAGGATACGCAAACCTTCCTCAGGCGATCGGGCCCTACTCCTTCCCAACCGAGGACAATACGATGGCACCCATGCGATTGTGTCTGTACCGATACAAGGATGGTACTATCTTTGGATTTAACGAAAGCTACGTATTTAACCCGGAAATTGACACACTGTGCGTGGATCTGTATCAGAACGTGACCACAAACGGGAGCCAGGCGTACCTGCACGATAAAGATATTCATATCAACTTCTCGGCGTTAGTAAAGGCGGAATTGAAATTTGCCATCAAAACTGTTAACTTCAAGGCGGCGGGGCCAATAACAGCTCCCGATTGCTATCGTTTCGATATAATGATTTTCTTCAACAACCAAGACCACGATGGCCAAATGGTACTTCGGCTGGAAGCAGAACCTACACGGTTGGTTTGCCACGGCGATGTAGAGTTTATCAAAAACTCACAAATAGACGACGCACTGCGCAGCTTGTTGAACATTCTAGTGATCGTGATATGTCTGGTTTCGTTTGCTCTCTGTGCACGTGCAATTTTTCGTGCCCAGATTTTGCGGCTGACTACTTGTGATTTTTTCAAGCAAGCCTATGGCAAGGATCTTAGCTGCGAAGGCAAATGGGAGTTCGTCAACATGTGGTACATCATGATCGTATTCAACGACATACTGCTTATTATTGGATCGGCACTTAAGGAGCAGATTGAAAGGAAGCACTTTATTGCAGACGACTGGAACGTTTGCTCCCTGCTTTTGGGCGTGGGCAACTCGTTAGTTTGGTTCGGTGTTTTGCGTTACCTTGGATTCTTCAAAACGTACAATGTCGTCATACTAACACTGAAGAAGGCTGCACCTAAAATTAGCCGATTTTTGCTCTGTGCTCTTTTAATCTATGCTGGCTTCACCTTCTGTGGATGGCTGGTGCTTGGACCGTACCACATTAAGTTTCGTTCGCTTTCTACCACCTCCGAGTGTCTGTTCGCTCTTATCAACGGTGACGATATGTTTGCAACCTTCTCGATCATGTCGGAAAAATCATTGATGCTGTGGTGGTTTTGCCGAATCTATCTGTACTCCTTTACCAGCCTCTATATATATGTGGTATTATCTTTGTTCATATCCGTCATTATGGACGCGTACGATACGATCAAGAAGTATTACAAGGATGGTTTCCCACAGTCCGATCTTCGACTGTTTGTTGGACCGATCAGTCCTAATGACTTCTCTAGCGGTGTTTTCCGGGAGCACGAAGAATTCGATCTGGAGAACATGTCGTTTTTCGATGTGGTAAAACGCATATTTTGTTTTTCCACCAGGACCAACGGCCCAACGGGCTACACATCATTATTACCAAAGGCTTCTTCTTCAAGCTATGTCAACAATTAGCCACTTTCAAATCTCTTCAGTATCGTTGTTCATTAATTTGTTATGAAGTATGTAATAAATTTTAAAAAGCCATAAAAAATACACCTGACTATTTGTTCCACTATCTTTAATGAAAGAAAGGTATACTGGTTTTCGAGCATGCAAGAAGTGCAGTAAATTTTTGTTTAAACCTGATTTCTTTTCTGCAATTATGCCACTGCATGTTTCAGTGTAAGCAACAAAGGTTTGGAACTTTGCGCGTTTTCTTTGTGTCATTGCATTTATGTAGACTGAAAGTAATAAACTTTTTATCCTAATAAAATAACGGGCACGGTGAATCACTCAATTGGTGATTTATTCGCTCATCAGTAATCAAATATTGAACAACTTTTCTTAAATAAGATACACGCTAGGGTGAATGAACGAAAATGATAAATAACGTTTAAGACTGTTTATCACTTTTGTTTCTATATCTTAGGTACGAAGTTTCTATGCTCGGAAGTAATTGCTCCAATCCGCTCGGAAGTCGATGACATCTCTCTATTCATCATAAACTTTGAGGATCTATCAAATCCATCTAACCCAGAGCCGATCGAACAAGTTAAACTAAGCAAATGTAAGTATGATTGTTGTATCACTTTTGGCATTGACACCGCACCATTAGAATCTGTATTACTCGTTGCAGTTGACAAAGCGAGAGCTAGTTTTCGACAATCATTTAGAATCGGTCACATAGCCCTTCGTGATCGAGGTCTACGTCTGGCAGGATATCTGACCCCTCCCTCCGATGCCACACAAGATGAGGACGAGATTATTGCACCGAAACATCACATCGAGAGGTACGTACCTATCATCACCTATCATCCTCGTTGTTTAATGTGATCCTACAGTAAGACGTGCTGGTTACCTTTTGCAGCAGTCCTGCTAACAAGAATACAGTCCTCAAAGTGGAAGCCAACATTTGGGCACCCATGTCAACGCCTGCCCTGACAAGAACAAAGGAGCTGGACTGTCTCCCACATGATATCGATACACTCAGCGGACCAGGAGAGATTGTTATAACGGCTCCCGATGTACGAGGAATGAACCCTCCTTTTGTGAAAATGGGCCGAATTTCCGATTCATTTCCTGTTCTGCTTTAAACCCTTTCAGATAACGCAAACAACGAGAGATGAAAGCAAGGAACAAAGTACGAAAGATATGAAGCCAGAATTTGTGCAAACTAAGAGCTTAGATTTTGAAGCGCAATTAAAACGTAAGTGCGTTTTACTTACACATTCAAATCTTCCATTCACCCTTTTTTCGCATTTTCTACTCTCTCCCATTCCTGTGTCTCTTCTTCTTCTTTTTCTTGCTCATTATCTATCTCTCTTTCTGTCCATCTTCCTTTCTCCCTCCCTCTCTCCTTCCTTTTCTCTCTATTTCTATCACAATGCTCACAATGAGATTTTCTAATCTTTATGTTGCTTTCCCTATCAGAACTCTTTCCTTTCCGTTCGAAATGGTTAAACTCCACTTATTTAAAAAAGAAATCACATTCTTTTCGAACAAATGAACGTTACATCATGTCTAAACTAAATTTGTTGATACTAAAAGGCGGGATATTGCTAGAGTGCATATCAGACATGTTTTGCTGCTGGCTGGAACATTGACGCTTCGTAGCATCGAAATGCTAAGCCACATTTTTGTTATAAATGATAATTGATCAAATATGTTTGTTGTTGATATTCTTTGTTGAAAGTGGATTGTCTGCTCTAGCAGCTTCTTATACTATCGGGTTCAACTACACCATTGCCATTGCACTTTCTTCAGCCTGGGCAAAAAAATGCATTAAATTATTCAGATATGACTTGATCTATTATTCTTTTTAGGTTAACATTCCTTGTATTAATGCACCTTCTATACCGTAGCTAACGAGGGTGCGGGAACCTAAATGGGACATTGATTACAATGGCTGCCCATTTCTTTGTGGATTTTTTCATACAAACCTAACGTTTTGGTTACTTTGTAGATGTGGAAAGCGCTAAGCTAATTCGCTGTTACGAAAATACACATTTCCAAACAAGCCGTGGATTCGTAGAAAAACGTGCCCATACGGTAGATGATTTCATGAGAGGTAAACCCACATTTTCTGTATGAATCTGCAACACTTCCTGCGTATAAGAAAATTAGAACAAAACATCATTTCCACATTTTTACAACTGATCTCTACAGCTCTGGCACCCATAACAAGCTCGACACATTTTTATTATGCAAAAAATCTGCATAAAGATGATACAGATACCACCTGCAACGTGCAACAATATTCTGACAATCTTGCGTACATTTCTCAACAGTTGCTTGTAGGCATCATTTGAAACATTATTTGCGGCGAGCAGACCAGAATAGGTCATCAAGCGCATACCAACCAGCTCCCGTTTATGCTTTTAGGTCAATGCACCTTCTTCGCTAGCAGTTTAAACTCTCGTTGCTTTTGCGAAGAACGCAAAAAGCCTTTGGCAATTGAAAAGCACTTCGCGACAGCCCGCGAATGTTAACAAAACTGGAAGCACGAGCCAACATTTTTCTTTCTTTACACTGTCGCGATGTACAGCACAAAATTAGAACCGATACTCGATTGACAATTAGATTTTTTTGCAAATCCTCTTTTAACTCTCTCTGCTCTCTACATCTCTCTCTTTCTCTGTCTCTCCATACATCTATCCCTATATATGTCTCTTTCATTCTCTCTCTCTCTCTATCTACCCTAATTTTACCATCTATTTTCGCTTTCCATTACTCCGCCAATCGTACCACCGACATGCTGCTTACTAGATAAGATGTAAATCAAGATGCAGCTGTCAATTAATTGATGCCATTAATATTGCATTTTTTACGCATTGTTCACGTGTTTTGTAGATAATTTAATAAAACAAATACTATTTAATCATCATTACAAACATGTTAAACCACATATATCATGCTGTATATCTACTATTCATCCAACCGTCGTCTTAATGTTAGGACAACCACATTCAACCTTTCATTGTTCTTAACTGCATGCCTTTTGCTATATTGTAGAAAGTACACTACTACAACAAATTCACTTAATTTTGTTGAGCTTTCCACTTCTTTTTTTGTTTTGTTGTTTTGTTTTTGTTTTATTATTTCCACTTAACGTTTTTCGAATCAAACTCTGCTATTTTCAGCTGCAAAATAATATTACTATTTGTAAAAGCTTCATATGGAGGGTATATTTGCTATTGTTGAAAATTTTCATTATTTTAGTTTGCTGGCTGAAACTGTATAATATTCAATCAAGAATCAACTTTTTTTATTGTTGCTGAACATTCGCCATCCCACGAGGTGAGTAACGGTTCCGATCACAATATTTGTTATGCCTGCGTAAAACAACAACACGTGTTCCCGTAATACCTGTGTCCATATGCGCCTCCGTTTATTCATTTCCTCGCCGTCTCTGTCTACAAGCTTTAAATGTTCTTTCCTATCTCAACATTCTCCTCTTCTCTCTGTCTCTCGCTCTTGCTTTGTATGGTTATTTGTGAGATACGCTTTCGGGTTACTAGGACAAAAACAGTGTGTTTTCTATTTGTTCATTCGTAATATAACAATAGCCCGTTGTTCCCTGTAATGTATATGTTGTATGCTTTCGAGGGCCATTAAATCAACCAAACTATACTAGATAAGCCACACAAGATTGGCTGATTGAAATAGTGAAAGTGCACTGCAAACGATAAACTAAATGGTTCGCTTTGCTTTGTAAGGAAAGCTTACGCACCCTAGTTTTAATGATTTGGTTTCAATTTGTCTGTATTAATAAAACGAACACTCATGAAGTCCTATGGAGGAATGAATATAATGCAGTAGATTCCAAAATAAATGCAAGCATATCCCGCTCGTCGCAGTTCATGGATCCATCAGCTGATATTTTCCGGGACACTGAAATACTCCGAAATGCAATTAAATTCAGCATTTGCACACCTCGTAAATAATTGATCAACCGTATGTGATATTATCAAACCGCGTAGTGCGGGATATGGCTGTATCAAAAATAATATGTTTGCCAAACACTTGGATTCACACTGTAATATAGAAAATGCATGTGAAAAAAGCACCACCCATGTAGAATTTGTTGAATGGTTGTTGTTCGAGCAGTTCGATCAAGAGTAGATCATCCCGTTTCATCCATACGCCTGGCCTGTATATGTTCGTTTGATCGTTAGCTATGTGGTAATGCGGCGCTGTCGTTCATTATTATACGCTGCAGTTTGGCATAGCAAAAGTAGTGTGTACACACTGTTACAACACGAAACTTACTAAATTTTCCTTCGATTGGATTATTTATTATTCGCTGAGCAAAGTGCGTTCTGGTAGCAAACTAATCGAATATTCTTTGCGTGTGTGTCCCTTTCGCCAACACAGGTCCCGTAAATCATAATGCACGATTGTACTTTCCCTACGTCTCATCAGAAAGCGACCTGCAGCGGTACAAAACAGTCCCCGTGAAGCAAGCTGCGGCAGCTCAGGATGCGAGGACCAGTTCATCACTTTCAAATGTGCCTTCAGACTCGCTCAAAGCTAAGGTACCTGTTCACTTTATTGCCCAATGGATTTGGCTTTTGCCGGACTTGCCGCTTTCTATGTTTTTATTCACTTCAAAAATTATTTATAAAACGCAGGACAATGGCTCTGGCAAATATTTCCAAGGTACAAGGCAGACCATTAACATGGGAGAGAAGGTGGCTCAGGTAAGAAGACACGACCTTCTGTGTCAATGTGTCGACACTGTTTGCAACGTTTTCGAATAAGAATCTATCCGTCCTGTGCATGTGCATGCACGCTGCTATGCTCTTATCTTGCATCGTACTGCTTGAAAGAAAAAGTAACGCTATTTATTAGCCACAACTGCTTCTATGCCCAGATGCTTCAATTGCCTGTCCGTCTGCTTCTCTGCCTGCTGCTTTCCGCTTCTTGCTCTATATCTGTGATGCTTGGTGTGCTTTCATCACCTGTTATGCTTGATTGCACGGGCTGTTCTGTTTGATTATGTAAAATCATTATTAGGAGCTTGAGATCGTACCGAATTCGTTTGCCAGAGAGCAATGTGAGTGACTGCGGGTGTTTGGCCTGTTCCCCTTCTTTCCAAAAAAGGAAAATAAAGGTACGCTCCTTTCCCTACTCGCCCCTAAACGCCTTCTCCATGAGTATTAGGGAGCAAAGCACGGGAGATACAGCGCGGGCCACACTCATTTCTGTCCATCACACCTGTTATGCTCTCTCGTTGGCAGTTGTTTGTCTACTACGCGCTATACACACCGGATCCGCTAGCCGGATGTCCTTTTCACTCTACGCACCCGCAAACGCCAATCACACCGACGGTAGGTAGAGTGAGTTGCTGCTTTGCATGTCTATGTGCTCCGTTCTAGCAACACCGTCAAACACTAGGCGCCCCCATTCACGGGAGTGTATGTGGGTGTGTGGGTGTGTGTGTCTGTGTTCCTGAGTCCCTGTATGAATGTATGTTTCACTTGTATAGAGATTTAGCTCACCACGCCGCGTAGAGAAGACGCTGCGTTTCGTTGAGCACGCGCCAGTGAGAGAACGAATCATGTTTCTTGGAACGAACCCATTCCACGATGCTATCTCACGCCACCCTCTCATGCCGAGCCTTTCCCGACCTACAAGCTAGACGCGTAAAGGTGTGTGTAGGTGGAAGGACACGAATATCTTCGACTCCCTCTTCAAATCCAAGTGCAAAAAGGACTATTCCCGACAGCGCCAGCCACTAGTGGAAGTTAAGCCTTCGAAACGCTTGGTAGGTGTCGCAGTCGCACCATAATATCGGTATCCCGCTAGTCTGTAGTACCAGAGCGAAACCGTGCTTGAATGGTAGGAGAGAGTGTGAAAGTAGCGAATACACTTTTTCCCTAGCCTGTTGGGAATCCGTTTCCTCGCAATTCACGTTCGTATCCCGAGTGCCCATTCTATTCGAAGCAGCATACATATCGAAAAACATAATTATATAATATTGTTGCCTATCGGTATCTAGTTTCCCGTAGATATGTTGTTTCTGCTAACATTCAATACATACAAAAAAATCAGTACATTGTGTCCCGTGTTCAGCCATCCAAGTGCCCTCAATTGAAGCTCTCGACGATAGCATTGTATAGTAGTAGTAACAGCCTAATAATAGTTCGTGTGTTGGCAGAAGCTTTCCGTCACTGGATTTTGGTGGTTTGGTGTGATTAGTGTGCAGTATACGCCTACTGTCGATATTCGTGAAGTGAATTATACGTTACTGTTACAAACATACTGCCTGCCTTGCACACCGTTTTCATACATATTGAACCTTTATGGCCTCTTGAACAGGTCCTTCTTACCGTAACTAGCGACACTGTTCAGCTGGCGCGAAGGACGCGCGATGGAAGAGTAAGTGGCACACCATCAACAGAGTGCAAGATAAATTATGTTGACAACATCATGTCCGAGGCAAGTTTGCGGGCTAATTCGTGCGTCGAACTGTCCGAAATACGCAAACTGGACAGCTTGCTGAGGCAGTGCGAAACGCTCAGCTACGATGATCTGTCCTCGGGTAGCAATGGCGAACGGGAGCTAGAGGACTATATGGAACAGAGAAAGCACGTCCGAAGGCGCCGCAATTCCTCTGGGAACTGTATTTTTACGCCACCCATCAACAAGTCTACTCTATCGATGCTCTCAAGCCTGAACATTCTCAACGGCGCGCGAAGGATAATGGGCGCGATGAACGGGCCGGGCGGGCTGAAGTCGGGTACCAATAATGATGATTGCTGGCTTCTGTCGCAGAAGTCTTTCACCACGAAAAGTTGCTCAAATCTTCCGAAAGGGATGTGCTTTCATCCGTCGGCCGGATTGGGGCCGATCGGTAAACCGCTACACCAGCAGCCGGTGGACAACTTATGCAGCCTTTCCGAGACTATACTTTCCAACTTACGCAAAGCTGCTCATGCCGTGCATGTGAAACCAGCTAACCGAGAAACTTGCGGATGTTCTACCAGTAGCCCGAACCCAAACCCACCGAATACGCTACAACTACCGATAGGCGTCCCAGCAACAGTGGAGCAAAGCTGTGAAGACAGTGGAAAAAGTGTGCATCGCAAGAATCAATGTCTCGCTCCAGACGAAGACAATCGGATCGTAAACATCATCGAAACGCCCAACATAGTGCCGATTTCTATGAAGAGTCTCAACAGTGCCCTATCCGAACGGCTGTGCTACACGACGAAAGCGCAGAAGTCCTTTGACAATAAGTCGGACAAATCGTTACTTTCGCAGGCCAACAGTGTAAAGTCGCGGTCCAAGTTCTCGCCGCTATCGCGCAAGGTTTCACATAAGACCAACAGTTTCGACACGGAGCCTACCGAGGGCGCGAAGGAGTCTCTACTGGGGCACAAGTTCGAAAAAATACTCCCTGAGCCGGTGGAAACAGTAAGTTCTCAGCATGCTTTTTCCGATCAATGCATTAGCCAAGTAGAACCTTCTAGGTGTAGCGAATAGTGACGTACATTATTCCCAACTGTTTATGCTCATTACATATTCCCGTCGAGTCGTCGAGCTAGAAACGGTGAATGTAAAAATATGCTGTACTCTCGTATTAACTTAGCAAACATTACCGAGCGAGTTCAAGGATGTGAAAATCATGCCATAAAGATGGAAATCGCTTCCTAAGGTAGCGTACAATATTCTCGTAGCTGGAGGTATTGCTGGCTCGATGGAGTAATTATTGAATTTCTTTGGGACAGGTCACGACTTCCATTTCAATCCCTTCGCTTAGTACGCCCGTAAATATTAAAACACGCCGTGCTCGCTCATGATACGTTCCGGAGAGATCATAAATATTTCCTAAACTAGTTAGGTGCGACTGCTGGCTGGTGGGCTGCACAGGTTGTCCTAATTATATTTACGTCCAATAATTCCCAGTTGTATCGTAACCGGTTGCTTTGATTAATACAAACCATCTGTTCGTGAACGTGGCAGGTGACACATGATGTGCTCACTACTTTTGACAGCCAGTCCCATCCATCTAGTTTCCACTCTTCTACGTTTTCACCCGTATACGTAGCTTTTACGGCGATCATTTGCCAATTGAAAAATAAATAATTTTAGCGTTTGTTCTTTATGTGCCTCGAAATACCCCGTGTGATGATTCCTAAACCCCTCCCCCCCTCGCTGCATTCGAGCTGTCGCCGCAGGGATTCCCAGAGATATTTTCTGTGTTTTTTGTCCTACCTAGATGAGAGGATAGAGCAAACAACAAAACACACATACGTACAATACACTCTCATTCATCCATTTCACATACACATCCTTCGCTGTGCATTGGGCAACGGTAAACAAATACATAGAAGCGAGCCTTAGCAATACCGTCACGAGTTGGCCCCGGTTTCGGGAGAGGACGTATCCCAGTTCCGGAGACTGAGCGCTGCCAAAGGATACACGTTGTGTCGATTGCACACACATCTAAAGCCACGCGGATCTCGCGCAAACCATGGAGGGATGTTTCTCCCAGGCCCACGATGAGTTTTAGTGGAGAGCGAGAATCGTTAGCGCGAGGACGCGAATTTTACAATGAGTCGTCCCGCAGTGTTAGACAATTGCGGCGATGTGAAGCTAGCTCAGTAAAAAAATACTCGTGTAGTATAGTAAAGTACGGAAATCTAACCCATTCACGTGTTTACTCAAGCAATATCGGATACTGTCGCGTTAATGTCGGTTTCGGTTTGTCACATAAAGTGTTGGGAGCCTTCTAATCGCTGCCAGAAAGTCCAGCATATCTGACCGTCCCATTTAGGAGTATTGCGCATCTTCAATGAAATATGATGAGAATGGTTAAAACCGAAGACGACAAAGACACACGACGATAACAACATAAAATCTATATCCCACTACTTTTGAAATCGCGTGTGTAATTGAGAAATCAATAATCATTCACTCTTCGCCGAAGTGTAACTTGCTCCGACCGCATTATCTACAACATATTTTTCTACAGTGCCGTCCTCTGAACGTCCCTATAGTAGTGTTTCAATATTGAGGCGGAACGGAAACGGCACAGTTCAATACGCGAGAGCTCCCACCCGAGCATCCACACCAACGCATGCAAGGAAAATTTTACGTTTCTACGAATCCTAGGATCAAGCGTTGGGACTGTAGCTCTAGTAAACTTGGAGTGAAAGCGCCGAAGCGCGCGCCCTTATGTATGTGTGTGTGTGTGTTTGTGTATGTTCGTGCGTTAGTTTATGTGTGTGGAAGTGTGGGAGGATGAGATGCAGAGCATAGGAGAGCGATGTATTTCGTAGTAGTGTGTAGAAAATTCTCTCTCGCAACATGAACACATGCATCAGGTACTATTATACAAACCTGAACAGAACAAAAACGAACAACACTTTGACCGTTTGCAATAGGGTGGATTTTCACGTTTTCCGTACCCTGTTTCGTGACATTCTTTGCGGCTGTGAAATGCCAAATTGAGGCGAATTGGTTCAATTTAACCATTTCCGATTGTGGTGGTATTGGTGTTAGTGATACACTACTAAACACGACACTTTGTCGTGAGGTCAGTTGCCTGTCACTCCCATACTGTGTGGCAACAATGCAACATAGTTGAGGAGTGAATACAAAAAGAAACAACAAAGAAGTTACACTTAGGTGCGTGCGCTTTTTGCGCCTTCTACTCAAGAAACCGGTCCAAGCACAAGGAAGCATATATGAATAAGGTTTACACCGAAGAAAGGAAAATCAAACGATCGTTATCATCGTGTGTCATGAAGATGAATAGAGCACACAGTCAGGATCAAACCAACATACCGCTTATAGTAACGACTAACGAGATCGGAGCTAAGCCGAGCTCATCGACCGCGACTAGCCTAGACTCTGCGTTTAAAACCAAATCCTGCCGTAGCTTTGTGCGCCAATCGAAGCTAAGCCATGAACATCGCAACAAATCTGTTCCCCAAAATTTACAGGTCTGTGTAAACTTCACAGCAATACTGCGGTTATCGAGAACGGGAAGCATCCATGTTTGGAAGCTTCCATCGACCGCTGTTAAACAAAAATGTCCCTCTGATGTCCTTCTTCTCATTGACATGCTATGTTTATTCCTTTGCTCCGCTGTAACATCTCAGGCGCAAGAAAAATGGTCCAGTGTTCGGCTCAGTTCGGATTCAAAGAAAAATCAGATCAAAATTGAAAACCATATATCCACCCACTCCAATTTGAACCTCAATGGGCTCAGTGGCGACAAAGCTAATTTGGGAAAAGAGGTAATTATATCATTCTGCTCATGCTCCAGTTCCAATCCCGCTTATCCTGCTCTTTCCGCGCGTATCAAGCCGTTTAGCAGTATCAGCAAGCATTTTCCAGCGCTACATACGTTTGCCCAATCAACCTTCCGCCACCTCCTACCCACCCTGTCTCATGTGCGAACCTCATGTACATGTACGAACATTTCATGGCCGTTTGAGTAGTTTTTGCTATTAATCCGCTACCCTGCTTATCAACGAGCACGCAACAGCTATGGCATGGCCGCGCTAGACTTTCGAGAGCATGCCGCGGACACATCAGCGTTAGAGCTCGTGTGTATCGAACAGTTAAAACGCTCCCCTTTCTTTTGCTGCACTTTTAGCCTTATAGCATTAAAATATTGGTAGAAATGTTTGATCATGTTTACGTAACTTCACCGTTTCCGAAACTCCTCTCTCTCCCTCGGCAGTCATCGCGAGGCTAGAACTAAAGCACAGGAACAATGAGCGTGTGTACGATTTGGTGCAGCTGCTAGCTAGCATGATGATCGAGAGCTTTGTGAATCAATATTTCAATTCTATTTCCATATCAAATCCCACGCGAACCGCCACCGGCGACCGGTTAATGCGGACTGCGAACGAAGCCGGAAGAAGATGGAGATACCCTTGACTTTGCTGTTAATTACACTCGGAACGTTGTTTTTTTCTCTCTTCTCTTTCCGGGTCGCCTCAATGGCGCGTACTTGCAGGTTCTATCACTGGGAGCTGACGTCCTGCCGGAGTACAAACTGCAGAGTCCTCGTGTTCACAAATGGACAATACTGCACTACTCACCCTTCAAAGCAGTCTGGGATTGGATAATCCTGTTGTTAGTTATGTACACAGCAATATTTACACCGTATGTGGCCGCATTTCTGCTCAGCGAGCCGGACTATAATCAGCGAAAGAATCGAAAATATGCAGATGATCCAATTGTGATAATTGATTTAATAGGTAAACCACCACCAAACCAATCCTTCACTCACACAAACATGCAATACTAACTATTCGCTCGCACTATGTACCTCTATTTACAGTTGACGTAACCTTCGTTGTTGATATACTGATTAACTTCCGAACCACGTTCGTAAACGGGCAGGACGAGGTAGTATCCCACCCGGGACGAATCGCCGTTCACTATTTGAGCGGATGGTTTCTGATAGATCTGGTAGCAGCCATACCCTTCGACCTGCTTCTCGTGGGAAGTGACACAGATGAGGTAAATTGGTTATGAACTTTAGGGTTTTTCGTTTTAATATACGCGAATTATACATCGTACGGTACTATACTAATGAGCATCTTTGTGTGCTGCACAACTTCCAATTTGCAAAACTAGTTCCCCAGTCTAGGGAAGTCGTGGTCGATGATATTGAGAGACACACTATGATAAAAATTATGATATTACGATAAATATGATTACTAGGCAACATTCGAAACCGGAGCAAAGCATTTTGCGATATTGTTTTCTGCTCTTTCTTCAAAATAAGACAGAATGTCTTCAACAAGACAACACGCCTGAAACGGATTTCGCGGCGATGGATGGTACAAATGGATACTGTGTGATTGATTCGAGTGTTGATTACACGAAAAATTCTTGTTTGAACTTACAAAGACAGTTCATACACAATTGTTGTTTTTATACTTTCATTGCTTATTATTATATGATCATACAAAATCCTTAATAAACACCCTCGACACAAACGATATCATTGATTTGTCCAATGAAGTTGCTGTTTACGAATACAGGATAATAAAAAAAAACAAATCTAAACACCCGATGATTAACAGTAATTTGAGGTTAAATATATCAAACCAAACGCCATACAAACCCAACCCAACCCAATCACTTCCTGTGTTTCGGCATTGTTATGTTTATTTTGTTCACCTTCTTTCTACATCCCTAATTTATCATAAGACAGGATCATATTGATACAGACATGTTTTACCTTATGTAATGTCTCTGTTTTAACTTTCCTACCAAAACTAGCTAGTTTAGCCTTCTGAACGGGTCTCGCATTTTTTGTTATACTGTACTGTTAATTCTTTTTGTGAATATGCCCTCTGTATATTGTCTATCGTTCGTAACCACAAATCATCTTCAAACATTAGTTACAAACGTAATACATGCACTTATAACTTCTTTTCAAATAGGAATCGATTACAATACTATTAGATTCATTAATATTTCCACTCGCTTATAATTTTTTCCCAATTTGCTCTGTAATTATTAGTTCCTTTTTGTTTCATAATGGTTTATACTCAACTCATTCATCACTATTAGCTCAATCTCTAGCAATGGCCAATTCCACTTTAATTGCGTTTTACTAATTAATCTTGCTAAACTATTAAAGTACAATTCTTCGTTCCTTTTTACTCTCCGTGGAACTAATGTGGTGTTGACATGAAATTAAGTCGAATCGAACTAGATTTTTTTCTTCAATACTGTTATACGCCCAAGAATTATCTATAGTATCCACAGTTCCAACAATCCTAACAACAAAGGCTTATTAGAAAAGGCCACATCTCATATTGGAGGACTACATCTCGTGAGGTTCATACTTGTTGTTAATTGTTTAATCAGCACAATGATGAGGTTAAAATAGCTACATCTTAATTTATTTTTCTGTTTTTATCATCTCGTTTCATCTACCAAATAATACTATGTAATACCTAGAAATATACCAAGAATATCAATTCCAAAAGACATGTTAGGTTTAAACAAATGATTATCGAAGCTTGCAAGCCGAACTTTGAGCAATGACTGCCCAAAAAGTAGTGTTGTTCTACATTGTTTAGCTGCTGCTGGTGAAATTCAACTTTAAATCAATCAGTGACTCCTGTTATGCATTGTTTGCCTGAATTTGGTACAAAACATGCGCTCAATTCGACGTTTTGAACCAACACTCAAATGATCGCTACAAACGTATATGAAATATAGTCCCTAATCGTCTTTCATTCTCACATTCACCTATTCCCTAGTAGTGCCAATGTGAATTTAATATAACCTTTAACACATTAATTGTTATTTTACTGAATGACGCCAGTTTTTGTATTTTACAGCTTGGCTTGGACAAAGATGAGGTATTGCACTCGAGATTTTGGAAGTATAACTATGTCTTTTGTTTATAAACGACATTTAAACCACTTACCAACAAAATATTACTCAGTTCCTCAACAAAGTATTATAAATATTTTTTTGTTTTGTTTCCTAATCTCTTGTTTTAACAACCTTACCTTCTTCTAACACTGTTCAAAATATATACACTCTGAAATGTATACAGTTTCACGTTTGAACAATCGTAATGCACCCTACGAATGAATGCTACTGCCTACAATAATCGAGTTTTTCTGTAATAATAGTAAAATAAATAATCATTTTATTGCAATGCTTCATGAGCGAACACAATTTGGACGACTATTAAAGCAAACTAATTCGACACACACTCACGCGTGTACAAATCATTACTTTTTTTGGATTAAGTCAGATCCTGTTCTAGTTTTTATGCATTTTTACCGTACAGACGCCAACACCAGTAGAACCGTTCCATTCAACTTGACAAAATTTGTATTACACGCATGTTCTTGGTTCAGTTCAAATGTATCATTTATATAACCTAATTCTATCTCTAAAGACATCCCCCTAGGCGTGCCGCATTTCGACACTAGTTTATGTTTAGTGTAATGAGTATTGATATCGGTTATTTTCTCGATGGCATGCCTAAATCAACATAATTAGATATAAATCTACATCTATTGTTTTACATGTTTTATATGTTATGCCTGCACTTCTTTCAATAATACTGGTTGTGTTTAATGTCACAAAATGAAAGATATAACCATAACCTACACAAGACATAATTTATTTTTAAATGTGCTTGCTGTATGATACGGCGTTAACAACCTTAGCGATACTACGTTATCATTTCGCCACAGAGAAACTAACCGACACCAGAATATAATCATAGTAGAGTGGATAAATAAATTGCTCATTTTATAATTTTGCGTTTTGAATAATTTTTTTCTGTGTTTTGTTTATAAAAACTGAATATTTTACCTCAAAACACTGATTATAACTGATTAGAGCTATAACAAAGCACTAATTTGTTACGTACAATACAAGAGTTCTATTAACGTGTACGGTTCCAATCCATGCATTAAACATAAATGTTGTCATAAATCGAGGTAAATGCGTTATAATCTAGCATTAATGAATGCCCGTTAGAGTCAAAATTAGCACGAAACTACTAAGCATCAACTAAGCACGAAATGTTGACTAACAGTATGTAAAGGAAGATCAATATAATTAGCTATTTTTGACAGAATTGTTGTTTTTTTTTTCATTGTAATGTTTTTCATAGCCCCCCATGCCTGTATTTCGAATTTACATTCTGTTTTAATTGTTTATGCAAACACAAGTTGTTCTTTAAAGTATTTGCTGCTGCCACATGCGTTTATGATAATATTGTCGATTTATTTCTCATTGTTATTTTGTTCCTTTGATAACCATTGTGTATCATAAATAGCACACTTAATAAGCTTTTGCTCTTTTTAGTATCGTTAAGCTAGTTGCATATGTGGTAAACGTTTATGTTATCCAATTTCAATTCAATTGAACTTAATTCAAATATTTGCTTCACACCATTTTAATCTAATTTGGTTACTGAACACAGCCAAACTGAGTATGTTCGGTTTAACGTACAATTTATTTCCCCTTTACAGACAACCACCTTGATTGGGCTGTTGAAAACAGCACGATTACTTCGCCTAGTACGCGTGGCACGGAAAATCGACCGGTACTCTGAGTACGGAGCAGCCGTGCTCGTACTTTTAATGGCGACGTTCGCCCTGATCGCACATTGGTTAGCCTGCATATGGTGAGTTTTGACCCATGACAAAGGGCTCAAGGTGGGACAATGCGCAAGGTGGGTAATTAACATCGTATATATTATCCAGGTATGCCATAGGAAATGCGGAACGACCACTGTTGAAAGCAAAGATAGGGTGGCTGGATGCACTGGCACAGGATACTCAGGAGTATTACTTCCCGAACAATACCGGTGGAGGTCCTTCTGTGAAGGTAAGCCTGTGTGTTACCGCACTGCATTCTTCGTCGCAATTTGCCAAACAAATTGCAAGCAATTGATGTACACCATCTCTCGTTACAGTCCCGCTACGTTACTGCCCTGTACTTTACCTTTACATCGCTCACATCGGTTGGTTTCGGCAATGTTGCGCCAAATACAGATGCCGAAAAGATATTTACGATATGTGTTATGCTTGTTGGCTGTAAGTTTCAAACACGCACAGTCTCCAGCGCACAGTCGCTGGAACACGCACTGTCCAATGGGTAATATCTATTTGAAATATGTGAATCATTCTCTTTCGCAGCGCTTATGTACGCTAGTATCTTTGGAAACGTTTCCGCCATCATACAGCGGCTTTACTCAGGAACTGCAAGATACCACACACAGATGCTGCGGGTACGCGAATTCATACGATTCCATCAGGTAAGTCACGAGATGTTACGCTATTGAAGCGTATAACTGAAGCTAATAATTAACTATCTTTTTTTTTTCTTGCGCAAACTTCGTTACAATCATCCATCGTTGCTCTTTACAGATACCGAACCCGTTAAGACAACGCCTAGAAGAATATTTCCAGCACGCCTGGACGTACACCAATGGTATCGATATGAATTCGGTGCTGAAAGGGTTCCCTGAGTGCTTACAAGCTGATATATGCTTGCATTTGAATAGAAATTTGTTAAACAATTGTTCAGCTTTTGAAGCGGCTAGTCCAGGATGCTTAAGGTAAGGATAGACGCGTGCGCTAACCAAACACATTGCACTGACAAAGAAACACATAACAATTCCATTGCAGAGCGCTTTCCCTTAAATTTAAAACCACTCATGCTCCGCCGGGTGATATTTTGGTGCACAAAGGGGATGTTTTGACGTACCTTTATTTCATAGCCAGAGGGTCAATTGAAATTCTCAAAGACGACGTTGTAATGGCGATTCTAGGTAAATGGTAAACCTTCACACTATGCATCCATCAACTGCTCTAAATTGTGTTTTCTTTCTCTCTCTCCCTACTACCACCAGGCAAGGATGATATTTTTGGAGAAAATCCGTGCATACATTCCACTCTCGGAAAATCAAATAGTAATGTTAAAGCTCTGACATATTGTGATCTGCATAAAATTCATAGAGATGACTTATTAGACGTGTTAGATTTATTCCCGGAATTTTATGATAGTTTTGTAAATAGTTTGGAAATTACATATAATATGCGAGATGTGAGTCTACTTTCAACGATTACATACATTTTACACTAGTGTTATTGTTCTGTTTCCAATTTTGAGCACGCTGGATTATTATTGTCTTAAGTTGTACGTTTTTTTACCATTAGCAATGCTCCTTAATGCAAGATCGATTACTTAGTGGAGCAAGAACGAATCAACAATAGATCAACAATTTGTTTTCTTACTATAACATCTACGGTATAACAGTTACGGTGTGTCATCATTCTCTGTTTTGCGTTCAGCATATGTACGATGTGCATTCGATTCAATGTTCGATTGTGTCACAAAGCACATTTTACTATTTTAACTATAAAATGTTTTGTTTCGCTGTTTGGATTTTGCATGGGATTCGTTTAAGTTATTAGTGTGTGCACTCGTTTTTATTTATCGTATCGTATGCTAGCCTGTTTTCGCATCTTCTAGTGCGCTAATTTTCTAGTGTGCAAGCATTTGTAGCCTTGTTTTCTATCGTGGACTGTACCGTGGATTGCAAATTATTCAATGTCAAATATGATGTGCATCCGTTGTTTTAGGAAGAGCAAGCTGGTGTCGAACTTAGACATAGGTACATGCGGACTGGATCCCAAGATCGTGAGAGTGAGACGAGATCTTACGTTAGAAAACTGTAACTGTCCTTCTGTACCCTAGTACGCGGTGAACTATCTTTAAGGCCACTAACCGACCCACCATTTGTCTTGCAGAAATACCGTGCACCACAGGCCACCAGGCAATAAATGTGATATGCCCAATGATAGAAGTTCGATAGGACAAATGAGCACTAACTATGATGATGATCGTAAATTTTCCCTATCAGGTATGTAACTCAAACACATTTTCGTGCGTTGCTAATCAACCCTGCTTTCCTCATTTGAAATACCAAGTATTCTACTACACATAGTATTGCTGTGATGGCATTAACAGTACCCACCAAACCCCACCCACCTTTCCCGCGCGTTTTGATCTCTTCCTATCCGTGCTACAGTAGCAAGCAATGCCAGTAGTGGTTTAACATAAGTTGATAGATAATCAACCGAATTGCTTACAATTTTCGTATTTCGTTACTGTCCATCCTCTCTTGCCGAAGCCATGTCCGATAACGATAAGAAACCCTTTCTAACATAACAATATTTCTTTCTATCTATCTTACCATTCACCCACAAATATCACACCACTCATTCCAAAACAACTACAAACCACCTAAAATGCGTGTGCCTCCTAAAACAGGTATTATAAATCAATTGAAAAGAAGCATACCAGACCTTAATTCATATAAACATCAGCCATTAACGAACAAGTGTGGTAAGCAAAGCATCTTTGATTTCGTTTGGTTCAGTGTGTTCCCACTATCATCATTATTAGCCTATAAAACATATGTTTTGATTTCCTTCAGGCAAAAAATACATCATTTATCGCTCCACAATAGCTGTATTTCCTACACCTTAATGTCGGTCGGCCCAGAGTACCCCCTTTACACCCAGGCTTTCCAATACAATAGCAAGCACTTTCCAATCCTTTCCTGCCCTTGCAATCTTATCCCATCCATTGCGCAAAATTGTGAAACCTGACAAGCTATTGAAAACCGTCAACTACTCGAACACAAATCATATCCTATTTTCTATTTCTTTGAATAATCGACATGGTTTCATACGTACTCTGCATGAGTGCTGTTACAGTTGTGTACATAAAAACTAAAGCCAAATCTCACCAAGTTGCATAAATAGAGCTCTAGTTCATCCTTTCTGCGTCGTGTATAGTATGGTTGAGAAGACAGACTCTATATGCTCGAGTTACGTTCGCACGTGAATGTATGTTACGTTTTGCTTGGACATATTGCGCATTTGTTTATCAATATTTTTGTCTTTTCCGTTCCAAACGATTAATGGAGTTGTAACCTTTTGCTTTCCACCAGATAAACGTTTATTCGGAAAGCTTGATGTGTTAATAGTTGTGTCAATTCCTTCTATCTGCTCTGATGGCTGAGCGATGGACACCAAAGTGTTAGACCCTATGATATGTCTACGAAAGGTTGATTAAATTTGTTTGCATGTCGATTTCAGCTTCACCCAACGAAAGCCCTAAAAGTACGCACAAGCAGACAATACCCCATCATCACGAACATCAATCGTCGGCCATTGTAGCATCTTCGGCGGCACTTGGAAGGGTACCAGATACCGTCACGTTGAGTGCAGTTAGCCATCGTGCCTGCACGTGCGGTTCTAAGACCGATGTCCCGGTCGGGCCAATGCGGGTCAGCGATTGTTCTCCAAAGAGCAGCCCAGATGAGGAAATCTTTCATCATACCGCACCCAACAGTAGCAACATGAGCAAACCGGATGAATCAAAACAGAATCTAGAGTAAGCATTAGGATCTCTAGAACGCATTGCTAAAACAGTAAACTTATCATAAATTGACCATATTTTATCTATAATATGTGTTTCATATTCACTAGAACTATGGCGCATCAGCTCTCTGAGTTAACGAATAGGATTGGTGTTCTGGAATCAAGTCTCAAGCACGACATCAGAACAATACTAGAAATTCTACACCAGCAACAACAGATGCAGATGCAGATTCAGCAACAGCAGCACTCTTTTGCACAGCAACAGCAACAAATGCATCAGATGCACATCGGCAAGACAGCAATGTCTTCGTACCAACCGTCCGAAAGTGATTTTTCTTTTGACATGTGCGGGCCTCCGATGGACTGCCGAGAAGTCAAACACCAGCAGCCTCCTTCATCGCAACATCGCATACACGTGGCTCGTTCCGTATCGCAACCAGAGTGCACCGATGATCGTAGTTTATTTAAGTACGTATGAAAAGCCACAATCTTCGTTCACCTAACTACTCTGGTAAAGCGTCTTACACTCTTTACGGACATTCTGATACTCCGTTGTTGCAGATGTTCAAAGTTCTCATCATTCAATCATCCCATGGATGACACGCCCGAGGGACAAAATTGGAATATATTTGCCCCAATTGCTAAGCTTGAATCACTGGACGAAATAGATCAGGTAGATTGTTTACTATAAATCATCGCCAAAGCACATTGTACCGTAAGGCTAACGATACGTTTCTCTGTTTGCCACTTGCAGGAAACCAAACCCTCATCCAGTCATGATAAGATGCAATGAAGAAATCAAACGTTCATAATGCTTCGTCGCTTGGGAAGAGACAGAGAGAAGAAACACCGATCCAGTTCTAATCTACTATCTAGTAAATGTTGTTTTATCTTTTTCTGTTTTTTGAAAGTTTCAAAGCAAGAATAATCTTTGTACATATTCTTCTACGCATAGCGAAGTCAAAGCCAGGACACACAAACACACAACTAGAAAGACACATGAGAATACTCGACGCCACACCCTAACACAACATTTATGGCACATTTAACACCACTTTCAGAGATCGATCGTTACGTACATTTCATATATTAATATAGAATTCTTCACCAGGAAAAAAAATCGTGTGAAACAAAATGCAATGTCTTTAGTTTTCATTTTCACTCTATATTAATCGATGCAGCAAGAAGAATAAAAGACAAACCAAAAGCTTTTTGTTGATTGACTGCGTCAAGTCTTAAAACAGCAATAATGACAATTTAATAGCAATCTTTTTTCGAGCGAAGTACATTTCAACCCTATTCAACCCAAGTGAGAGAGGTGTTTGAAGGAACGCTACGGAACGCTAGGAAAAACTAGGGAAGCAAGCGCCCAAGCGAGGTAAAGGTAATGGAAAACGTTGAGGGTAAAAAGGTACATGAACGAATGCTAGCTTAATGCAAAATCACAACCAATAGAGACTTATGAATATCAATGAAATAACACACAAAATCAGCAAGCAAATCAACAGCGCATATTGGAAACAGCATATTGCCTTTGTTTAAGTCGAACGCAAAAAACAACAAACACAGAAAAAAGCAAATAAAGTTACTGCTAATGAACTGATTTATAATACTTTACTTTTTTGATTGATGGCCTCATTATTAGCACCTTCTTGCGGCACCGCGATATATCACAGCACATCGGGCAAGAGAAAAGTAGCCCAACTTCACCACCTTCTAGTATATATTGTTAACCACGGCATCCACCGTTTGCCTCGTCAGCCTCCACGAGTTGGTTGGAACGGTGGGCCGCCCCCAGCACCTTGCCATACTAAGTAGCCGCCGTTTATATCGTTTCCGTTTCCGCAATGATAACAAACACTGCAAACATGCGCCCTGTTTGTGTGTGTGTGTCGGTATGGGTGGGGTGGAAACGAACAGCACTCGGACAGGGTCGTACGCATGGCGGAAAACGCGAGAGGAACCCACCGTACGTCAATGCTACACTCTTTCCAATACCTGAGCAATAAGAAATGTTGTAGTAAATAGTGTGAAGCTACAAGTAAAATACACAAAGCTCCTACACATCCTACACGTCTTCCTACACAGCGAGCGTGATGGCCCCGTGTGTTCGTGTGGCCATGTGCTACATACACCAAAAAAAAGTAATGATATCGTTGCGTGTCATCGTTTCATTTCTACCTTGCCTTGTGTGTCGTCTTACAAGGCTCCACCTAGGACACCCGCACCTTTGGCGGCGCCTGAACAACGCGACCCTGCGGTTCCCTGGAGGAGCTGGTAGATGTCAGACCAACACACCAGCACTAAGACTGCTTTCAAGTTTATGAGCTAGCTATTATTGATTAAATTAAAGCGAATAAAAAAAACCGCTCGCGGGCACACGAATATTCATAACGGCTTGAATGAATGAGCTGAACACACTACTTTCGTAACACGCACCCTCCTGTCGTGGTTGGTATAAGCTCTCTCTGGTGTGGTTTTTAGTTGTGGATCTGAATTCATCGATTGTGCAACGCTCGGCGCCAACCAATCACCCAGGGAAAGTTTGTCAGTGCGTAATTTAACCGAATCATAAATAGAAATTCTGTGTACTACGCTTTAATCATCAAACAAATATCGGTATTACATTTAATTGTACGAAGACTAAAAATACCCATCCCCACCACAAGAAAAGCGCCCTTTCCTGTACGTAAACTCAAAGCGGTGAATCAAACAGGACTATCGAAGCAGGCCATTCTGCGAAACACGTGCTATGGTGCGAGCTTTCGGTGAACAATAAGAAAGGAAAAGTTTTATCGATTCCTAATGATGGCGTCGCTGAAAATGGATCGTGCAGTGAACTAAATGCGTTATCATCTCTGGTGTACGATCAGAAAGCCAGTCTCAGTGCGCTTACTATATATTCACGTTCAGTAATACTTGTTCCCGTGTTCCAGAGTGTGAAATGTGAAGCATGAATGAAGTGGCCTACAGCATACAAAGACTATGCGTTGCACATACATAGCAAGGTAAATCTGTTGAAACCAATTAATTGTTTATACGGCATTAACCTATTAACACACATTCGCTGGCTGAGTGGCTGGCGGCTGGCGGTTTGTTCAAACGCCCTACTTACTGGCGCAGGTTTTGCCTTTATTTTGACTATGCTTATGCACGCTGTAAAGTGTCTTGCTTTAGTATGCAATATCAGTTGACGCGCGGACATGAACGAATGGAGCAAATATCGTTTCAATTATCTTAATGACTCGATGCATCGCTCTCGTTGCAGTTTGTTTTGGCTTTTCGAACTATGTATCCCCGCTAGGACGGCCACTATCAATTACCAGTATCAAGAGGGCATCGAGTATGATAAAAACGTAAAGCCAGGTAAAACAAATATATCTATTTGTCTTACTCTAACAATCAGGTAATGTTGTAATGTTTTACGTCCACTTTGTTGTGCACACGCCAACACCAGCAGGTACACTTACAGATGTATCCGTTTCGCTCTACATTAACCGAATATCAGGCGTGGATGAAAACAAGGAAGTAAGTTATCGAGCTTGCCATGCCCCCAAAGCTTCATACGCTGTCTCACACTAGAGCGCGCACTGTTTTTGCTTGTAGGAAATTTCCTTCGATGTCTTCCTTCAAATTACATGGGAAGACCTTCGAATACAGCCTGTGTTTAACAACAAGGTAGGCGAGTATGTGGAACTGACGAAAGCCGACCGAGATATGATATGGGTTCCGGATCTTTACATTCGACAACTGCGAGAGATGAAAATGCTAACCTTATTCGAGGAAATATCCAGCCTACGGTTATATGAAAACAGCACCATCAGCTTGAGCATAGGGTAAGCCTGCAAAGATGATTCGCAACAAGGTATACAAATGAAAACAGTCAATTTCTAAACTCACTTTTAGAGCAACAATCATCATCAAATGCGACATGGACTTTGTGCTGTACCCGCTCGATGTGCAGAGATGTCCTGTCGATTTCAGCAGCTGTACGTATCTCGCCTCTTCAGCGCTTCGTACATACGAAGCGTTTCATCTTGACCACTACTCACTACTTTAACTGTTTCTGTTTATAGACAAATATCCAGTAAAAGATTTACGGTTCCGCTGGAGATCCGAAAATGCCTTATCCTTCCCCAATGACTTTGGGGACGGTTTTTTTCGGCTTCCAAAGTATGTGGTTTCTTTCTACACTGAACAGGAATCACAGATAGTCAATTACAGCGATGGTACTTGAAAACGAAACAAAACTTACACCAAAATGCAACGCAACTAACGCAAATGGTACATATGTTGTTTGCACTGTACTTGCAGATAATCATAGTTCAGCGAGATTAGAAATAACCCTGTCGAGGGAAGTAAAGAGCTATCTGCTAGAAAACTATCTTCCATCCACGTTATTCGTCTCTATATCCTGGGGGTCTTTTGTGGTCGTCCCAGAAATCGTGCCAGGGCGGATGGTGCTGCTAGTCACAACACTGCTATCATTGATAACGATGTTCGATACAGTGAGGAATAATTCACCAGATGCGCTGGAACTGAAGTGCCTTGAAGTAAGCAGTTGCATAGGTCGATTTTAGACTCTCTACTCTATACTTATGATCAACTATCTCCGTTTAGGTGTGGCTCATATCCTGTACTTTGTTTGTGTTCTTTGCACTAATGGAGTATTTTATTGTGCTGTTCGGGATACGATACGATAAGCATTGGCGTGTGGCCAAAGCTCAGCATGCCTCATCAATACCACCTTCCATCACACTGCAGTCAGCAGTGACGATGGCTCAAAGCACGATGGACACATCGGTAAGAAGTGCATTTTTTGTTCGTTTATGCTTCATTTTAGTAAAAGCACACACCACCCTTACCAACATTTACACCCAACAGATAAATTCGGCATCATTTCAACGCGAAAACGGTCTTGAGCATGCCACCCTGAAGGTTTCAGGCACTAACAAGATTCAACCGCACGATCACAACAGCAAAACAACGTCAGCTTCCCTCAGCAATATACAAGACACTGTACAAAGCGCCCAGAAAGTGTCGTCTGTGATGACCAGAAAAAGGTGAGATTAAACCTCATATCTCAGAAGTGAATGCAACCAAAAGGCCAAGACAGGTTGGTTGTTGCATCCTTCCTGCCCCAAAATGAACATTTTACTTGTTCATTTCAGGTTTCGGAACGTCGCAGATGTTGCACTCCTGTATGCTGGCTCCCAGCGAGGCAGATTGGATCAGCTATCTTTAATCATTTTCCCTGTCAGCTTTCTTATATTCACCATATCCTATTGGACTATGTATTTAACTGAATCTAAGAAAAATTTCAAGTAACATTTTTCCTCGAGTATTGCTTCAAACAAGCCCTATAGTTGATACAGTAATAAATTGAATTGCCTGTTGTAAATTCATTCTTAACTTTCTTTCGACGTGAAGAAAATGGATATGTATATGTATGTAAATAAGTAAGAGGGTTGTTAGCACATGAAATTGATAGCTTACTACACTACTTACAGCATCAACGGAAGCAACAAACACACTGTCTGGGAAGTTGTCGAAGGGTAGGGTAGTCTATGAAACCACTCTCGGTGAAGTGCTGCATCGTTCGTTACAAACTCTTGAATGTTTCGCTATGTTGTAGGAGTACGAGGGCTACAGTTGGTTAAGTTCCTGGGTTGGCCAATCATATACGAGCAGGTCTTTGCGAACAACACTTTTTGATCGTGCTCTATTGCTATGAACACCCTCACGATCTTCACTTTCATCATGGATACTTTCCAACACACTGCAATGTTTTTTGTTTCATTTGTCCACAAGCGCTTTTCATTCAATGAAGCTGTATAGCTAGCTGGAGGCTTCAGCTTAAATTTACAACACCGGTAAAATACATTTATGTACTTTTTTTACAAGACCAAATTTCCACAACTATTCAAACAGCGCACCTACGAACTACAGACGCTTCCTGCGATTGTTTTCAGGAAAACAACTGGAAAAGTATATATATACGCAAGGAATATAAATGTATATGGTGACTGTGGAAAAAGTCAAATGAAATCTTTCGCTTGTGCGATGTTTTTTTTTTTAATAAGAAAATATTTTTACAATTCTCAATCTTACAGCACAAAAACTCGAAAAATACATATAAATCAAACATCTTAAATGCTTTTTATAACAATTACTGAACAAAGCATGCAGTAATTATGTATCAGTGATATTCGACCCAAAATCAAATCGAACGGTTCGTGCGATGTTTTCTATGTCTTTCGCTTCATGTCGAATATGGTCCTACCTGACGATTCCGTTGTGTGTCTCGCTGTCAACGGTTTGACATTTTTAAACATAACGAACATTCAATGGTAATCAACGAACCCCAGCGGAGCAGCGTTTCCCTCAACCAGTGCAAGTCGTAAATTGTTATCGGAATACAAAGTGTATTATAAACTTCCTCCCTCTACGCTCATCATAATAGCGAAATCGTGTTAATTCTCATGAAAGCATTTTACCTCATACTGCGACGATATCAGTGTTTGGACAATGAAGACAATGTGAGTGCGCTGTGCGCTTTAGCTTGGTCGGAATGATAGTTCATGTGTAAACCATTTCTCTTTCAGGCGGCAGAAAACACCTTTGAAGGTATTGCCGAAGTCGGCTATCAAAAGTCGTGGAAATTCTGGCAACAACTTGGGAAAAGATCCTGTCCAGGTGTACTGCCGCGTTCGACCGCCACCATGCGAGTCCGATCTTACTTGTTTGCGCGTCACCGATCCTCATACGGTCGTTTTGACACCCCCGGAAATAGCCATCAACTATAAGATCGCCAATCTGAAGGAAACGCAGTACATCTTTAAGCGCGTGTTCGACGACGCCGTGCGCCAGCATGAGGTGTACGTGAGTGTGGCGCAGCCGCTCGTGGAGGGACTGATTCGTGGCCGAAATGGGCTGCTGTTCACGTACGGTGTCACTGGCAGCGGCAAAACGTACACTATGACCGGCGATTTACAGCATCGCGGCATCATGCCGCGCTGTTTGGATGCGCTGTTCCGCACCATTGCGGACTATCAGGCCAAAAAGTACACATTCAAGTCGGATCGGCTGAATGGGTTTGATATACTGACCGAGGCAGAGGTATTGCTCGAGCGGCAGGCCGAATTGAACGCCAAGTTGACCAAATCCACGAGAAAGAAGGACCTAGACCAGGAGGTGGCGTCTCAAGTTTCGGTGGAGCCGTCCGAAATCAGTGGAATCGAGGAGGACAACATTTACGCCGTGTTTATAAATTATGTGGAAGTATACAACAACAGTGTGTACGATTTGTTAGAAGAAACCACCGTTCAAAAGTATGAAATCACATCGAGTCCCCCGCATAGATGCAATGATTAATGTACTTTTGCTCGTCTCCCTTTCAGGACGCTGCAGAGCAAAATGGTTCGCGAAGATGCGCAACACAATATGTTTGTGCACGGTGTGACGGAGGTGGAGGTTAAATCCGTTGAGGAGGCACTAGAGCTGTTCCAGATTGGCCAAAAGCGGAAGCGCATGGGACACACGATTCTTAATGCCGAATCCAGTCGATCCCATTCCGTTTTTACCATCCGCCTGGTACAAGCCCCGGTTGACGTGCAAGGAGAGAACGTGGTGCAGGATCGTAACGCCATTACCGTGAGTCAACTTTCGTTGGTAGATTTGGCCGGCAGCGAGCGCACGAACCGGACGGGCAACACTGGACAGCGGTTGCGTGAGGCTGGCAACATCAACAACAGCTTGATGACTCTGCGAACATGTTTGGAGATCTTGCGCGAAAACCAGCAAACCTGCGGCGGTAAGAAGGTGCCGTACCGTGATTCGAAGATTACCCACCTGTTCAAGAACTATTTCGATGGCGAAGGCCAGGTGCGGATGATTGTGTGCGTGAATCCGCGGGCCGAAGATTACGACGAAACGGCCCAGGTGATGAAGTTCGCGGAAATGACGCAGGACGTACAAATAGCACGACCCACACCGATGAAGGTCGACATGGGCCTTACGCCCGGGCGCCGTAAGGCCAATCAGCTGTTTAAGATGGCCATTGGCGATATGGCCGAAAGGAACCACCACCACCACGTTCATACACCGTTCGCTGGCGCCACCGAATCCAACGGTGATCGCATGGAGTTCGATCTTGGGCTGGTGTACAGTCTGGAGCCGTTCGTGGCAGACATGAAGCTAGGATCGGCCGAAAGCGACGAGCTCGTGCGGAAGCTCTCCGAAGTGTTAGAGTTAAGAATTCAAAAGCGCAAACTGCTCCGCGAAGACTTTAATGCCCGCCAGAATCGACTGCGCATGAATATGCACAAGCTGGAGAGTGATAATTTGTCGCTGCGTACCGAAAACACTTCATACAAGGGAGTGCTGGCGCAGAACAAGCAGAAAATCATCGCGCTCGAGAACAAGGTCGTAGTTTACGAGAGTTCGATTGACGATTTGAACCGTCGCAACCGGCAACTGGAAGAGCGCGTGCGGGAACTGCAGACGCAGCTCAACCAGAAGACTCAGCTCGTGAGCCAAAAGGAGCTCGAAAAGGAACGCCAGCGCAAGAAGTTCACGTCCAAGATAGCCGTCGAATCGGAGAAGATGAGCCGCGAGCTCGAGATAAAGCTGATGGAGCAGAAAAACAAACTGCAGGACGAAATGCGGGACAAGGAGGAGCGTCTCCGGCTGGTGTCGGAAATCATTCAGGGCACGCCAATCGCAGCGCGTGGTCGCTCGAGCAGCGTCGATAAAGATTTCCACAAGCTAGAGTCAACGCCGAACGTAAAGTCGCTGGTGTCTGTGTACGCTACGCCGCGCGGATCAAGGGTAAGTCTGTCCAGTTCTTTTCCCTCCTACTGGGACGGCCCACAGAGCTTCGGTACTTCAATGGTTGCCCTCCTTGTTTTTTTTAACAGCCCGGCACGGCAGTTGCAAACGGTAGACATCGACGATCGCGCTCGACCGGTGAACGATGGCTGGAACATCGTGCTGCTAATCCCGTCCCACTGGGAACCATTCTGCAGCCGTACTATTGCAACTCCAAGTCCGTCACCAAGCTCACCGACAAGGATGTGCTAGCCCAGAAGACTACCAAGTACTGTCTGATATCGCAGGATGCCGACACTGAAGGTGAGCTGGAAACGAAGCTGTACAAGGGGGACGTGATCCCTACCAGCGGTGGAGGTGCGCAGGTCGTGTTCAACGATGTGGAGTGTCTGAAACAGTATTCCCCCACCAAGACGCCACCAAGTCGGAAGCGTTCGAGCAACTTCGTTACCCCTAGCGCTCCACCGCTGAGCGAGATCCAGAACACAAATTCCAAGTGTAGTACGGCGATCGAGGGACATTCTGCTGCAGCGGGGCAACATAAGCGGTCGAAGCATTGACGATTTAGATTGTCGGAGAAGAAGGTCGATAAAGGCCGATTACAGACGAATTATGTGTGCACAAATTCGTTTCGTTTTTATTAGAATTCACTAACGTTATGTACTTTTTTTTCTTTTTAACATTACCATCATTGCTTGATTAATAAACATTCTTCTTACCCAGAAGCTTCGTCGGATGGAGTCGTTATTTTGGGCGACTTTGCTTTCTCCCCATCTTTTAACTTCCACAATGACCGCCAGTGACGGTGGGGTTTTTCAGGTAATATTCGGGCAGGATGCCGCCTTGTTTCCACAATGACCGCCAGTTCGGGGTTTTTCAGGTTCGCCTTGTTTCCCGCATTCTTGGACGTGATGAGATCGGCCAGCTCGCGAATTACGTCGTCCCGCGAGAGGTCATTGTTGAGCCGACGGTTAAACACGATGGCATACGTTTTCGGCTCCTTCAGAAAGTACTGGTCACCTAATCGCCCAACGACATCCATGATGTCCTTCAGGTTCGCACGGCACACCGCCTGAATGGGCAACATTCGCAGAATGAAGCGAGATTTGTGCTTTTTGGTAGCGCTCAAATCTCGCATTAGCTTCACGACAATCTCGTTCGGATCGGGCAGCACGGTCTGGATGAAGAGGCAGTTCATGGCCCCGCTCTCCACGCTCTGGAAGCGGAAAGACGCTGCATTACGCTTTTTACCGGCCGCTTCCGCCTCCTTTTGCAGCTTGACCGAGATGTCCTCCTCGTCGCTGCCACCATCGGGCTGAGTTTCATCTTCGCAGCGCGGGGTTTCAACCGGTCCGTACAGTTCGTCTGCGTATTCATTCAGGATGCGATAGCTGTCGCGTACACAGTCACGAACGTGCCCGTTGCACGTTACCAGAATTCCTCGATGGCCGGGTTTGATGCAGCGGTCCCTCGGTCCATCGCCTGTGCCATTGTTGTCTCGCACCTTCGCGTAATAGTTGCGCTTGCCTGCTTTTCCATGCTTGGCTTTCCGTTGTTGCGATCCTTTCTCCGTCGAGTCTAACTTTATTTTCTTCGCCTCGGACATGATGCACCAGCTCTCGTCGGTAGCTCCCAACGTGTTTCGACTCCTTGCAAACGTCAAACGAAATGTCAAAACGCATCAACGTAAACAACCCTTCTGCAAACAATTCACTTTGGTGCGTAGCCTCCGCTTCGCAGCAGTAAATAGTTTTAAAAGTTTCAGGAAAAGCACTTGCTAACTTAAGATGAGCAACATTTACATACAAGAGCCACCGACGTCGGGCAAGGTATCGTCCTGTTCATCGCACTGCCAAACCGAAAGTCCATTAGCATTACCGATACGTTTGCATCCTTGCAGGTTCTACTAAAAACATCTGTCGGCGACATCGACATAGAGCTTTGGTCGAAGGAATGTCCGTTGGCTTGCCGGAACTTTATACAACTATGCCTGGAAGGCTACTACAACGGGACGATCTTTCACCGTGTCGTGAAAGGCTTCATCGTGCAGGGAGGGGACCCGAATGGCGACGGCACCGGAGGCGAATCGGTGTACGGCCATCCGTTCAAGGATGAGTTTCACTCCCGCCTGCGCTACGTTCGACGCGGGCTGGTGGGTATGGCGAATTCCGGCAGAAACGATAACGCCTCACAGTTCTTCTTCACCATGGGACCAACGCCGGAACTGCAGAACCAGAACACACTGTTTGGGAAGGTTGCGGGCGACACGATATACAACATGCTGAAGCTGGAAGAAGGCGAAGTGTATGAAAATGAGCGCCCGCACTTTACCCATCGCATCATTCGGACGGAGGTACTAAACAACCCATTCGACGACATCGTACCACGGCGCACGGGCGATGCGGATCGGGCCAAATCGAAACAGGAAAACGAGAACGCAAGCAAGAAGAAGAAGGAGAAAGGGGTTAAAAACTTTGGACTTCTATCGTTCGGCGATGAAGCGGAAGAGGAAGAGCTGGAAACTCAGGTGTATGTACAGAAAAATGCATCCGGACGGGGAAAATCATCGCACGACGTGCTGGACGATCCCCAGCTGAGCAAGCAAACGGCAAGCACCAATGCGGAAGAGGATTCGAAAACCCGTCGACGGGTGGATTCGTCTGACGATGAGGCAGTTTCCTCACCCAAAAGTGATGAACAGGAAGCGGAACAGCATCGCACCTCAACGAAGGCTTCGCGGAACAAAGACGGTGCAAAAAGTGTGCGAGAAAAGCTGAAGCGTAAACCGGACGAGAAAGCAGTAGAGAAGAAACCGCACGCTTCGGATGCAAGCGAAAGCGATTCCGATTCCGATTACGGGCTTGGAAGCGAGAGAAAGAAAGCCAAACAGCAGGAAGCGGAAAAAATCCGACAGGAGATAACGAAACTCAAGCGCGACTATCACACGGACAAACGCTCCAAGGACAAGGATAAGGAGAGCGAGCAGAAGAAGGTGTCCAAAAAATCGTCCCGCAAGGAAGTGATGGACGAGGTGCTAAAGGTGCAGGAAGAATACACACAGAAAACCAAACAGGTTCCCAAGAAAGGCAGTTCGCGGGAAAACTTCACCATGGAGCTGTTGCAAAAGTTCAAATCCAAGCTCCATTCCGCCCATGAGCGGGATCCTGAGTCGCACGCCAGTGCTTCCGTCGACGAAGAGGAGGACATTCGGGGAGACAATTGGCTTTCGCACCGGTTGGAGTTTGAAAAGAAGGATCCAATCCTAGCGAAAGATGCCGCCACTAAGGACGACGATTGGTACGACGTGTACGATCCGCGGAATCCGTTGAACAAGCGAAAGCGGGGCGAAAAAATCGAACGCACCCAGAAACCACGCAAATAAAGGCGTACAGTCTAGCTTATTATTTATTCTACATAAAGCACCTGAATGTACAATAGGGAGAGCCGAAACGAAAGTAATCTATTATACCTACACACACACACACACACACACATTACATAGAAACTTGGCCTATACATGTATTAGATGGATATGGAATGTAATCCGCGCGCATGAAACCGTTTGATCCTGCACCGTGAATAAGTGTCCGCTCACAGTTTAGAGAGTGAACTGCTGCAGGGTGGAGAGCAACGAATTGACGTCGCTATCAATTTCACTTTTCACCTTCAGATTGCTGATCTGATCGACGATGGAATCGAGATCGATTTGCCGTTGGCGCACCTTGCCGAGTTGTTCGGAAAAATCATTCAGCATCTGTTCCAGCTTTTCCTGGTCCAGGCCCTGCCTTGGCAGATCGAGGTTTCGGACCTGCTGCTTAAATACAGCAAAAATTCGTTCGCAAACGTCGGCCGTTTTTTCACGATGCTTGTGTATGTCGCTTTGCGTAAGCTTTTGCATTTTGGAGATGAGCCGCTCCGAGAGCCGGAGCTTGCCGATTGAAAAGTCCAGCGCAAGCAAACCATTCGAATCCCTCAGCAGCACGTTGGTCCCGTAATCGAGTAGCATCTGTACCACCTCGACACTTTCCGTGCTGGAGGCCAAGTGCAGCGGTGTGTTCATATTTTTATCCCGTATGTTCGGGTTGGCACCGTTCTCCAGCAAGAGGCGAACGATGTCTCGGAATCCTCTGCTGCACGCAATATGCAACGCAGACCGGTTGAAGTAGCTTTCGGACGTGTTCGGTGACATACCTTGCTGTATCATTTCCTGCACCTTTTCCGTGTTATTGTGCGAAACGGCCTCCAGAAAGCGGGAGACGAGTAGCGCCGACGGGCGTATCGTCCTGTACGGGGATGAGCGATTCTGCAGCCGATGGCACTTCGTACGCACCTTCAGATTACAGCGCGTAGAGTGAGCCAAATCCCCTGCACTCGGGCTATCGTTGGCATCGGTGAACGGGAACGTTTTTGGACACTCATCATCATTGTTGTCAGCGGTCTGTTTGGCACAGCTAATGGATGAGTCTGATTCACTGTCCTTCTCAGCTTCCACTGCTGTGGCTGGTATGGCGCTGGTATCATTGGGACCACTTAACGCCTCGCTGGATTGGTCGCTCATTTTGATCTGGAACAGCGCAAAAACGGGTTAGAAAGTGCAAGTATTGTTTTGTTTTCGTATCGAACCTGTTTACTCTGACTTTGTTTTGCTTTCTGCTGACTATTGACAGTCCGTCCCGCTTTGCGCCTGTCAGCCTGTGTTTCGGATGTCATCGATTTTCTTTTTTAAATTCCTTCAACGGTGGTCGGATCAGAAAATCAGAATATTTAGGATGGAAATGGATAACCGCAGGATGGTCCATTTATTTGCTTCTGTTACGTGCAGTTCGCGATACAATTACCCGGGAGGCCATCCGAGCTGGCGTCCGCCTATAACGTGCAGGTGTATATGGTACACTGTTTGACATCCATGGTCACCATTATTTATCACCAGCCGGAATCCTTTGGGAGCTTTCGATTTTCCCAACTGCCCCGCAACATGCAACAGATGCCCCAATAGCTGCAAAAAGTAGAATCAAATAAATGTTAATTATTTTCTCCCGATTCGTTGGCCTGTCTACTGAAACATTGCTGCTATACCTCCGTTTGATTGGGCGTACTGTTTTCCAGCTTGTCAATTTTATTCTTTGGAATCACAAGAAAATGAACCGGCGCTTGAGGAGCAACATCGTTGAACGCAATGCATTTCTCGTCTTCGTAAATTACATCTGCCGGTATCTGCTTCTTGATTATCTTGTCGAATATGGTGTCCGGGTTTGCGACGCCGGGTTTCGGTACGCCGCTACCGGGCCCATCGACACCGCTCTGAAATCTTACCAGCTGTTGCTGTACGGTGAAAAGTGAGCGGCCCACCAGCTGGCGGAGGGTTGTGGCAATCATGGCTTTCCCCAAAGCACTCTTTGCCGTATCGATATGCCGTAGAGGAAGTGCAACTAGCAACGCAGTTTCGTAATCAATGTTTTGCTGTTGGTTACATATGACGTTTATTGCTGTCAACCAACCGTGTAAACAAACCGGGTAACGAGATCGCGTACACGTTCATCTAAGCATGAACTAATCGCGATTAAATACTCGCAGTACAATTAAAACACACTCTCTTCTGGTGGCATCATGACGGACGATAAAGCCGTCCCCAGGACGGACTACAAGCTGGAGTCCGATTCGGAGCTGCGGTTTGAAATAGAAAACAAAAACGAAAAAGTCACTGTTGTGGTAGGTAGACGCACAACCGACACAGGTACTGCGTCCGCAATGAATGAGTAATACCGTTTTCCCTGTTTCTAGCTGCTCAATGGACAAGCGGAACTGTTCGGGACCGAGCTGGTGGTAAAAAAGCCGTACGAGTTCGTTACCGGTGCCAAGGTAGCGATCTTTACCTACCACGGCTGTACGATCGAGCTGCGCGGCAAGCCGGACGTGGCGTACGTTGCCAAAGAAACTCCCATGGTTATGTACCTGAATGCTAACTCTGCTCTGGAGCATCTGCGCAACAAAGCCGAACAGGAGGACGCACAGGGACCAATCGTGATGGTAGTGGGCCCCACCGATGTCGGAAAGACCACGCTGTGCCGCATATTCTTGAACTATGCAGTGCGGCTGGGTAGACGCCCGATATTCGTCGACTTGGATGTGGGTCAGGGAGGAATCGCCATACCCGGCACCATCGGTGCGTTACTCGTCGAGCGACCTGCGCCGGTAGCGGAAGGCTTCTCGCAACAGGCCCCTCTCGTCTACCACTACGGCCATAGTACACCGTCGGCGAACAGTACGTTCTATGATGTGCTGATTTCGAAGCTGGCCGAAACGACGCTGGAACGGTTGCAGGCGAACAAAAAGGCCAAATCGTCCGGAATGATAATCAACACCTGCGGCTGGGTGAAAGGTTCCGGCTACTCGCACATCCTGCACACCGTCGAAGCATTCGAAGTGACCGCTATCTTTGTGCTCGACCAGGAGCGCCTGTACAACGAATTGCTGCGGGATGTCAAGGGCACCGTGCAGGTTGTGTTTCTGCCGAAAAGCGGTGGCGTTGTGGAGCGCACCAAATCGCAGCGCACCGAGGCAAGAGATCAGCGCATTAGAGAATATTTCTACGGCTCCAAAATGCCCCTATTCCCGCATAGCTTCGATGTAAAGTTTTCGGATATAAAAATATTTAAGGTTGGCTCACCGCCACTGCCGGATTCGTGCCTGCCGCTGGGCATGAAGGCGGAAGACAACTATACCAAGCTGGTCGCAGTACAGCCCGGTCCGCAGCTGTTGCACCACATCCTGGCGGTCAGCTTTGCCGAGAGCACGGACGAGAATGTGATACAGACAAACGTGGCCGGTTTTATCTGTGTTACCAACGTCAACATGGACAAGCAGGTACTGACGGTGTTATCTCCTCAGCCGCGGCCTCTCCCGCAAACGATACTTCTCGTTTCTGATCTTCAGTTCATGGACAGTCATTAGATGTGACGACGAAAAGCGTCAGGAAATACATTTCATTCATTTAACTACCGTACACAGATCACTTTTCACATGTTCAGTGGTGGCCGCGTGGTGCCAACCTCGATCGAAGGGAATCTTTCCCGGAACGCTTTTTTCATCGCCGACACCCAATCTCCGTGGGCTAAAATTTCACAAATACGTGCGTTTAGCAAACGCTGCTTTTCCCTAGCATCCGCTACCGCGCCCCGGTCCATGGCGGCGATAATCTCAAGCGCAGCTTCCGGACAGATGTTGATCGTCGTCATAATGAAACTATCGAAACCGGCAGCCACCGCCCCGCACAGTATGGTATCGGCACCGAGGAATATGGTGCGGCCTTCCTTCAAGCACGAGCTGCCCTGTTCTAGATCTCCGCTCGTGTATTTAATTCCCCGGAAATTTGTAATCTCCTTCTCTGCGCGATCCAGAAACGTTGGCATGTGCACTAAACCAATCAAGACATGAATACAACAAGATAGAAAAGTGTTAAAACATTTCATATCATAGGTGTACAGAATTTCGTTTCGCCTTACAATTTACGTCTGTAAACATCGGAATGTGATAGTAGAAAAAGGGCGTTGTGGGGCAATGCATGGCTACGCCTTTCAGGTAGGTGACCAGCTGCTCGCATGATTTCGGTTTAAAATACAGCTCTGGAAGGCACAGCACCGCATCCACGTCCATTTTGGAGGCATGTTGAGCCAGCTGCACAACATCCGGATAAGCAGCACCGCCAATCTGAACCATGTTGGTGATGCCGTGTTTTTTGCATGATCGTTGCCATGCTTCTGTTACCAACATACGCTCCTCGGTGCTCATCAGCATACCTTCACCGGTGGTCCCATTGACGAGGACACCGTTTACATGATTCGCTTTCAGCAGTTCTACGTACGGTTCGATGGCGTTTATGTTTACCTTTTCACTATAACGAGTTGGAATACTGTGTAGAATCGAATCTGGCCATTTTAACTCACAGAAACTCACTTGTTGTTCGTGTACGGTGTAAACACCGGTGCCATTAGTCCCGTAAAACTGAACGATTTCATCGTGATTCTTCGCCGAGTTGAATGCTAAATGAGAAACCGTTCTCACTGAACTTGCAACGTACGGCCTATCGAGGTTATCTCTGGTGTTCTATAAACATGCATTTACATTGTTTACACAACCGATAAAGCCACAGACTCATCATAAATAAGAATGAGAATGTTGTTTTTCATTCACTCTTATTTAGCATATTATTTAAAGCGGATTTTAATTAATTTTTTTTGCTCTTGCTTGGTAATTACGAAAATTGAAACGCAATTTTTGAAAATCGTTTTTTTTGAGAGCAAAGCATTTTCTGTGTGTAATGATTTAAACAAAAGATTTCAAGCAAAGAAAATGAAAGCCGTGTTGTACCTAAAATTATTAATATTTGAAGAGAAATACAGAGATTAACTTGTTTAAAAATTAAACCGAACGCCGCTTGACCGTTATTTCAACCACCTAAACCAGCTGACAGCTGTCAGTGGGACTATCTTGAAGAGAGAATTTTCTTGCTCAGTTTCCGCCTTGTGTACTTCTCTGTCGCTCTTGGGTGATACGTAGGCCAGAATAGGACAACAGTCAACATAGCCGCACATTTCGCGCCTCCTGACGTCGTTCGTTTGCTAACCTGGTCCCTGCTCGTCATCTTGAGCGTTTTTTCGTGGTGTGATCAAGCTATCCTGCTGTAAGTACTGGGCCAAAGAGCTGAAATAGTACGATATTAGAACAATTACCATCGCTAGGGTTGTGTGAAACAGTTATTTAAAGGTAAAAGCAATGGCTGCAGTGCAGAGTGTTTGTTGAAAGTGCATTTCAAGGCGGTTTTTCGCGCATACAATTCCGTGGAGCTTCTGCCGGCTTCGGCGTCGGGAAGAAGTGGTGTGGCGATGCAGATACGGCATGACGAAATTTACAAGAAAATGATGGGCAAAGAAGGCCTCTTTTAAACCGCATTTTAGATATTTGTAATATGGTTAGCTGTAGGTTTTTTGCGATTCGCATTGGCAATGAGGCATTTCGTTCCTGAACGGTACAAGTGTTTCGTTTCCATCTACCGGAACATCTGCCATTCGATCGCATCAGCCCGGGCACCGGGAATATTGGCGCAGAAACAGAAGCGTGCTGTACATTTGACAACCACCGCCGCTACCTATCCTTTGTTGTAGATCTTTCTCCGATTCGCAGCATAAGCAAAAACTGTCGGTTCCGGGGATATTAGTTTGCAGACGCGTTGCATGTTCTGCGTATCTCGATTAAGTTACATCTCAATTATCTATTTTAAAGCTTGCGTCACTTTTTAGGGTAGTGTTAGATTCAAGCCATAGACAAACGCACTTATGAAATGAATAATCTTTTCCAAAAGTGCTATAGATTGGGTGGGGACGATTCAAGTGGCACTATTTCGGAAAGAGCGGTAAAAGGCTATAGAAAAGAAGGCATAATGCTGACCTGACCTTTGAGCCGCATCATCAACAGCAGCAGCAGCTGCAGCAGAGGTTGGGTGCGCTGAGGATCCCGGCAGAAGTAGGTGTCATTTTATGTGACATCGTTTGTGTTGTTTTAATTGGGAAAAATAATCATGCTTGCTTATCCAGAGTACGTGCTATACCAGGTCCTATTTTTGGCAATGGAATTTGGTACGCCACACAGCTATTAGATTTCCCTCCGTGACGTCATCAGCATTGTAAGCACGGATGTTGTTGGAATTGGCATAGAAAAAAAAAATAACCTTGCAATCTTCCTACCCACCGCCTGTCATTGCGAGGAAGTTTCTCGATAATTGTCTTTGCCGCATTTTTCAGCTGCCTGTTTTCAGCTAGAAAATTACCTACTTTTTGGGACCATGCATCCACAAATGTCAAAATATTAATTTGGAAAATGATTTTTAAGGGCTTTTTATTCACGCATCACTTCCTTCTATAAACTGACCTAGGCTATGATTCCTTCTCCCTATCATAGTAACAAGAGAGCAGGAGATTAATTGATTTTACTTTTTCCCTCCACCCCACTTCGAACGCCGTATTATTGCATGTGTTGATCCAATCGAAAGGCAGACAACGTTAAACTAACTCAGGATCCCAGTTGGACGACTGAGGTGAGGCCGAGCGGTACCAGCTTAAAGGAAGGATAAAAGCACTGACCCGGAGGAGGCTCCTCGTATAAAAGTAAAGCTTTTGCAACAGACGAAGAGTACAGCTGCAACAACAATGGCGGAAGCAGATATGCCAACTTTCAAATGCGTGCTGGTCGGCGACGGTGGTACCGGCAAAACGACATTCGTCAAACGTCATATGACGGGTGAGTTTGAAAAGAAGTACGTCGCCACCCTCGGCGTAGAGGTGCATCCACTGGTATTCCACACGAACCGTGGTGCTATCCGGTTCAATGTGTGGGACACGGCCGGGCAGGAAAAGTTCGGTGGGCTTCGCGATGGATACTACATCCAGGGACAGTGTGCCATCATTATGTTCGACGTAACGTCTCGAGTGACCTACAAGAACGTGCCCAACTGGCATCGCGATTTGGTGCGCGTCTGTGAAAACATCCCAATCGTTCTGTGCGGTAATAAGGTAGACATCAAGGATCGTAAGGTGAAGGCCAAGTCCATCGTATTCCACCGGAAGAAGAACCTACAGGTAAGTGATGGACGCGAGAAAGGAGCGCTGTGGTAGTAATGTATCACTGACTGGTTGTTTTTCTTTGTTTCCCTACAGTACTATGATATTTCTGCCAAATCGAACTACAACTTCGAGAAACCGTTCCTGTGGCTGGCTCGCAAGCTTGTCGGTGATCCTAACCTGGAGTTCGTTGCCATGCCTGCCTTGCTTCCACCGGAAGTGAAAATGGACAAGGATTGGCAGGTACAGATCGAGAAGGATTTGGAGGAGGCACAGGCAACGGCCCTGCCAGACGAGGACGAGGATTTGTAAGCCATTGGATACGCAACGTGGTTACATGGTCCATCGTATTTTTGTAATTTGAATTATAAGAAGATTCAGTTAGGTCGGCGGTTAAAATCCTGCTAGCAAGGCAACGGAAATGTAGAGAAGAGTACACTTAATCCCACAAAATAGAGCGAACTCAATAATTGAACTAGCAACAGGCCCCCAGACAGGAGAATATCTTAACGAAACAATTGCAGGTAATTCAATCTTGTTTCGGAACAAAGAGTACAGCATAAGAATGATAGGATACAGCAGGAAATTGTAAAGCCGGCAAGGAGAATCGAAATCATTTTGTTTGATTCGGAAGACAGCGGAGAAAGAGAGAGAGAGAAAGATAAAGAGCGTTAGCTAGGGGATAGTACAGTACAGAAATGAAATATTATGCGTTCACCATTTATTGGTTCCGTAGGTACTGAAAACGGTAAGTTTTGCACCGTTTTGCTGCGTTTAGGTGTACAAGACAGCAGGAATGTTTGAGTTCCCTTTAATTTTAATGTTACTGTGTGTCGATGGAAGGATTAGGAGATATATTGGAGAATGAAAATACACAAGCTCATGCAAGATTCCACTCTCGTAAGAACGACGAAAGTATTTTTGTGAGGTTTTGAGAAAGGGGGTTTAATTTGTGTAATTTGGGATGGTCTTTTCAAAGATGAAGCAGTGAAAGGCGCTCGAAAAACATGTTAATGTTGGGCGCCGTTCGCTTCTTCAATAAAGGGCCCATACAACTTAACAGTGCTTGCAACGGGGCGAACATTACCTCACAATAACAAGCAATGGTTGGTTTTTGAGCAATTCAATAAAGCTGTACTGGTGTAAAACTGTGGAAAAGATACATCTTTACGCATGAGAAATGACTAGCAAATTTGGCTCGGTTACAGGGCTGCGCAACGAAACTTAAAGGATCCGCTTTACTGTAGCTGTACACCAACATTATTGGCTTCGAAACCCAATTCAAATGAGACACTGATGACAACCGACTAAGAGGCCTAAAACCAAAACCAAACCCATACCGATCCCGAAACCGATACGGTAAAAACCCTACTGGTCTAGAACATGAACCGATCATGAACCCATACCACTCCTGGAACTGATCACGTATCCATCCCGGTCCTGTGACTGATGCTGATCTCTTAAAAGTTTTAAGATAGCTTAGTTATAAATAGATTTTATCCCGTTCATGGAACTGTTCCTGAACCTGTTCCAGATTTGGAATGAAACGATACAGTTCCTGTTCCGATCGAATAATTGAAAACGTTGGTCATCAAACCACATCATACGGCTGTACATGTGCAGCATAAGAAATAGTTTAGGAATTGATGTAAGAATTAGCGTATTAATTTTAGCTCAATTTGTATAGTGAATATGAATATTAATAACCCTGAATCTGTTGGTTGCAGTTTTGGAACATTTTAAACGTACAGTGAGAATATGCTGTTTGTTTACTAACATGAAATACTGTAAAAATACCATTACGGTCTTGTAAAGCGAATAGTTTATCTTAATTTCTCTATTCCTCCCAGCTGCGAGAATTGTAGGGATTTTTACTAACGGCAGATTTAAAAAAATATCCCCAAAACCGACGCAGATCGTGTGGTCGGGAAAACTGCTCGATTTTGTTCTGCGGGTGTAGCTCTGCGGGCTGTCAAATGATTCATACGAATTATACAAGCCTATGTGTGTATGCGTGTGTTGGGATTGGGCAAGACCAGAAATGGTATCGCGATGAGCGTGGTAGCATGAAAGTGTTTCCTCGGCAAAAAGTGTTTTTCCGCGAGTAATCTGCATCGGTGGGAAATGTGCTTGGTGAGAAAGAATGCTAATATTTGACCTTATTGTGGGTATAATAGTTCCGTTCCAATAGATCCAGTGTTGATGTGCGAATGTTGATGCATGACTACAATGATGACTAATTCTCATCGGTTCCAAGGTTTGGTACCACCACTTTCTTTCGTGTGAAGTTCATTTAGTGCAAACGGGAACGTGTGAGTTGAGAAGCTTCGTGAAAAAATCGATAATCACTCGCGATTTGTGTTGCTAAATTTTTCTCAAATTCGAGAGAAGCTAAGGTAGTGTGTGTGAAGGTGAGTGTGAGAGAGTGCCCTGAGCAAAAGTGAGCATTGCTCGACTCACTTTACGCAAGATGAAGGGTTCGTGTGACGGTAATGTACGGTATTAGTGGTATTATCGTGTTCCTGATATAATGGAAAAAAGTTAAAGCGATAATTTAAATCATTCGCCTCACAATCTCGACGATTTCTAAAAAAAAATATATTATTCAATGGATTAAGTAAATGGAAACTGTGCGATTTTGAGTACTGCGGCAGAACTGCAACATAATGTATCCAAATTGGAGAACAGTCATACGAGCCCTGTAATATCGCGCACGCAGGCTCATTTGGAATTGAGAAAAACACTTGATAATGCTGCATTACGACATTCGAGCAGTTCGTTCGGCGAGTACGCGTGGTGTCGTCGTCGCGTGAAGATATCGATTTTCCGCACAAGGAGTTAGTTTTTCCACCGAAGCCCCTGTGTCGCGACGATTGCCAAGTACTACAGCACAGCAGTGAAATGATAGGTAGTTTTGTGAAAATGGCCAAATACTGAGTGTGGTGTGACAAACCGAATTCGATCCCGAGCAGTGTGAAGACGGCGAAAAAGTGAACCCGCCCTATTATTCCGGAAGCCGAAGGACCCTTCCATAGACCGCACATTTCTCTCGTTTTTTGCCCGATAATTTTGTTCATCTATTCCATATCTAAAACTGGAGGAAATGTTTTCCAACTTAATCAAGAATTAGTTTGCGAAAAGTGTACCGATTGTGAAGGTGCGTTGTTCAGGCGCAACACCAAGAGCGGAAGGGCATGTGATTTTTCACCGAACGGAAATACGACCGAAAGGGCACACCCCTTCGACGACGGCCACTTTGCGGCAACACCCCCGTACGTCAGGCGCAACCCATTGTGGTTACTTCGTTTTTTTATTCTCTTCTTTTTCTGCTAACTCGCCCTTTCTTTTCGTGAGCGATGTGTCATGGGTAACTGAGATGTCGGCGGTGTGTAGCTGGAAAAGTGGTCGTGGAACAGTGCAACAGCACATGTCGTTGTGTACGCTCGTGCACCAATGATGTACAGTAGTGAAAATGCAGCCTTTCAATCGCAGGAGCCTGATTCTTATCTATTATCTTTAATCATCGAGTAGGCGCAGTGGTGAAAAGGTGTGAAAGAGTGTGAAGAGTTTAGGTGGTGCAAATTGCAATCGTAGCGGCTACAGTCAGTGGAAAAAATAGTGGTTTACAGCTCTCGAAGATATATTGTCCCATCCCTTCGCGAAATAGCTTGCTCGACCATCCCGCGGTATCGTTGTCCCAAACCTCATCAACCAAAACGGGAAACTAGAGTGTGGCCGCCGATCGATCGATCGAACAAGTCTCAGTGAGTGCTGGCCGCATTTGCTGCAGTGCGTCCAGTGGAATAGCAGATTGGAAAACCGGAGACTTCACGGTGTGCTGGTTTCCGCGGAAAACATCGAACACGGCCGAAAAGATAGCGACAGATTAGAGGACAAACAGACGAACATACCGACACGCACACATACCACCACATATACGGTGTACATTCCCTTACAGGACGTGTGTAGAGGGAGCCACCGACGATAAGAAGCGGTCAAAATGACGAAGGACAGATTAGCAGCCCTGCAAGCGGTAGGTTGTCCTTCCATTTGATTTAAGTTTAGAATGTTTTGTGTTTGAATTATTATTTTTGGTAATCATTTACTATTCTTCAGTTTTTCATCGCTGTAAAACGTTTCGGCACACAAACTCACACACTAATTCACTGATAGAATTTTTCGATTAGCAATAATCGAAAATATAGCTATAAAATGTCCCCGATTCTAAACATTTTATGATTTTCATCGCACATCAATAGAACAGATAGATATTACACAAAATCAGCAATGTCAAGAAACTGTAGCATAGGTGCTTGGAGTTAAATGTCAATCGGGAAATTCGATTCATCGCTGTACGGATGATAGTTCCCTGGGACGCATAGCAAAGCGACCCCACCCGGATGCTACGGGACTCTCGATCACGGGACGGCAAAAGGGCGACAAAAGGTGGGCCAGGGGAGTAGACACTCGGCGAAACTCTTCCTCTTTCCCCATTCTTATTCGGCCTACCCATGGCACTTGGCGGCGTGAGAACGGGCTATACTGCGGCCATGCTGTTGCGTCGGGTTTTTGTGTCGGTCACGAAAAACCACTCACACTTACGGCCGATCGCGTGAGCATGTCGGCAGTAGCGTAGTGGCTGACTCTCTCCCATTTTTGGCATAAGGTCTTCGGTAGTGGAAAAACAAGCAAAAAATGAAAAGAAAAAAAAGAAAAAGGCGGTATGAACAAGAAGTCGCACGATAAGGAGCTCCCGCTCTGTTCAGGCCAAGCTCAATAACCGAGGAACTAATTTGACATTGGATTGACGAACGCCGGTTTTCAAAGCACGCATGAGGGTTAATAATTAAAATATTTTTGCGCTAACGTCAGACCATCGGAAACGGGTTCTCCATTGATTCCCCAAACTTCCTAGCATCGTTCCTTCCGGCATTCGGGTGGCACAGCGGATTTCGCTCATGAGACGCACGTGAGACAGGAAATGCCTGCGGCCTTTTCCGACGGAACCACACCAAACTGAGAGCAAAATGGAACTCTTTCCTTACTCTCTAACCTTTCGTACGGTGCGGTAGAGTTTGATTGCGAGTCGGTTAATGTGGGTGGTAGATTTTCCAGGAACTTACCATGTGCTACATTAATATCATCAGCATTCGTTGCGTTCTCTCTATCTATATCCTCGTATATCTTTCTCTCTGCATTGCTCTCTCAATTTTTCTGTTTCAATACGTGTGTTTGCTAATGTAAAACAGTCAAATACAATTAGCGTTTTAAAAGATGTTAGATACAGTACCTAGGCGTGCTTTATTCCATTAAGATGAGCCTGGTGACATTGGATTTTGATATTGGGTCATATTTCGCCGTTGACGCAATGTGAAAGCTTCCATACCAATGGCCGCAGGATCGTTAGGATCAAGACGCTCTCGCAGTTCAAAGAGGCTCCTCTCCATTCTCTGCTTGTAATTGACCTGAAACAGCAACCTAGCGCTTTATTGTATACTATTTCATGAATGAAAAACGTGAATCAGTACGTTACAGTGGTTGTATATATTTGTAAGCGCGTTTCCGGATCAATTGTCTTTTCTGTTATCAATGAAACGATGGGGTTAAGTTATCCATAGAATCTGCTTTTCAACTACTAATCATTTTTTCGTTTACTGCCAGCTTCTCTGGTAAGATAATAAGGAAGCTGCTCTTGAATCATATCTATCAAAACATAGCGCACGTATAAATTGGAAACAGAAAAGTAAAAAAAAATGCCTCCACCACAGGCCGTAGGCTTATGTGTTTGTATTTGCACGTTTGAACGTAACTTTTTTTCTTATACTATCAATTAATATATTGGATTTTTGTATTCGAAACAATTTGATAATTCATTGTTTAAAAAAGGTACATTAAAGAGCGCGAACAGAAACACTATTGTCTATAATCTATATCATGCGAAAGGAGTAACTGTTGTTTTAAATTTTCGAAAAGAAAGAAAAGTAGGATGTTAATATATGGAAGAACGCTAGAATTCCGGATGAAGGAGCAAGAGCGAGAGAGCAATAGATTATAGAGTGAGCGTCCGCAAGGGAAAAGGGGGAAACAGAGGTACAGACGGATATAGTTTCAGTTGTTACAAACTGAAAGGAAAAACCGTGCCTGAAAAGCTCTTCTACTCTCGTTCAAACGCGCATAAATGCTGTCTCTCTGCGTTTGCATTGCGTCTGCGCAGTGTGTTGGGAACCGTTTCCATGTATGATTTGGGAAGGATGGAAGAACTTTGAGACAGATAAAGAGAGAGAGAGCATGAGAGATAGAGAAAGATAGAGGTAGAGAGAAAGCACAGTAGGCGAGCGAGAGTGCGAATGTGAATAAATTCGCAGGAAGTGAAGTCGATTTTCCCGTTTCTTTCTTTTCCTCCTGCAGCTTCGTTGGCGAGAATTTACAGCGTTTCTACCACATGCTGCTGTGGAAAACCTCAACCTCAAATAATGCATTTTCTTTCTTTTTTTTGTTGCTGACTTGCTTCATGCAGCGTGCTCTTCACTTCGACTGTGTTTCGCATAGTTGTTGTCTCTTCTGCGTATGCGTGCGGGCAGCGTGAAAATGCTGCTGAAAAAGCATTCGCAAATGTGCGAATGAATTTTGTAAAAGAGTCAATGAACATGAAGTGGAGAGGTGGGTCGAATGCTTCTCCTACTGTGGAGTGTGTGGGGACGCAGGTCCTTGCTGAACGGAAACGGACAAATCATCGCCCACGATGACCGCGGAAGGAGTAATATGAACTATATGAACTATATGTGCTATATGTGGAAACCGGCGGTGATGGCAGATTGCCAAAAACAACTCCATTCAACAACTAATAGATATCGTCCGGCTAGCAATAGGTGCTCATGAATATTCAAACAAGAGGCAAATATGTTTTTAAGGATTGCTTTTACCATCATCTTATAGGGTTGAATGGCGATGAAGCATAAGTTTTATTCGCACACACATGCGATTTGGCTGTTTTGTCTAAAACCAAGAAGAGCATTGCAATCTTTCGCATTTGGACTTTTAGTATGTTTTTTTTTGCATTGCCAGAAGCATATTAGACGTGCAATGGACGATGTAATGTGTTGGTGCACTTGGTAAAGGGTTGCGCAAACAGTAAATGCCGCTAGCGAATGCCGACAGCAGATTTGTACAAAATGATCGCTGCATCGTTGAGTGTCTGTCAGGGCGAATATGCGTAAGTTTTAATTTGAGTAGGTAATTAGACAGCAAAGGCAACTTAGGCAAAACGTATTTCATAACACAGCCCGCAGAGAGCTCTCGTGTCATACAATACTCTAGAAAATGGTTTATTTCTAGATACTATTCGATCTGTTCGAGATCGGTACAACCTGCAATTTAATGGGCGCCATTCTGTTGCAAAATGTCTCTTGGTTAGCTATTTGGCTCCATAATTGTATGTGTGTATACATGTGTATGTATGTTCTTTTTATCTGTGCTTGTATGTGTATTTAAATGTTGTATATTTGTGTTGTTGTCTGTGTCTAATGAAGCGTTTTGTCTCATTTCGGTGTTTAAATGTATGTTGCCGTTTAAACAGATGTATCATGTTGAGTGGCATGTGTGTAGACTTTATCCCGAAATCCAAGCCAATCAGTATGATCGGCTACGATCACATAAGGTCGGTCGATAAGTGAACCATTGATATGCTTGGCAATCATTTTAGATTGACATTTGACTATCCAGCACCTATGATAGCATAAGCGAAAGTGGATCTGGAAGTGGATCTTCAATCTAAAAATTACATTCATACCACAATCGTGTGTTCCACTGTCATCTTCCTATTAGCTGTAGCCTGTAAATGTAACCAAATGTCATGGTTGAACAGTAGTGTCCAAAAAGAAAAAGAAGTAAATACATTCCATATGTGTAGTTTCTATTGTCCTCTTTTGTTTTAATATTTTTGCTTAGTTATGGTACCTATCCTGCTATGAGTTGTAATCACTCTCCTATTTGATGATTGTTGTAAATAAATGTACAAATAAATGTTTTATTTTATTTTTTACTTTCATAACATTTCTGTATTCTTCTACTTCTACTACTACTAATACTACTACTACCACCACCACCATCATCATCATATTTGCAACAACTACCTTCTCTACTACTACCACTACTGTAACTACTACTACTACTACTCCTACTACTACTACTACTACTACTACTACTACTACTACTTCTACCTGTACTGCAAAATGAACCATCAACCACCACCAAATATGAATCATCTTCCTGCTATCGTGTCCATCTGAATGTGTGTAATCGTTTGTGGTTTTGTGGATGTGTTTTGTTGTGCAATCTAATGGAAAATATAAATGACTAAAATAAATTCCACCATCACCACTCTATTGTACAATGTGAATAAAAAAAACTAAAGGATATAGAGGTTAGTTCACTCGGTTTTGTGTAAACGATTTACTTACTTATCTTTCTTTTGAAACCGCTTTCCTTTCCTGTGTTCTATTTTGCATGCCCTAGTGAGTTGAAAACCTTCTACCACTTCCTTTCTTTTCGCTCTTTCTATAAGCGTGTTTTTACGATTTGAGTCCTAATGCAAATTGAATTAAGTTATAAACCATAGATGCTGCTGAAGAGAGGTTGTGTTGTATTTTTTACAATTTGTTTGATGATTTAATTGATGAAAAGTATGTTGTTTTCTACTGCTTTATTGATCCTCGTCTTTTGCTTGTGTTGGCATGTGTTTTGTTTATAGTAAATGTGCCCGCGGAAGGTGAGTTGATAAATTGTGGTGTATATCTTGGTAAAATTAAATTATACATATGCATGCGGTTGCTGTACAATGTACTCCATGTGAGAGGAATGTTTTAACTTCTTAAATATTTGTCAACAAGGAACTGTCGCAAGCAAAGAGCGTTCAACGGACAATAATTGTAACAGCGTCGTAATTCGGCTCATGTTGCAAGCTCATCCGCAAGCCTCCATGTCGACCTCGGCATGTCAACAGATGAAAAATTCATTCGTCACTCAATGACTAACTGTTGATGTCAGCATCTTCTCGCAACAAAAACGAATACAAACGCATACACGGCGACACAACTGTTGCGGCTATGATTCATTCGCCCGGCTTCGTTGCTTCGACTGGCAAAACTAGACCGATGGGAATACAGTGGGGCGCACACTGATTGAAATTAAATTAGTCCCGCATTTCCCATTTTTGGTGTGCTGCTGACCCCCAGAGTCAAGGCGTGAGTTTTTCCTTTTTGGCGTGGTTTAACAGATGCATGGCCAACTAGCTTTGCAGCTGTATGAATCTCCCAGCAAATGTGGCATATTGAACTTCCTTTCCGTGTTGGTTGTATGAAGCTAGTGACAGCAGCAGTGTATGTTTACCAATTGACACCACCACCATGGGGTCCAGTTCGGAGCTCATTTTTCGTGGCCTTTCCTACGCCGCACAACCCAGGCGGGTGATTCAGCACGGGTGTCAACGTAGCAACGTAGCCGTCTTCCCTGCAAGTGGTTGTCGTTTAACGCGCTACACAGATTATACAGTGTTGAACGAACGATATGATATAATTCATATAATCGTATTTCCCTTTCGTAGACCCGTATCTTGCCATATCTTGTTATGGCAAGAGTGAACCATCAAGGAAAAGGTAAGGTCATTGTTGCTACAATTGTGGGGCAACTGTACTATGCACGGGGGAGTTTTATTGGTGAGATAGGACCCAAACAGAGACTGCTGGAGTGTGTTTTATCTGTGATACTTTTTTTTTCCTGAAAAAAAAACAAATCAAACGATACACACAAACGCATTGGGCGTAGTCTAGATATGACCGACTCAGTCACATACACACACACATGGAATACAAACAACTAGACCCGATTCCAGCCGAGAGCCGTCACGCGTGATAAGCGACCACGACGATGATGGTCTAGGCCACCAGGGGTCGGCAAACCAACGCAGGACAAAGATGCACAATTTATAAAAATACCATTAAAGTTTCACGTAAATGGCACAATTAAAAATCCCAGCGTGAAAATGTATGATAGTACAAATAGCAGCCAACAGGGTAGCAAGGAGCACAGTCTTTGCCGACCACTGGTCTAGGCGATTACTGCTGTGATTCCACCGTGTGTGCTGTCGGAAGTTAACCATGGCAACACAATAAAACACTCCAATGATGCATTTATGCATGCCGTATCACCACTCTGTGCCGACTAGATCGGGCTTGTGTGGGGAGGCAGTGCCACAGCTCGGGCCGGTTGACTGACGCTTGACGTCAACCTGATGAGCGTATGAATGTATTAGGGAAAATACACATTTTCATGATTCGGCCCGAGATTGATTGTATTGAGAGATAAGCATGTTTTACAATATGCTTGTGCACATAATCGTGTACTAGTGCGGTGCAGCGGTGTTGAAGGAGACTCGAATCAATAAAACACACCAATGCTGTTCGGGAATGCTGGCTACCAAAATAGATGCGATTGAACGAGCGCTTACAGGTTTTTACGCCTGTTCCTTACATTACCCAGAACGTACGACCAACCGGAGTCTCTTCGTTTGCCACATGTGTGTTGTATCATACACAGAGACGAACGACCTTACTGATGCCCTTGGTGTAATTCGCACTCTACTCCCACGCCCACCCCCCCCCCCCCCACAACTCAATACGTCTGCTCGTTGCAATGAAGTTGCTAAATGATTTATTTGTGTTTTAACGAACTGAAAATGAAGGGTGTCATGGGGGGAGGCAGAAACATGGTTCAAAATGAACAAAAATGTAACACCCTTTTGAAAAACTCTACGAAACGATATGAGTGAGTAGTGATGATGCTGGTGGTCAAGGGCGAACAAAGTTCAATTTCCTGAATTTCCTGTCTGATGGGTTTTTGGTTTCGTGTTGTTATAGTACTATCTACTGGTACATTGTTATCGGCAAAAATGGAATAATATAAAGCACAGGATGTTCTGCGACGTTTGTGAAACGAACTTTGGATTGCCGTTTTTGGATCGGCGTTACAAGAACAATCCAAACGGGGAGGAGGTCCAAAGCTTCTTGCTTATCGTGACGTAGATCCGCGTGCGTGCTGCATGACCAGGTATAAAGGATATAAGGTTTCCAGTTCCTGTCGTCGCCGTTAGGAAGAATACCGCAATGCGTTATGGATCGGCGGGCGGAAGGACTGTAGAGGGCTGTAGAGAGCTGTGTGTGTGTGTGTGTGTTTGTGTGCAGAAATCGGTCTGCAACACTCGTCCGCGTCAGCGATCATGCGCACTGCCATCTCATGAGCCTGCTTTTCTGGAATCTTGTGGTGCTGCTGACGTATCGATGGTACGTGTCAAGATACCGCTTTAAGGCCATCGGATGACACTGGTGTGCGAATGATTCGAAATTGATGGCCAGAAAAAAAGCAAATACCTCGGCATCGGTTGTTGCTGCTTACTTTTTTTTCCATTCAGCAGTGTACGCCAACTGCGTATTGCAGGGGGTCGATCACTTGGTTATGGGGTTAATTTCGAAGGTGGGACTGCTTGGATACCGCCATTCTCACAGCACTGCTGGATGGAAATGAATCGCTCTCTTTCTCCGTGCAGTTCTGACGCGCTGTCTCTCTTCCTCTCTCACACGCTCACATACAGACAAACCAATACATAGGCTTTTCGCATGTTTCATGGTGTATGTTTGTGTATTGTGTGTGTTTGCAGTGCCGTCGTCTCGCGGTAAGAAATTTTAGTGGAAACCGCGTCATGTCACGTGGGAATCTGTGCAAGACGCTCCTCATCTTTGGCCCATGGTTTTTGATTGCTTGCAGTTTTTTTTGTATACTGTTGGTAGACGATGCCTCTGAAGCGTGTACCATTGGTAGGAGAAAAAGCAGTATACCTATTTTTTGATAATTATTTTATTTTTAAAACACAGTTTCGATTGGAGGAACTAATATGAAAAACACAAAGAACAAAACAAAGACTAGTTATGATAATATATGATAGGCAGTGCAATATTGGACATCGTGAAAAGTGGTGTTTCGTAGACGTTGTGCTTTAGTCTCATTCAGTTTTATGATGAAAAGGGATGCTGGAGATACGTATGGCTAAATTTAGCTTGTGATAAGTTGATCACATTGCTCCACACTCTCGTTGCGCTGTAGATGTTGAGCGTAGTGGATCGAATTCCAGCCATATTTGCTTGGGTTATGGTCATGCAAAAACAATCCCACCGTTTGTACTCTCTTTTGCACCAATCTCCTCCGGCATCATCTCCGTGGGAAGATGAATGCCTCAAGCAGATGAATGAATTCCTTCCATTGTTGATAGCAGATGATGCGAACTGCACTTGACTGCACTGGTAAGATGAGATGCTCCGAATGTTACGCGGTTGGCTATTCAAATCAATACATTTGGTGTGGTTTATTTTATATATAGTTTTAGTTTTCAACATTTTTGACCAAACATGTCGGAGCTTCCATTTGCTTGTCGCTCTTGTCGCAGTAAATGACGATCGGCAGAGGACTGTTATATAGCATGTGGATATATTAAAGTTCTAGGTTCTATTGTACGGTCTCATTAATAGACATAAAAAGAGAAAAGAAAAATAAGGTCACAAGATGCAACGCTTAGTCGTCGTGCAAATGAGCGGAAAGGCATGCCGCAAACAAACGAGCCGTCAATGTTGCTGGCTAAGAATGGCAGCTAATAAAATATTAAGCTGATCTCTAAAACTGTGCTCTCGCCTATACTGCACACTCGCAATGGGCCAAGCTTTATGAAAAGGGAATGATAAAGTGGTACTCTTTGTATGTCATCTATTTATAGACCACTCTTTATCGTTATGCGTCCAAGGAGGAACTGTTTTTTACTCTAACGTTTTTCGATAATCAAGGGAAATAAACGTTACAAAGTGGTGATGAGTGTATGTACATTTTAACGGGAAATATGCATTGTGTGCATAATTCGTTATTTTATCTTTTGCTGATGGAGACGCCTGGTGCTTGGTATGAAGGATATGTTTGGTGCAATTGCTTGCAGGAGTGTGAAAATAGGAGCACAACACTTCCCTGCAACCGGCTTAGTAATTTAACTATCTATATTCAAACATGCTATACGGCTGCAATGTTAGCTAATCACCAATGGAAGAATCTATATTACTAGCTCGAAATAGTCGTCTGCTGTTTATAAACAACGGGATACTTATAGATTAACAGGCGATACATGACCTTTTTATGCAAGATAGCTGTACAATGAAGCAAAGCGTGTGTACGGGTGGTAAATGCTGATATGATTGACTGAAGTGGCCAGAAAAGCTGATATGTTAAAATCAAGCGACACAATCGACGTCACAAAAGCAGGCGGGGGGGGCCCCCTGCCATTAGCAACGACGGATACGATCTGCTTTTGACGTCATCGATTATGCATTTAAAGGGGCATCATGTTTCGTTTGCTTTGGGTAAGCAAGATCAATACTCTGCTGGAATGGAATGGATTCTTTATTTGGAAGGATCTTTAGTGGAAGTTTTGAAACGATTGCCATTTTTCATACCTTTGAATTATAACACTGGCTGGAGAGACAAAAGACAAAAAAACAGACATTTATCCAATATATTGTTTGGGTGTGTGTGTAAAAGTTAAATGATATGATTTAATTGGACGCTCTATCGGTAGAGACGGAGAGACTGGTGGCTCGCAACTTTTCCATTAAGAGTTTTTGTACACACAAAGCTGCAACTGTAGGCGGTAAAGCGCTATGACATTTGGATCTAGCAGCTTGCTTCCTTTCCTTTTTTACCCCAAGTCTCTCTCTCTCTATCTGATACGCATCGTGCCATGGCTCTGTTTTGCAAATCGTTTGCGCGCATGACACTTTGAACGTTGGGAACAATGAAAGAAGTTTTCTCACAGATCGCTGGCGGCGGTGGTGGTGGTGGGTGGTACACATTGTGGCCGAACACCCTCACGCACGCTCGCTGATTATTATGTGGGCGTCGGCAAAGGCTCTAGGGGATGTAGACGCAAATGGTAAATGTTAATGTAAATATCGGCCGTACATAGACCACCGTCGCATGCTTAGTGCACTTCGCGTACTAAGGGTGCGGCACCGAAAAGTGTGCGAAAACTCAGACACTATGTGCAAGCCAAAACGCACATTTCTGATGATCGTATTATTCATTAAGGTATTTGTTGCCCTAAATGTAACATTTCAACAATGGCTCGAACGCGGCGAAGGTAAGAAGGAGTTTGTAAGTGTTTTTGCATGTTCGGCAGCAAACCACAATATATCGATTTTGTAGTTAGATGTGCTTTTAGTGCTATGCTTTCCTATAATGAACGTTTTTGTGTTTTGTTTTGTTTTGGTTCTAATGAAAAGTTAATAAATTAAAGTCTAATGTGAAGCATACAATGAGAACGATTTTTTTAACAGCTTCCAAGGTTTAATTCACTATTAAATGAAAGTAATAATGACTGTGCGTTGAACTACTTCCGAGCTATTGTCCCATGACATATGTATAATGATGGATGATGAATTAGGTTATTTTAAAATCCCCAAAAAGGGTTAAGAAACCAATATCTAGAAGAAAAAATATCCTTACTTTTATGGCTGTAACACAACTTTTCTGATTAATGTAGGAGATAAAGTATTGTTTTTGTTACTTGATAATGTTTGATGCTTTTCTAATCTGCATAATGAAACAGATTTTAAATATTTTTCCGTAATTTTCCTGATATACGTATATTTAACCATAGCGGGTTGTATGAAACTGAAGGCTTTAAACAGTTCATGAAGAAAAGAAACTAACAGTACAGTACGTAAAATTATTAATATTTGGCTTTATTTGGCCCTTTTTCTCATCTGCACTACTATAGGCACAGAGCGATGATGAGGACATGCCCGAAGATGTGGCTGTCCCGGTGGAGGGCAGCTTCATGGAAGATTTCTTCAAAGAGGTGGAAGAGATACGGATGATGATCGACAAGATTCAGGCTAATGTCGAAGAAGTGAAGAAAAAACACAGTGCCATCCTATCGGCCCCACAGTCGGACGAGAGTAAGTGCTGCTGATGCTAGTTTTAGGACAGTGCGTGCAAAACGCCGGTAAATAACTGTTTATCCTTTATTTGTATCATGCTTTATTTCAGAAACTAAACAAGAACTCGAAGACCTAATGGCTGATATCAAAAAAACTGCCAACAGAGTAAGAGGGAAGCTTAAGGTATGTAATGCTTCATGTGCAGGAGCTGTGCTCACACCAGCCGACAACAATGAAGGAAAGCGCATACGAGTAATAAAAACAACTTTTGAAAACAGGGTATCGAGCAAAACATTGAACAGGAGGAGCAGCAAAGCAAGTCGAATGCTGACCTGAGGATACGAAAAACGCAACATTCGGCTCTGTCGCGCAAGTTTGTCGAGGTCATGACGGAGTACAACCGGACCCAGACGGACTACCGAGAGCGTTGCAAAGGAAGAATACAACGACAGCTGGAAATTAGTTAGTCACAAATTCTCATGCCACTGCAAGATAAACTGCTTCTAACCCATTTGTTTGCACTCGATACTTTGCAGCGGGTAGAGCTACAACTAACGAAGAACTGGAGGAAATGTTAGAGCAAGGAAACTCAGCCGTCTTCACGCAGGGGGTAAACGATACAGTCGCGCGAAGTGCATAAGAGTGCAGAGAAATGTGCAGTGCTTAATGCATTTCGTCGTTTTCATCAGCTATAAAATTCTAATCCAACATCTTTTGTCTGGTTTTCGTTTCTGTTTTATTCATCCTCTCGTGTATATTCTGTAGATCATCATGGAGACTCAGCAAGCCAAGCAAACGTTGGCAGATATCGAAGCTCGACATGCGGATATTATAAAATTGGAAAATTCAATTAGGGAACTGCATGATATGTTCATGGATATGGCTATGTTGGTTGAGAGTCAGGTAAGGTTGACAGTTGCTATGCATGGCTTTTGTATCATCCGCTCTTGTATGTGTGTAACGTATCTCGCAGTAGCATCGTAAGAAGTGGAATGAAATATCATCCGTTTCGCTTTCCCTTGTATGACGCACGGTCGCAGAGAAAGTCCTGGGACACGTGTAATAAGACACTAGCTGCATTTACCAGTGTTGAGTTTCAATTCAAGAACGATCGTATTTTTGACACACCTAATTAATTCAATTTTAATCGAGTATTAAACACTAAGCCGAATTTGTTTTCCTTTCTTTAAAATGTACATCAGATACAGTTCATGGCATTCATTAATAGTACATACACCCGTGAGCACCAATCCATCTACACTTTTGTTTGTTGTTTGTTTGATACACCTATTACAATTTGTTACGGGCTACATGGATCATACATGGTGTGAACTAAAATATCGTTTTTTGCTAAGTAACGAAAGAATTAAAGGGGTGTGATTTGACTACGAAGATTCTTCATATTGGTTTATGAGCAGTAATTAATTATAAATTATGGCTTCCGATTTACGATTCCGAACATACCAAGCATGAGCATAAATATTGTGTTTATTTATTTGTCATTTTTCTTCCACCGTTCTTTTCCTTTCTAATTTTAATATCAGTCCCTTATGTTAGAGAGAACTCATGATAACTTTATATTAAATGATGTTCAACCCCACACCATTACGTTGTTCTAGTAGAGTAAAAAGTTCTTAGTTGCCTGATAGCTGTTCCAATACCGTGGAACTTTAAACCGGTTCCACGGTGTTGTTGAATACAGTGTTCAGATGCAGATTGAAAACATCATCATGCCAGATGTGCTGGTTCAAACAGGTGCACTCAGTGCACTGGGAGACAAAAGGACTTTGCGTTGATCCTCAAGCGCTACTTTGGAGGCTAAGGAGCTGCTAGAATAATTAGACACAACGAGCTAGCTACGAATAACTGTTAGTTGGAACAATCCAAAATACGCCCGAGTAACATCGACGAATAGTTCTTCGTTTTAGAATGTACAGCTACTAGTATGAATGGTAACACGCCTTAATGGCCGATCTTGCAGCCCAGCCCTCTGCTCAGAGCTGGCTGCCTCGAATGAGATCAATCATGTTTGAACTGAATTGTGAAATTTGTTGTACGATTCCATTGTTCGATTATTGTAACAGATACGCCTATCTGTTGCAATGTTTGTTTTGTATTGCTACGTAATGCATAATAGATAGGTGAACATTTGTAAATCGATGTATCTTTCTATCTCTATTCCTACCTGTTTCGTGTAAAATCTTTCACTGTCCGGTAAAACATTAAGTCTTGTACAAATAGGTTGTAAAAACTAAACCAAAGTATCAACTTCTGTCGAAAGCGTCTCTATGTAAATGTTGTGTATGCCGTGTATGTATTTGGATGAAAAACTTGTGTTGTACTTTAATGTGAAAGTCATAAAAATTGCTTAAAAGAATTCCTCTTTATCACCTAACTATAACGCACCGTCTGTATGTGTGTATGTATTAACTAGCTATACCTTCGTACCACCTTGTAAGCTAAATAATCAAGCCCAGTTGAAATGCTATTGTGAAATTGTTGTTTTCATTGATGGATACCATTATTAGGTGTACTTCATACAAAATAAACCCATACGCACATTCAGCGTAGTTGAGTGTTCACATGTGATCAGTAAATACAACATATCTCAGTATACAGCAATATATGCAACCACAATCACAAGACACTAGTAGTGTAAACTTTTCTCAAAAAGATCACCAGTTACGATAAGTTCGTGAAGAAAACTATCATCCAAAAATACTACCTCCTTCTTCTATAGGGTGAAATGATTGATCGTATAGAATATCACGTCGAACATGCAATGGATTATGTTCAAACAGCGACACAAGACACAAAGAAAGCGCTTAAATATCAAAGCAAAGCCCGCCGGGTGAGTAAACCAACAGACTTTTTTGCTAATTTTGTGTGTTTTTTTTCTTTTTTTTTCTTTTCATCCGTTTATAAAATCCTCGACCTTTGGGGTGTAATCGTTGCGTTTTGTATGTCACATGCCATGGAAAATAATGATCATGTCGGGGCAAACAAACATGCGCGATATCCCGCTAAACCGCTCATGACCCCTTACCATTCCTCTATCCGTTGATTCCTTTACTAATATTAATGTTGTATGTAAATCTAACTGGGGATTTGATTTTTGTTTCATTTTTTTGGTTTTGGGTTTATGTTAAAAAAACATTGCACTATAAAATGTACTGCTTTATTATTCTGCATGATATTGATCCAAAATGCCTGCCTGAAAATAACGTTTTAATTTCCTTGACACCTCCAACTGTTGCTTGCTGTATTTTATACGCCTTTTTAACGCATTGCTATGTTATGTTTTCGTTATTTAAATTGTTGCGCATGTGTGTGAATGGTGAAAATAACCGCATTGAATGTGTGATTATGTGCGATCGGGTGAATGGGTGATAAATAATGTGTGTGCGTTTAACTCTGCTCTGCTCCGTTGGATATGGCAATATTAATATTGTTTCTCTGGGATACCTTGTTTGTACGATGTTTGATGATTTTTACTGGTTATTTGGCATATTCCTACTCTCGTCTTAACAACCTTCTTGTGTGCACGAACGGCCTATTGGATTTCCTACACTCTTTGCAATAATAAATGACTATTGGTCCCGGTCTCGCTGCTATTAATCACCATGACCTCTGACACAACTTTATTTTGCTACAATGATATCTTTGTTCTTCTCCCTTTGCGGGTTTTGCCGAGTTTGTCTTCTCCGCGGAAAACTGGCGACCACAACGTCACCAACGATAATGCATCCGCATCCGGGTTGACTATCGGTAACTGTACTTCTACCTTCCGCAATGGTTCTTATACCGCTTATACCGGTGATCGTTTAACTACTGACACACCTCCTCGCCTACCATGCCGCACCAAAAATCCTCTCTTCCCCTTCCTACTTCCAACTATCGCAAACCGCGCCAAATCCAAATCCTCGTCCGACTTGCGCGAAACCAAATACGAACCCCCCACCCGCAACGTTACCAATCCGCGTCGAAATGGGATCCAACGAACGCCGTCCCCAAATGACTTCCCCTCTGAACGTATGCCACTACCCCCCGGTCATTATGATGATATGGGGATCTTGTCATGGTCGTCCACGTCAAATTTGCACCGTGATGCTGTTGTTCGTTCTGAAATCGGTGTGCAACCTGCTGCATCATCTTCGGCCGAAAGGGCGAAATGGTGGACCGAATTGAGTATCATGTGGAAAACAGTCGGGACTACATTACAACGGGCCAACAAGATTTGGTCCAAGCCGTCAAGTATATGTCCAAAGCCAGAAAGGTACGTTTGCTAGGCCATGGTTGCCGCTGCCGATTGGGTCTTGTTGGAACGTTTTTTTTTGCTGTTGTTGAAACTAATCAATAAGTCAATAGGATTATGAACACGTTTCACAATTTCGGTAATAGTGGCACTCTAATTCAACATGGGAAATATAACATCAACTTATTAATCTCATAATCATAGTACAAACTGAATTGCTAACAATTATGCTAATATTTTATTAACAGAAATAGTGTTCATTTGGAAGTCAATAGTAATTTCCGCACTTTAAATGAACAAGAAGCACAAGGAGAATGTTTAAGGATACTGACTCATCTACTACGATAAAATATGTCCAATTTACGTCAATGTTTAAAATATTATATGGGAATAGTCATATCGACTATCTATCTGGATGTGAAAACTGTTAAGTTTAATCATAGTTTTCGTTGATTATTCATGTAAAAATGCTTGTGTTTGTTGTGTCCGTCCACGTTTAGCTTGTGTCTTGTCTCTAATGTTCTAGAAGAACGCAAAACATGCAATTATATTTGTGGAAATGGTAAAACGGAAGTTCGGTGCACTTTTATAGTAGTAACAACAAGTCAATAATGTGTGGTTATACCTGGCTGCACCAAAACAATGCTTCGTGTTGTGGCTGGTTGTGTGCTGTTTTGTGAGGTTTTGGGTTTTTCATTGTACTCCACATACCTTTAATTATGTCCAGTAATAGTGTGCATAAAATATGCAATTGTGATGTATATTTTCTTGTCATATCGAACGTTTCCTAAATTATCTATTTCCATTTCCTTTGTTATTGCATTGCAGAAAAAAATCTGGATCGCTATTTGTGTTCTTATAGCTATTATTATATTAGTAGTATTCTTGGCAATCTACCTAACATAATCGCACTCAAATACACATGGGAAACAGTAGAAGTAAAAAAAGAATGACGGTGAACCGAGCATAGCTGATGAGATGTGTAATGATGGTACATCGCGGAGAGCGACATGCTCACACTTGCCCCATCGGTATGTTTTCGTGGTGTGCTAATGTTACTAAGAGGATGTATGTTTTAGGGAATGTATTCTGCCATATAAAAAGGCAGAACAGGTAAAGAAATGTGAAAGTTGTGTAGAATTCGGAAGATAAAACTTCATTTACGTTATGCACCTTAATGCATACTCATTTTGGACGCATCTAATTTGTTGGAAAACATTTGAGTTTGTGAAATCAGTTTTAAAATCTTACTCTTAATAGATTTAATCCTATTGCAATATTAATAGGAAATTACTTTTCTTTTAAGAAATGAGTCTGAAAAGAGTCTGGTGAATTGTTCTCTTCTTAAGTGTTGTGTTTTTGTCAACAGCAACAGATAATATTTATAGATAATAACCTAACGATTAGCATAGAGCTATTTTGCATGAAAATAACAATCACGCGTTCAAAACTTACAGTTTTCGTCATATATCTTGGATATTAATCTTCTAATTGTTTTATTTAGTTGTTAAAATGGTGTTGGGATACATAAGATTGTAAGTTTGCTACGGAGAGGAGTTTCTTATTTCGTTTCTTTTATTTTCTTTTGTTTTCCAGAAAAAAATCATGATAGCGATTTGCCTCTTTGTTACGGTCATCATTCTGTTACTTATTTTTCTTATTTAATCTAGTTTCGAGTAAGCGAATTTAAAATGCCGTTCGTAAACATCAGTCAAACATCGTTCATATATGTATCGTTATCGTATGTTATCTATCAATAATTATCAACACCAGCGGACTTGCTGCAATCCATTGCAGAACATTGCCTAACGTTCAATCGTATTTCGTACTAAATTCCAGAAGCGAAAAAGGACAACTACAATTTGTTGCACAAAAATGATAATGCTAATAATAATAAACTATTGTTTAACTCATGCAAAAAAAAAATTACCGCTCCACTATGCTATGAACCGCGATTTCTTCAACCATGAAGAAATAGGAAATGGTTTTAAAATTACAAGACCTTGCAATTAAAAAACCAAGAAATTCGCATTTACTTGTGCTATTCACGATACAAAGGTGTGTAAATCTTCACACAAACACACGCAACTGCATTGATGAAATGTTCACGGGCGTCCTAGCCTCGTGTCAAGAGAATGTAGAATTATATGAAAGCTAAGGGTAATATGAAAATGGTATAGTTCAGTTTTGTTAATATGCATGTAACTATTTTATTTATTGCCACCCAAACCCTTGTCATGAAACAGTTAGTGAATGACAAAATCAGATCGGAAATACATGGTTCTAAGGCTTGCGTGATAATCGTTTAAAGTAATGGCTGACAAGTGGAAGGTCCTTTTTAAAAATCTGTATAAGAATATTCATTATCATTGTTAATAGTGTCTAGTAAAACTCTTATACTGCGACTGGTATGCGAGTGATAAAAGATGAACAATATAAGCGACTCATGTTTCATAGAATGTTGTTTCGTTTCTGGTAAATATACTTTGCATATCGTTGTGTATTTTCGTCCTCCGGCTCAGTCTTGTCGGGGTTTATAAAGGTTTACTAGACTTAGCTTTGTATCTCATAATCGGAAAATGTAAACCTTTGCTGCGTGGTACAATTCGGATGTGAATCGAATCATGCTCAGCATATAAAAGAACGCTCTGGGGGGGATTCTGTATATATTTCTGCATTTAAACACTTCGCACAAACTTCAGTAATGTGAATAGTTTTGTGGGAAAACATCAAACGCAGAGATACAATGATGGCGGTTCTAGTGCGAAATAAAAGAATTAAATTATATTTTAAAAAGTTGTTTATGTCAAATGTGTTTTTCAGCATGTAGTTTTTCTTAAGTATGAATGGGGGTGTGAAAGAGTGCATGATGCAATCTGTTGTTTTGATCGTAATATTAAGTGCGTGTGTGATATTGTTTGCTTTATTATTGCCTTTTTTAATACAACCTTACAACACTAAAAATAAGTAAACTGGTCAGTTGTGTTCTGAATTTGAAAAGATTTGTATATTGCACAAATGTTCTCGATATGTAACGATATGTCGTTTGAGACCTTATTGAGCAATTATTGGCACTTCAAATAACTTCATAATTTAAGAATGTGTTCTTTTTTCTAGCTTACTATTTATACTATATACATCCCAACAATATCATAGCTCACGATATTAAGCTATGAAGACATGTTGCATTTACATGTGTTTTGAATAACTTACTAAAATGTTTATTTTATATCCATGACATATTATATTGTTGTTTTGCATGTTGTATCTTAGTATACTCTTATCTTTGAATCCGAATATTAGTATACCGTATTGGTTTAATGGTGCAATGTTTTGCAACTAACTTTAAGTTCCGTTTTTTTGTTGCTTTGTTTAAAAAAAACTATATTCCTATTGTATATGGGATGTAACAATTATAAATATGCTGGCAAGTAATCCAATGTATATCACTAAATCGAACTGTTTCTCTCTCCCCCGTCACCAATCACCAACAAAATCACACAAAAACACACAATGAAACACCTCTAAATGACGTTTGCTGATGTGTTGCACTTCCATCTCTGCAGAAGAAGATTATGATCCTGATCTGTTTGACCGTGCTCGGGCTGATTGTTGCATCCTACGTCAGTAGCTACTTCATGTAAAAGGAACACTAAGATGAAATTGATGTATGGATACCGCATTACATACAAGGCGTGAAACATTGCGGCTATGCGTTTGAAATCTCTGACAAACAACAACAAATCAGTGTTGTTACACATCCATACACAACCGGTAAAAAAAGGATTGATTCTGGGATCTGGACATATTCTAGCGTAATTTCCATCGTAATAACACAACGGCAAACGACCAAAAATGCTTCATCCAAAACAAGAGAGAGCGAGAGAGTTAGACAAAGAAAGTAAAAGCGAGAGAGAGAGAGAGAGAGAGAGAGAGAGAGTGTGGGAGAAAAAAAGAAAAATAGAACGCGAAAATGAGTACATTTCTTCGTAGGTTATGTTGATCACTGGAGCAATATCGAGCAGGATATGTTTGCCATATCTACAAAATAAACTCCACAGTTAATTGTATCGTTCATTGGGAAGCAAACAGAACAAAGAGAACCACACAAACGTATTCGCCAACAGCGGACTCCTACAGGCGATGAACAACTGCATTGCACAACTGCAGTGTGTGTGTGCGCGCTGGTGTGCATGTGTACCGATAAATGGTGCCTAGGCCGCATTTTCAGTCCAAATCCGTACCACCAATATTTCTGTATTTTTAGTTTGGTATTGCATTCAACAGCTTCGAACTTTCGACGACGATTTAGGCGAAAGATGGAATGCAAAAAGAAGCAATGTGTGGCCGGCAGTAGTACTAACATCGTTCATGTTCAAATAGTCGTGTACTACGAGAAACTGCTAATAAATTGACTGCCAATGATAATGACAGGACAGTCATAGAAAGAAAGAAAGCGATCTCTATGGAAACCAACTACGCTACGCAGATTTGATCGTGCCAGGTGCATGGAGCTAAAGTAATTTAAAGATTACTAGCGGTAAACTCCTCCTTCCGAATTGTTTGCGACTATTGTCAACCAGTTTCCAATTGTGCATAGTTCAGTAATTGCGGATGTCTCAACTGAGCCGCTTCTTTTTCGCCAATCTCTGCATCCTTTTGTTTACGTATGGAAACACTTTTGATGCAAGGTATGGCTATCATCATCGCTTTTCAAATGCCATCATTCATATTGCACCGTAAAGAAGAAAAGAACTGGTAGAAAACACAAGTGACGGTTGCCGTGCAGAAGCGATTCGAAGCCAATGTGAAAGCCAATATGTAAGAACAACAAAAGAGAAAGAAGAAACAATCAAATAGCTCCGCAATCAAAACAAATCAAACAGACGAGGAATGAAATGTGAAGAGCATCAGACCGGAGTACATTCAAATGCCACATAGAAATTAAATCAAGATAGAAACGACATAACTCTTCAAGCGCTCCAATTTTATCTTACTACTCACCTCAGCACAACAGTGTCTATCTCTTTTCAAGTATATATAAATTGTCACAGGTACATAACACATATTACTGTCAATTTATAGTGAACGTTTTCCATCACTCACACACACACTCACTCACGATTCTTTCGACATCACATAAGTTTATAGAGTGTTTCCAAGAAATTGTATTAAATTGGTTTTTGTTAGTTTTTTTTAAATTTAATTATTTATTAAGAAATGCAGCACACTAAAGTCGCTGATTCGGTTTTATTTACGTGTGCTCAATTGTCTGTGAGTAGTATGAACTTACGATAGCGGATTTATTTGTGATCCATAGTTTTTTAACAATCAATTATGAAGACATATAACTTTAGGCTAGTTACTGCTTATGGTTTTAGCCACAAGAGATTTGTTCTGCAGGCTAGAGGTAAATGGAATTGAACGAAAGCAAAGTCTGTTCTTGTTACGTTACGTATTGCAAACGGTGCATCACGGAGTAGGAATTTCCATCCCCTGATCCCCTGATGGCCTTAGATCGTACAGCATATTAAGCTACAAGCGTGTTTGCACTATGTATGTACTAGCAGTAGTTGTAGTGTGCAAAGCAATTTCGACCACGTGGCACTATTAGCACAACACGAGTGCCATTTTTGTACAAAGCAAAAGCAAAAAAAAAATAAGAGAAAGGAAATCGATTACCACCCCATGGATCCCCGTGTTCTCCTGTGTACAGGATTTAGTAAATGCTAATCGCTAATCGAAGCAAGAGGCTGACTGTAGCGTAGAACAATTGCATTCTCCCCACATTGCTAGGTCGAATGTAAATAAACAAATGTTTATGTTTAGCAAAAGTACGCACACCGAGCATAACTTGTGATTTACTAGAAAAGAATGTCAATTATTATTATTTCATTTAGTGCGATGCAGAACTCTATCCTTGGTTTCGAACGCAAACACAACACCCACCCTTTGTTTTGTTTCATTTCCGCTAGAAAGGGGGTTATTGTTTGAGTGTGACATATGTTATTGTTAGTGTATCCGTTCTCTGCGTTATTAAATGCGATTTAGTATAAATCAATCGGATTCCTTGTTTCTATTTATTTTATCTTACATTTTCTTTTCTCGCGCGCTGACCGACATGCTCATTCTCGTAACGCCTGTTCTCCTGTCCGTCCGTGCGTGCGATTCATCAACAAACTACACACCATCTCCATACGAATCGAGCAGAAGAAGATCATTATTCTGGTATGTCTAACCATTCTACTGATCGTGGTTGCATCAACCATCGCAGGCTACTTTGGTTTCTAAGCAATCTTGCCTTGGCAACGGAGTAGTAGTAACATGCAAGCGCAACAATCCAATGCGCCACTGAAGGTTTTTGCGCAATGAAAACGAACGGTATTTCCATACTCGGTTGTGCAAGTACACTGGTAGAGACACCACCGCTTCTTAAAATATGCAGCTCTGCAGATACACAGGCCTCCTGGTACAGTTGGTATCCTGGGACAGCACAGCTTAATTGGGTGCAAACGTACATGGCTGTTAAACGTATTAAGATTGACCTTATAATATGAACCGCTACAATCACTACAATACAAACAGCATAAAAACTATCACATTCCAGACTCTGCATACTCTCGTGGGAACTCGATATTTAAAAAAAATGTAAACTCATCCATTGGATTCACATTGACAATGCTAGTATAGGTTCCATCGTTTGTCCCGCGTTTGTAAACTCTTAACAGTTAAAGCAAAAGCATAATCATCATGGTACATAAAGGTGGCGTTTCTCGACTCTTGTCTAAAGAATGAGATAAAATGTTGTTTCCTCTGGTAGGTGGTGTTTATGTTGTTTTGTTCATGAGCTCTCGGTCATCCTGGGGATTCACAGTACTAGACTCTCGAAAATTAGCACAAAAGTCAGCAGTACATTTTTAGCAGTTTATATGTTTATGAGTTTACGACAAAATCGTGTCAAATAGGCCTAGAGTAGCCAAATCTACAGAAGATGTTTTGCATAGAGATTTCTCTTTTAAAAAAAAGTTTGTCTGGACTTATATTATTTGATGTATCCTTCAATTTACGTTAAAGTGAGTATATTGTTTATGTTACAGTCATACCCACATGCACACATACACACTTACACTGCATTTCAAGTTCAAATAGTACACATATCTTTCAACATATTCCTCATCGTCACACGCAATCGCAATCGCTATGAAGCATACTAATAGTATTCTACCTCTTGCAGGTGTCGCCATACTTGCACATACTGCTGTGCGCAATTATTCTTGATAAATTACAGAACGTTACTTGCGTGTTACACCAGAACCAAGAGAAAACAAAATCGCGATATTACCGTGTTCAACATGCCATACACAACCATCAATCCATCCAGCAGCAGCAGCAGCAGCAGTGGCGGTTCAGAAGCCGAACGTTCACCACACGTTCACATTGACGTTTGCTACTGACGAGTTCAATCGCATTCATCGGACAGGCAGACAGGCAGGCAGGCCGGACTCATAGCAAGTAACGTCCGATGCTCGTTCGACAACTAAAACAACAGCATTCAGAACAGCAAGCACAATAATGGTCGACTGAACGCCGTATCCCATCGTGCCGCATGTGTTGTGAGCTCGGTTATTGTCGCTTGATAGTGCTCAGCAATGTACCATTTGGTTGCCTTTTTGTTTGGGGAGTTCTGGTGTAGCTACATCGGCATGGCTTGGTAACAACAAAACAACAATACAAAGAAAGAGAGAGAGAGGAGAGGTCGAGTAAGCGAGTGAGTGACAGAAAGTGCTTAACAAATTACAGACACGGGGCAACCGAATAAACCGAACCGATGATTGTTAAGTGCAACATTCTTCGAGTCTTCAAGAATGATGAAACGCATAGGCATAGGCAGCGAGTAGAATACATTTTAAATATGACGACAATGGCAATAAATGTGAACATAGATAAGGATATAAAGAAACGCCTGCCGCAAAACAATAGATCCATTTTGCTCGATTTTCGGTCACCTAAAATTGCATAAAAGCTATAATAATGCGCGATTATAACGATACTACTCCAAATTTGACTTTTCATGTACAGTGTTGTGGCTGGAGCGGCACGTACACCTAATTGGGTTGCATATTATCAAGGCTAGAAATGATGTATCTTTGCATATCCGACTCTCTGCTTTGATGTGGTTCGATAGCACGTTTGTTTTGTGTTTGGTATTCTGAAGATAAGAAGACATGAAAAGAAGAAGAAAATCACGTGTGTCAGAAAACAGCAATTGAACGTCATAACGTATATTGTTCAAACAAAATGTGTGATAATAATTAATTCGAAAAATACTCTCAAAACACAAACACCCTCACGTACGTACACGCACTGTACGCACTGCTGCTTGGTCCCGAGCGGCGGGAGTGCAACGGATTGGGCGGAAGTAGGAATGACATCTACTACTACTACTACTTAAGCAACACAAACACAACACGACGACTACCCAAAACGACAACAAATAGCATATTTAAGAGTAGGTGATACACATACACTCAAACACGGGCACGTAAAAGGTGTAAAAAATGGTAAAGCAACTGCACGATATCACGACACAATATACTAATATTCAGCGTGTGCAAGTATGGAATGATGGTGTCTCGCTCAAGACCCAGTTCGATGTTAGTTGATGAGCCTTCCAATAACAACAAAAACAACAACCAAAAGAAATGGAAAAATGGGGCACTCACGGGGATAAGTGTGTAGGCATATATGGTTTTTAATTACTCACATTCACTTAAGTCACCAGAACGAAAAAAAAAACTGCATTTTGTGTGCAATTTTGCGCTTCCAATTCCAACTGTAACAGCAGCAACACGTACGACACGTGCACCACACGAGAATAGTCAATTTATCATACACTACTACTACTACTACTCCTACTGATCCGGGGAAAGGCGCACCCCAAAGCATGTCCAAGACTGGCGGGGTGCTGCATGTATTTGTTCTTCTTTCGTTTCCATTCGTATAACTTTCCTCCTGGTTATGAGTGCAGCTGACCTTAAAGGGTGTGGCAAATTTACAAAACATTCTACTTTAGCCTGTTTTGGTGCAGAAACTACTACTCCCAAGTGAGCTGGTGACTTGCGAACGATTTTGTGTCGACCTTGAACAGCCGCGTATCATGAGGAACTAGTTTTTCAGCCAGAAAAAGACAGAGTTGCATACTGCCGAATAACAGAAGGTATAAAAATCCAAAAAACCACAAGCGCGTATTTACATCCCTCTTTGCGCACGATAAGGATCTACACATTCAGTTGCTTAACAGGAGGTTTACTTACACTCATTAATCTATCGATGTTATGGACAGACGAAACAGTAGAAGAGCGCGTTCTTTCGATATGGAATGGCAACAAAGGATGGCATGGAAAGTGGTCATGTGTTATAGAAAATGCGTAGATAAAGAGCTCATTGTGATGTTCTACGATTTAACTAAATAATTTGAGTGTTTGCGTTGAGCTGCTTGTTTCATGTGAGTTAGGATTGGTTAGGTTTGTTCCCTCCACCACCCTCTCCACCAATGGAAGCAACTGATTTTCTTTTCCACGTTTAACATTGTGCCATGAGGAGGAGGAGGAGGAGGAGGAGGAGGAGGAGGAGGAGGAGGAGGAGGAGGAGGAGGAGGAGGAGGAGGAGGAGGAGGAGGAGGAGGAGGAGGAGGAGGAGGAGGAGGAGGAGGAGGAGGAGGAGGAGGAGGAGGAGGAGGAGGAGGAGGGGGAGTTGCTTGACGGTGAAAAGGGTGTGCGGATGATGATCGAATAAGGCTAGGAATACTATACTGTTACGTCAATTGTTAATGCATGCGTTGTGGGAGCAAACTGGAAAATTGTGTGTTTGTGATCATTGCAGTAAGGTGCTGTGGTGTGGTGTGTGTGCACTCTTTGTGGCAGATGGATGGTTATTGTTTTTTTTTTCCACAAGCTCTGCTGCTACTGCAAGTAAAGGTGTGGTGCAACAGTGTGTGGACGATTTAGGAGGACGGTCACGTACGCCATCCTGCTTCTGATTTGCATTATCATTTCCTGTTGAAGTTTTCATTGCTAATGCAGAACGGAGCTGATAGCTCCGTGGAAAGGCCACCGAAACAAGCAACAAGCATGGTGGAGCAAACGAAGGTGTAAAAGAAGTGAAGATGAAAGTGAAACTCAACCCCGCGGTTATCACACCTAAGCGATGGAGGATGGAAATTGCAAAGCATACCAAATTAAGCAAATAATTAGTTAAACAATACTGTATTGGAAGAAGAAGAACAAACAAATGAGCAGCAAACGGTAGAATAGTGCAAATGAAAAGTCCGTTACACAAGCCCAAACAGATGCCGGGGACTGTCGGCAAAGTTCACGTGAAATCATTAACAACCAGTGAGAATACAGTAGATTGTGGACACACAGAAAGCGAGAGAGATGGTAAGAAGGGGAGTAGGAGAAAGAGTAGGAGTATGGGAGAAAGAAAGTAAACGAAACTGTAGTGTAATCAAAACACAATTTTAAGGCGACAGAAAATAGTGTAATGTTCGCTAGATTTGGAGTTGCATCTCTTGAATTAAGCCGTACCCGATTGGCAATAGTAGCACGCGTTGCAGAAGCTGAGAAGATGAGAGAGAGAGAGACCAGTACATGACAACCGGAGATTACTTGCCTGCAATAAAAAAAAGGAAGGGAAGAGGGATTGAAGTGGCAAAAAGAAGCATGGAAGCAAATGTTGCTGGCTGATAGTTATTATCATAAGAAAAGTATATATATATACATAATTATATACACATAGCATCTAAAAGAAAAATGCGAAAAACACAAAAATATAGCCTATTCACTTAAATAGTTATTTAATGCAAACTATATATATATATATATATCTTCAGAACGGAACCGTGTACGCGGACGCAGGACAGCATCGGAGGAGAAAAAGGAGAAGAAGAAGGAAAGGAGGACGTGGAGGAGGAGGAGGAGAAGGGGCAGCAAACAAGAATGGAAGCAATTGCCAGCAATTGTAACAGGCAAAACAAAAGCAACCACCTGACTCTTACACATTTCGTACACAGAATATAAACACTTGAAGCAAGATTATTAGAAGGAATAGCGGAAGCGATAATAAAGTTTGCAATGGAACGAGAATGGAGTTTGCAGGATAATCGCGATTAATTCCACAACATGTATGTACAAAACGTACGCGGACAAAGCGCATAGAATCAGCGCGCAAACACTGTAGCAGAGACCACACAAAGCAAAGGAGAGGGCAAACTGGAGACGGCACAGGACGACTAACGGCAAACCGGCAACTAACTGCAACTGACACGGCTGTCCTTTGCGGGCGTATAGTAGTGACAGTGTTAGGCCAGATATCCCAGAACAGAAACAAACAAACACACACACTCACGAACACCTGGCTAGGAAGAGATTCTGCACCCTGTTGTACAGTATATATTTTTCTCTCTCTATTGCTCTTGTATCAATTAACAAACGAGTGGTTAAAATAATGTACGCTGAAGAATAATATAGTGCAAAAACAAAGAAAAAAAAACATGAAGCAAACAAACAGACAAAACACACAGTGAAAGAGGAGGAGTGTAGCGTTGGTTGGACATCCTTACCATCAGTGAGGGAGAACTGGCGCGTAGAATTCAACTCAAACGAACGCGATAACAAACAGAAATCAGAACAACCAGAACTCGTAGTAGAAACCTCCGATTCCGATGAGCCGGGCGGGCGCACGAATCGATAGTAAAGGGCACACACTGTCACCACACAGTACACAACAACAACAGCAGTGCAACGACAAAGTAATATCTAATATGAATCTCGCTCGCGTTGAAAGGAGACAAACTTTACACATATATTCGCCCGACTTTTCAAAGCTCCGTGATTGAATGGCGCTTTTGTTTGTCTAAAACATACACTACTACTGCCTCTCCATATGGGTTGTTGGTTTCGCTCGGTTTGCGACTTTAAGGCTATTCGCTCGCGATACCGCTTAGTTATCACGCGAAGCAGATGTGTGAAGCGTAGCGTTAAGCTGCATTATAGAAACACGCGCCCCACCTGCGGGCCATGCTGCTGCCTATGCGCGCGCCGTGTATGATGCTAATCGTGTGTTTACGCAGCGCTGGCAGTTGAACGTATTGAAGGGCATAGCGCAACGCAAGAAGAGAAGTACATGTTTCGAAGTTGGCAAAAAGGTAAAAAATTGTAGCAAAAGTGCGCGATTTTTGCCAGTCTGCGATGCATCGTGATGTGCAAGAGGAGAAATATTTAGTTTAAAATCTATCTCTCTTTCTCTCTCCCTCTGTCTCTCTATTTCGCTACAAACAAACTGCAACTGTGCAACATGTTGTACACTCAACACTTTCTAACGTAAGCAATTGATTTGATTTGGAAATCTTGATGTTGCAAACTTGAATCGGAACAATCGAAGCAAGCGCAAACAGCACACAGCGAACGGTGCGGAGAAGCAGCTAGCAGAACAAAAATGCGCTTGATTCTATTATAGTTCTCACCGGTGAAGAACGCCTACCTAAAAGCTAACAACACAATTGATCAATCAATCAGAATCATACACCAAGCAAAAAAAAGGTATAAATATACACACACAAACCACACCAAAAACAAACAGACACTAACATGAGAGACGAAAGGGGAAATCTACAAAAATGACACTAAAAAATACTAGACACCACCACACACTCACTGATATGTAAAGAGGTATTGCGATAACAGCGTAAAAAGTGAACGAAACATATACAGAACAAACAAACAAACAGACGAACATAAACAAACAAAGAAAAAGGTAATAACAGAAGAAGAAAAAGTCGTGTAAATTGTTGCATTTAATCGTAAGTCCATTTTGAAGTTATTGCGAAGTTCAATGAAAGTAAAACAGAAACAAATAAGAGAAAAGTAACTCCTCTCTTCAGTAACTAGACGTTCAGTGCTATGAAAACTATCAATACGAATCACATCAAACATACAAAAACACAAACACACAGATATACGACAACCACACATCCCAAAACGATAGGCAAAACATAACAAACAAAAACACATCGGAACACGCAACACAGTGTTCACAAGCAAGACAAGCAAGAGCACCACCACCACCAGAATAGAGAATACCATTATCCTTCTGCGGCTGTCAGTTCATTATCACTCTCTTCCGGATCACGTCAATCGATCTGTAAACGTAGCAGGCCGGAACAGACAAGGCGTGCAATAAGCAAAACAATAGAGTGTTATGGTAACGGTATTGTATTTATGTTCGATGGATTCGAAATTCGCAAAGCATACTACGTTATTTAAGCTGTAATATGATATGCGTGTGAAGTGCGTGTAACTTGAGACAACATAATATAATGAATGAGTGTACTGGTTTGGTAGGATTTGTTTGCAGGAGTTGTTTTTCTTTTTCTGTTTCTGTAACAAGTTAGCAAGCCGTTTTTTCTAGAGAGTATACATATATATATATAGAGCGAGGGAAACCTTTTTTGTGTTCGACAAGATTCGTTTCCTAGATAACGTGTGATCGATGCACAGGACACCCCACCCTCACACTACAACGCACCCAAACACATACACACACATCATCACACACAGAGGCAAATACATGCAGTTGATCAATGCTGCGTGTGTGCATCGAACCACAGCCGCGTGCGTGAGTGTGAGAGGTGAAGGACGGGACACACGGAGAGATGAAGGATAATTTACAGTGCAGAGAAGACAAAAAAATCAACATTACCAATAATACATGAGAAACGAAAACAACAGACACACACACACACATACACCACGTGTACACGATACAAAATCAAGTGATGGCTTTCAAAATTATATAAGGAAGATCTTAAAATAAACACAAGTTGATAAAAGCTAACTATTAATCGCCTTTTGCATTTATTCATTCGCTGGTTATTGACGTTGAGAGAAAAACTAAACCGTTGGAAATTGAAAAAAAAAAACATAAGAAACGAGCAAGCGAACAAAAAAACTCGATATTCAACAACCGGATCTGTCACCTCTGCCTTTGGGTATGTTGTTACATGGCTTACTGTGTTTGATTCAAATCCATGTTTCATACCGGAGAGAGCGAGAGAGTGAAAGAGTAGGGGAGAGTGAGAGAGAGAGAGAGAGAGGGCATAGCTAACGATTCAGTAAAAGTCCTTCGAATCAACAGTACAGTAGATCGTTGTTGGATAAGGCAAGTAGGAGACCAGGAGGAACGTCACAATTGTCGGTTGGTAATCATAAATCGTTAACATCTCTTAATTACCTGGATACATATCCCTGTTGGGTTGTTTTTTTTATAGTTTCCATTTTTATGCATCCATTGGGGGTGCATTTGGAGTAGAGAGGAATAATACATTCCTTTTATTGAAGTCCCACCGTTACGAATACCACAAATTCGAAAGGATTCCAATTTAACTGCAAACACAGCATACTGCACATTTTGAAGCAACACCAAATATAGCTAGTGATCAATAACAAGCTGCTGTTGGTTGTCCCTCCCTATTGGGTCTGCGTGTCATCATCTCATTCGTTGTTCGCTTCCAAAATCTCATCTTATTTGTCCTCTGCTCTTTAATCCCTCTCAATTTTTCTCTCAATCAATCTTATTTGCTATCCCAACATTCTCGTGCTTGTTACTTCAAACATAGCGTTGAGTCAGTCGGTACAGTACAGAGCAGTTGGAAGCAGCAGGTGTACTACTTGTGGTGTAGTAGGCGGTGAAGTTTCGCGCAGCTGTTGCGCGTGAACCAAAGCGCGTTGTTTTCGTTTTCGAATGCACACGTGTTACAAGAAGCAAAAAAAAAAAACAAAAACAAAACCATTTAGTGCACAACGTGATTTCTTTTTCTGCATGGTTGACACGTGACAAGGACAACAGGTAGACACAACAACACGCCTTGGACAAATAGACACTCTAACTATCTTTCCTGTTGTCGTGGAAGTAGAGTTGAAAAGTTTTAGTCAATTTTCTTCCCTAAATGCAAAATGTGACGCAAACGCAAAAAGCAACAACATACATACAAGAAAAGACGCACGGGTGTAGTGCAGATGGAACATACATGCTTTGCTGCTGGGGAGCATTGATAAGTTCGAGATGAAGTTCTCGTTAGCAGAATCGTTAAACAACTTTCACCTCTTTACACACCAATTAACGTCGTACATTTTCAGGATAGAATACGTGTAGTAATGCAATAATAATGCAACACAGGCCAGTAATAGTATTTTAGTACGTAGATTGACGTGCATTTTTCCCGTTCGCGAGTGCTGATTGACACATTAGCTTAGAGCTTAGCTAGATCGCCAGTATAGGGGAAAGCGCACTTAAATTGAGCATTAGCGGTAGCATAGTCTTACAGCAACTAAACACGAAACGAACCGAAACGAAACACTCACATACACTCTCAAAAAAAACACAATAGTAGGGTTCTTCAATAAGTTAAACATGGAATGAAGGAACATCCGGTAGCGAGTGCAGAGGAAAACATACAAATATTAGCATCTTCGCTCCCTCCCAACCCCAAACCGGCGAAGTTGCACACAAACATCGAAAGAATCAGGATCGATCAAAGGATATTACGATCATGCCAATGCTCAATAAAGAGCGTAGGCAGAATGTTGTGCAGGGGGAAAGGAGAGCCTGAGACACATCACCACTTTACAGATTACATGAATGAGATATAGTAAAAAGAGAGAGCGAGAGGGAGAGAGAGAAAGAGAGAGAGAGAGAGAGAGAGAGAGAAAGAGAGAGTGGAAGGGAAACACGGATGAATGGCGGAAAAGGAAGTCACTAAAGTGGGGATGAACACACGCTATTGAGAGATGATGACGGCGCAGCAAAGAATGTGAAGATCATAAACTAACACACGCTTGTCAACAACTGGCACGTTACAATAGAAGAAACATGCATGGAAAAAGGATGAAACATCGTAAATAAATCTGGAGAAATGGAACAACAGTGCAGTTCAATATTTTCCATCGGCGAGATCTAAACAATGAAAGAATGGGGCTAATCTTATCATTATCAATATCCGAACTAATTTGTACCGATCCTTTGCGATCTTCACTTTTGCGCTGTGCAGGACTTGCGGAGTATTTGTCAGAAATGATGGATTTAGTTCCAGTCAATGTCAGTCGCAAGCGAAGAGTGTAGCGTGTCCGATTTGTTAAACCATGTGAACTATGATTGTACTGCTCCGGCTACCGGTAGTCATAGATACCTACTATAAGCGTGATTAGTATGACTTGTAGTAGTGAGTCGATTGACTTGGAAATAGGAACATTTCAAAGCCACAGTAATTGTTTTATTATGTGATATTGTGTTGAGTTAAGTTTTGTGCAATAGATTTAAAGGCCAGACTGCGTCTCATGATGAGTTAGTACTCGAAACGTGTTCGACTATTGTGCAGCAATGACTTCAGTGAGTAACGAATGAAATTTTTTTTTTTATACAAATTAAAATAACCGAGTCAGATAATGGCGCCGGATCGTTCAAATGGAATCAGTGTTGACAACATGTGTAGAACCTTGCTCAGCTAGTGTTAATTACGGTATTTATTTTTAATATAAATTCATCAACCAAATTAGCGCTCCGAAACGAGGAGTTCTGCTGCTGCAATGGCACCGAGACAGTTGCAACACTGCTGTAACGGTGAACACACGCACAGACACACACACAGACACACACACACACACGTACAGAGCACTCCGTTCTGCTGCGCTGGTTGGCCGCCTGGCCCCATAAATGGTGCCGCTGTACGGGGCACAGCACGGCACAACACTCTGGCACCGGTGGAGCATCCTAATACATCCTGAGATCATCTCTGGCTGGAGTCGAGGGCTCTCCCTGGAACCTTGGCAAGACTCCGACGACCTTTCCCCGGTTGGCGGTACATCCGTTGGTGTTGTAAAGTTGTGTTCAATTGGACAAGGCCCACCAACTTCCGAAGGGTTCCGAAGAGCTCCTACACCGCTCTTTTCGTTTCAGTCCCGTTCAGTTCGACGAGGACGAGGAGAAGAAGGAGGAAGAACCTTCAGTCGCGCTTAGTCGACGTCCTCCCATCGATGCTGCCAGTTGAGGCTTCCTCGTGCGACTCAGTATCGACGGAATATCACAGATGTTGTAAGCCAATGGTTTGGAACAGGTTCGTGCGGCGGAGCGCTGCCCTGCAAGAGCGCAAATCACCCCTTGGCGATGTACCACGGGCAATCGAGTGACAGCTGCCGTTTGCCATCTGTACGATAGGATAACAATTAAACATAGAGAGTGGATTAGTTGCGAGTTGGGGTGAATGGGAACAGGTGCGCATTTATATCGAAGAGTTCTAGTAAAACTTTTAGCAATAGAAAAAACATGCTCTCTTTATTGCTATTGAGAGTCAACCTCAATAACACTGCGCTCGCACTTGAAGAAACTTTTTCTTTGGCCCAAACATTACGCCCCAAATCAAGGCCTACTGTGAGTAGAGACACACACTTACCAAGGCTGTTGTAGTCCCTCGCCAATAGCGTTAATATTAGAGGCGGCAACATTGCTCCCACTGCTCAAGATGGTCGCCAGTGGTTGCCTGGATGCTGCTGCTGGATGCGCCGGTACAGTATCGATTGATTCCACCATGTATCCAACTTGCTGTTGTTGCTGCTGCTGCTGCTGCTGATGCTGCTGGAGCACCGCCAACGAGTCGAAGCTGTTGACCGCGGGATGCGAATCGAGTGCATTTTGCAGCTCGCAGATGTAGTCGATAACGTTTTGGATAACCTCGAGCTTGGACAGTTTGCGGTTTTTCGGCATGAACGGAACCAGCTCCCGCAGCTTCGACAGATACAGCTTGATTTCATCGTTTTCACCATCTCGGTGGCGCTGCACTCGACCCGTCGCAATCGCCGGCAGCGATGCACCACCACCATTCTTCGCACACATGGTCGTGATGGCCTTCATATTCGTGATTTTCCACACAGTGCAACACTATTTATTCTGTTTAACACAAAACTGTTCGCTGTTCGAACGAATTCACCTCACAACACACTCACTGCTACCGCTGGCGCAGAATAGGGCTGACGATGTTGTTACAAATGCGCTGTGAGAGCAGCGTTGGGCACTACCACACCACCTTTTACTACTAAACTCGAAACACTTTTGCACTTTCGAACGGTGACGTGAGCACACTCTTCTCTGCTGCAGGCACCACCGTAAGATGGCTGCGCCCTGAGTTAAAAATCGATTCGAATAACGACGACGACGGCGGCGGACGGATGGACGTGGTAAGCTCGCGTGCGTGCGTGCGTCCCGGAGAAGAGATCAGAGAAGACACAACTGTAAAACGGCTCGGGCCAGAGTGAGAACTGGGAGAACTGCATCTACGCATGATGGTTTCCAGTGGGTACGGACTCGCGAGTCCCGTTCGTGAGTCTGCTCTCTCTCTCGCACGCACGCACGTATGTGTTACGCAGCAATCGTGCCGTTTCACTCTTCTGCCGTTCGAGGTTATGTTGGTGTGTTCGGGTATGCTCTCGCGCACCGCCGTACGGATGTGTGCGTGTGCGCTGCATGAAGTTTGTGCCATGGAAGCATTTATGTTGCGGGCAATAATGCTGCACAGCGGAAGCCTGTCGACGGCCCCTCGGCGGGGTAGAAGCGAAGAAAGATAGGCTTGGCTATGATCCATGTATGGCTCAAGTAGCTTCCTACGGATTTTGAGGGCAGAAAAGAATTTAAAAAAAATCCCATACCCGCGCACGCTAACGAAAAAATGTTTTACCTGAAATTAAAATCATAACAGCAACTTTCTGTACATGCTTGTGAACTACATGCATTTTAAGAAGGGTAAAATAGTTTCGAGGTATCAAAACATGATTCGAGGTCAGATGAATTGTTAACAGTTTTACGTACAGCAATATGGGGCTGCTGTAACAAGTTGTAGTATCTCGCTGGCCTGTATTGGCCTACAAACACACACACACGTCTCTCTCACCTTACGATGTGCGCGCTGCTAATCGTTGAACGAGACGAGACCAGGCGCCCACTGATTCTGGGGGTCGTGTTGTGTGTGTATTATTGTTCAGCTGCATTCCTCTGCGTTTGTTTCGATTGTTTTCGATTCATCGCACACTAAGTGACTCGCAGCATCATCATCGTTAGAAGGGAGCGGGTACGCGCGCAGCTCTGGCTTAACCTGCCGCGACGTGGTCATGTAATGAGGTGGCGGGGAGATCGGGATCGTAGTTTGAAAAGTGGTTTGAGCAGCCGCAAGCAGGCGCCGAAGGTTTATGTTTGTTAGTTAGCGGCGCAGTGGTAAGAAGGTTCCATGGTGTAACGGTTAGCACTCAGGACTCTGAATCCTGCGATCCGAGTTCAAATCTCGGTGGAACCTGCGAGAGGAAATCAGTCTTTTTTGTTGTAATTATGGTTGCGCGTACACTCATGTTTTTTTCTTATGAATTGAATAGCTCACTTGGCCATTTAATCAGTTGATGGCAAAGCGTGCCGCGCAACTGGCTAATGCGGTTGCTTAGTTACACACGTATGATGCATCCACGTATGCATTTTTAGTCATTTGTCTGTTGCGTATGACGTTTATCGAAAGGGATTGAAATAACATTTAAATATCGATGGAATCAACAGCATACTTTTTTCATCTACCCATTTACCTTTTACAAGAGACGTGTATCTTCTTTGCAGACAATTAAAACATTGATCAACAACAAAAAACGATGCTTCACGCGCGCCCAACGTGGGGCTCGAACCCACGACCCTGAGATTAAGAGTCTCATGCTCTACCGACTGAGCTAGCCGGGCTTGTGTGATGAGAGCAGATTATTTACAATCGGGCGCCCAGATCGTTTATTTTTAAATTTTCATCCCTAACCACATTAGTTCACACTACATAAATAGTGTAACGTGATTTGGTTCGGCTCTTCTTTCGTCTTCCTAATTGTGTGACCATTTTAGCGCATCTTAGAACATTCAATTAAACAAAAAAAAAACACACGTAAAACCCCTTTAAGTTGGCCATTACTTTACTTTACAGGGCTGTGATTGCCACAACTCGTATCATTGGTGGTTTCACTTAGGATTCGTGTGTTTTTTTTTGTTGTTGTGCCGTTGCATTGTTTCCTGCTGTGCCATTTCCCGTCCCGGGCTCGGCAGCAGCAGCAGCAGCTTCTTTCGATTCCCACGTTTGGAAGCGGTGCGAAATTTGTGCAGCTGCAAGCGTTCCTGTGGGAATCCCTTTGCTTTTTTTCGAAGCCCTTCTTCCTCTCCCTCTCTTGCTCACACTCTCAACCTTCACTCGGAGGAGAGTTTTTAAGCACCGCGTGTGGGAAATGCAGGGGACAGGCGGGCGCACACAACACACATCTCTCACAAACCGTGTGCATGTGGCCGCTGAACCCCTGGCCGCACACTGTAACTTAACTCCTTGCATGGGTCGACTGTGGTGCGACTTGGGGGCCGCGCCGTCGTCGTCGTCGTCGTGGGTGATGATGGTGGCCCTTCCTTTTATCTAGACAGCGAAGACACGTGTTCGTATTTACGCACGTGTGCTGATTATCGATTTCCGTTCCAAGATACGCAGCATGGGCGTAATGCCAGCGCAAAGGCCGGAGCGGAGCCCTAAACTTCATTAAATTTCGGTACAACGGCATGACCAAGGGCCACCATAAAAAGCCATATTTACGTAGTTCTTATTGTTCGCTCGCTCTTGTTAAATATGGGCAACCAAGCATTACTTGCATCCATAGCTAAAAGAATCAAGCGCATACATGTATAATGAAAATATTTTAGGTGCGATGATGATGGTGGTACCCGCGCAGGTCTGTGGTGGTGATTGAATGATTTTTCGTCTTTCTTCATCCCACCTACTACCCCATGGTGGCTAAAAGCAAAACACATCGCTCGCATGATGTGTTTGTTCTACTACAGCCATGGCAAACACCTCACAGGAATGTGCAGCCGATCATGTGTCCATCCCGTCCAACGTGATGCTTAGGGATGGCCAGCAGCGAGCAAGCGAACGCGCGAGAGTCGCCCAGAAAGTGGTCAAACAGGTTTTGAGTGCAAGAAACGCGAGATGATCTCGACCGCATACGCAAACACCGGGAAGAAATCACCGTCAATCTGGCGCCCGCGGGAGACTTCGGGGTCGGCGAATGATGCCGTAACGGAGAAGCAATCCCTCGGTCATTGTAACTGGACGTGTGGGGCCAAACCATAGCACGCACACACCACCACAGCACACCGAAACACTCCGACCGAGCGTGTACCGAGCTTACTACCACCCTTGCTGCTGCCCTAAGCGCCCGCGTGCTCGGTGTGACGACCTTTGGCAGTGGTGACCATGAAGTTGGCGGCGGCCGGTTTTGTGGCTACGGCAGCGCTGGTGCTGGTGCTGTGTATCACCGTAGCAGGAGGACAAGGAACCACCGGCACTGGAACCATCGGGACGGACGGTGGTCCGGATCTGAGCTTTGGCGATGCCGACTTTTCCGTGCAGTACTTCAAGCAGTCGTTCAACGCTTCCAGCAACTCGGTCGTGTCGCCGCTGGCTGTCCGGCTGGCCTTCACGGCCCTGTATCAGGTGACGGACAGTGGTACCCGTGAAGCCGTACAGCGTGCCTTCTATCTGCCCTCGTCCGTATCGGACGCTCGGGCGAATGCCGAGCAGTTGGTGAGCGATCTGGAGCAGAGCCGCTTCCTGAACGTCTCGTTCGCCCTGCTACAGTCCGAGGGACAGCTATCGCAGGAGCTGGAAGATGCGGCAAGGGCCATTTTTCGCGTGAAACCTCGCACCGTGGTGTTTGCCAATCGACGGGCCGTGGTGGAGGACGTCAACGAATGGGCGGTGCAGGTCACCGGGGTACGCATCCGCGACTATCTGGCCGAATCGGACATTGACGTGAACGCGGAGCTGATGCTGCTGAACGCGCTGCACATGCGGGCCGACTGGGCGCAGAAGTTTGCGATGGAGCAAACCGTCGGCCAAACGTTCCAGTTCCGCAACGGACCGGCATCGGTGGAGATGATGAGCGTCGCGCTGGAGGTGCTGTACTACGCCCAGCCCAAGTTCCACGCCGTCCAGCTGCCGTACAGTGAGGAGAGTGATCTTACCATGTGGATCCTGTTGCCCCACCGGGACGGTACGTTCGAGGAGCTGTTCGAGCTGCTGTCGGCCGAACTGCTGGACGAGCTGGAAACGTCGGTCGCGCCGAAGATGGTGGATCTGTGGCTACCGAAGTTCACCATCGAAGACAGCCATGATGCGCGGGACGTGCTGAAGCGCATGGGCCACGAATCGCTGTTCGATCGGGAAGGGTTTGCGGTCTTCCGGGACCACAAATCGATGCTGGGAGCGCTGAAGCAAAGCACCTTTGTGCAGGTGGACGAAAACGGAACCGAAGCGGCAGCCGTTACATGTAAGTTTTATATTGAAAAACATCACACCATCGAAATTACATCTGCTAACTGATCCGTTATTTTTTTCAACCCTTTTCAAAACAGCCGTTGGGACGAAATTCCGTGTCCGCAATACACAGTTCCGGGTGGATCGGCCGTTCATATTCATCATCAAGAAGCTGTCGATCGACACGATCCTGTTCGTGGGACACTATTCTAACTACAACTAGCTATTCCGTGGGGGAGAGGACGGGTGATGATGGGCCAGTAGTCTTCCGCCAAATCCGGAAATGGATACATAAAGTAATGATACAGTTTTAATGATCAACAAAAAACAAAAACATAAACTTCACATTCGTGTGAGACATTGCTTGCAGGTGCTTGTGTCGCGAGGCTCACGTCCCAAGAGTCAATTGAGAAAGAAAATAGAACCGTAACGATTAAGGGACGCGAATAAAAAAAACACGCAGTAAACAAACCCACTGCCCCCGGAATCGATTGCGCACGGTAGGACCTCAGGGGAAATTAAAAAAAAAAAAGAGAGTAGGAACGAAAAGCAGATGCTAATTGCATTTGCGCTGCGGATGCAACTGGCGCGGCGCACATGCTCTCTCTCTGTGGGCCACGGCGAACCGCTTGCTCTTCCTGTGTTTCCCACCCAGGTCGGACCAGGAGAGCGCCTATCGCTCCTATACCCCCTGGAAATCTATCGTGCAGCCGTCCGCACGGGGTGTGGATTATTATTAGGCCGGGAAGCATGTGGAAGCTCGCTGTTATAGGGGCTGGCGGAAAGTGAATGACATGACGCACATATGGCGCCGCTACCGATATAGGCAGAAGAGTCGCGCACCGCACATCTTGTGTTACTCATCAGCAACGCGCATCGGTGGCGCAAGACACACGCGCGCGCTCATTGACTTTTCCGTTTGCCAAGCCATCTACGATTGCTTTTCCGCTTCTGCTCTGCACGGGCGCAAGGAAATGCTGCTGCTGTTGCTTCTACCGAAGTCAAAGACAGCTAAGCAGCGATATTTTTATCCATCGCTGCCCCTAACTGCCGGTGTAGAAAAAAAGGTGACGTTACGTTGCTGCGCTCGCGAACAGCCGCAGCCGCTATGCCGCTTTTTCTATTGGCAATCGCTTTGAACGGCAACCCTCGCGCCACCGTGCCACACACTTCCAGCGACCCTTATCGCATCCAGCCAGCTGACAAAAGCTGAGCCGAGAGCGCTTGGCCGGCTGCAGCAGACAATCCGCCAAAGGTGTAGCAGCAGCACACAGAAACAACGGTTACCACAACAGGGGTGAATGGCTGTAAGGACCACAACACGGGAGGAGCGTTTGTTTCTCACGAGACCACTGTCAGCTGTTCCGGGCAAGCGTTCGGGCAAGGACGGGTGAGCGCGCGCGCGCGCTTATTATTTGTTGACGAAGGCGCTGCTCTCTGCAGCTGATGAAAAACGCCACTCGCCGTGTCGTTACGATCCTTGTGCGGGTCAGCAGCGGGTTGCGCCGCGTACGCTTCTCGAGATTAGATACCTCGTACCGGAAGGACCGACTCCGTGCGAGAGGACTAGCCCAGGCGAGAGATGGCTTTGATTTGGCAAGACGTGCACAAAATGTGTTCTGCAGCAGAAGCCGAATTTCCCTTGCGCGTTTGCAGTTGCCGGCTGGCTGAGAAGAACCGCCAACGGCGGAAGCATTAGTACCAAACACATGTCGCCGATGTCGATGTCCCCTCGGATTGGCAGACAGGCAGGCAGTACACATGGCCAGCATCTGCCACTGGTAGCAAATGGTTTAGGAATATTTTATTTTCTAAATTAAACTGCACTTTCCCGAGCGATAGGGGGTTAGGGCCCCGTGCACAGGGGCTAGAGTTCCAACCGTTACACGCTGGCCAAACGATTCCATTTTTTTTGCCGAGTTTCTGTATTGACATTGATTTTCATCTCTCAATTAAAACAGCGTTGTGTTTGTGTTTGGATGGGATAGATTTAAAAGGCTTCCCGATGCCAAACGGGGTTCGAGTGCGCGCATAATATCGTCGCATAGAGGAAAAGAAACAAAAGGTCAAACGAGTTTTCGAAATGGATGGAAGCGTAACAGCAACGGCCGAAACACGGGTGGCACCTGTTTTACGCGCTTTGCTGGCGTATTGTTTCTTTCCTCGGGTAACAACTCTCATGGGAACCGCTCTGTTACAGGGGGGAGAAAAACGTAAAAAATATGCACCACTTATCTTGCAGCTCGATCGCTACATTTCCATGTTCATGGCCACCCAGCTGTGCCGTGGCAGGGGTGTCTTTCTTACACCCCTTGTGGCTTACACCACCGGGACCCTTGAGACAATTACAATCAAAAGACACCGTCCGGTGGACATGGTTGGTGGCATTTGTTGGTAAATTTGCATTTACGCACCTTGCCGCCACCCCTGGCTCCGTCTTGGTTGACTAACCTTGCGCGTTTGGTGGCTCCCAAGCCGTCTGTTACGCATTATGCAAACCCTCCACCCCACCCCGAAGCATTGAGGTGTCACCGGACAGCCAATCGATCGATGAAGGGGATTTAGTCCATTTCTATTAGATTCTTTTATTGCTCAACTGTACAAACACATCCGTCCCACTCAAAACTGTTCATCGGGATCGATGTATTTGGAAAAGTTGCCCACTTGCAACACATTTCCGTCCATTGTACGGCGTATGAGAAACATAAACGGACGGTTGGCGTGAAACTCAAACTCGCTGGGTGTGTCCGGTGGTGCGGGGATGCCGCTGCCGCTCTCGCTCACCGCTAGGTAGCAGTGCTGAATGAACCCATTCAGCCGCGTCCGGCCGGAGTCGTGAAATACGTGCAGATCGTCTATTTCAAACACTCCGCCATAGCCCAACTTTCCCAGCGTTTGCTTTGGGTCAGTTTTTTCGCGCACGAAAAACTTTGGCAGCTTTAGATCCGTCCAGCACGACTGCAGCCGCTCATCGATCTGCGCCAGGTGGGCCGGTGTGATGCTGTTCACGATCTGGCGTAGCTCCGTGCCGTCGTACGGTAGCAGCACCAGCATGGACAGTCCGCTGGCTGCATCGAAGGGCATGTCCACCACCTTACAGCGGAGCTCGTTGTGCAGGCAGCGACGAACGAAGGCTGTCGTGTGCATGGTGGACACACGCTGGGTTGGCGCATTTATAAATTGAAACAGCTCCAGCGCCGTATCGGCAGGATTGAACCGAATCGCCAACGGTGTCAGCACGGACACACCGCTGAATAGCATCAGCTTGTGACAGGGAGGCAACGAAAACACATCGCCCTCGCCGATGAAATCTTCAATCTCGGTGTTGGCACGCTGGTAGAAGGAATTGACGGCCAGCGCGGACGGTATGTCATCCGTCAGATCGACCGGCTCGACCGTGGTCTGAAAGGTGCGGTGAAACAGTCGCTCAAACTCACTGTCCAGCCGGAGCGTTTCCTCCACCAGCACGAACGAAAGTGCCTTCAGGTGTTGGCCATCGTGCAGCTGCTGAGCTAGCCGTTGCTGCTGCTCAATGGCTGCTTGCACATCTTCCGGCAGCCCGAACGCGACCTGGAAGTCTTCCTGTACTGCAGCACCGGCAAGCGGATAGAACATCGACAGTGCCAACCGCACGTGATACGGCGAGACGGCACAGTTGCACTTCTCATCGTAACATGCCTGGCGATTGAGTTGAAGCCAAGAGAGTGAGAGTGAGAGAGAATACATTCGAATGTGAGATGGGGTTATGAGATGGAGATTCGCGGAATGGGGCATGGGGATGATGATGATGTCACGCACCTTGAAGTACTCGAGCGTAAATTTGTTGTTCGCCGCTACAATCGCATCATCCGTCGTGGGATCTAAAAGAGTTTGCGAGAATATGGTACAACAAATGAACGGATGTGTTAGACACAGTTGTTCACGAGTTCACTTGCGGAGCCAAACAAAACGGCACCCCAGCAGCTTGGTGCGCGAACGATGGTGCAAAACACCTACCGGGGGGGACATCGATGGCCACAGAAGAGGTCAAGAGCACAGAGAACAACACCATATCGCGCTTCACGAACCAACGCCAGACTCACGACACGAACCGCAGTTCTCGCGTACGCACCATGGTGCGACAGTGTTGCGAAATTCGCTCACCCCAAAAAAGCGACCGGCCGGCACACAACAACATTCGCGCAAACGTTGAGAAGCATTGGTCCGCTCTCGCGAGACAAACGAAAGCAGCAGCAGCATAGCATACTGCGATTCCTACAACAACGCTACGCAACGGTGCCAACTTTCGGATACTTGGGGTTGATGTTGTGTTTGAGCAAAAGGAATGATTCTCCCGCGCATCGTTTGGTGTATGTGTATGTATGTGTGTTTCTCTTATTTCTCTAAAAAATCCAGCACAGTCAACGAGCACACGCTCTGCGCCAACATCACACTTCCACCAGATCGTGGGGCCTGTAGAGGTGACCGATGAACAGGAGCTGCTTGGAGGATCGCTTCACCAGGGCAAACAGAAACGAACGTCCCACGTAGAACTGGTAGGCGGCCGGGGCACTGCGCTTGCTGAAGCTGTGCACCGTGGCGACACCGCCCGCTTCCGCCGACCGTTCGTGCACGCTGATGGCGGCCCGATGCATCACCCCGTCCAGCGCGGAATCGTGATCGTCGAAGAAGCGCAGCTCACGCAACCGAAACAGCGCGTCCAGCCCGATCGTGTCGCGCAGGAAGTCGGTCGCATTGAACTCCGTCTTGATCGAGAAGACTGGCACCACAATCCCGGCCCGCTTCATGCTAAAGTGCGCCTGTATCGCGTCAAAGTGCTCCGGCTCGAGCGCCTTCACAATGCGGTCCAGTTCGGCGTCCCGATCGGGCAGCATAATCCACAGGGCCGAATCGCTGCGCGAATGGAACGGCAGCTCGAGCACCTCGATCTCCAGCTCCGGGATGCGGGCGAACCGGAAATCGCCCTCCTTGAACATGGTCGTCGTTTGGTAGAGCTTGTCGATCCAGCCGGTCCGAAAGTCGCGCGCGATCGTGTCCCGCGCATCGAACCCGCTCGCAAACGGTGGCCGGAACGAGCCGGCACTCAGCTGTATCATCTGCAGCTGCTTCGGCACATCGCCGAGGAAGAGCGTATCCCGGATGAGGCCGTTCGTGCGCATGCTAAGGAAGTGGTTGGCCCGTCGCACGACGCCTTCGCGCTGGGCGAAATCGAAGTACATCAGCACCGTGTCCAGGTCCTCGTGCATGATATCCCGCATGCGGGCATCCACCTCGCGGAATCCGTTCACGATGATGCGGTTCTTCATGCGAAAGCCCTCCGAACCGCCGGCATCGCTGAGCGTGTAGTGCAGCAGCTTCTGGTTGATGATGAACTCGGTAAAGTTGGCCGGCAGACCGAACACCTCCCGCAACCGGTCACGTGTTGTCCCGGTTGCGATCGAGTACAGCATCGCTATGCTGTTCTGCAGGGTGAACGGTGCGACGACCACGTTCTGCTCCGGCTTGAACGCCGCCTTGTACAGGCTGAGGCTGAAGTTGGTGGTGCTGTACGGGAAGCGCAGCTGCGTCAGGCCGCCCACACCGGAACCGGATTCGGCCAGCACCCACAACAGGAACAGCACAACCGTACCATACCACATGACACTCGGTTCTCGTACGTTCGCACTAGCTCGCACGCCTCACGCTCGACTGCACCAGCCCCGTACCGGATTCCGACTGCAATTCCGCTTAATCCGTGCCCCAAACCCTCACGCAAGAGGACTAGGGCGAGCGAGGGGGAGTTTTAAAAATAATATACACCTCAAAATAGAAACAATTTGACACAATTGATCGGGCGCGGTTTGTTGATGCAGCGGTACGAGGTACGAGCTAGTATATATGATTATGATGGGTACGGACGACGTCCGCTAGTAGCGTGATGATGACCTCGCCGATGATGCTGTCCGTCCTTTGCCCCCGTTGGGGTGTAGTGTTTATGCTGCACTCACTGCGGAATCACTTTCGGTACATCACTGTCCAGGCAGGGCTGAGGCCACTTTAGATTCGGTCACTTTGGCTTGGTCGGTTGCGCGCAATGCTACCATCAACAATGGTTTGGTTTGGTGTGGTTGTAAAGTTGTTTGGATTATTCAAAGCTGCTCTGCTACACACAGCAGATAAGCCTAGCACAGACGCAATATGAGCGTAGTTGTAGCAGTGACCGGTGGTTACATACACCGACTCACTGCGTGATTGAGTGATTGGATTTAATCGAAGCATCTGATGCAGCCAGACAGCCGACCGTCGTCCGATCTCGATCATTTCCTCTGACGTCGACAGGGCGAAATAGTTCAGCGCATGGTGATCATCATGATCGAAACTTGTCTGATCGTACGTGATCAAAACAGTTTAGAGTTGTATCGAACGAAGCAAAAAACCCCCTTTGTTTATAAAGGTTTCTTCTATTAAGGAGATCCTCAACGATTTGGCGTACTTGTTCATCCATCCTACAACATTATATAAAGGATTGTAATTGTTCAATGACGGGCTTGCCACAACAGGTACAAACACGTTTCTCTGACCCATCCGCCATACTCATCAAGGACCTTAAGTGCTTAATGTGTTGTGTTGTTTTACCATACACTGTCCCTCGTTCCTTTTTTTTTAAACAAAACCCCGGGCTTTTATTATCCTTTCCTGTTAGGCGGCTTCATCATGACGAACGTCCGTCGCTTCATCTTATCTTCCCTTCGGTGCAAACTTATGCAAAAAGGCGTTTCAAAATCACGTTCTCTCCCAGTACGGCCCCGAACCGTGCTATCCCTGTGTACCTGTTTCCCGATCTCGTCAGCGTCTCCTACCTTTCGTCAATGGAATGGAATGGTGGAGGTGCTTCCTTGAGATCGAGGCAGCTTCTTGGGAGGGTTTTTAAAAGATAGCTACGGTGGAAATCGTGGGAACAGGTCGTAAAAGTAACCTTTTTACGGCTCACCGTCACCGGTATATCTACCCGCCGACAACAAACAGGGACAGTGCAGGCAAACAAAAGGCCCTCAGGCCGCCCCTCCGAACAATCCCTTGGCTGTTGCAGGAGCAGGCAATGCATTTATAAGCTGTGCTGTGCTCGACTCACCCCATCAAACCGCCATGATGGCTATGACCTTGCATGACCGGGGGATCCTGTTCTGCCTTTTTCAATCACTTCATTCCGCACACCGAAAGCTTGGAAGGCTTCGGACCCGGCTTGGTCTCTCTGTTCTGCTTTGCGCGCTCCTTCGCATGTTTCCGCGCGGCCTGGGGAGGCGAAGTTGTTAACTTTCTTATGTGTTCAACATCTTCGTGGCTTCACACTTGCTTGTTCTTCATTGCTGCTGCTGCTGCTGCTCCCTCGGCGACGCACACGTGCAGATCATAAAGCCTCGCCTACTATGAGGCCCATTAAAGAGCCCGTCGTCTCCTGAATGATTTTCTTGATCTTTCTTTTCGGATGCTTTATCGCTAAATGTTTTCCCACTGCGCTGCTGCTCAAACACCACTTCCATCCGTCCGGCTGAAGTTGAAGATTCTTTTACGTTTTTTTTTGTTGCCCTTCTGCCTTGGGCACAGACACTGCTGAAAGAAAGTTTTTGGCTGTCGGCACAACAAGTTCAAGAAATTCTCAGGTGCGCATAGCTCGACGATGCATAACGGTTGTGTATTGCTTTTCCCTTTTTCCCTTTTTTTCTGCCTTGATTGCTAGTTGGAACTTGCCGTGAAGGTTCGTTTTTTCCCATACTTTCAAGCGCTGCTAGTGCTGTTGTTTTCTGTTACAATATTTACATAATGAATGTGATTCGGGAATGCATATCCTGTTTAGACGCTTGCAAAGGTCCACCTTAAGAACACTCTGTTTATTCAACTATCGTTTGTAAGCATCAACCATCCAGCCGAGAAGCGGTTATGAATGTTTGGCATCTTAGTTGCGATAGGCAAAGTAAATATACAATGAACAGATAAACGTAAAGTGTATCGGTAACATCATATCATCACTTACCTAGCGCGTTGCGCTGCACTGCACTAAAAACGCACACATCATCGCATGTCATCTAAATTAAAGGCACGAAACCGATCCGAGTCCGTGGTACGGTGTGTGTGTTTGTATGCTCTGCTGTTTCCTGTTCTTTATTCTTTTTTTGTTTGGTGGGTTTCCATAAAATGAATTTGCAATAAACTGCTACTTATGCATAAATGGAATAACAAAAAGACGCAATTATAAACGATTAAATCTTACACATGATTAGATGAACCATTGATTACTAAGAGAAACACAGATTCCAATGACAGACCAGTAGTAGTAGTAAAGGAGGGGAAAAAGGTATATAGAGAAGAGACGAGAGAATTGTATCATTTACCAAGATTAATATTCTACATTTGATCACACGCATTTTGTGAAGGTGGAGGGGGAAGGTAGGTAGGGAGGAGAGGGCCGGCAGCTTAAGCTTATGACTGACTGCGCTCGAAAGGCGTTACCGACGGCGGGCAACGACGGCCGACGCGACTGAGAGGACAGGACAGCGTATATGCGCGTGTGAGTGTGTGTGTGTGTGTGGGGGGGATTTTGTTGTTTTCTTTTTGTTGTAACGCGCTCACAAAGTCGCTACGCCACATCATCACACACGCTCATGTACCTAATAGCTGTCACTATCGTAAAAATTGTTTGCTATTATGTCTAGTGACTCATTTCGCATACTGACTGCGGCAGTCGAGTCGTCGCTAGAGCCATGCTCGAACCCCAGCAAGTAGTCCGGATCGATACTACTGCTGCCCGCTTCCGGGTCCAGGCTGACAACGCTGCCAATTTTGTCTTCCACGTCGCCCCCGTCACCGTGCGCCGCACTGCCACTTCCCGCGGCACCACCGTTGGTCGAGTCGCCCCCCGTCCTGCTTGATTCGCCGGCGCCACCGCCGCTGCCGCCGCCGCCACTACCATCGATGCTGCTGCTACCGTCACCATCCTGCGTCCGAATGATGGAGTCAAAGTTGTCCTTGATCTGATTGTTTGCCCCCTTCGAGCCGAGATCCGTGGCCCAGCTAAGGTGCATCAGTGCCAGATCGACGTTGCCCAGCTTTTTGTGAATTTTGCCCATCAGATAGTACACCATCGCTTCCTTTGGCACGATCTGCTTCAGCTCTTCCAGCTCTTTGAGCGCTTCGTGGTAGCGTCCCATCATGAAGAACATCGACCCGCGCTGGAACTTGCACTGCGGATTCTTCGGATCGATTGCGATGGCCGCGTTCAGCGTCCTGATGGCCTGGTCGGTCTTGCGCAGGAAGAACTGCATCACGGCTATGTGCACCATGATGACCGAATTGCGCGGATTGATCTGCAGTGCTCGGCGATAGTGCAGCTCGGCCAGCTCGTGCCGTTCCTGCTTGCAGAATACTGTACCAATGCCGAACCAGGCATTGTAATGGCGCGGGTCGTGCAGCACAGCCAACCGGTACATCGAGAGCGCCTTGTCCAGCTCCTCGGTCATGACCAGCTCGTGTCCGAGCAGGGCATAGCTGTATGCAAACTCTTCGTCAACCTGTATTGCACGGAAGAAGAACTTGATCGCCGTTTCGTGCTCCTTGTGCGCGGAGAAACAGTTGCCCGCCACGCACCACGTTATCGGCGAGGTTTTGTCCTGCGCCATCAGATCCTGCGCCAGCGAGGACAGCACTACATCCTTTTGCAGATGCCACAGATCGGTGCTGTAGATTTCCATGTACTGCAGCCGGTACGGTTCGCGCTCGTGGATGTCGTGGAAAATCTGGACTGCCGACTCGTAGTCGCGCATTTCGTGGTAGGCCAGCGCTATCATGCTCTTCACCCAGCTACTCTCGTAGTGATGCAATGGAACGTTGGAAAAGTGCTCAATCGCTTTCTCGCATTCGTAGTTTTGTAATCGCAGATACCCGTGCCCTAGCTCGCGCAGAAGCGTCATCAGCCCATCGGCGCTTTGTTTCTTCAGCTGCAGCACCTGCGCTGCCATCTTCTGGGCGCTGTTGATGCTGTTGTTCAGCAAGACCTTCTCGTTTAGCAGTGGCGAGGTGCTATCGTCAACCGTGGATGTGATGGTTTCGATCTTTTCCTTCACCGGTGCATCACCACCAGCACCGCACACCGAGGACTTCTTCTCCGGGATGTTTTCCATCAGTGTTGTGACGCTGCTGTTGATTGTCTTCGAAATGCGCTGTTTCGTTCGCCGGGGCGGTGACCGTGGCGCCACGAATTTGTTGTTCAATTGTGGACTTTTGGCGTTCTCTTTGACTGAGTTGCTGTTGCTAAATAGACGCGAGCTGCGCCGCACATTCTGGCCCTGCTGTAGCGCACCGCCGGTCGTGTTGGGTGTGCGCGGTGTAGTGGTCAGTTGATTTCCTGTTTGGCTGAATACGATCGGTTTGGTGTTGGTGCTCTGTTGCTGCAGCAGCTGTATAGCTGCTTGCTGAGGATGGTGCGGCGACTCGTGCTTGCGGTTGATGATGTTGCCCATCGTGCCCAAATTGTTGTGGTGATGACGGCGCATCTTTTTGTTGCTGCTTAACAGCGCTATCTTCCGGTTGGGAGCCACGGCGAGCGGATCGCCTAACGTACCGTCCCCTATCAAGCCTTGGCTTTGCTGCTGCTGCTGCTGCTGCTGCTGTTGCTGCGGCGTTTGTTGCATGCCAGTGGCGAATTGCATAAACTGAGAGCCTTGCTGCTGTATCAGTGCCGTTGGGCCCGTCTGCCCCACCGGTGTGCCCATTTGCACCAGCTGCGGGGAAGGTGTCATGAGAAACGCTATCGGTTCGTTGGGTGTGTGTATGATCGGTAGCACCCCGAAACTGGGCGTCGTAGGGCTTATCGTGGTGAGATACTTAAACTGCTGCTTTCGGAATGGTGTATTGTGTTCCGTGAATACATGTGTTGGCGTCTGATCGCCCGCGCTCAGATTGGCCCCGCCAACGCGTATCGATCCGACCGAATTGTTAATGTACGAGTAGTTCAGGTTCTGTTGCGCGGGAACGTACGGTGCATTGCCAAGCCCCATCCCTGGCGGTGCTCCAGGCGGATGGTGATTGTTCGGTGTGTTAACGTTTTGCGTAAAGCACTGATCAACCGGCGTTGACGGATTATCAATGTTGGCGCCTAGTTGATCCGAGCTATCGTTGCCGCCTGCCGCCGGATCCAACACTGGCCCGCTAGTATGCACACCCGCGCCGCCAAACCACACGATGGAGTTGTAGTGATGTGCCTGGCTTGTTTGGAAGATATCAGTGCTAGTCAGCTGAAATACGCTATCGGGGTCCGGCTTCTCGCCCCGGCTACATAAATCTGCGAACGATTGCCACAGGAAGGGGTTCAGCTTGACAGCTCTCCGACTGGCATCGTTCGCGAGCTTGGCTCGTTCAGTCTTTAGGCATATTTTTGAAACCAGCTCCAACGCGAAGCATGCAATATCACCAAACTCCTTCACAATCTCATCCAAATGCCTTTGCCTGAGGTGATCGTCGTTTATCAAGGCGTTTTCCGCTTCCGAGTATCTGCAACGGGAGGAAGATGATAATCGACATTAGCAAGCGAACATTACGCGCGGCAATGAGTAATTACTTTTTTAAATCAAAGGCGCATTTTGAAAGAAGGAAGCGGCACTGCGTGGAACGTACGCTTTTCTTCGAAAGCAACCAATGGGCCAAATGTTTTTGTCCCGATCGATAGTAACATGTTGCCAGCAGGAAAATACTCTCCTCAGACTCCACTGCAATGGAAAAGAATGGAATGTTATCATGTTCAGTGCCATTCAGTCGCTGTACAAATGTATACTCACCTTCAGCGCAGAGCCTTTCGGCAAGAAACGTGGCATCTTGATAGTGGTAATGGTTCAGGCAGTGCCATATTGCGGCCTGAAATAAGAAAACAACGAACGAATAATGACAACGATGTTTGTTTGTTGTGCAAATATCAGTATTGCGTGTCCAATTATGCTATCGATTGTGAGAGCCTTGCAAAACTTTACTACACTATGGGGGCCACAACAGATATCGATTAGTCCAAACTTATGACGCCGTTCAGCGGGCCGAACAGGGTTATGTATTGCGCGCTCTGCTATTAATAACGAATGATTGATTTTTCACGGAGCGACCGTTCGTTTTGTAATTACTGGGTTTTTTGAGACTTTAATCAATCGTCAGCTATGACAAATTTACCTGCACAGGTTCTTGAACGATCATCACAATTTCACTTTTCTCACTGCTTCTTTCAAGTTCCGTGGGGCTCGTTCAATGTCCGTGGGGTAAGGCTGGATGTTCCTGGTATGCACGAGTATCACACGCCCAGCTTCTTTGGTCTCAAGCCTGTTTCATAGATGTAGCAATAGTAATAGCAGTACCGTCTTGTGTACTGTGCCTAGCACGGCTCTCGGAACATTGCATCCAATGCAGCACTTGCTTGCCTAGACTGGGGTTTCCCGTTTTTGGCCCGTTCCTGTTCCCAGTCCCTGTCTAATCCGGATCCCTGTCTTTTGGATTCGGTCCACTCTTGACGACTTCCTTAGGATGCAGGGGCAAGCTGTGAACGAGCATCGGAAGGGTAAGAGAAAACAAAACAACCGAAAGGCAGTGTTATTAGTGTGTTTCGTTCGTGCGTCTGCAGTTCAATGACGTTCGTACAGCGCTGTAACCAGATTACAACGTCCTTCTGATTATGCTTTTTTTGTAAGCAAACTTTTCATTGAACTCCAAACTGTTCTTCTTATTTTTCCTGTTTGTTGCTTGCTACTCACTCACCAGATAATGCATGTTATTTTCTATTGTTACGCATGGTTGCCACGCTCGCCCGAGCAGAAACACTTAAGCTATGGTGCACTGATAGCCGATATCTATTTGGATAGTATATTTATTTACATTGGCCTTTGATTTGCACTAAAAATGTGTAATTTTTCTCTTCTAGGAAGTAAAACCTCCTCTCGCTTGCCTTTTCGATATCTGTCAAACGTGAAATGACAGCTGGGATGTGCTATGTTTTTCTGGCTCATTGATTCAAATTTGTACGTTTTGGATGTTTTGTTTTATAGTTGATAAGCTACAAAACAAAAGTTAAATAAAACATTTAATTTTTTTATCTGTACGGTGTACGAAAACATACAATGAAAGCAATATTGTGAGCAAAAATTGTATTCCATAAAAAATAAATCGTTCGATGTTTTCGATGACTTGGGTAGGTATACACACCGTCAATTCCATGTTCAATCGAAAATATGCGTATGCGTAGCCCGAGGTAGTTGGCAATAAAATATTCATGAATGAATTGGTGCTTATGCAACTTTAATTAGCATATACAATTTTTATTCACGATCAAATGTTGCTGTTTTAATAAAAGTATTAGACGGATCCACAAAGCTGGACAGAACAGCTTTGCTTAACTATTGCGCGACTATTTCTGTGGGCCCGCCGCTGCGAATAATTGAAGAGAAAACGTTTTATTCTTTAACGTTCATTCCTTGCGATTCGTGCAGACAGGCATTATAATTGCAGGTATTATTATAATTTAAATGTTTAAAATAGGTTATAATGCTTATTACATCTTGTATCCCACGTTAACGTTTGAAAACAACTGACTTTGCAACAGTGAGTCTAGCGCTCGCTGTACCTTGGGGTCATGCAACAGTGTGGACGTTGGCATGGTGTTCGTACTCGGCTTGGTTTCGACTGAAGCTACAGGCTTCGCAACACCTAAAATCGATGGTTTGTTCATGATGTCTAAAATTTTCCTCTGCAGTTCTCGCTCCGTTTCCTGTTTGCTTTTTACCGGAGCAGCGGAAACTATCGGTGGTATTAGGGAGCTTGCGGTCGTACTATCCACATCCTCTCCCAGTTCCAGCCGGATCTGCGTCTCTTTGCGTTCGTTCAGATATTTGATTAGCCTTTCGTATTGCAGCACGGTCAGGGAGCGATTTGCGGCCAACAGGTTGATCATGTTCTGAATCGCTTCTGGGTGTTTTTCTTGCCTTTGCTCAAGATCTGTGTGCAGTTGTGCTGGCTGAGGTTGTGGCTGAACTGCTGGAGCCACACGGTGGTAAGCAGATCGGCTATGGGGCGCAAGCTCCTGCCTTCGCTTATCGTCGAAGTTCTTCACGATGAACCCTATAGCATCATCCGTGGGCATGTTGCGGTGCTCCGCCGGTATACCGTACAGCACATTTACGGTAATGCTGTTGCGTTCTTGATTCTCTGGAGTGATGACAATGCAGTAGTATGTACCCTGAGATGCTCTGTTTGCAAGTACCTTGCCAATCGGCACGTCATTGTTGGGAAACAGTAGATCTACGCTCAAACCCGCCCGCTTCAGACGAGCTTCAATACCTTCCGCATATGGGCTATAATGAAAGAGACAATTGTGTTAGGCAACGGCAACTCTGGCAATAGTAATTGTGGGTAGTTTCTGTTGTGTGATTGCTTACGTTAGCTCCTTGTTCACCACTATGATTTCACAATCATTGCTTTCTATTCCTCGATGTGGTGCCTGCCCGATCGGGGTCTCCGGATACACGCTACTTAAATCGGCAACACTGTATTGCTGTGGATGGTATCCACGTTTGAGCGGATGGATCGGATCCACGGGCGAACGGTCGCGGGCAGCGGCACCCGACGCGTTTGACTTGGCATTCGAAGCTGCTGTACTACCCCGAGGTAGCAATCCCTTCTTTGCGCGATTGTCGTTGGCCACCTTTACCATCAGTTTTCGACCGTTGAACAGCTTGCCGTTCATCGCCTTGATGGCAGCAGAAGCTGCCTTTTCGGAATGAAACTGTATGAACCCGAATCCGCGCAGAAGCGTCAAGTCTTGGTACGGCTGAAAATCTTTGAACAACTCTTCGAACTCCTCCACTTTCGCTTGTTCTCCCAATCCGCCAACGTACACTCTGGAATTGACCGGAGGAATATTTGCCATAACGTACACCGTGTAAATATTTGTCTGGGACGCAGGAGGACAACAATATCCGCTTTAATTTTGCTGTAGCAGAAGAAAAACAATGGCGACAAACAAAGGCAAATCGATTTTGTAGATAAACAACAAACTGTCAACAAGACAGATGACAGCTCACATCAACGAGAAAATTGAATTGTTTATGGAGGAACTTGAAATTGGCGCTAAAATTTGTTTGTAAAGCAATTGAAGCAAGTTATTTTTCGTTTTAGTTGTGAAATAAGCACTGTTACTGTCGAAAACCGCTTTCATTCATCTATTGGAGCGATCCAGCGTGCAGAAAGTGTAATTTCACAGCAATTCGGCGTCCATATTTGTTAATTGCTATGAGCAAACCGTGCAACCGGAAGCCTCTGCGAATAGTGTAGCTGTTGCAGCGCCATTCGTGTGTGTTGTTTTGATGTTCATTGAAGCTTTTTCAAAATGGATAGGTGAGTGAAAACAGAATGCAGCTGGAAATTATGCATACGTCGTTACCCGCTTCCGATGCAAAGTGCATCGTTGCACAGTACATGCGCAATGGTGTTGCGATGAGACCTATCGATTTTCGATTTCACATCAACTGTCATTGTTGGTGGTCCTCTCGCTGATGTTGTTCTGGTTTGGCCAAAACCTCTCACGGCACTAGAAAACCATTTACGAGCGAGCACCGTTTTTCCTACGAAAATGTAACGAGATACAGCGTTAACGTAATTTCTACTCGAAACAGTTGCAGCAGCTATCGAACGGAAGACAGCGGCAAAGATGTGCAGCTCGAGCAGCCAAAATGCAGCAAAAGAAGAGGGAAGCAGCTCCTGAACGTAAACTGTTGTACTACTAGCAAAAAGCAATCCGCATTCCGTCGGTGCCGTCCAGGTGATGGATTTAGTGGCACCAAATCATCTCATCTTAAGCCATATAATGCATTCACCCCGTTAAGCGAGCTAAGGTGAGGGCGGACTAAAAGATCGATGGTTTTTGGGTGGGTTAATTGTCCATTTTCTTCACGGTCGTATTAACGTAGGCGTGTGTGCGTTTTTTTTTTGTTACAGACAACAAATCTCCATCCTCGTCCCAGGACAGAGCAGTTTGTGCAACTCGTTCGAAGCAAACCAAAGCTTTCCGGGCATCGGCAGAAGGTGCATCCGGTACGGTGGGCCTCTTACTCGAGCTGCTTTCGTAAGTGCAATAAACTCGCCCGTACGGTTGAGCTGGGACTCGATGGCAAACATGGACCGGGTGCGAGTGGACGGTTCTAATGGAGTCCGATTCACGGCCTTCCGTCCGAAGGGAGGATGCTTCCCGCATGGTGTACCCTCACCGTACAACAACTCGTACATTGCATCGGCGTCGGAATCGATTGGCCGGCTGCCAAAGAGTGATATCAATCCAAACAAGGCGGTCTTCACGATCGACTCGAAAACATCCCGTATACTGATCGTCAATCGCAATGCTTGCGAGCTGCTCGGATACAACTCGAAAGAGCTGTGTGAGATGGAGTTTACCAGCCTGCTGTTTAACAAAAGCAAGATGCACGTGTCTGCTTTAGCGGAGGGCCAGTTGAACAGTGAAGATGGGACGGTGATAATCCTGAGCGGAAAAGTGGTCGAGCTGTGCACAAAGTACGACAAAAACGTGGCAGTTTCGCTTTGGGTTAGGCAAATCGACACCGAAGGCCAGAGATGTCTAGCGGTGGCGGAGCCGGTAGAGAGGAGGGTGGCCCAGCTGGTGGTCGATCAAAACGGTTACATTGTATCTGGTGACAATGAAGCGCTGATACTGTTCCAGCTGGATTCGGTGGAGAAATTTGGAGGAATGGATGTAGCGCTGCTGATACCGGCCATTCAACTTCCAGACCCGGACACAAGCCTCATAGCGAAGCATATCAGAAAGCAGAAGGCTACGGGCAAGACGCAGGACGGAGTATCGTTTCCACTGTGTTTACTGATATCCCACCACGAAACTGGCACCGATACGACGGACAGTGGGGTGTCGAATCCAAACGCACTGCTATACCTGATCACAATCTGGGTGTACACAAACCTGTCGGGGCTGCTGGTGATCGATGAGAATTCGGTAATAGAATCGTGCAATCATCACTTTTCTATGCTGATGTTTGGCATCCCACAGAGCAAGACCATTGGGGAGCACATAACGAAGCTGATTCCCAACTTTGGCCAAGAGACCGATTGCTTGACCAGAAGTCGTAACGCAACGCTGTCGTCCCTAGACAACGACGAGTCGGAAACGGAAACTGATCACGTGGAGCTGGAAAACAGCAAGGAAGGATTCCTGTCCGGCGCTCTGAATGACATACGAACATCGCAGTGCGATGCGACCGTCAGTCCTGTGAAGGAGCCGCGCAAGGTTTGCTTAGATTTTACGAACGCCTCGCATCCCGGTAAACGATCATTCAACAGTTCGGTTGCTGTAATGAATACGCTACCAGTGGCAGGGTCGATGGCCGATGGATCACGCATCGATCAGGCACCCGTCGCAAGCGGCAGTGAAAACGCTACAGACGAGCCGGGAAATCAGTTCAGCATTGTGGTAATGTCGGAAAATGCCTACTACGTAGAGGATAATAGCGAGAACAATCGAAATTTTGCAAACGTTTCGAACGCACAAAACAACCATGCCTTAAAGGTAAGCAGCATTGCAGGGAAGGTATCATCAGCATTGATGAATGACAAATCGATCTTCTTATTGTTTCAGCCGTGCACCACTTCCGCATTTGCGTCGACCCCAGCAGCATCAGCAGCGGCAGCAGTAGTAACAGCTGCTACGGGAGCCACACCACCATCAACAGCAACTGCAACAGTATCGAGCAATTCATCTGCGCTAGTAGCAGGAGATAAAGAGGTAGTGAATAAGTGTAGCAGTGTCTTAGTATCGGAAGATTATGCAAATTTGCCGGAAAGCGATTTGCTCACGCCAGTCAACGAAAACTCACTATGTATGAATTTATTGAACTCGAAGAATGTGTCCATCAACGAAACCAAAAGCCCACTGTACACTTCGGAAGACATAAATGTGGCACTGCTGAAGGACAGCACACCGGCTAGCGCCCCACCGGTGATGGTAACGCCTCGGTTCATAAAGCCGTACGAGCTTGCCAAGGGGGGAGCAGGATCGCTAGTCACGTCCACGCCGGATCAGCACAAACGTCACTCGGCTGGCGGCATCGCCGACATTATCCGACAGATGGGAAATGCGGGCAAGCGACTGTCGTACGTCGATGGGAAGTATAGAGGAGAAGCGATACATTACGACGGGAATGTGATTGACATAATCTACACGATCTCGAGCCAGATGCTTCCCTGCGGCCGGAAGGTGTACTGCATTTGGATAAGTCGCGATCCAGAATCGTCCTACAACAATCTGGAGGAGGCGAATGTTACGCTTACGTTTAATAGCATTACCAGCACGATTGATAATTCGCTTGGCCAACCGAGCAAGATCGCGAATGCGACAGCGGCGGCCGTTACTGTTAGCCAGAGCAGACCGAACTCCGTGTCGTTGGTGTCGCAATGCGAGGAGGAGCAGGTCTTTGGAGAGTACAACAAACACTACACAACGATTAAGCAGATCGGTAAAGGTGCGTACGGGTACGTGAAGCTTAGCTACCGCAATACCGACCGCCTGTTGGTGATATCGAAGTTCATTCTGAAGGAGAAGCTGTGCTCCAATTTCATGATAACCACGGAGGATAGAAAGGAGATCCCGATGGAGATTTATCTGCTGACGCACGTGAAGCATCCCAACATCGTGACCGTGTTCGACGTGTTTGAAAACGAAAAGTTCTTCCAGCTCGTCATGGAAGTGCACGGTTCGGGGATGGACTTGTTCGAGTTTATCGACCGACGGCCGGCAATGACCGAGAAGCTTGGCTGCTACATTTTCCGTCAAATTGCCAACGCCGTCGATTACCTGCACTCACTGAACATTCTGCATCGCGACATCAAAGACGAAAACATCATCATAGATCAGCATTTCCATGTGAAGCTGATCGACTTCGGGTCGGCCACCTTCATGCAGGAAGGCAAGCTGTTTTCCACCTTCTACGGCACCACGGAGTACTGCAGTCCCGAGGTGTTGGCCGGGAACAAGTACGCCGGACCGGAGCTGGAAATGTGGTCCCTGGGCGTAACGCTGTATGTGCTGATGTTTTTCGAAAATCCCTTCCTGGACATCGAGGAAACGCTAAAGTCGGAACTGATCATACCGCAGGAGATCAGTCCCGAGCTGGAGTACGTGTTGCTGTCCCTGCTGGACAAGAACCCCAAAACGCGCATCACGATGAAGCAACTGATCTGCACGGAGTGGTTGACGCAAGAAATTAACCCAAGCGCATTCAACTTTGCCCACATAGTGCCCTGTGAACCGTACGAAGTGAACCCGGAAAAGTACTTCAACGGCCAGATATACTCGAGTCAAACCGGTCTGTCCACCTCACCGCATAGCTTATCGTTGGTGGATGATGAGGATGAAGGCGACGATGAGGAGGAGGACGAGCCGCATGCTCACATAGACGATTCGTTTGTTGATCCGGATGAATTGCAGGACGATGACATTTGTCCATTGACGCACGACGACGAAAAGCTGCCAGAAAGATCATACGGTATGCAAATGTGACCGGTAGAAGTCATGTCTGCGGTGGGTTGAGCGCTTGATACTGATACCACATGTTTCTGTCTTCCTTCTAGAACTGTACAGTGGACGCGAAACGCATGCTGCTGGAACGATATTGGCCAAAGGAATTCAGAATCTCTCCCTACAGGAACCTTCGACATGCAACAATCACAGCAGTACAATCGATACCACCGCGGCAGTGTCTGGCGTTATAGGTACAGGTAATTCAAACGCTTGCTACGCGTACGCAGAACACACCGTTCCTGTCGTTGTGTCGTATTTTGGTGGTGGGTCTCAGTCTAATCCTTCCCTCGTAAATATGTCCCCGGCCGACTGTGGTGGTGCTGGTGGTGCAGATGGAAGTGGTAACATTGAGTCGAATGCTATATCCATTTCCACGGCCGCCAGCAGCAGCAGCAGCAGCAGTATCATTCCCGTTCAATGTGTTTCCGAATGTGTGTACAAGCCCAGTACGTTTGAGTGTGATGTCGTTGAACGTGCAGCCTCCCTCGGTGCAACAGATGCCGAAAGCATCCCAAGAGTCGGCTCTGTCTCGACGGCCATCGTAAACAGCCCTTCGCTTTTGCCCCTACAAACAATCGCCTGCGAGGAGTCCGCTAGACAAGCGTACAGACGCAGCAATCGGCAGTCTATGTGTGACTCGAGCTGTTCTACTACGCCATCGCTCGCATTGCCGCCCTCTTCCTCGGTGCTGATGTGCACCATGATGCCCTACTCAGTGCTAAATAGTGGCGACAGTTGCTGCAGCAGTGTTACCACCATGAGCAGCTGCTGTAGCTTTGAGGAGCATCATTTGCATTTCCATTATCCGGACGACAGCACGGCTAGCAGCAGTGCCGCCGACACGCCAACCAACTGTTGTTCGCAGGAGTTGCCTCAAACGCAAATTTGTACAAAATCGGTGCTTCCAAAGAAGGGCACCTATGACAATGCGAGCGCCAATTTGCTACTGCTGGACGCACGGCACTATGCAGCCTCTTCCTCTTCCACCAGTCCTTGCAGTTCGCTGACCTCGTCCAAGTCGGAGAACAACATATTCGATGGCAATTTCGCCACGTTTAGCTCGATCTATGATGTTGTCAGCATGGACAGTGTTACCGATGCGGCCAATATGACGGCACCCGAGCTTTCGGTAATGCTTCCATTCCACGGCTGTGCCATTACTGATCTTTCACGGCCTCCTCCACCTCCGCCGGCGGCCGCCGCACTGCACGATGTGGTGAACGTCGGTGAGATCGTGCCGGGCCGTTGGCGTGTGGAGAAAAAATAGTCTGAATAATTAATCTAAATTTCCACCTCGTGCGTGCGCACACGAACACACACACACACACTCTCTCACACAAACACTAACACACACACACAGCCGGGTGGAACTTTAGTTAACTTTTGTACGCAAAACTTAGTGCGCATCTACTTTGGTAGTGTACTCCAAGCAACTGCAGTTGTGCGATTGATGTCCTGCGAATCTGTGATCTGTTTTTTTATCGACACGACATTAGCTGCACCCCATCATCATCCACCCTGTATACGTCCTGCATACGTAGCTTAAGGCGGGTAGGTGAGAAGTTGAGAGCAAAGCATTTTTGAGAATTCTTTTTGCTACAAAACTCTGATTAGCTTTTTTGATCACAAAGTGTTTGTTGAGCAACTATTGTCCGAAGAGCCGAAGAGATTGCTTCGTTAACTAACGCACGCACAGAAAGTGTAGGAATCCTGCTGAAACACTGATCCCAATACAATTCTACGCAAACAGCAGCTAAGCGCAACTCGTCCAGTAAAAGAACAAATAGTCATTGTAGTTAAGCAAACAGCAAACAAAAATAGTAACAAAATGATGACATTTAATGAAAATACTCAACTAATATATCTACTTTGCACATCGTTGTCAATAGGCGCATAGGGGAGAAAGCTGCACAGGAACTGTTTTTTTGTAGAATAGCACTGTAATGGATCGATCGAGCGCGCAAAACACCTTAAAAAGCTCCTTATTTTCGAGTTTTCCTGTGTTCCCGTCATGTTGCATAGTCTCATTTTATATTGTATGTGCGGTGAAATTTGTTTTTTCTTCTTATATTTGTCTCTTTTGTAAGTAGATTTTCCATTGTTTCTATATTCTATCTATGTGTTGAATACAAATGTGTACATATGTTGCCTTTTGTTCTGTTCGTTGCTATCTATTATCCCCGTAATAGTGGACAATTTCGGGTTCTGTTTCTGTTTTGTATTGTGTTTCATCTTCGCTATCGTAATGGCGATCTTCTTTGTGTGGCGAATTGTGATAAAGAAAAAGAGATTGTTTCAATTGTTGTCAACTCAGATCTGGCCAAGCAAGCGCGTGGAAAGAAGGGACAGCTACGGGCCGAAATGCAGCAACGGTCCGGACATCATGCGCTGCTGGGCATGGGCACGGATGCACTTACCGCGATCGATCAAGTGCCAACGTCCACCAATCGTACGAAATGCGTTGATGGGATGGTGATGAGCTACGGCGTAAAGCAAACGAAACTGCAGCAATACTACTGTAAAGAGGAGCCGATGCATAATTATGAACAGGTAGTGGCAATGGTGCCTCAGATCAAGCTGGAGGCGGTAGGAAAGGAAGATGAGAACGATCTCTTGATCGACACGGATTATGATAATGATACCTTCGAAGAGGACATCGATGATCGTTAACGAATGCTTTTTATGCGCAATAGTAGCTAACGACACAGGTTGCAAGTACAAGGGCCTTTTCTATCAATGCTTGTGAATAGTCATTTAGAGGAAGAAGGGGAGCAGTAGTAGAAGAAGAGTAGAGTGTTATTATCGGTACTATTTCATTTTTGGCACAATCATACAGTTCGCATAGTCGCGCGTAAAGAGGCGCCATTCAGAAGTGAAACCAATTCAACAGTAAAGCAACAAATAATCATAATCACAATGATAGTCAAGCAAACCCATGCTGTGGTGTAGCAAGTAAATTAGCACAATTGCTGTGGCCGTGGTGTTATAGAGAAATAGGGGGCGCGTCTGCAATACAAATAGAACACGCTGTTTCTACTCTTATCTTTTTAACCGTCGCTGAAAACATGTCCTACGTTACATAGAAGAGAAATAATTTAATACCGTTGTTACAAGCCTCTGAGGAGGGAGGAGAAGAAAGGTAAAGAGATGTATAAAAGATATTCAAAAAAAAAAAAAGAATGTTATTCCAATTGTGTCGCGCACTACAAATTGTAAATAAGAAAACCAGAAACATTTTTGCAAAGCTCTACATCGATTGGTGAGTGTTTCGCTCTGTTTTACATTCGATTATTAACTGTTGGTCGAGTAGGGAGGGAATGAGTAAGTAAACAAATCAGAATATACATTTCTGAATGGTAGTTAAACATATGTAGTGCATGAATCCTGTTTTCACAATAGTTTCGTAGAGCACAGCAATATAGTATTATTAAAAATACTTGTTTTTGGTTGTTGCAGCGACTATGTAGCTTTTATTAACCATATATGTTGTAACATGTCCCAACGTAGCTGAGAGATACATTTACATTTCTAGTAATAGATACGCTGTAGTAACTTTGCGTTACATTTCCTTTCTGTTGTTATAGACACCTCAACAAATTATGCTATATTAAATAGGGGCGGGCTTCTGCTACGGTTTGATACACTGTATTGTAAGACTTCTACATATTTATATCCATCTCTTCTACTGATGAAGCATTTGCTCGTTCATTGATGCGATGCAGCGCTGCTGTATAACGCGACTACAGAAAGTAACGACCAGTTCGTTTTTTGTTTTCATTCTAAAGGAATCGCAAAAACGCATGTAATGCCTAATACTGCTTGCCTGCCTGCTGTTGGCTGTGTGAAGCCAGTTTCTGTGCAATATGTTGTCATTAATTGACCCAATCCTTTCTATTGTCCCTTTCCCATGTTGCTTTAGAGTATGTGTTTGTGTTGCTTGTTTGTGAATGTGTGGTTAAATGGTCGTAAAATGAGACTCCAAAATTGCTGCGCCACTCGTACATCTTACAATCTAAAATTATATTGTCCCAAGTGTTTCCGTATTTGGTTCCCGGAAATGTGTACCATGTTTCCTGCATGTTTCGTGTTTTGCTCTATTCATATTCATCATTTTGGTTGTGGACTGGAAATGGAGGACCGCTGTGTATAGTGTTGGTAGCAAAAATAGCATTAAACTCGTGTTCCTGTTCACATAATTCCATTACATCAATTCAATTACTTAGTGTCCCTTAGCGTCGGGGAAATCTGGGAAAAAGTAAGTCCGCCTTATGTTAGGAAGAAGCAAACGAAAGTTCTCGCAGGAAAGATCTGCATTCCTGCGTGTAAGGATGGTACACTGAGTAGTAAATAGTAGTAACGGTAGCATTTCACTTCAACGGGTCATTTGTGTTATGTCTGTCTGTCCACGGTACGTTTGGAAGAGCATTTAAAATATATCCAGCTCCAGATTGTCATCGTTACGCTCCCAGTAACCGCCCTTGTAGATCCAATCCTCTTGCTTGGTGTGTGGATTGGTTTCCTGTTTGAACCATCTGCAAAAAAGGGGAAACAGGACGTTAACAGGACGACTTCATTGTCGGCTGGGTGACACCTACCGGGGAAAGATTACCAGCTCCTCCTGGCCTTTTTTGCTTTTCTTGCGGGTTTCGCGCTGTTTCTCTTCGAGCCGCGTTTTCTCCGCTGCCGCGCCATCCAGATCGCCCTGCTCGAGCTTTCGTATGTCGGGCCGGAGGCGCGAATCGGTCGGGCACAGGGCACGGGGCTGCTTCATGTGATCCTCCAGCTGGTTCAGGGACATGGCAAAGTTGGTAAATTGGTAGTACTCGGCCGTGTTGGCAGGGCGTGATTCGGCCTCCCACAGGGCAACGGAGTTTGGAATGTCGATCGAATAAGTAGAATCGCTCTTGGGAATGTCACCCTCTGACGGTTCCGGTGGATCATCGGGCTGCAGAAGAAAGAAAAACGATCGATTACGAACACGATATAAACTATGCCGGTCATTGGTCGTCCGCTAGCTTACCTCCTGTATGGAAAGGCTTTTGAAGGAGCTCATTTTCAAGCTGTTAAGCTTGGACAACACCTTGCGTGGTGTATTTCCAGGCGATTCGTTGGGACTTTTGCTGCGATCGTCCGCGTTGCGCTTAAACTTGTGCGCATTTTCCTTGACGTATTCCTCGTAGGATGCGTAGTCGGTGCATTTAATAAACTCGGTCCATTTTCCGTAAAGGAAATGTGTTTTGCGTTTGCTGCAAGGGTACGGCAATGGGGGAAAAATCCGTAAATCTCATCTCGCACACGCAATCGTGCGCACGGACGGGCCTCAGCCCTCATTACTTACTTTCTGTCCGTGATGTAGCCCTCGACGCGGTGCAAATCTTTGTTGTTCCACCCGGAAGGTTTAAAGTTGAGGGTGGCCTTCATGCCATGCTGATGGCTTACCACCTCCATCATTCCGTACTGCTCGATCCACAGCTTGCCCACGATCACGTTGTGCACGCAGCAGTTGACATTGCTCCACGAGTACGCCTCGTTGAGTTTGGGAAACTCGACCGTCACAGTGCCCTTGGGCTGTATCTCGACGCTTTTGCCCCAAAACTTGAGCTTCGGATGAATGGATCCGTGGAACCGGAAGCTGTCCGAATCGGCATGGAATGCGGATATTGGCGGGTGATGTGACACCTGCTCACATATGATCCGAAAATCGGGGCGCGTGAGCTCGTACGTTTCGCCCAGCAGCGGATTGAAGGGCTTCCCGAGACGCTCCCAGTTGGAGGCCAACGCTGAAACGGCAAATGCGGAAACGTACTTCAACCGCTCCAGCGGAGTCGCCTGTTCCGATGCAACGCGCAGCAGCTTGGCGTACTCCATGTACTCGGTCATACGCTGCAGAAAACTGTAGAAAAGAATGGTGTGAATCGTGAAAGTGTGATCATGTCGCCGATCATGATGATGTTCAATCGATCCTACCTGAGCGGCTCGTTAAATACAACCGGCATTGTGATTTTGCTTAGCTCCTTGCCGATGCAATTCTTCAGTACTGACCAGATGTTGAAATCATTCCGCGAGAACATAGGAACCGGAAGCGATGTTCTGAAAGCACATGATAACGGGCATTGCTATACTCTCTTTCTATATTCCGTCTTGCTGCTACCACGTGCTACCGCGGGTCCTGCGCTTTCATTTGCATAGTATTTGGTGCGTAATAATGTGAGAGTGTGTGTAGTGCGAAGACATAGTATATATTGTTGATAGTGAAATGGTGTTTTATTAGTACATCTTGAAAAATTGATTTATTAACAAATGTTGGATATAGTTATTAGGAGGCCCGATATTTGTGACTCTGGCTAACTTTCCATGCTGCTTGTTGCTCTACAAAACATACAAATCGGCAAACAACCGGTCGGTGGGGGCTATATATTTCCTTTAACATGCGTATGTAGTACATTAGCTGTTGGATTTTAATCTATACAATGCATGGCTTGCTGTGACGATGTTTCAGCGCTCTGCTTTTTGTCTATAGTAGTACGTTTGCTGTGTAGCGAGGTGTTGTAGTTTCCCTGGCATATTGCACCAATTGATCGCGTGTCGTTTTAACTACAGACGTGTCGTTTTACTACAAGAACAAGTTTCAATGGCCATCGGCAATACAAAATTAAGCTCATCCAGCAAATTGGGCTAGTGCGCTAAGGGTATACGGGTATACTGCCATATATGAAACAATCGAAATGGAATCTAATAACACACAGAATGACAACAATAGTAATTACATCAAATAGATAACACAAAATAGTACTAGGTATATAGTATGTAAGGAAAGCACAGACACAGCATATGTATGTATATGATTTTGAACACACAGGATTCATGAGGGAGCGTTACTGGTGGTAGTAAATGGAATTGGACAGCCGGACAGACAGACGGACGGACGGACACCAGTAGGCCAGGATGGTGAAACATTGAAAACAAAAGGGCAGGCATGTACATACATCTATGTACACTTTATTGAAGAAGCACATAAACAAACCGTAACGAACTGGGCGAGCTAGGGGGAAGGATAGTGAAGTGAGCGTGCTTTTCTTTGGCATATGTGTGTTGTTTTCTTCTTCCTCTTCTTTTTCGGTGTATGGGTGGTGCTTTCGTTAGTTAGTTGGGGGGTGTTGGGTGAGGTGTATAGTTAAAAACAAGGCCTGGCACACGCACACACATTCACTCTGCTGTATTATTTGGGAGTAAAACGTGAGGTAATCGCAAAGAGTTTGGTATAAGGCTATATAAATTGTGGAACTATTTACGAGTAGAATGGTTTATTTTGTTATTGTTGTTGGTTTTGTAGTTTGGGGGAGTTAGTTTAGTATCGAGGACATATTATCGTGTGGTTTAAAAAGAGAGAGATAGCTTATGCAGCTAAAATTGGTTGCAAGCTAGTCGTAAAAAAACGTTACATTATACAAGCAATTGCTATAATCATTACGTCATATTTACCTGAGATTGTCACACTGGCCATTCTTTTCATTTACAACTTTCTCTGCCATACTAGCAGCTGAGCGGTTTGTTTTGGTTTTGGTATATTCACCAGGTATTAATGAATGGATTCAAAAAGCCAGCAAATTATGTTTAAAAAGTCTGTGACCATATAAAGGGGTCTGTTTTTCACAAAATCGGCCCAACCGTCCAACAACCCACACACACACGCCTCGTTTTCCTGCTACTTTAGCTCCTTATAATGAACCTTTTGGCGGTGCGCGCGGGCTTCTTGTACTCGACTCTCTTGGTAGAGCTTGCTTTTTTTACTTTCGGTCTTGAGATTCGTTCTTATCTCCGTGTTTCGATGCTTCTAGTCCAATTCACGCATTCATTTGGTCACTTATCGGTTCCATGCAAAACTAAAACAAAGAATAGGTCAAATTATTTGCTCATTTAATGCCTTCGCTTGGGTTTTAATTGCTTTAATTGTGAATCTTCTAAATGCAATCCATAGTTTTACAATTGCAAAATTGTGAAAGCAATATAAAAAAAAAATCAAATCAAATATTGTTCTTTGTGTACAGGGTTAAAACAAAACAAAATCAGCTAGATTTGTGTCGGTATAGACCCGCCGCGGGCTGGACGAAATAATGTGGTTCCCCTTGTTTGGTGGTAATAAAAACTTAAAAATATACTGAGGTGCTGAAGCATATTGTGTTTTGCCATCACATCGTGTAACATCGTGCAGCATAGTTGTTTGTTATGCACACACTGCTGCAGAGATGCACAGGCAGGGAGGGCAGTTATCGAACAAAATATGTGTTTGACGACCTTGACTATTTTGGTGTGTTTGTGTGCAGCAACTAGGTGGCAGCATGTTGCATGTTCGTAAGCATGTCCCTTTCCTTGAGTACAATGGTGTGCGCTGATGTGATATGAGGGTTTTTTTTAGTTTAGAGCGGGAGACGTCAGCACGCGGTGGCGCTTACACACAGTTATAGCGTGCATAGTCCGCCTTGCCGATTAGGGTTACGAGATAGTGAGACATACAGAACACGACGATACAATCATAAGAGAAGAGGATACATGAAGAGACAGTTGGTGAATTGGTAGAGGAGAGTTGCAGAGCGATACAAATGAAGGAAAGAGGACACAGATGATGCACACTCACACATCTAGACGACAAGGTAGAGAGATATGGATGGAGATGCCCGTACTGGCATATCATTAGCGCTACATATGTCCTGTGCTGTAGGCTATTCGAGTGTGATGCATGGGACAAACGGGGAGGAGGTTCTGGTGTTGATGTCGTCAGATCAATCAAATGGTTAGAAAACGCGACAAGAAAACAAGTGACAGTGTATTGCAGTATTGCTGCACTTACAGTAGCCTCACGTTAGCATACTATTTGGGGTGTTTGGTTTGGGTGTCACACAAACGAGAGTCCTCGACTATTTAACTAATCACTTAAACGATGGTGTCGTATCACATGATTCATATGTTGGCTTTTACGTTGTTTTCTTTTCAATTCATAATCAGAAATCACTTGCTACGACCAAAGTTCTCTCTCACTGTTCGTCCCGTGTTGTTTCCCCGCATCTAATTGCCGACTTTGGCGAACACTAGGGCCAGAATAATACCACAACGATGTTCACATTTAGTTGTGACACCACACATGCCAACACACACACACACACTCCCAATCACTATCACACGAGAAGGATGTTTCAATGCAATCAGTGACGAATGGTCACACTGTGAAGAATGCTGGCGAAAAGGGTGTACTACTATGTGCTAGATGAAGATGATGATGTATGAAAGCTAAATCTTCCGTTTATCCTTTCCGAGGAGAGTCTAGCACCGCGCGTGTGGTGTGTGAGTGGTTGAGTTTAGGACGTAAGCAAAAACTGGGCCTTTGGAGGTTTTGTGTGCGAGAGAAGGAGAGTGTGGTGTAATAACAACGCATGCGCTATTGCAGTATGGAAATTGCTCTCTTTCGCCCTATGATCGATCAAAAGTCCTGCGAACAAGTGGCCATCGAACTGTGCATCACACGCCCTAACTTCTAGAGCAAATTGAATCCCATTGTTAGGTAGCTAGGCTATGCTTTTCCACTGATTCAGAATCTTGGTCACAGATATGATGCTACATCGAGGAAGCTGCTGTATGAATTATGAGCATTATGCTACTATTTGTTGTTGTGTCTTCTGTGAATTCACCTTTGACCACTTCATGTTGCCGATGGAGGGCCGCAGTTCACTTTTCGAAAAGCGTTACACACTTTGTGTGTCCTTCCCTCGATGTTCCGAGTATGTAAAGGCGGGCAACCGTCGTTGAATTCTGTAGCAAAAGATGAAATTTCAGGTGCACTTAAGAACAGATTCAAGCCTAAAGTCACTGTGCTTTTCGCAAGATTTGTTTTCTACTGGAAGAGGACTACCGCAAAGACCGAGCGCGGTATTTAGAATGAGCAGTGAGTTTCTTCTCAACCTACAATCGGCAGAGCATAGCTTTCGTAGTACGCCCACGCTCACAGGTAACCAACACAGTCTCTCCCACAACTTTCGTCAACGCAGTACAATACAATGTTCTCAATATTTTCATGTCCTGTTTGCTGTAAAAAATACAAACAACAGGGAAGGATAGTTATGTCGTGTAAAATATGCGTTTTTTTATGTTTCAAGCAAAACATGATTCTAGCAAACGTATATCTCGCGGGATATCTTCAATGCACTGTTTTTATCCTGCAAAATAATGCAACTTCCATATGGAGCCGGCACATCGATCGTTTGAGGAATGCAACACAGGATACGCGCGCATCATATCTCGCTTGCGTGTACGTAAAGTACAGCTAGAGTGCCGATCTGTAAAAAGTAAAGAATAACAATGTAATACTTGTAGGTAGATAGAGCAAGACTGTTTGAAATTTCATCCATATTCAGTAAAACATGTTAGCATTATGAATCATTAAGAAGTCATAAGAGATGTCAGAAAGTAATTGCCATAAGTGATCATCATTTCCAACCAAAGGCTCAGTATGCGATGAATTCAAGTCCGTTTCCTTACCTTGTTAATAGCACTGGCACAGATAATGGATAGTTCCAGGGGAAAACTCGTCAATCGTCCGTTGGCTGTGGATAGGAAGTGAGGAGAACATCACGATTTAGTAGTGTTTCATGTTTTTCATTAACGCGTGTCGTTTAATAAGATCGAATTGTAAATTCAGTATGTAGAAATAGCTTTCTGAATCACAGTTAATTCATAAGAGGTGTCAGAATATAAAGCCAGTTTTGATCATCACAAAATGTAGAAGCAACTGAACCAACACGGAAGCCAAGCAGAACAATGCTAGAGAAGATAAGGCACATGGGGAGCACGGATACCAGATGCCAGAGTTAAGCTTACCTTAGTTGTAGGGATGGTCCCGACTATTCCTCATGCTGTGCCAACTATGTGCCTGGAAATAGAATGAAATAGGACATCCAGCGGATTAATAATCGAATTCAGTCTGTGATAATTATTGTTGAATGGATAACAAAGAATTCAGATTGTTTAAAGCGAGACAAATCATGAGTGATTCATAAGAGATGTCAGAAAAATAATTAATGCCTTTTATAATCATCACATAGAACCAAATCTTTACAGTTCAGCACTTCATTCATATTTACCTGTTGGTCGTGTAACTCCCGCGCCAAAAGCACATTCCTGCTGCTCAGGAAACCGGCTGCAAACTCCCGTATCTTTCCCGGCACATCATTACTTTCAGGTGCTAGCTAGCGCTCCTGCTTGCATGATTGTTGTACGAAGATTCACCATATTTTCCAAAACTCGCGCCACAAGCGGAATGCGGTCATGTAACAAATTGAGGGAATAAGAACCACTGCTGAAATAATCGTGACCTTTTGCGACAAACGTTTGCCGGTTCCATGTTCGCCTGGCTGCTCCGATCGTGTTGGTTTCCAAATGCCGCACGCTGTGAAGATTTGCTTCCGCCGTTTCCGTTCGTTTACCAATTGTCAGCTGGCGGGCTTCGCGTATAACACACAGGCTTCAATACCTTACCCAGCCAATCATCGTCGACGAAATTTGAACGCTCGTCGAAATGTTTCGTCGATTGGTCTTTCTCTTTGAAATTTATGTTTTTAACGTATTTTTTGTGGTATGAATTATATTAATTGAGATTGTTGTAGTGTTTCTTAACATATTTTAAAACAAGCTTTTTATTTATTATAAACTGCAATCAGTTCATAGCGAAAAGAATTACCTTTTCCAAATGCCTCGAGCGGGTGGGGGGGATCATGTGCGACTGAACGCGCATGCGTTACTTCGATTGACTCCAAAACTACCATCTGATTTTCAGTGTGTCAACAGGGGCAAAAATTAGAACCTTCGTTTGGCGTTTTGGTGTTGACTGGCTCAACCGAATTGCTATTTCAGAAACAATGATGAAAACATACCAGTGAATGCAGCTATCGCAGGCCAGTGATCGAAAGTCGCCCGTTTCGTTTTCCATTGAAGACGCCAATCACCTATAAAACGGCTATGGATAAAATGTTCAAGATGACGGTGTTGTTGTTTGCTGCCCTGCTGACGACCGCATCGCTAGCCCTCGGAAAGGAGACGACCTACAAAACGGACGATGTGTCCGTGTCGGAGCTCTTCTCGCTGCGTATCGAGCCGCGTATGTTCAACTGGACTTACGAAGGGCTGAGCGAGCAGTTTCTGTACCGTTCTTCGCTTGAAGGCTATCCGGATCTGCCGTCCTGGATTCGCTACATGTACAGCCCCGAGTACCATTCCGGCTTTCTGTACGGTACACCTCCGCTTCGGACGGCCGATACGCGGGTGCCGATCGAAATCATTGCCCTGAACCGGCTGACGTACGAGACGAAGCGGCTCATACTGATGCTTGCCATCCACCGGAAGCAACCAGCCAAGCACGTAATCCAGATGAAGATTGACAACCTGAACTGGGTGCACATGATGGATCCGGGACGCATCGAGAACCTGAAGAACATCTTCCGCAACGATCTGTGGCTGGAGAGTCGGCCCGATTTGCACGTCATTTTTATGGATTCTGCCGTGAAGCTGGGTGCACGGTTACCGTTGCGTCCGCAGCAAAGGGAAGGGGTGGTAGTACACCTTGGCAGCAGTGCCGAGTTCTCGAAACGCATGCTGGAACTGCAGGAAGAAGTGAAGCCCCTGTACAAGATATCGTCCTGCACGTACAAACGAACCTCCGTGCAGACGACGTTCGAAAACTCGGGATTCAAGCTGGACTGGTGTGCTTTCCGGATGGTAAGTCGAACAGAATCGCAGTGTCCAAGTCACCACCGATGCTTTATTGTGTTGCTTTCTCTATTATCCAGGTTGCTACGGAAGATGATATAAAAGCGCTTCCGCATCATCCCAACGAAAGCCATAAGCATGGTGCAGGTCGGAAGGAACATCAGCATTTTCAACTGCCACACAGTTTCCCGGACAAGTGGGATGCACCGCTCAAGTCCGAGGTGCCGGAGCGTAACTATAGCGACGAGATTGCCATATCGTTTGCCATTCCGGGCATGATATTTGCTCTGCTGCTGTGCGGTCTCACCATTATCCTTTGCTTCCAGCACGAGAAACTGTAAGGAAGAGAGAGGAGGGAGAGAGAGAGAGAAAGAGAAGGGGCAAAATGGCCGTGTTTCATGTTGCATTTCTAAGTTGTTTATTAATGCTTTATGTGTTTTTCTTTTGTTCTTTTTTTTTGTTTCGTTTACGCCAGGCATGACGACGATTCAGAGTATTATTTCAATTATGTTTTCTACATTTGCACTGATTTTCTTAGGTAAAAATGTGATTACTAGCGAGACTTTCTTCAACTGTTCAATTCTGACTGTTTGTCGTAATAATTTTACACTTAAAATTGGTCTACTTTCTTTGACAGAATGCAAAAATCTTCCCGTACCGAGTACAGTCCAGCCGCACCGAACGTACAGATGGTGCACTACTCTCCGGATGACATCAAGTCCACGATCAAGCTCAAGAGTCTGCGCGACGTACCGTTCGATGATACCCACTCGATCAGGTAAGCGCGATTAAGCTTGGGCACAACGACAGGTGCATTCATTTACCGTGTTTACCATTCCATTCCAGTCCGACCGATAGCTTCTATCGCGAGGGCAGCCCCCACATTGGCAACATGTACATGCGCCCCAAACCTCCCCCATACAAGCTGGCGGGCAATGCCAACTCGCCAACGTTGAAGCGCAATGGGAACGTTGTTCTGCTAATTTTATGTAAAGCAAAGGCAATCTTCTCACTTTGCTGCTTACATACTGCAACCCTCTTTTAGCGGTCAGGCGATCTATGGGAGTCACATTGCAAACCACGCACATTTTGTTGGGTATTTTAGTTGTTCATAAACCTATTTATGATTATTAATGTTTAATCTCCTTTACATTATCGACTGTAGTTTTGAGATCGATTTGAAAAAGAACAAACGAACCATACAGTACCATATCAGAAACTAGTAGAGAAAACGAATCTTTCGCGTTTAGAATAGTATTAAACAAGTTACGAGATAATAACAATGATAATCACGATAATAATATTGATCGTATGATAATAACAAAATTACCCAGCAATACACGTTACTGGAACTAGTTAATCGAAAGCATAACGATGTTGATTTTTTCAAGTTATCCGAACTCCGAGAACACAACACCCTCTGGTCGACCATCATGATTTTCACTCGACAAATTGTAAAGAAAAGACACATTTAATGCTACCACTTTGTATTTTATTGATTGCAGCTAGTAAATTTTCTATACTTTCTCCTTTGCGCTACGCTTTATAGCTAGCTCACCTTCGGAGACACGAAGGCAATGCTGTATAAGGGTGATGTTTGAACATACAATAAGTTAAAATAAAAAATAAACTTTCATAAAACTCTTCAGAATGCACACGTTTAAAAGGCCGCCGTAAAAGGCACTAAAGATGGCAAACCGCTTTCCGCCGTTTTCTGCAAATTCATGCCATAAAGGAAATCACTACTACATTACTACTACACACTACGGTTATTATATTGCGGGGTAATTTGCCTGCCGTATGGTTAGTAAGGGCTTCTCTAATAGACGATAAAACTGCAGTGATAAATATATTGCAAAACTGCACACACGCACGCATTTGCTGCCTAAACTAGGTGTTGCGATGTGGATCCGGCCTGACGCACTTCTATATTCTTGCTACTTATATGTTTACTATCGTGTATTGTGTACTAAAACACGAAGGCATTTTAAGATCGGTTCCAACACACTGACCGATGCGAAAAATGGGTGTGTTTCCCTTTCAGTTTACATCAATTAGATTGATCGAAATTACATTTCTTTGGCCATCTTCCGAGAGAAAGAGCGCGCGACAGAGACGGCGTTATGATGCTCTCTTTCTCACACGTGGGGCGTGTTTCAGCACCACCACCAGCTGTTACACTAAAACATGTAATACAGGTTACCAAAATACTAGTTTGAAATCTTCACTGAAATCTTCGCACTTGCTGTAACACCCAGCCACGACTGTTGTTGGTTCCTGTGCCGGTCGTGGCTGTTGGGTTTGTTGGCGACATTGGCGTCGTAGCTGACACAGCCGAAGTAGGACGCTTCACCAGACCCAGATGTGCCGGTTTCGCTGGGATCGGTGGTGGTGCAGCCGAATTCCGTTGCTGACCACCACCCGAATCACCACCGTTCGATGCCGCCTGCTCGCCTGGTTGCTTGGCACGCGGTGGCGATGCAATGGGCGTGAGCGCTTCGTAAAGATGCTGGTGATCGATGCCACCACCATTCACACGCTGCTGCTGCTGTTGACGATCGTTGTCATCACCACTGTAGACGGCGGAATCGCGAAAATCATGCTCCAGGCACTCTTCGACCGTTCGCTCATAGAAGCAGCAACGTTCGTCATCGTCATCATCGTACGCGATGGTGGTGGTGGTGTTCATCGATGATCCATCGGGAATGGCGTGTTCGTCGCATACACTGTCACTGGAGGAGCTCGATGCCAGCACCGAGTCCCGTTGTTGCGCATCGTTACTACCGTTACTACCATTCGCCGACTGCATCGATGCACGGTTGATGAGCACGTTCTGGTTGACGGTGGGGCCACTACCACCCATCGAAAGCGTCGTAACGGACGACGCACTAGACGGTGCCGAGGGTGGAAAGAACAGGGTCTTCGGATCGGCATAGTCAAGGTGTGCAATGCGTGAGCCAAGGTCCATGCTGCCCTGCTTGTAGATTGCCCCGCCCGAACCATTTGGTTCGGACAGTTTGCGCTGAAGCGAATGTAGCAACAGATTACCCTCACTGCCCATTGTGCCACCGCCGGTCGATGAGGACGTCGAGTGCAGGGAGATAAATCGTTGCAAAATACTTTTCTGTGCCGTATTCTTCATGCTCAAGCTTCCCTGTCGCTCGAGAAAAGACTGCTTCATAACAACAGTGACCTTCTCGCTCCCCTGTGCACTAAGATCACCGCCCGATGACGGTGAGGTCGGTGGTTGATGATGATGATGATGCATCGCAAGCTTTTCCACATCGTCGTCGGATTCTTTGCCCTGCTGTCCGTTGTTGTCGCGATGGTAACTGATGTTGGTATCGCTGTTACGCAGTAGCTGTGGCGTTATGTGCTGGCTGCTAGATTTCACCTGCAAACTTCTCGCATCCTCCGCAGCAATACCTTCCAGCAGACCCAGTTCCGAATAAGCCAGGGTGACATAGTCCGACTCGGGGCGAGTTCTTCGAATGGCCAGATCGTCGGCCAGAAGTTTCGGACACGAACCCGTACCTGAATTGCTGCTGCTGGAGCAGCCACCCTCGCCGCAGGGCAGCGAATGCCTTGCCAACGAGGGTGGAGCGTACTTGTACGGTACGTGCACGTTACGCAGCAACGATTCGTAGATCGGTTCTGCTTCGTCCGACCCGGAAAGGGTGACAGTGGACGTTTGCAATTTGCTTTCTTCGTCCTGCGCACCCCCATCGTCATCTTCATCACAGGGCGGCTCCGTACTCGGCGGTTCGGGTTTGCGTTGCGAACTGAGCAATGCCGTCGGACGACTGCAGCTAGAAGCATCGAACGACTTCTTCTTCGTAACCGGTTTGTTTAAAACCTTATTGAACTGCTCCACATCCAGAATGAGCTGCGAGATGATTTCGCAATCCTTCTTCGGTTCCATACTACCGCTACCATCGCCACCGGCCGACGATTCCACTCTGCCGGCAGCCGTTTGGCAATCTTGTTCCATCGCCGTTGTGACAGTTTGCACCACCGTCTCATCGCTCGTGGCACGATCGCCGATCGATGGGTCGGCGGTTTCGTGATCCGTCGTCGCATTCGTTTCGCTGCTTATCTCCAGATCCGTGTAGAACGTGGAACTGCTTGTTAGTGTCTTCGGTCGACGCTTCCGTATGTCGCTGATACGCTTCGGTATCATGGTGCTGTTGTACGAGCGAATGCTAGCAAAGCTTTCCTTCATCTTTGCTCCGCGCTTTGTGGGCGCCGAAAGCTTTCTTCGCTCGTACAAAGACTTTAGCAGCCGCTCTTCCTCATCATCGGCCGGTCCGCATCGCGTTTCCGATCGACTGCGAGCGGGTTTTGGTGGTGGTGGGGAGGTCTTTGAGCCGGCCGTCGTTGTTGCGTCTTTTGCTGGACGATTGATGATCTCCTCTTGCAGTTGACGCTTTACCGCATCACACTTGCAGTCCTCGTTGGATGGTGATTCGTGGCGCTGATTGGAGGATGACACGGCAGGGGGGACACTTTCCAAGTCGCTCGAGTACGATCGGAACGAGGGCCCGGACAGGCCATTGACCGACGGTGGAACTGCAGCAGCACTAGCATCCTTCTTGAGCAGATTCTTCTTCGATCGCATCCGCATCTCGCTGCGGCGAAACTGCTGCCGACGTTCGAGGTACTCCGGGATGGGCGAATTGTTCGCTGGCCTCTTCCAGTACTGCTTATCTGTAAAGCGTTCTGCGAAAGAAAGAAACATGAAATCTATGGATGGGCAACGGGGGAAAACCCATTTCGGCTTTCGGCTACCAACCATCTTCGTCGCCGAGCTGCAGGACCAACTCCATCGCCCTCGTCGGTATGTCGGAGTAGTGCTGCAGCATCGCTTTCTTAATCTGCTGCGTCCAAATGCGCTTCTCCTCGCGATTGCGCGCCGTAAGCTGGAGCGCCCCCTTGGGATCGTCGAACGGGATCACGCGGAAGCAGACCGGCTCGCCCGGAAGATGCTCGACCAGCATTAAATTCTTGCACTGCATAATCAAACAAACGGAAAGAGGTGAGCTTGTGTATGTGTGTGTGCGTGAGAGGGGGGGGGAATGATTCGTGGTTAAATGAACCTACCGGTATGTAAGCGCGAAACTGTAGCCTTTTGTCCTCCTTTGGCTTCGCGATGATGAGCATGGTTTGGAAGAGCAGCACAATGCGCGGCTTGCTGTGCTCCAGCAGACGACCCTCGTGCAGCAGATCGCCCAACACGGACAGGTCCGGGCCGAGCCAACCGTCCAGTATGCCCGCCAGCTCCTTCACTAGCCGCGCCTGGTCCAGCTTCGTCTTCACCTGATCGATGTTGTGTGCGACTTTCTTCATTAGCTCGTGCGCCAATGCCACTTGCTGGTCGCTGCAGTGTTTGCGCAAATTCTATACAGAGAAAGAGAAAGGATCGAAGGGTGAGAGAGAGAGATAGAGGTGCACTTTTACTGAGCGATTGGCCAAGTATGACAAATGAAAACGGGAACTGCTCTTGTAGATCCGAGAGCTAGGTAAGTAAGGGGTGCGGTGTAGAGTACATTAAAGGCAATGATTTATGATCGTAAGTGATTGAATCGAGCGAGCGTCCGCGATCTCCAATCAATAAGCGTGACCTTCAGATCACAATCTTGCTGCGCGCACTGACTAATCCGACCGCGACACATTCCTGCACTGATCATACTTACATCCAGCAGCAGATGATACTTCAGAATCCGTTGCACCGGTTTCAGCAGGTACGACCCCAGCGGGAGTGTGTGTTTGAGCATTTTCTGCGTGGAAACGAGCAGCGCGTTCGTGTGCGTCGCTTGCAGCAGCGTTGTTAGCAGGGAAATGGCTTCCGGATAGCTGGTGCTGCAAGGCGAAGGAGAGGAAGTGGTGGTGGTGTAAGTGAGTGTTTGATGTGAGATAAATGATAATGCACAACACAATGCAAGCAGGGGGAGGTGGCTGCTAGCAAACGTACCAGTAGGTAGTGTAGCAACAGAACTCGGCGTGCAGATCGATGAAGCAGTTGGAAATAGTAACCGGATCGCCTTTCGCTTCGCGCAGTCGGTTAAGTAGCTTAAAGTTGAAATCGTACACTTCCTGAATGTTGCTAAACAACACCTTTAGCTGATCGTGCTTCAGGCAGGCCCGTTCTTTCCAATCCTCCAGATAGCTGCAAACGGCGAGAGATCAGTTGTAACCGGGTGTGTTTCCGGGTGTGTGTTTCTCTATGCTCAAAACTTACCCTCTAATAACCTGACCCAGATCCTTCACGTAGCTGCTCTCGGAATCGATAATTTCCCGCACGGCCCGTTCGCACATCGTCATACCGATGACGGGACCAGTGCCCGGCGCCAGCTCAGTTGCATCGCAGTGTCGCAGGAGCAGCAGGTTACCACCGTGCTGCTCGGGTTCGCTGTGATCGGCCAGACTTTCCACGCTGGCCTGATAGGAGCCGGGCGCACTGCCCTTGCCACCGGGCAGATGGTGCTCCGAGCCGGACGAACTGGTGCTGGACGAGTAGGAACAGATGGACGAGGCCGACAGCGGTCTCGAGCTAAGCACGGGCGTGTTGGGTGGGATCAGCAGCGACGCTTTGCTAGAGTATTGCGAACCATTTCCGACGCTGGTGTCCAAGCTCGGGGTTGACGTAGAGGTGGATTGTTCGTTGGCGATGCGCGTGTTCAGCTTGGGCGAGGCGGGAATGGCCGCTTTACAGTTGCTGTTCGCATCGAGCAGCTTTGCCCGTGCTTCTGCCAAGGTGCGCCGATCGTCCGGACTCGGCGGAACAGTACGGCCAAGGTTGGGATAGAAATTGCACGCCTCGACCACGGTATTGCGATGCTCCACCAGGTCGACACAGTTCTCGACGAACGCGTTATCGATAGTGATGCCACTGTTTGCTGCGTTGCCTCTCAGCACAACATCGCTGTCCATCGGGTCTCCGATCTCTTTGGCTTGGACGGGACTGGCCGCTGAAGATGATGGTCCGGTAGTACTAGTAGTAGTAGTAGTAGTAGTAGGATCCGTACCGTTTTCTAGCTCCACCGTAAGAGAACGAATCTTGAGCTGCAGTGCGGACACGTTCTGCAGCTCTTCCGCTGGCGCATTCTGGCGACGCTTTTCGGTGGCAATGTTTCCATTACCATCCATTACCACGGTCTCCTCCTTATCCTCCTGACCACCTGGCACACGAATCACGGCTTCCCGGTGCTGCCTGTACCTGGCAGGCGCTATCGGGGCGTCAACAGAGTGATCCATCATCAGCTCACTGTTCACGTGCGTCAGTTTGGCAATGTTTTTCGACAGCGGCAGATTCTTATGGCTGTGACCGGTTACTTGCAGTGGCATAGTAGTCCCCATCTGTCTGCCAGGTTTTCGACTAGACGCAGCACTGAAGGACGCCGACTGGACATGATTGCGGAGAAAGACGGACGATTCCACGCCGTTGCTGCTACTGCTGGTTCCGTTCACGTCCGTCGTGTTGGAAACCATCCGTTGCACATTGGGCGATACCAGACTGAAGAACTTATCGGAGAACTTTTTAACCCTTCCCGCGTTTAGCTCGCCGGTGCTGGGTGGGGGCAGACCTGCTGACCTGAAAAGATTGCTGCGAGCGGGATATTCTCCACCGTCCACTGTTCGCTGGTGCTCGCTACCCTCAAACATGCCGCCGCCGCCACTACCAGCGGATGTTGTATCGTGCTTGATCACATGGACGGCCACCCTTTGCAGCGGGTGCACGATCGCTACGGCGGGAGATGGTGCTGGTGGTGGTGGCGCCGTCGCAGTCGGGGGTTGCAGTTTATTGTTGTTGGATGATTCGACTAGTTGCTTAGCTTCCTCGCTGAAGTTATTGGCTAGAGTATCCAAGTAGCCCAGTACCGATGGGCCAATGTCGGTGCTGCTTCCTGCAAAGCAAATAAACAAACAGATGTAGTTTATGGTGTGCAGCGAGTTAATCATTCCGGCTCTCATATCCCACACCCGGCTTGGTTTTGCGTCGGGCAAAAGGTTTGATAAATGTGTATATTTTCCCAACACCAATCCAATAAGTAAAACAGTGTGTAGAGCGTCGATCCGCCGTCGATCTTATCACCACCAACGCCGATTCGAACGTGCGGCATTAGCGATCGACTGTCATCGATCGACTGTTGCTGCTCTAGGTGTTTGCTTAGGTGCGTGCGTGTGTGTGTGCTTATGTGGGTGGTAAGGGTGGTCAGACATGTGGGCCGCAGTATAATTTGTAGCTTCTTTCAACATTTCCCTGTGTCTCGCTTGTCGCCTATCACTTTGCTTCGCCGGTCCAACCCCAGACAAGACAAGACAAGAGTGATGGAGAGTGAGAGAAGTGTGAGACGAACAGGCCCCAAAAACAAGCGTTTTTCGGCGTTTTATTGATATTTATTTTTGTAGACACGTCACATTCATTATACACAATTTTCTTACACCTTCATTCTCAAAGGCGTCGAGCTTTTCTCCGTCGTTCGTACGGTGTGTTGTTGGTGTTGTTGGGCGATCTGTTAGGTGTCGGATACGAAGGAAGCTCCTCCCCCCCCCCCTTCGAGAGGAAGTTGGGGAGGAGGAAGAAACAAAAAACAACAACTCAAGAAACACTCACTGTCGTTTGTCCGCCTGGTGGTGGTGGGTTTTGTCCCTTTTGCGGCTGATCGAAGGGAAATTTATATTCCCAAAAATAAAGTAGGAGCGGAAAAAAACCTTCTTTCTCAACTCTTTTCCCTTTTTTTAAATTTCATTCACTTTCTTCCCACGTGAAACGCACCAATCCAAGCAATCCGACCATCACGACGGCAACGGCGACCACATACCGGCCCGCGTGTCACTGAATGCGCACGACGGTACAGTGCTGTGCGCTGCAGTCAAGCGGTTCCTGTTGCGTGAACTCTGCGTATGCGCGCGCGCGCGCGTGTGTGTGTCAATAACGCTTTCTGAGTGTATGTCAATGTCGGTTAAATGCATGCAGTTTGCTGCACACGCCCATATCCCACTCAAACCGACCAGACCGGCCCGGGTCCGCGGCGTTGACGGATAACGTCACATTGCGGGGGCTTTTAATGGACGAAAATCTGTTGCGGCGGCGAGGCAGTTTGGAAGTGTCTCCAAAAAAAGAAAAGCACTATAACCCGCGACACCGATTAAATGAGGATTATCAAAATGTTAAATGAAGTGGGAAAAAACCGTTCAACCACACAGGCAGGGAGAGCAGCTGCTTCTTGCTTGCAATGAAAAAAAAAAAAGGTTTTTTCTAGTCGTTACACTCTTGAAGGTGCGTAATAAACGACACACTTTCATTTTAATGCTCACTGCAAAAGAGGCGAGTACGTACATCGATAAGGAAAACAATGCGACAGTTCCTCTTTGATGGTGGTCCAACTGTCCATGCTGGGGGCGATTGCTTTCAACACTTGCATAATATATGTTCAATCTCGCCGACGCTCCGTCCTTCTCTCTCCCCCTCTCTCTCCATTCCTACCACCCTAAAACCGATCTATCGACCACCAAGCAGCACATCTAAGGAATCGGAGCATACGCTTTTCTCGTGACGGTGTGTTTTTCTTAGCATAAAAGCTTAAAATAGCTGTCCCGCCCAATAATGCGCGAGTGGTATCCAGAGTTTTTGGGTGGCGAAGGTGGACAGAAAGGACGGGCCATAGGGCCACACTCAAAAGGGAGGCAGGCGGTGTCGCTATCGCGTCATCATCGAAACGCATAAGAATCACGATCGAGAGGGCGCATTATATTACCACTTTTTTCTCAACAGCAACAGCAGACACCACTCCACCACCGCCACTTTGCCAGCATGACAAGCGCACGTGCGGTGCATTATCGTGGTTCAGTGGTGATCACTAGGAATTTTTGTGCTGCAGGAGACTGATCTCCCTTGCGGGGAAACTATTCTCGGACTCGAGAGGTTACGATCACATGGTGGAAAAATCCCCTTTTTCTTCTGATGGGATGATCTGCATCTCTTTTGAAAAGACATTTTGAATGCTTCCCATTTAGAATCGTTACAAAACTAATGGATTCTTAATATTCCATACGTAAATGTTCGACAATAAGCCGATAGAGCAGTGATCACTTCGAATCGATGTAAGGTTCTTTTGAAAGTTTAGAGATTTTCCTCCAAACTCAAATTGTTTTCCCCGTAAGCAACATATAAGCTTGTGCACTCTTTCCGATACTCATAACATTAGTCCCATTAAACAAAGGAATGCATTCCCATATTTGTGTTGCATCGAGTGTCGTCGATCGTCTGTTCTTTTTTTGGAGGGAGAGGGCAAATGCACACTTATAGATTACATTTTAATAGTTTTTTGCCATATAATGGTACCGTCCAACCACCGTTTTATGGTGTGTGTGTGTGCAGTGGTGCATCACATCAGTGCCTGCAGCAGCAGACATGTTATTACCCTAAACCCAAGATGGGAAATGCAAGATGCATCACAAAAGCTTCTCGTTCGATTCGCGCGTCCGGGAATGATGCGCGGTAAAGTGAAGATCCCATCAATCAAAGCAAAATCGTAATAAACGCATAAAAATCTCTTTTGGGCAACCAAATGCAAACTAAACGTGGCAGGAGGATTGAGGGACTGTTTTAACCATAAAAATTTAATACTCTCTCGCACACAAACACGCACGGATAAGGGCAGTGATCGTGAAGTGATCGTTTCACTTCCCATGATCTCAAAATACTCATCATTACATTCCGTTCCGTAGGTTCGAACAAATCGCGCCCATCCATCTCAGCGAAGCGACGACGCACATGGAAAACTTCAGTGGACTTTCTATGAACAAATCCACCACCACCACCACTAACTGCTATGTGGCTATTCGTAATCATTAGGCGCACCAAGTCACCGAAAACGACGATCATCATCAGCACCATCAAAGACTAATGAAGTGAGGAAAAAATGCACGCAGCTTCCATCGGCGGCTAAAAATGGCTTCTGAATGGCGGTTCACGTGTCGGAAAAGGCGTAGTCTGTAGTCTGGTAGAGGTTGAGGGTGAATTTTTGGGAGTCCTATTTCACCCACCGCGCGCGCACTTTACGCGTGTTCTTGGCGCCACACAGACCCAGATGGGAAAGTGGAGTTTGGATTCGTTCGTTAGTTTTTTTCTTCTGTCTGCTCTCCAAATAAGGCAACAGCTGTGCGTGCCCTTTAAATTGTGCTCCAACATCAAACTGCAATGGGTTTCTACATTATATGAGCACAGAGTTGCACGCAAGGCCAGATGAGAAACATATTGGTTTGAGTAGTTACCGGTGCGGTGCGGTGCTTACTTTAATTGTTATCATTTTATTGCGCTAAACTGGTTTCCATTTGTCCCAGTACCCTTTTGGGGTGGACAAAACAAACCAAAACCAAAAATCCGCCGCATTTACGATTTATGCTGCAGTATTTCGTTCGTTCTTGAAACCCCATCAAAAGCGTCCCATAACGAAAGTGTTATCGGCGATAATCAGGCTATGGTCACGTTATTACACAACCGCCGTACGATCGCCGCTCGATCGTCAGGCACCTCGCTGGCAACATCGCTCATACCTTCTCCTCTTAACTGTCATCTACGGGCAAGGACACACGGGTGGTCGCGAAGAGGGCAATTATGTAGAGAGCTTTATGCATACCCTGATCTTCCAGCCAATGGCGATGATGATGATGACGATGATGATGTCTCCATTCAATGGCAATGTTCGAAGGTCAAAAATTGACGCTAAAAGAGCAGCGACTTGTCTGGGGAGCATGATAAATTGGTGAACTACCATATAAGGCAGCTGAGTGAAGTTGGTTTTATCGCTCCAGTATCCTTGCTGCTTTCGGTGAGAGAGCACTACCACCGAAGAAAAAAAAAACAACAATCCCTCAAACAAGCAATCACCTGGGACAGTTTCGGGCTCGATCGTGCGCCGAGGCGTGGTGCACCTTTCTTTGCGGCGTTTCTTTAAGCCGCAGCACGATCCAGCAGCCTGGTGATTGATATGTGCCGCAACGATGAACTAATTCACCGTGTGTTTCTGTCATGTCCAGAGCATGTCAAGCAACCATTGGGCATCAGCAAAACACACACACACACACCTCCAGCAGGTTACACATCTGGAGTCCGCTGACGACGACGACGACGAAAAGCCTTTCCTTTCATTAGTCAGCTGTCGAAACTGTCCGAAACTGGGCTTCAGCTTCTTACCGGGGACAATGGAAAGTGCCGTCCGTCTGCCAAAACGGTGCCGACAGAGGTGGTGTGGGCAAAACGAGTTCATTAAATCAACGTACGAAGCGCAGCAGCATACACGTCCGCTTCCGCATCCATGCATGCAACGGCCGGGGCGGCTGCAGGCAGGATTGTTTTTTACATAATGGGACAAAATGTACATCCGTGTCGTTTTTGACGCCAATTGACCGACACACACACACACACACACACACACACACACACACACACACACACACAACATTGCGATGACAACAGTAGCACAACACTACCCACCCCTCAGTAGGCGATGGCGATAACGAAAGCGCACACTATGCGGACACCCCCTTTTTTACGCAATGCACATACACACACATCCACAAACAAACACACACAAACAAACACACTCACTCACATACGTGATAGGAATATTAAAATTTGATTACAGTGAACAACAAATCGCAAATGACTCACGCGGTACGGCACTAAACTAAGTAATAGCGCATTGATTACCCCGCGCAAGGGGTAGAAGTAAAGTTGCAAAGCTTGTGCACCGCGCCGACAATCACACTGAGGATGGGGCACTTACATTGTCAGAGTGCATTAGCAGCGCCACCTTCGACACACACTTTGGGACTTTGGTTGGTTACCCTTCGCTACAGCGCGCTTAGATACAGCACGAACACACCTATCACAGCCAACTTGGTCGTAGTGGTCTGTTCGTACGTACGGCAGCGATAGCGATAAGATACAGAGACGTTTGCGAGAATTGTCCCTTGTCTTGTGTACGGCCAAAACCCAGTTAAAGCTGTTTCAAAACATCGCATAAAACTTAGTTTGCACTGAAATGAATCAGTGTAAAGTTTTGGATTCTAGGGAACAAGTTAGCGATCTGGAAGCAAGATTAGCACTTTTTTCACGATCAACTATGATCATCAAACACAATCTGCGGAGGAAGGGGTTAAAAAACAAAACCACACAACAGCAACACCAAGTCTCGCGTCCAAGCAAGTTCCTGTTAAGCCAGCTAGTTAGCAGCTCTATTTACCTTCGAGGGGAGGGGGCCGGGCGGACAACTGGAACAAAAGCCCTACAGCCTTTGCCTAGGGTTGTCACGCGATGTCACTCGCACTCGCGCCAACGACAACTAACTGCTAGTTGCTGCGATGGCAATAGGCGACCCGAGAGGAGGTTCCTGATGATGTGGTCATACGTGTGTTTGTACCTTCGAGAGGACCACGAGAGGACGCGAACGGCGCAGCCACGCAGAGACACGGCCACTAACTAAAACGTCAACACTCGACTGCTGGGCGCGACGTCAACTCATATCGTGCGACGCCCCAACAGAGCGCGCGGTCCCATATGGTGCTGATGATTTATTCGCTTATCAACGTATCGGATAGTGTGTTGGGGCGAATACAACATGCAAAGTACTAGCAGACACACGCACGCAGACAGAGACACGCCAATAAGCCTTGAAAGGAGGGTGTGTGTGTTATGCTGCTTCCAAACAAGAACAATCGACTACGACTATTGTGCTTTCGGGTGCTTTCATTAGCAAAATACTTCAATATGCTTCAGAATGCCACTTTGGCACGATATTCTCCTCTTACTTTTGCCCCAGAATTGTGACTTATTCTCCACGGGACGCTTGTTGAAACAGAGCTGCAACAGGACACATCCGTGCCCTCCCCCCCTGTGTGGCCCCATGGCTCCGTCGCCGCCGCCAAATGGCACACAATGGCACAATTGCACGAGAGCAACATGCTAAAAGGGAAAACGTTCTCACCCCGAGCGGCAACCCACAGACACAGACAGATTCAGACAGACGCAACTATAACGGGTCTCGGGCACCCCTCCATTCAAACCGAAAAGTGTGCATTCTTGTGGTCTGTGTGTTTGGGCCCAACATTGCACAACATTCTTTGCACTCATCTTACAACGGCAAAGGCAAAGAGTAGTAGTGGTAGTGGAGCTTTCGAAACACGATAAATCACGCTTCATTTAAGACAACAATCTGCATTCTTCAGCATTCAGAACGACAACGGCAACGAACCACAGCTTTCACCCTCCTGCTCTCCCAACGATCATACCGAACCGATGCGACGATGACGAATGTATGCTTTTAACCCCCATCAAATGGTGGTGGCAGTGGCGAAAGAGAGAGAGAGAGAGAGGGAGAGAGAGAGAGAGAGAGCATCACTGATGAGATACATCACGGTAAGCACAAGTTGTCAAAAACTGTCGATCGTAAATTTTGTCCCTGCACCTTTTAACTATAGTTTTCAACTTGATCAGCAGGATTAGCACATGATAGCCCTCTTCGCGTAAGGTGATCGATCCCGGGGGGAGGGGGTACAGCACATTCCGTTGTAGAAAGGGTGAAAGGTCGCTGACGCTGGTCAGCGAATCAGAACCGGAATTTGGGAGTGACTTTCGATTGCAACAGTTTAAGAAGAAGAAGAAGCAGGAGAAGGAGGGTGGGGGGGGAGGGAGGGTCTTCAATTTCTCCACCACTGCTGCCTCTGGAGTCTGAAGCATCTCGATCAAGCACCATAAGGGCAAAGCGGCAAAAGCCATCATAGCAACCAATGATGGAGCAGTAAGCAGTTGTGAGTAATGCTTTGTTCTCCTCCCAGCCGGCCTCCTTTGCTCCGGAGAGCTGCAGACGGTTGACATTTTCATGGTTCGGTGCAGTTTGCATGCCTAACCTTTAGTTCGCGGCTTCTTCTGCTTCTTCTGCTTCGACTTCACGATCGATTGTGCTTTATTGTGTTTCTTTTGTGCGTCCGTCGAACGAGAATCTGCCATCGGAGTTTGACGTCGTTCTTGGACCCGCGTTGCACTGGGTTCTCGTTTTATGTTTACCGCCAATAAACGTCTTATCAGAAAACATTCCACTTTCATGCTGTTCTTTTGCCGCCTGCGAATCCGTTTCCAGCCTGCCTAGGGCAGGTACATAGTAGGTCTAGTAGTAATGGGGTGCGCGATCTCCACTGAGGTCAAATCCGTATTAAAGCTCACTTTCTAGCTCTCCTTCTCTCTCTCTCTCTCTCTCTCGCTCTATGTAACTCTCGTGCACTTAGTGGATGATGATGGTGTAGTGGTCGTGGTGCAAACGGAATTCATTCAAATTGCACCTTCTCCTCCCATCCCCCTTCCCCTTCTTCATTTGCATCCATTCTGCTGTCAGCACTCCCCTGCTTCCGCAAAGCGCGATCGCGCGATCGTTAGGGCGACGTTTGAGCAATTTAACGTTGCGCACCGGCTGGTTCGAATGCGCGGAAGCAAAACCAAACACACAATACCCTCATGCTCTGGTACACACCCGCACTCGCTCGTTTAATTCATTCCTCCTGTGCCTGTGTTTGTGTGCCATGGTTCTTCCTCCGATTCCTCCGTTCCGGTGCACAAGGGAATGTACGTCACCGTGCTAGCAAGGGAACTAATAAGCTCAACCGCACACTTGTGCACGTGAACCCCCTCCTCCCGCGGTGACTCGTAGTGGTGACATATTGGTGAGCCGTGGTAACTAACACCACTACTACTACTACACGTACGCCCCGCCGAGGTAGATGATTTGCCCTTTGCCGCTACCAATGCTGCCCTGCCTGTCTGCCGATCACCCCGACGTATCACATGTTTCCAGTGTCGCTTCCGTCCGGTACATGAGGGGGTAGTAGCCGCCTTCGCGCTGCATCGTAGAACGCATTCGCGCATTCGTGGACGCAGATTGTGTTCGCTCTATGGTGTTGTTGTTGTGTTGGTCGACGCGACGACGAACATTCGCTTGTCGCGACAAACTTATCGAACGTGCCGTCGTCCGTCCCCCTTGCCCTTCCCATAGGGCTGTGGGGCTTTTTCGCAACACACATGCACACCATAACACTACACCACTACGTCCCCAGACCAGCAGCAAGCAGCCAGCATGCAGTTCCACGCCACGGAGACCGACGCCGATATGGCCGCTTCGTGCCTGTTTGCATCAATCTTAATCCACTTTGAATTGTGCGGCTCCTCGAGTACGGCACGGAACTGGGAATGCATACAAAATCGGATGGCGTGAATTTACTCCCCCCTTCTATGTATGTATAGTGTATAATATGCATGCCTGGATCGTGAGTCATTTACCATAACTTTGGCTCGACGCCGTTGAGGTCCGCAAGGGCCCGGGGGTCTATTCCCGGTATGATCGGGGCGGCGGCGTTATCAAGTTCATCTGTTTTCATCTCCCGAGACCCCGAGGTCAGTATCTGCTATTCATGGCCATTTAGGCAAATCGCTTTTCGCTTTGGTTGGTGCACTGGTCGTGTGTCATGTGAAAAAAAACCAAAAAGGTGACGATGAGGGGATTCCAACATCACGGGTTCTTTTAAGATCGATCGAATTGTTCGTTGTGGATTGTTGGTAAGGTGGACCCTTCGTCCATTTGTAGAGCTCATTTTCTAAATTGATCTGTTTGAAGGAAATTAAACTTGAGCTATAAACATAAAACCAACAATTACTGACCGCTGGCGCGAGTCGTCGATAGGGTTTCGCGCAAAAAACCTCTCCCTTTCCCGCGTTAGCATTGAGTGAGCCATTGCAATTAAGCGAGCTATTTATCACTTTAAACAGCGTCCTATAAATGTATCGTTTGTGCCAACCCCTGGCGCCAAGATGCACACGATCGATGGGGCAGGAGAAACCCCGCCAACAGCAGCAGCAGCAGCCACGACCGCTTCTACCACACACCACACATCAATGCGCGCGCGGCCCTGAAACCCTATACACGGCGAGGTGAAAGGAGAGAAAGAGCCCTTTCTTCTAATCGCTGGCCGATCGACCACAGGCCCGTAGCGAAAGCACAGCGAAACCTGGCGGCAATGGCGGTGCCTATTGCAATGCAACCCACGCGCTCCGGCGCCGACCAATGCGCGCGCGGCGGACTTGACGCGGACTTTGGCCAGTGAGCAGTGCTGCCAGAGCTGCCTGCTTGCATAATTTCACTCCGGAAAATCCGAAGCCTGTTCGGTGTGTGTGTGTATGTGCATGTGTGTGTGTGGATACTCGCGACAATCTGATTATGATTGTACATGCATTACCCACATGTGACCCGTTCTGTTTGGCATCGCGCCGGAACGGACGGAAAAGTCCACGTCTTCGTCATTCGGCCCAGGGTAGACGACCGACGAGACGAGAGAAGTGACTAGCGCCTACTGTTGTATCGAAAGATTGTCGCTTTGCCACACGCTGGCTTTTCCAACACTTTAATCGCTTAATGTTCGTCGTCATCGTCGCCGTCGTCGTCTTGGTCATGGCTTGCTGCGATAAACAGGCCCCTGAGCGGGGTGCAATGGATTTCACGCGCCCAAGCATAATTATAGTGTCATTTATTTAGCATAATGCCTCCATCGTGCCCGATCATCACCCGACGTTGGTTGGTGGTGCCAAGATGCCAATTAATCATACCCATTTCTTGCACCTTTTTTTGCAGTCATTTTGTTGTTGCTTTCCTTCATTCCGGATTGACCATCCCCATATTGTGACATCCAGTTTGTTTGAATATATTACAAAATCCCACGATCCGACGAGATGGGGGATGCTATTTTTTCGACAGTCAGCGCGACAGAACTTCCGGACGTACGCAAAGTCACCGGAAATAGACGCATAAACAACCGTGCTCTGGGCTGAGGGCGGCTTCCTTCTACGCAGTGTACAAGCGTCACGGTAGAGTTCAGTTCAGTTGTGCACAGATCGCCACACGGCAGCCGTTGGAGACATGTGATTGCGTTGAACAGCTTTTAGGACAGTGTGGGGAACGAAGAGGCGCAGAACGACGACAACGACGACATTCTTGACAGCCGCGTGATTTTCCACACCCGACCGAGTTCATGTGTGTTGCCTTAAGTTGGCCTTGTGCTCGTGCATGTTGGTGGCTACTAATTTGTTAGTTGTAAAGGAATATAGGAGGAAACACTAACTAACTCACTTGGAGGTCATGTAACACCGCCACAGAACACTAGCAATTACAGGCAAAAACCAACAATCTTAAGCTTATAAGGTACAAAGAATACAATCATTATGTAATCGTTGGCTCTCCGTCCCTTGTCCGGGGGAGCGGCGGACACTTGCGGACCAAAATCTGAACAACCCGCATTATCAGCTTTCGTCGTGTTCGGCGCGTACGATAGGAGAACATTGGTTTCGCGCCACATCAGCGCGCCAGGAAACGCAAACAAGACCTACGTTACGTTAACCTGACAAGTACCACAAGCCCCGGTTCACCCGATAGGAGGTAAGGGTAACACACCCAGTAACACCGGACGAAAGAGGTAACCAGGAAGGCGGTCCCCCTGTCCCCGGAAAGGTGGAGTGGATATGCGGTGTGTGTGTGTCTCGGGGTAGCGGGAAGTACGGCAATCACAAATCATCTGATAAGCGATCCTCTTGAAAAGCGCAACCGATCGAAAATGATTCAAGATTTCCGTCCGCTACGATCGAGAGCAAACAATTTCCGACTGCCGTCCGACGACGATAAACCCCTTTTTCGAGTGGATGGGCGCGTTTTCGTAGAAAAAAACCGCCCTCTGGCTCATATGGACGCGGGATACGTGCGCTCTCCAGTGAAGCGATAGGAAAATATAAATATTTGCGATGATTAATTGAATTTTCCCAGACAGTAGTAAGGGACAAGACCACAGACAAGAAGCATTTCAGACAGCATTTGATGTGGATTTGATGTCCATCATCAACAGCGCCACTTGTGTGTGTGTGTGTTCCTCTCGTTTTTGCGGGATTGTTAATGTAGCCTTGTTTGGCTAATCCACGAGGCAGTAAGATTGGAGTCGTTCGATCATTTGCCGACCAAAAACACATAAAGATGTCCCAATCCCAAGGAGAAGACACCGCCATGTAATGTTGATAATTAAAGCTTTTTTTTTGTAAGCCGGCGACAGATTTTGAGGCAGATGGTTTTACTGGAGCCAGCGAAACTGGCGACAGTTGGTAAATCGAGAGAGGGTGCGCGATGATCAATCACTTGCCGGCGAAGGACGACGGCCTCCTCTCCACGCGCGCTGGTCAATCACCACCAATCGTTCGCGGCATAGTTGTAAGCCGCTCATCATCGTCGCCATCGTCTCAGTAGGCTCTGGTTTTTACTAATTACAGGCATCATGCGCGATTTATAGCCGGCTGACCGGCTGACCTTGTTTGCTTGCTGTACGCGCTACTCTCTCTCTCTCTCTCTCTGCACAGACTCCTCTCCACAGTCAGACGGTTCGGGGCAGGCGGTTTTTGAACTCCACACTACTGATTACCTTTTGCCGCGTGTCGAGGTGGGCGTTGGGCGTGAAGAGAGCAGCCATCCAGGAAAGCAAATCTGGACACACAACGCAACGCAATCATCGTCACCTCCGGTAGCACAACCGATTGGACCGGAGACGCCAGAATTGGTCGGTGGTGTCCACTCTGTGCCACCACCTACGGGGTGGGTTGGTTAAAGTGCGCCCGTTTGTAAAAATTGAGATCACGAACGAAGTTGCGCGCACCGTACCGCGCGGCGCACATCTCGCGGTGGTTTGATGATGCGCGAGCGCGGCTGCAGGCAGGGTGACTATCGCAGTAGGCGGAAGGTTCAGTTCAACAGGTTTTTAGTTTCAGAAGACGGTGTCGGACGGACGGACGGACGGACGGTACACATTCCGGCGGCACCACCACCAGCAGCAGCAAGCAAAGGAGCGCACGATCGTTCTTCGCCATTCGGCGTTTCGTCGACACCGTTTCGGCCGGCCGGGAGGAGAGAACTCCGCGGAGTTGAGGGCCCTCCACAAAGATACTGCACGAGATCGATCGTTTCACCGTCGTCTCGGCCGCCAACGTTTGTCTCTCCTGCTCACTCTCTCTCTCTCTCTATTTCTATCTCTTTGGCACAAACTCATGTTGCCTAGGGCCGCGAGACACAGGCACACTTCACCAACCGAAGCACAATGTGCATCTTTCGCTCTCCTTCTCGTCTAGTGCATCGAGGGGGCCAAGCCAAGCAAGCAAGTAGCGTGTTTTTGCTTCGCGCTTCTAGCTATCCAGCCAAGGCCTACTACGAGAGCGGCTATGCGGCAATGCGGCAATGATTCATATGATTCTAAATGCTCAATTTTACACCCTTTGCACTGCACTATCGCACTTGGGGCGGTGACGCATCGAACGTTGGCGATGTAAATTTTACATCACACGCAGCGTACTTACCGAAAAAATCCTCCCACCGTTCTGATCCGTCCGATTCCACATCCATCGTTTTCGCAGCACCCCCTACCAGGGGAGTATGCGTGCGTGCGTGTTGGCGTACTTTATTTTCCTGTTTGTAGGTGTGTGCGTGTGGCTTTCGAGCACTAAACGCGCCACACTAAATCCATGCACTACTTATTAGAACGGCAATTTGAAGATGCTTCACGGTACTTCCACTGTTCCCAGACGCTTTGGGAGATGCTGGAGATTGCCGTAGCAAATTGCATTTAGAAAAGCACTCGCACCAGAACCAGAACACACACACGCAGCACAGCACAGCACAGTATCACCGCTCGTGCCTCCGGCGCACGGCTGGGGGCGCAACAATATTCAACGAAACGTAGATTAGAATCGATTACTACACAGTACACGCTCGCATTACATTGCCCACGCACACCACTGAGGCAGAATTAGACAGCGTCCTGGCTGGAGGTAAAACGCTGGAGCCACGGAATCACAGAATGTCGCAACAGCACTATTTCACTACATCTGCGTTTGCGCGACGAACGTATGGCGGAGATCACCGTGCACTGGAATATTCCTATTCACTAACTGCTCACCGTTTGGAAGGTGCGAATGTAAGAAAGAAAAAAACGGCCTACAAGGGTCACGCGTTCGACAGTCGCGTATTCACTGCACACACACATACACTTCTTTATCTACACAACAACAACAACAACCACCTCCAGTGGAGCGTTTTGCACAAACCTTCCGCCGTGTAATTAAATCAAACATACGCACTCCATGGGGTTTGATTTCCACCGCGCAAAAACAAACAGGTGAACTACGGCAGTTGGAAGAAACAAGAAACGAGCGCAACGAGCGAAACGCGAAAGCAGAATGAGTCGAGGGAAATGTAGGTGTGCTTTGTTTTCCTGCTCTGCTGCTATTGTTGACGATCGTTGATGCTGCAGTGATCCAATGGCCCTGCCAGTCCTACGATGAACTGTACTGTACGGTTCACGGAAAATGAACCCTTCGCTGTAGGTTGAATAAGGGTCCAACAAATTCGGTTGGTTAATTTGGGGTTTTCAGCAGAAGAGACTTCAAGGCATTTCGAACAATACTTGATTGGTACTTAACAAACAATAATTTGATGTGCGTAATTTAATGCATATATGTTTTAGCTCAAATAATTCGTATCAAATAAATACCATATGTAGGTGATTTCTGTATGGTTCATTCAATGAATGAATGTTGATTGGGAATGGAGCGGTGCCGATCACTGACAGATCTTCTGACAGCAACCCGGACGTTTGCATGAACTCGCCCTTTCGTTGTAATGACATTTGTGGAATGAAAATGTACAGGGTTACCGCTGTTTGCTGTTTAGGTAAAAGAGAATCTATTTTTATTTGTTTGATGCTAGCAAATAAAACGATATTTCAAATCCATTCAACTAGTGGCAGGGTTGAAATGGGTGTATGATTTATAAACAGCCCCTATCAATTCCTACAGCCATTGCCAATGTGCCGATTTTCTCGGAATTGCATATTTCTCTCCACTAGCTGCGCTGCCATCATTCTCCGAAACCACCCCTAAACGAACGCGCCTAAAGATATGCAATCCGCTTGTCGCCAAAATTCCCAACTGACAAAGCATTTCACCCCTATGGTGAATGCCTATGCCCATGCACTGAGAATGTCACTTGTGAAATATGCGATGTTTTAAATGGTGTATTGTTATGTTAAATTTTAAAATTGCCACACACATGTTTAATTATGTTAACAAGAAAAAATATGAGGAGAGGCGAATGTAAAACAAACTTGAAGCACGTTTTCCACGTGAAGTCAAACAGTAGTACATGAACAACAAATGTTAATAAAGCAACAAAAAATAGCACCACAAATTACGAGTAAGTAATACCTTAACTCGAATGCACCATCGGCAATCAACTGCCCGACCGTCCCGAAGCAAAGCAAGAGCTGTGCGCTTGTGCGCAAAACGCAAATGCGCGAAAACGTTTGTCGCGTCGCACGCGAGAACGCATGTGGTGTGTGCGGGCGGAAAAAGAGTAAAAGCTCCGATCGTCGTCGTCATCATCGCCGTCGTCGTTGTGGTCGTGGTCGTGGTCGTCGTAGTTCGTCGTCGCTGTCTGCGCGTGGTTCATGCAGCAAGGCAGAGGCAATATCAACAGCTGGCAGCGAGTCGGAACAGTCAGTCCGCGCGTTCATCTCGGAGAGACTCGTAGAAACCCCATCCCAAGAAGCGAGCCCCGAACGGAAGTGAAGCTCAAGTGTAAACGGAGTCAGGAAAAAGGAAGCCTTACTGCTTCACTGGTGGTTCTCAACCGTAGGGTTAGTTAGTTAGCTGTGTGTTTTGCAAGTTAGCGTTTAGGGACGAGGCGATCATCTTCCTCGTCGTCATATCGTCTTGTGGCCGTGCGGTTTTCGTGCAGTGTGTGTCGTTCCTTGGGACAAGAAGGAGGGAAACATAGCAAAAAACGCTTAGTTTGCCGTTTAGCTGTTCGCCTGGAGCTGGTGTTGTATACCGCGATCCCGTACCCATCGCGCAGTTGTGCGCGCCATCCTCGACAACAGCCATCATAACGCAGCGAGAAAGTGAGTAGCCAGGGCAGCCAGTGTGTGTGTTCTTTGGCCCTCTGTGGCAACCACATTTTCCTTTCGTTTGCGGAAATTGGACGCGTCGTCAAGTCCCGCTGGAACCGCTGGTACCGCTTGTCGAAGAGACGTCGTTTGAGAGTGTTTGTAATACAGGTACATCGGTGCGGAGGAGCGCGGAGTAAACGAGGCTTTACACAAAAAGGTACACACATTGTCGCTCTCTGTTAGTGGCATTTGGGTGGCTGAAACGTGGCTCACTTAATCTTATTTGTTATCGGAAGTGGATCGAGTGTGTGTGTGTGCCGTGTGTGCCGTGTGTTTGTGTGCGCAAGTATTATTAATTTCGGTCTGTAGCACATGCGTGGGTGGCGCACCGGGACAGAGTTTGGCCGTTCTACCCGCCATCGATTGCACGAACGTTGCGCGACGAGAGCATTGTGATCAGGTTTTTGTTTCCTTTCGCTTGTTTTCGCCAGCTTTGCGGCTTGCTGCAAACAGTGCCGCAGTTGCGTGTGTCGCCCACGTGGCCAAGAAGGATATACCCCTTTAGCCATCGCCCCAGCAAATATTTGGCACCTTGCTTCGCACATTTGCTTCTATCGGCGTAAAAAACAAATGCAGATTGAGCCTGCCAAAAATGGCCACCAAACACATGTTTGTGCCGCGAAATTGAATCATACAGTTTCTAGAACGGCACAACAGCTGCCTGCCCCATCCACCGCAGATGACATTGATCATGAGGCCTAGGGTTGGGGGGGAAGGAAGGCGAGGTGGGGAGTATCTACGATATCTTTAATTCTCATTGTTGGGAATAGAGTTAGTGTGTGATACGCACGGTGACAAAACGAACGATAAGATAAGACACTGCCAGGGGAAGCAATGGAGCATCAGCAGCCCTGGTGTTCCTCTCGATGCACACACACACACACGCACACATACATCTTCTTCTTCTTCTTCTTCTTCTTGTTTGAGCCCCCCGAGTGTGTCGCGTCCCGAAACACATGAAATAGAGCAAACACGAGCGCGGGTTTGTGTGCTGCGCTGCGAGCGTATTGGAACGGCGAGGCTTTGGAATGTGCAACACAAACATGTCTGGGTGCTGCTGCTGCCTGCCTGGCTGACTTGTAAATAATCTACAACGCACGCAACAAGTGAGGAAAGATGGGCCACCGCACCAGGTCCATCCGAGGATTGTTTTCCGAATAGTGTTCCGTACCCGGGGGATTGTGGGGAGTTTGAAGATAAACGCGAGCGCGGGCGCACACCCGCCCGCAAGAAGAACCGACATCCACGCAACAGGAATGCGCAAAGACGCGTTCGCGCAATCAGCAAACACTTCGCCGGAGGGGATGGGGGGGGGGAAGAGCAATCTTCGATCGGGAATACTGTCCGGGGTCATGGGTGCGTGTGTATTTACTGTTTGGGACCGAGTTTGTTATCGTATCGTGGATTGCTTTCGATTTCGATGCCGGAGACGCGCTAACAGCTCTCGCAAGAGGAGCACTTTTTTGTCCGAACCGAAGCGTTGCTCTATCTGCATACCGATAGCGAAGAGTCTGTGGAGAGAAACGAAAAGGTTAGAGATTTTTTTTTTCGGGTTCTCATGTGTTTTTGGGGACCGATTTACCTTTGGTTTGTAGTTTATTCGCAATTTATGTAAAAACCATTGCATAAATATTCAGCTACAGTTCGGTTAGCAGCGTGCTTTTTTGTTGTTGCTGTCGTTGCTTTAATTAAATCGATACCTTCTTCCGAATACGGGTGTGGGGTAGGTGGTGGGAAGCGACGGAGTATTTCGCAGCAGGATTGCGAATTAGTCGCACAAAACCACCAGACTCTGTGGTGAGCGGCGCAATCGGGCAGGATCTATCAAACGGAGCCCCAGTAGCAATATGTGTTCACACCCGCAGCACACGGTGTCAAATCGATTTAGCACTAATCTCTTCACCATGGCAACCCGTTTGGCATGCTGCAGAAGAAAAAGGCCGCTCCACTCAGCAGGGGAGCTGAACTATTTGGTTTTTGCGTCGAATCGCCACGAATCGCACAGGTTGGTTGGTGCTGAACAGGCTACCAAATTTGATTAGATACCCGTGGTTGCTTTGATGGAGATTGGACACTCACACAGACAGAGCAAAACCCCCTCCAATTGCCGTGCTTCACTAGGTTGGTACTATCAATTGGCCAAAATGATTCGGTAGGAGCACAAAACGAGAGGCACGGGGAAAGAGGCGCCACGAGAAATTTTGGTAGGGTCAATTTGTGTGTGCCCACAATCATTGACAATCGATGCGATTGTGGTGACAGTGGTCTTATTTTATTTAACAAAAAAAAGCTGCATGACGCCACCGTTTCGAGTTCCGTGTGCTTGCTAAGGTGTGTGTGCGTCTGTTTTGCATTCCAATTGAGCTGAAGTCATGGCGGACGGGCCGGTACTGGGAAGTGGTGGCCTCCAAGTGTTACCCTTCTCACCCCCCCACCCCCCACCACGGTTATCTCACTAAGCTGCTGAACTGGTAAGTTTAGCAAGCTTCCGAAGACGCTTCGAGTCACCGAGTGCGCCTCCGTCGCCATGAACATTTGTTACTCATTTGGTGAAGTGGTGCGCAGTTTCTTCACAAAATTTCTTCGAATTCACGGCGGAAAATCCAGTGGGCGATGAAGAAAGCAAACGAACGTGATGTTATCACCTTAGCCCTACAGGATATAGGCCGCATGAGTCACACCCATCACAGCCGTGAGCTGCGGAATGGGCGGGGATGATCGAGAAATACTGGAGTATTAACAAGAAAAGTACATCTCGCTTGGAATGTGTTTTCTTAGCAAATGGATCGGGGCAGAAACACTTTTGAATGTTAAACACAATCCAGTCCCACTCCAGGGGGATTAGGGGGGGATGCGGAATTGGCTCATTTATTTACAAACAGGCAAGGTTCCGACTCTTCGGCGAACGTGCGGTCCGAAACGGAGGAGCTTCTCAAAATTGCCCGAAAGTAGCATAGGTAGTGAGTCATAAAATCCTGCGAATTTCGGTGCAAACGGACCCCCAGAACATAGAGCGACCATGTTAGTCCGAATAATGGATGAATTGTGTTAACTACTACATTATATTTCCATACACACTTGCGCAAACATACATTCTTCCGCAAATGGTTCCGCGCGCACGAGCGATGGTCGAGCGATTGACATTTCATTGGCCATTTTATGCCAAGTCTTTGGTACACTGATTTGTATCGTGTGTGGGGCAGTGTATGACACAACAGCCACGGCAGCGCCATGTGCGCAATCCCGTGTCGAAAAGATCAAATTGAGTTAAGAGTCTCTATTTTCAAGTGCATGACATGATCGCGCAAAATGTTCACAACAAGATAAGCGAAGAGTATGTGCAATTATCGCTCCCCTGGTCTGTCCACTGGGGGGAAGGGTGGGGTGGTAGTTGCAAACTGCAACGTTTTGGGTAGCGCTTTTGTGACTAATTTGTAGCGTCATTGTGTTTAAGGTGCGTTTTTTTTACTCTTCCCAAACAGCAAAACGAACTTTGCTAATGGTGCGATGTGTTGTGCTAGTAGTAGTACAAGATGCCCTTTTTCTATAATGGTTCAATATTTTATGCAAAAAAGCATACCCTCACTCACAGTTGATAAACATTGAACCACCGTTTTGCAAAAGCTCGTCCGGTGGTGGTGCGCTTTGCTGCCGATTAGTTGCGCGTCATCGTATCGATCGAACCCGGAGCCCCAACGATCGGAGGTGATCGATCGCTCAAACATTTCGAGTTCGCACTTTATGAGTAGCCGAAGCGCACATGATCATTATGGCTGGTGGGGGGTGGGGGGGGAGTTTAAGCCCGTTGACAGCCGGCTTACCAGCCCTCCTCCGCTGGCTCCCGGGTGCGGGATAAGTCCGCTACAAAAAAGGCCATATTCTAATCGGCAAAAATTCTGTACAAGCATTTCACATTAAGCCCCTTCTCACGGACGACACTTCCCGCGCGGACAGAAGTTATCGGAGAGCCACCGGCAGCAATTGGACAGGCAGGCAGGCAGGCAGAGAGGCAGGGCCTTCGCTCATGTTTATTGAAGGCAGCCGGTGTGGGTAGCGGTCCAGGCGCAACAAGTTAATTTTAATGGCTATTAGGTTTTACCAGCCGCGATGGAGGAGAAGCGAAACATGGCATGAAAAATGGCCGTTTCGCTTACGAAACTGCCCGTGTGGCCTATCCGCAATGTCACTGAACCACCGCATTAATAGGTGGAGCCCCCCGGGGATGATGAGGCGGCGACGGCAGATGCTGGAAGATGCTGGAAGATGCTGGTCACGGTCACACACCATGGGACAACTCCATGGGAGAGGCCTCCCTCTCGGGGACAAGCAGAGCCAAGAATTAGGTCACTCCCGGGGGCCACAACAGGCAGCAACACGGCGACCTACAGCGAAGATTTTGGGAATGTTTTGATTGATGTCAATTGCTGGTGAATTCGATTGTTCGAACACACGTCACGCTCCAAGCGATCGATCACCACCATATCGTTACACATTAACTGGCCGGGGACTCTGTGTGTGTGTGTGCCCGGCCGTCCCAGTTGCTGTCCTTAACCTTCTGTCTGCGAGTGAGGCTTTGCACTAACAGCGATCGTTTAAAGTCCAAACAGCAAACAGAACGTAAACATTAGATAAAAACAAAGCTTGCAAAAACACGCAAAACCGGAGCACAAACTGCACAGGATGCATGGGAATAGAGTCGTGTTGGTTGGGCGAAAGAAGAACCCATTTAAGAACCCTTGTTTTTAACACCATCTACAAGCTGGCCGCGATGGGAACGCGTCGTTGCGCATACAAATTTCGTCCGGCAGAGAGCAGCACACACACACACACAACACTTGACCGATCGACCGGGACGACATGTGTTTGTGTGTGGATCAAGATAAATGTTTATGATAAGCGCATTCCTCCCGCCGCCCGCCACGATCAAGCACAATTTGCGTGCGGTCCAATTCTTCGATCGTGCAGAAATCGAGGGATTAGGTGGGGGGAAGGGGTCTTTTGCGGATCCTTCTTGCGGATTTGGCCACCTTCCGCGATGAATTATTAATTCACGGATCGCGATCGAGGTGTGGTGGTGGTGGTGATGGTGGTGGCTCGATTTTATTGCTTCTCGCAACACCCAGCGCGGGCCCCGAAGTGGTTTATTAGGTTGCAGCGGGTTTGAAACTTATGATGTCATGCAATCGGTATGGGATCGTCGGCCCATAACCGCAGCGAGTTGTGTGTGTGCTGTGGTGCGCCTTATAACACCCCTTTTCCCGAACGATTAGGCACCACATCACAGAGCATAAGCTGCAGTTGTTATCGTGTTCGCTTGTTTTTGCGTGTTCTTTGCATCACACGGGGACATGTTGTTGACGCTTTGCGTGTCAGTTGCTCTTGCTGTCGGTGATTGTTCGGTCACCCGGCGTGTTATTGAGGCGTGCTATCCCCACATCAAGAGGCTCATCATCAGCTCAAGGTGCAGATTAATTTTCTCCCCCGCATGTCTATTAGCGACACCCATTTGCCCATTTGCCTAAAACGGGAGGACACTGCCGCGGTAGACTGATGGAGCGCAATGAAGCAAGGCGTTAGTAGCATCATCTATCACCATCATCATCATCTATCGGGTGCTGATTGAATAGGCAATTTAGATAGCAAAACGGTCAGCCTCACACATCGCACGGGGAAAAAGATGATAACATCGATGGAAAGCAGCTGATAGGCGCGGCGGCTGCCTTCGATTCGATTCCGGTTTCGTATGATTTACGACGGCCCTTTTTCGGCCCGTTCCGCGCAAGGCCATTAGACGCTTTGGGTTGACATTGAATCGGGCGACGATCATCGCGCTCACTAAATGGTGACAAATTGTTTGTTTTGAGGACAATAATAATAATAATAGCAGTGTTGGCGCTTGGGGTCGCGGGGACACGGGGACACAACCAAAGGACAAACAGGATAGGCGATCGTCAACAACAATCGTCGGACAAACGATACCACCATCTAATTTGCCTACCGTTGGGGAGGCGGGGTTCAATGGCCTAATTGATTTATGGCGTACGCGCGATCATCGTGGCAGGCGGTGCGCGCTCGCAGGATCAGGTAATAATGCAACAACCAGCAAGAGTCGCGTTTGCGGGTGGCAAATAGCAAAGGCATTCGGTCATTCGATGATTTACGCTGCAATCTCCATCTCCTACCCAACCCAGTATGATGTACTCACGGGTGCGCTAGCGCTCGCTCGCTCAAGATCACACCATCCGTTCCTGTCAACAGCGCTAGGTGGAAAGGGGAGAAGTGTGCCTCCCCTGTCTCAATGGTATCCTGCCCGTGGATATGATTAATGCCGTATGACGGAGTTTTGCTGGTAGTAGTTCCCTCAACATTGCTGCCTCAGTGCCTGGCGTCACCGATCAACCTAGAAACTGCTGAGGCAATCAGCAACAAATGCTGCACACCCGCGGAGGTTCTAAGATGCGGTTCTAAGATCAGTCCCAGGCGGAAGCAATGCAGCCAGCGCCACGCTCCACTAAAGGGTGACGGCGCCAGCAGAACGGTCGCAGAATGGTACCCTAATTAAAAGCAAACAATCCACGTCGCGGCCCTCTGGCCCAACAAGTGTCAAAGATCCAGCAACAGGCAGCAACAGGGCTGCGAAGAAGCAGTTCCCTGTCGGATTGCTTTCATTCTAATACATGCGCGGACGCTTCTTCTTGCCGCGGAAAAGACCTGAAGGAGGGAGAGAAAACAACCTCCCCTTCCCACCTCGCAGAACAAACGATCATTTTTCAACGTTCTAAAACCGTATAGAGCGGGCGCGCGCGCACCCGCGGCCTTTGTCGCGTTCTTGATTATGTGTCAATAAGGGTGTTAATAGGTACAAATATGGTCACTTTGTGCTGCACAAGCAAAACCACCGCTGGCGGCAGTGGCGGCGTCTCTCTAACATCGGTAGAAGAATGGCACAAATTAGAGAATCCGAACCCCTTTCGGGATGCTGGCACAGTGGTAAGAGGAGGGGGGGGGGAGGGGGGAAAGGGGTCTTGGCCCCGGGCACAAGTGTGACATGATAATTGATTGTTTATTTTTGCGCGCCTGGAACGTCCGAAACGAACCTATAGACACGTTGCCATAGAGATGGGAAGGCTGATCTTTTGATCGCATCCATGATCGTACAAAGAAGCACACCCAGCAGAGAGAGAAGGAGAGGAAGCATAGCGCACACAAATAGAGGTGAGGGGGGGGGGAAATGGGGAGCGAATAGAAATATAGCATGCGAATGAGCGATTTTGCAGATATCGTGGAACACTTTCGCCCAAAAAATAATAATCATGTGACACTTCTTGGGAACAACAACACGTCGGCCACCCAGATCGACCGCGGCGGGCGATCTCATCGATCAATCTTCTTTTTTCTGTGTATGCAACTTTGTTTTCTTCCGTGCAAAATATTGTATATTTCTTCATAACACCGAGCGAGGCAGCATTTTTGTGGAGTGTTTATGGAATTATTAATCACATTATACGATCCAATACCCACCCACAGGGGGGACCGAGGATCGCTCCAGAGTTTCTCTCTGTCTGTCTGTCGGTAAGGTGTGTAAGGCTACCGGAAGCATTGTAGCTGTTGTTACGGTTTTTGCTTTACTTGTGGCTTTGCCCTAACATCGTAACGATCGTATCGTTTGGCTGTGTGTGGAGGGCGACGATGGGAGAGCACATTCACTTCTATCAATTTTACGACCGTTCTCTACCGTTTCCAATCAGCACAGTAACGAGCGAAGAGGTCCCAGTTTTATGGCCAAGTCATAGTTCCTTCCACCTCCCCCCCCCCTCGAGCGTTAAATTAAATGTGCAAATTTCGTTTTATCGCAATCGATTGCGGTCAGCTTTTGACACGGGTGTACACCCACCGTGATCGGACAGATTGATCGTTCGACTGGTTCGTCTAGCCGACATTCTACTCAGTTGCGGAAGAAAAAAAAAACATAAAGTACACTTGGCTCACTATCATTTTCATTGCTGTAACTAAACGAAACAAGCTAATTCTACACCTCTGACACAGTCACCTCGGCCATATCTGTGGAGATCTCCCTGTCTCTCTCTGTGTAGTACTGCTTTGGCACATTCTTTGTTCACCTTTTTTGTTGTTTTTGTTTTGAATGCCCTCCTCCATCCCCTATTAGTGGCCTAGCGGTGGCAACTACACTTTCTAATGCCTCCCTCGAGATGTGCTGAGTGGCGGCGCTGTGGCACCAGCTCATGGGCGTAATATTTACGACTTCCTGATCAAGGTTGGGTCCGCTTGGAACTCCTAACTAAACCACCAGAGCTGCCAAGAGCTGCGGAGTGGCCTCTCGAGAACGGACGGCACACGCCGCTGAGTCAGCGAAGCACCACCGAAACCGCAAGCGTTTCTGCAGGGATTTCCGTCCGTGCGCTGGGAACGTGCATGTAATCGCAATGCAATGTGTGTTTATTTCGTGCGGATAAGGGTTGTTTATTGTAGTGTGTTTTTTTCTCTCTCTTTTCTGTCTGACGTACGGGTCGAAGGCCCTATAGTGGCCCTGGGACGGTGTGGGAGTAGGTGAATTATTGAGACATTGCTCAAGCCTGGTCCACACTGCAATTGTATAGCAAGAATTGTAGCACCGCTAATTCCATCTTTCTTCGAAGAAAAGCATTTCGCGGTTACTTGGCGGCGTGCCGGAATGTGCTTTGCCGATGACGGAAAGCTCCCTTCCAACGTTGATCGCGATGGACGAACCGGCAGGGCCAGCCATTAACTAAGGCGTGTTATTTATATTTCTGCGTGATTGTGTGGCCGTTTTTCGGACCGTCGGACACGCGTCCGTCCCTCTTGAAACTCTTCAATCAAACCAAACGGAATGTGGTGTGCGTGTGTGTGCGGGGCAAGATTCCAAGTATTCCCAAAATGTTCGACAGAACTAGAGGGTTGAGGGTTGCTTTTTTGTGTACTGTAGGGGGAGGGGGAGCTAAATATTTAGAGCAAACGACGATGATGATGCTCATCGATTCAATCGAAAACACATAAATCACTTAACACCCCGGACGGCACAACTAGGGAGAATTGATTGGGCACTACTATAACCGCGCCACTAGCCGGGCGAGATGGAATGTCCGCGAATCACGACCACAATCCACCCCCCTTCGCGAATGTTTTGACGGACCATTGATGAGTGAGCGGGGGAAAGAAAAATGGGAATGCAGGTGCAACGATGGTCCCCTCCCAACGATCTTCACCCGGATCGTGACCGATCGGTGCCGGACTCCACCGGTTGGACTCTCGGTATTTCACGGTAGCAAACAGTTTTCCCTCTCACGAACCCGCCCTACCAGGCGGAAAGATAAACTGGCCCATTGAAAGGGCGTACAGTTTTTCCCGAACCAATAAGCCGGAGAGGGCGATGATCACGACGCTGATTGGTGGGCGGCACGACGAAAGCTTTTTAATAGCCATTTCGCATCCCGAACGCCGCCGGGGGCATCGATCAAATTTTCCGCCCTCGAAGATAGACGCTCGAAAGGAGCTCCCTTCCATTTGAATGATGCCTTTGGGCGATGGATCATGGCGGATCATGGGAGTGAGTAAACCTGAGATCCTCCCCCACCAGCACACACAGTGTGTGCTCTATGTATGTTTATCACAATAATCGTAATTGTCTGCCCAATCTCGGCTCGGAACGGCAGCATTTCGAAAGCCAACGCAGCTGATTGCGCGGCGAAACGGGTCAATAGCTGCATTAGCGAAGCGACGCTACGGTGTACTTGGCTGTGGCAGTGGCGGGCAGAATCGTGGAACTAAATCATCTCCGCGAAATACCATGTCCCAAGCACCGACCACCATCACCACCACACACGGGCTAGATAAAATATATTGTGCACAGGAAGATTTATGTACGGATTTCGCTCTGGCCGCCGACCGGAATGCCTTCCGGTTCGATGTATCCGGGCGCCTCTCTCTCTCGATCACTCTTCTTGCACGCGGGTATCCATTACCTTTGCCAATGCTGAAGACGGTGCTACAGTAGAATCGTGACGCACCGTCAACCTCGAACAAGATGAAGGTGTACTCACACACAGCCACGGCGAGCATACATGTTTTCATGTAGCACTGGACACGGATGGCTTATGGCCTCTGATGGCGCGTTAGCCCCGCGGGGCAGGCGGGCAATTCGTAGCCAGGCGGGCATTTGCATGCTTCCGATGTTGGGCTGCACTTTCACTGCACCGCATGGCATCATGTGTATGGGTTCGCCACCCACCCACCACAAGGGTGGGGGGGGTGTCCTTTTCGGACTTTCTCTCTGCCCGCTTCCTGCCTTTATGTGTGTGTGTGGTTTGACGAACGATCATTACACGGATCATGGCGGCGCCAGCAGACCGCTGCTATTGAGCTCTATGATCCCCGTGATACAATCGGACATCAATTCTGCACCGACACGACAAGGTTGGTACGGGTCTGCATCGACCACCCCCACGCACACGCTACAAGCTATTAACCTGCGGGTGGAAGTCAAAACTGGACAGAGTTCAAGCACGGTATACAAAGGAGACAAACGGTGGGCGAAGTATAAAAGTTTTGAGAAGCAAAAAAAACCCTCTCTTTATAAGGTCCGAACACCTCTGTTTTGCACTTCCACTAGGAACAGCCTATAACTGGACGCGCACTGGTGATTAGCAGCGAGATATTACGCGCTCGCGTATTTTTCTTTTCAAATCTCGCGATCACTAACAGACCCCTTAGCACGGTCGCCCTTTTCATTGCAGGATTGAGATATATATTACCCCTCTTCCTCCATCATTCTTCCATCATAAACGCCAACGGCAGCATGCTTGCGTACAGAATGCCGCCAATCGCGCAAGATAGCGAACGCAGCCAACAAGCGGCAAAGGTAGCTTATGATGCTGCTGATGATGATGATGATGATGATGATGGTGGTTGTTGTTAGGCATGCCGTTTGTTTACTTTACGCAAAGAGCAAATATTTTCGATGGTAAACAGTAGAGCCCCAGCGCTCACGTGGGAGTGTGGCAGTACTGTCTGTGTGCGTGTGGCGGAGTGGAATGTGCCTTCTTTTTGCCAACTGTTACTTTCATTAAGAAATCCAAGCCAGTTTTGACGGTCATAGTGTGCCGCGAAAAAGACAACGGGGAAAGGATAGGCAAAGCAGCGACCACTCGGATGCCGGATGATTTCATTCTAAGTTGACGTCGGTTGCTAGAGGGGAATTACTGTTTTCGGTGTTTCGAGCTGCGCACCGACAGCATGCACCATTTAATCCGACAATGCTCCTTGGGATGGTGTTTGTATAGTATGCAGAAAAAACAAAAACCTGGCGATAAAAGTACACACACACACACACACACACACACCTTGCAAATTGATCGGCAGCGGGGTAGAACCATAACTGGGACAGGGTTGAGTGACTAATCGTCCTAAAATATCTCTTTCTCACCGGCGTTCGGGATTAATGGTGTACGTGGGTCTTCGCTTGTTGTTTGCGCTATTAAAACGAACAAAACTGAATTAAGTACCATGCGGGTGGGGAATGCGCTCGCCGATCGTGCACCTGAACCGAATACGATGACCGTTTCTGGGAAGGAAAAACAACCAACCAAACGGCGTATTGCGTTTTCTAATCAGTAGTGGGCAGACGGACAAAGAGAGGGGAGGGGGGGGGAGCGAAGGACGGTACCCCGGGCATTAAAATCCTTCAGGGCCTTTCTTTTGCCAACTCGCTAAGAAAGAGAGTAAGAAGCTAAAAATAATAATTTTGCATCACGATTTCACTTTCCACCGAGCCCTGTGTGGTATGGAAAACAAAAATTAACCCCCTTCCCCCCGTGTCAGAGATTCCCGCAGCAGCTGCTCTGGCGTCGTTTCTGTTCTAAACCGACACCGAGCCGCCCGCAAAAGGGCACCAGAGATCAGGGGCCGCCCAAGAAACAGACAGCATGAACACACACCTTCCTTAGTAGAGCGAACCCGTCAACAAGCGAACCACACTACAACCACCCATTTGTATCTGCCATCAATTAAAATACTTCAAATTCCCTTCACGCGAGACTCGCCGATTCATACGGCCCTCTTCTGCCTTTCCCCCCCCCCCCACCAACCCTGTCACTGTAATGCTCGAGTGGTTTATTTACCGCTTGGTAGAAAGGAACGCACAGGGGGTGGTGTATGAGGTTGAGAACAAAAAAAATGAACAGGAATACAGCAATCGTTCGCATCAGCTGATTGTCAAGTGACGGTACAGCACCGATAGTACGGGCGGGGGGGCCAAGCCCAACCCGATGATACCCAACCTGATGATCACAACACACACTGAACACAGCTGATTGTTTGACACCCTCGCCCCTCCCCCTCATCTGCCCCACCGTTGGCCCGTTGCGTTCTTCCGCGCCCTTTATCAAGATCGAGCAAATTGTGAGCAATTAGCAGTGAAGGTCGGGGGACTTCCTCGCAAAAATTCCTCCCGGTAGTAGGGGCGGGAGCTAAAGGGGGAATGGGCTGGTAAGCACGTGGGCATTCCTACACACACAGATTGTACGGTCGAGAGTTCGGGTGACAGGGGGAAATGGGCCTCGTTTGCGTGTGGGACGCGCACATTGTTGACAATGTGGCCAGCGAACGAAACATGACCGTGAAAATGCATCACCACCAACGCAAGAACCAACACGTCTCACGTGAAGGCCGATCGTAATCAGAGGAGTAGAGCGGAACATGGTGTTGGTTCTTATCGTGTGGTGAAAGTGTGACATTGCTCCCAATTTCCAGCCAAGTAATCTTGGCACGCAGCCCATCGAAGTAGCTCTGCTCCTCATGCTCAGTGTGGAATTTGTGCAATTAGCTCAAGCTTATCCAACCGGAGGGAGCTACTCGGTCGTCAACGCAACGCCAAGTGACAAATGATGTGCATCGCAACAACCCATGAGCCGCGGGGCGAATGACGGCACCATTCGCGCAGCAGAAGTGCCTAGCTACAATTTAAGCGCAAATTAATCAATGCGCAAAGCCCGGCAGTGGCACCCGTCAACATCTCCACACGTTGCTGCTGCGCTCGTTGAGGAGCAATCCGCCAGAGGGGGGGGGGGACAGAGCAACTTCTCAGCACCGTGACACACGCGGTGTGTAATTGATATGTGTACTGCCTACTCCTTTTATGCATCGTTCCCATCGTAGCGGGTAGGAACCCCGAGGGCGAAGGATAGGACATGCGTGACGAGTCGGGAGGCCTCACGAACCTAAACCACACGAACTCTAATCACTCAAAATGCCCCGTTTGGCTTCGTACCGATTCTTCATCGCTGACGGGGCAAGTAAACTACAGGTGGAACTGGCATACGCAAAGCAAATATTATGCGCAGACTGAAGTTGCGCACGCGACACCCGCTCTCTCTCTATCTCGTGCGTTATCATCATCGTTGCGGCAAAATAAATACGGAAATGTACTGGCGGAATCTCAACAACCTCTCACCGGCCAAACAATGCACGAGAACTAATTTATATTTGCCTTCTCACTTAGAGCAAGACTATCTATCAAACAAACAAGGGGGGAGTGGGACGACGACGAGTTGACATGATATTTGTCTACCCTTTTCAATTGCGATTTAAATTTACACACGAAATGACACACCGTTTAATGTGGGCCGAGGTATTCGCGATTCCCAAGCACTGATCGGTGAATGGCCAAACTCGCCAACCTAAATGATCGACCCCGGCGGTCCGTCCCACTGGTCCTTGATATTTCAAACGTCATTATCCTTGTGGATTGAAGTGAAAGGGATTAAAACGAAAGGGAACCATTTCCCGATGGTGGTTTGGTGATTGAATTTTTCTTCCTGTGCTGCCCTTCGCTGCATTACGTACCGAAATTTATTAGCTTCTGGGCCGCCTTGGCCACTCACGGCGTTACGGCGATGCACACTTCAGGGCCGTTATCACATCATCGCAATGCATTTTTACACTTCCAAGTCCGCTGCAGTGGTCGATTGTGCAGAGTGTAGCTGTAGGGATTATCCATCGCCACAGAAATAGTTCCTTCTCGAGTGGCAATTCCACAAATCCGCAGCCCAGCTCTGCAAGAGCAGCTCTGTTAGGCGTGATGAATCATTATCGCGCCCCGTACGCATGTTGTGCTAATTCTCAAGAGGCGTCAGAGATCCGATCTTTTCGGGCTAAAGACTCGTCATCGGAACCGCATGCGTCATGCGTTTTACATTGATTTACACACTAAACCCATATCTTGCGAAGATGTTCTCTTTCCGCCGTATGTGTGTGTGACAGTTGTGAAGAAAAGGACTCATTAGGATAATCATCGGTCAAGGGATTTTGAATGATGTGATGCCACGGACGACAGCCCTTGGGCACTAATGAACAGATTAAAACCGATTTTTGTCCAATGCCACGCGCGCACGCTACTGTGTTGTGTCTTGACTTGAAGGTAGAATGCGTTTGGAAGTGGAGCTAGATAAACCGGGCGTGTAAAATAGTTTAGTTCCCGCCTTCCCCTTCACCTGCATAGCTACTAAGGGAGAGGAAGGGCCACACGGGGACAGGGGGAAGACAGAAGTGTGTGATAAGATTGCATCATTAGCGGCCGGTCTGCAGGTCTCGCTGTGTGTGTGTGTGTTAATGTGTGCCCGCGAGTCGGTCACAGAGCCGTGCTCGGGAGCGTCTTGATCGTAGCGGGTGTCAGTTTGGACGCGAACGGCGAAGACTCCGTACGAGCACACGTTCTCGGCTCAGTCGCCTTTCTTTCTCGTGCCAGTGTGTTTGTTTTTGAGTGGTTAGTTCTAACATAGTAGTGCAGCGACTTGGCCACACCATACGCCGCCAACACAACATTGGAGGTGCATTTTAGGGGGTGTATAAGAAAGAGATATAGTTTCATGTTTCCTAAATCATGGCACGCACCCGACCCGGCAAAAAAGGGCCATTCTTTTCTTATGCCGGGCAGGGGACATGGGGCGCACGTGCGACAGTGTGTGGTGAGCGTGTGAAAGTTATGCAACGTGTGTGTGGATGTGTGTTTTGTGTTTCGGTGGTGGGTGAAAAGAGGGCGCCTAGGACAGATGTGCAAGAGATCTAGTGTGGTGATCCACACATATTTCACGCTGAGCCGTCGAGCAGAGAATGGACCGAATTTGACAAATTTCTGCCCATTAAACTATGGGCCTGATTTTGCTCTGCTTAATGCTGTTGTGTCAATAAATTCAAACCCTCCCTCTTTCCCTCAGCAAGCAGACTAACGGACTAACTGTCCGATCTAAATGTATCGAACATCCGGAAGATAGATCTGCATGATGCGTGCATTAAAACAAGCTGTTTGTGAATGCATCGTTTAGCAGCCGTTTGTCAGATTTCGCACCTTGTTCGTGGCCGTTGTGCACCCCCTCCCCGTGAAGGGTGGAAGTGATGCAGATGCAATTATCGCTCCGTCACCTGCACCCAACAAACGTCACCCAAACACACAAACAAACGGGTGGAATGTGTGTGCGCGGTCGGTGCTCTCGCGTCAAGCAAACAAGTTTTGTGGTGGCGAATTTTGGGTTGGTTGGCACAAAACATACAACATATCACATTCAGCTAAACTGCGTCGTTTCGGGGTAATGACACACTCACTTCTCCTTCGTCCTCAAGCAGCCACCGCTACCTTTGCACCTCTCTTCTCGCAAAACACACACACAGAGAGACGCGAATTTGCCTACTGGCCGACAACGGAGCGGGCGCGCGCAGAGTGCTTTCTGCTGAGTACGAGCAAAATTTGACCAAAACGCTACGGGCATGCCGATTACGATCGCAGCAACCGGGAGACGACGGTGTATATGAGTTGTCTGTCAATGTCAATGCCAGTGCCTACTCGACGGCACCCGTTTGGAAGTGCCGTTGGGGTGTCTTGGCGTATGGAGAGCGTAGCGTAGTGGTTGACTTCGATACAATCGCACTCACCTCGCCCCGGGTGTGAAGGGGAGGGAGACAGGCACCGAGCCACTACCGCGACACGAGGAAGCCACCGTCTCTAATCAACAAACCAGCGATGCCCACTTGCTGCGACCGCGCCGGTGGTGAGGCATCGGCCAAAAGACCATTCGCGCAGCATGCAAACATGAGACGATGTTTATTTTTATCCACATTTATGAACTCACCCCGCGTGTTAAATTGAGCCACTGCCATTTTTCCCTGCTTTGCGCGGACATTCGCGCCGTTTCATTTGTTTTCGTTTGCTTCCGACGCACTCAACAGACAGGGTGGGATGCGGGGCTGCTGCTTACCTGTGTGTGCGCGCGCTGCCCGGCAGGAACTTTGAATGCGATGCGTTGTCGTTGGCTTGCCGGATGTGAAACGATGACGGGATAGCGGCGAATCGCGGCCAAACTGTAAAACAAGATGAGGTATTGGGAGGAGGAGACATGTTACTGTGGCGCTGGGTAAAGAAGTTATTGGTTAAAAAGCGGGTTAGTACAGTAATACGGTACAGCTGGGGAGCATCCAGTGTCAGGATTCCTTTCGGACGCATGCAAACACACACACGGTCTGCAGGATGGACAGCTAATTGACATACTTTTAGTGGCTTCGAGTGCTCCGACTACTTCTTCAACCAGCAGACGCATTTGACGGTTTGAACCTTCGCTGCCACTGGAATCGGAGACATTCGCGTACGCAAATGACAATTCTCAAAGTGTGCTCCGGGGCACACGAACGCCAATCGAGTGCTCACGATTGCGATTTCTTATTAGGAAACAATGTCAACATTCTGTTTTCGAGTACAGCTGGCTCCGTCTTCGGTACTACTACAGCGACAAGACAATTGAGCCACTTTACCTAAGATCGTCCCTACATTCTTCTACCTTCTTAGTCTAGCATGAGGTCTCCTGCCGCTTAAATGTCTCCTCGCTCTCAAGCATCATCTTCGCCTGCTGCGCTGCGCATTGAAACAGTTGCGTGTTTGCGAATGTTTGAAGAGCTTTTGGGAAAATCCCCAAAAAAGTGACGGCCGATGAAGCTGCTTCAGTTGCTTCCATGTCGTCATCTACACACAGTAAGCCATGGGTCTGCTGTATTCGAAAGCGACGAAATGACGCTCTAACTTGCTGTGTGCTGTGTCGTGTTCTGTAAAAGCGAGGAAAACAAATATATTAACGTTTCTTGGTTTTTGGGCATTGATTAAGTGGTTCGTTTGATAGATTTAATCTGATTCGCGGGTAATTCGGCAACAAATATCAGACTGCACCATCTTACCATCTCGAGAGGGTTCCATTACGGTGACGGTGAAAAACTAATGGTTTCTGTTTTCTTTTCTCTCTTCCAGTTCCAAAATCGCGAAGATGAGACATTTGTTGCTGTTTCTGGCGCTGGTAGGCTTTGCGGTCGGCCAAGGCAGTCGCTTCCGCCAAGAGTTCCCCGGCCCGTACTGTGCTGCGCGTGCAGATAGATGTTGCCGCGATCGACAGGATGGCTGTGCACAACCAATCTCGAGTAAGTTTTCCTATCTTCTACCTTGCTTTGGGCTCCAGTGACATTTTGTTTCTTTTTTTCGTTCCATAGCAACGCTCTGCTACTGTGATGAGTTCTGCGAACGGGGCGAGCATGGCGATTGCTGTCCGGATTATGAGGAAGTGTGCATGGGCATTGCTCCCGAGCCAGAAAATGCCACATCCTGTGTGTACAAAAATCGATACTTCACACCGTACGATCAGGCCCTAGTGGACAACTGTAATACTTGGTAAGATTGAAGCAGATCCTCCTTGTGCTGCGAACATAGTGTTTGATGACAATCGATTTTCCCTGTTTCTTCAGCAAATGCAACATGGACGGTTCGGTCACCTGTACGGAAGACGTTTGTCTGGCGGACGATGATCTGCTCAGACAGCTGCACCATCTGGAGCGGTCGATCGGATGGAAGGCAACGAACTACAGCGAATGGTGGGGTTACAAGTACGACGAAGGCAAGGTGCTGCGTCTCGGTACGTTCCAGCCGAGGTTCCGCGTGAAGGCAATGAAGCGACTGAGCAACAAGGGAGGCCACTTGCCAACCCGTTTCGATGCTAGCGAACACTGGACTGGATTGGTTGCTGAAGCCCGAGATCAAGGTAAGTGAACGAGCACCACGTTTGCTCCACGACGGATTGTAGTAATGCTCCTCACTGGCTTCTGACCTGAAGGCTGGTGCGGTTCGTCCTGGGCATTCTCGACGGCAACGATGGCTTCCGATCGCTTCGCTATCCTGTCGAAGGGTCGTGAAATGGTTCAGCTAGCCCCGCAGCAGATGCTAGCCTGTGTGCGGCGCCAGCAAGGATGCAGTGGAGGACACTTGGATACGGCTTGGCAGTATCTGCGCAGAACTGGGTACGCATTACACTTTCGCGTGACTTTTACCGTAGATGATATCGTTTCCTTTCTTCCTTCCTGTCCACTTTACAGTGTGGTCAACGAAGAGTGCTACCCATACATTGCGGCACAGAATGTGTGCAAAATCAGTAACGACGACACGCTGATCACGGCCAACTGTGAGCTGCCGGTTAAAGTGAATCGTACGCTGATGTACAAGATGGGGCCGGCGTTCAGTCTCAACAACGAAACGGACATCATGGCCGAAATCAAGGATCGTGGAACGGTGCAGGGTAAGGGGGGGCTGACGTCGGGACCTATTGCAGGTGGGGTGATCATGTCAAAATTAATGCTTGTTGTTTCCATGCTCCTTCCACAGCCATCATGCGAGTGTATCGGGACTTTTTCTCGTACCGCAGTGGAATTTACCGCCATTCAGCTGCAGCCACACCCGCCGAGGAGCGTTCCGCTTATCATTCGGTGCGTCTGATCGGTTGGGGAGAGGAACGTGTGGGCTATGATGTCGTGAAATATTGGGTAAGTGTATCAAGCTCGGTGGCTTGCATCCCTACAATTCGATCCTCTTTTTATCGTGTCTGTTTTATCAAACCCGCAGATTGCCATCAACTCCTGGGGCCAATGGTGGGGCGAGAATGGTCGCTTCCGTATTCTGCGCGGATCCAACGAGTGTGACATTGAAAGCTACGTTCTGGCCTCCAACCCGTACGTGCACGAGCACGTTCAAGCCATTCGCAAGGTGGGCGAACTGCAGGAGCTGATCGTCGGAACGGGTTACGTTCCTCATCCCAGCCGCCGCTACCCACCGTACGCACACCGTGGCTAAAATAGACACCGAGCGGAGCTCCTATGGTTGCAGTGCAACTGCTGGCGGCGGAAAACGTTTACCATGATCGCGGGCGCCTCTTTTATTCTGCTCTCAATGCAAACGCTTAAGCACAAACTTCTTCATTTTCCAGAAACAGCTGTGAAGATATGCACAGTATTAATGGCCGCTGGTGCGCTCGCTAATTGTCGTTCCGGTTCGGTCGCGAAGCCATACAAAATGAAAACGTCGAAATTAGAATTGGAAACTCGATCCGCCTCCTCCTTCCTCCGAACGGATGGACAGACGGGCGGACTTTTTACGTTAACAGATTTTTGACAAAATTAGTCTTTATATTTAAAAAAGCCAAAGCGCTATTACGGTGTTGTAAGAGAAGCATAAGGTAGGGAAACATGTTGTTAGGGAACCGGAATGGCCGCAAACATCGACCGTCGCAAAAAAAACTGCCGTTGCTGTATCTGTGGCACTATCTGTAACTTTAACCAAAACTGCTTTTTGATGGTGTTCACTGCGTGCAACACATCTGTGTGCGTGTGTCTTTGACGAAATCCTTCTCGTTTTCAGCGTATATAGCGGAAACACACAGATGCGTTTCTCTTTCCTTCTTTTTCGGACAAATTGTACATGTTAGAAGATAGCAAGCACGTAATCGTTATAATTGGGAGAGTAATTAATCGTTACTGTAAGTGTTCGATATTGGTGTTTAAAAAGGAAATAGCGTTTAAGGATACGAATGAATGTATGATACTGTAAAGATGTTTTCTTTCGAACAAACACGTCTATCGAAACGAAATCCACCACCAGGAGTGTGTGCACTTCGTATCTGGTTGCGTCGTCGCATTTCCCCCCGGATCGGCAGACAGTGGATCAAATTTTGTGAATCGAACCAATTTTCACCCATGAATCTAACACACACACACACGCTGTTTTTGGACAGTTGTTTGCTGTTTACAATTGTAAAGAATGTGTGTATTATTAAGTTTTTTTCCAAATGAAATTGTATTCAAGCTACGTGTGTTATCGCAAACGATGTAAGGTGTTGCGCCTATATAATAAAGTTAATCCAGTTGATGTAAAAGTGTATTGTTGAAATGAGCCATATATTGTGCAATATCTCTGCATTAAGACGAATTGAACTTGTTGAATTACAAATATCACACACGCAATATCACCCTTGCGAACATTATCTTAACGGTCATTTCAAATTTCAATCGTTTCAATGAAACCGTTGTCGGAGCACGGTCCAGTGTGGCCAGATTATTTTGGCGGTTTTCGGTAGGCGCATCAAAATTTTATCGGTAGTTTTCGGTAGGTTAAAACTCGAAACTTAACTCGAGTTGAAAGAAGTGAAAGCGAAAGAAGTGTTAAGCGTGATGGGGGGGGGGGGAGGGTACTAATGCGCAAAATTAAAGTTCCATTTCAAAAGAATATGCATCCTTTACTTAGGATATGGATTAGATTTGGTTCAGCGGTTACACAAATGAAGGTCTTTCTGAAGTGTTGATCTGAAAATGGTACTAGGAATTCTAAACCAAAGAATAAATAAGATGCTCATTCTTTTTTCTCAGTGGTGGCAAGTTCTTTTTCTTGCGGCTCCACGCGACCGCTTAGGGCCACTGCAGTGCTCCATTGGATACGATTTTATCGTACGTGCTGTCATTTGATTTTCGCTGGATTATTTAGATTGATTTGATTGTTTGGCTGAGTTTCATCGTTCAATGATTACAAAAAATTAAGATTTTTTCCTTCAAACCAAATATATATACATCGGTATTTCTGGTCACTTTGCCCACAGGGCAAGGCGAGCTTTTGGCGGCCACCGTCGCAAAACCGTCGCAAAACGTCAAAACCGGCGTCGCATGTACTGCAAACCGACGTCGCCAGCGAGCGAAACTCGCAACGATTTCGAGGCGCTGGCGACGGTCGTTTTTGACGTTTTGCGACGGTTATTGACCTTTCGAGTGAGCTTTTGCCCTGCGGTCCAGTGTGGCCAGATAATATTGGCAGATTTCGGCAGGAGCACTGTTCAGAACGCAACAATTTAAATTTAATCAATTATTTTAATGATTATCCTGTTAGCAAAGAGAATGAAAAAGTGTGCGACTTTCAGACGAAGGGCATGTAGAAGCAGGGGGAGACGGTTGGAAATACACGGAATTACGCAGAGCCGCGAGCGTGTTTTGGTTTCCACACAGTTTTTGCACTCACACAATTACACATGTGTGAATGTGTGCGTTCACTTTCAGCTTGCGCGCTCAGTTTGGTTTTCTCGCAGCGGCATGGTGGTATCGGTGTTTCGCTCGCACTATTGCAGCTTGTTCGGGAAGAAACGGAAAGGAAGGGGCATGAGAAAAATACAATGAAACAGCGCGAGCGAGCGTTCTTTTCAGTGAGAGCGCCTCGTGTATTTTAAAGGCATGCAAGAGAGCGCCGGTCTGGTGGTACAGTCGTCAACTCGAACGACTTAATAACATGCCCGTCGTGGGTTCAAGCCCCGAATAGACCGACCCCCCATAGGTAGGACTGATTATCCTGCTATGGTACACTGGTGGACATAAAAATAGGAAAAAAAAAATTGTGTGTTTTTTTTTGCGTTCACTAGGTGTGTCATCGCCAACAGTTGGAGGCGTACTGAATTTGCAATAGCCGATTTTTGCCTTTTATACTCTCATTTTTGGTGCGCTACTTATCTGAGTTTTGAGTGCCGGCAGCGTTTTGCGGCAGTATAAAAGGAGAGCCAAACCGTGTTGCGCTTCATTCTTCCATCAGTGGTCAAGGTGAAAGGTTGCTATTTAAAAATTCCTCAAAATCATCATGGGTCGCGGAAAGCACTGCACACCAGAAGAGCGAACACATTCAGGGGCTATATCGTGAGAACGTGCCGATCAAGACAATCTGCAAGGCGTTCGGCCGTTCGCGGACGTTTGTGGACAACGCCATTCGTAGCGAGGCTACGGGTAAATCGACAGGTCGTCCGCGAAAAACAACGGCCGACGTTGACGCGCAGATTGTTGAGATGATCAGGGCGGATCCTTTCAAAACTTGCGCTCGTATCAAGCAGGAGCTTAGTTTGCAAGTTTCGGCGAAAACGGTGTCTCGCCGTTTACACGCCGCTGGGTTCTGTGCCCGGAGACCGCGGAAGGTTCGTAAGCTGCTGCCGCACCACGTAGAAGCGCGCATTCGGTTTGCCGAAGAACATTTAGCTGCATCCATCTTTTGGTGGAGCAAAATCATTTTTTCGGATGAGTCCAGAATCAATCTGGATGGTTCGGACGGCATTAAATAGGTCTGGCGCCTTCCTAATCAGGCGTATCATCCGAAAAATACGATAAAAACCCGAAGTCACGGAGGCGGCCACGTAATGGTGTGGGGTTGCTTCTCCTGGCACGGCCCGGGTCCTTTGTTCCGTATCAACGGGACACTGAACTCGGAAGGGTATAGAAAAATACTTAGTCGTAAGATGTTGCCATACGCCCGACAAAAATTCGGAGACGAAGAGCATTACATCTTTCAGCATGATAACGACTCTAAGCACACATCGCGAACAGTTAAATGTGATTTGGCAAACCAGGATGTGCAAGTTATACCGTGGCCTGCGTGGAGTCCTGACCTAAACCCGATTGAAAATCTGTGGTCAACTCTCAAGCGTCAGCTTAAGAACCAGCCTGCACGTTCAGCCGATGACCTATGGACACGCTGCGAGGTTATGTGGGAACGCATACCCAGAAGCGAATGCCGTAAGCTCATCGGCGATATGGCCAAACGCTGTCAGGAAGTGATAGCGAATAACGGTCACCACATTGACCGTTAGAATGTGTTTTCGCTCTGTGGAACACCGCAACACCTCCTCCCAACAACCACTTAAACAGTCCTTTTCAGGGCTACCAAATATTTCTGACAAGAACTATGTCTTTCGGTCACAGAAAAACGTTACTGTTGTGATTCTTACACTTTATTTAAAACTTAATAGGAAACACGGTAAAATAACACATAGGACGATACGCGAATACTGGTGTGTGGGTGTGCAACCGTCCGTTGCCCTTGAGCGCTCGGTATCAACTCCCCGTGCGGCTCCGGTCCTTGTTCGCCAATACGGGAACACTCAGGCACTCAACACGATCGTGCTTCAATAGTCGACAGGCGAATGTCGACGTCGAGCAGCTGGCGCTGCTGAGGCTGCGTTCCCACAACATCTCCCTTCTTTTAATACAGCAGGTACGGGTCGAACCAACGTGGTGCTTTTCTATCTCTAAAAGAGCGGCGTGGTGGTGGTACCGGCTGTGCTCCTCGATGTGACTCTTCAGGGATGCAATCACGTTCAGGAGGTGGTGATGCTGATGATTGGGACACGGTCCTGTAAGATGATGATTCAGCGGACGACGGTGATAGATTACTCGGAGCTGAATCGGACGGTGGCGACAACGACGATGACGATGGAGACGATGAGGACGATGATGACGATGAATCAGGTGACGACGACGGAGGCGTAAGGTTCCACTCATCCAAGAGAATATGTAGCGGCAAAAGGTGTTGATCACGCTTACTGGATTGCTGGTTAGAAGGGACCCGACGACGTAGTTGGTTGATATGGCTTCGTATAATCTTATGGTCCTCAGTCATAACACGGTACATTACATTGCCGCATTTCCGCAATATTCTTCCTGGCTTCCATTTCCATCCGTTTTGCGAGTAAATCTTTGCGAAGACTAGATCATTTGGGACGAAATTGCGTCGTTGCTCATCGTTATTGGTTTCTTGCGGTTTAGGCACAGGGCGTATAAGCTCTAAACAAGTGCGAATTTGTCGTCCGAACATTACTGTCGCTGGCGCTTCGTTATTTGGCACTTGAGGATTTGGCGTGGCGCGATATGTTTGTAAAAACGTGTCAAGTGCATCTTCTATCGCAGTTCCATCGCTCGTGATTTTGGTTATGGCGCGCTTGAATGTATCCACGAAGCGTTCCGCTTGCCCGTTAGACTGAGGGTGGAACGGGGCGGATGTGAGGTGCTCTATGCCGTTACAAATACAAAAATCCTCAAATTCGGAACTGATGAATTGGCGACCATTATCGCTAACAAGGGTTACTGGCATACCGTATCGCGCAAACATGGTATTAAGGATTCGTATGGTCGCTTTGGAAGTTGTGCTGGCAGTCCTTATTACCTCTGGCCATTTAGAGAAAGCATCGACTACGATTAAGTAGGAGAAACCGTCGATGGGGCCAGCATAATCGATGTGGATACGTTGCCACGGTGCAGTTATCTCAGGCCATGGTACCGGGCTAGCGTGTGGGGGTGATTTCGCTGCGGATGCACAAGCGTTACAAGATGCTACAAGTTCAGCGATATCAGTGTCTATCTTCGGCCAGTAGCCGTAGCTTCGTGCGATCGACTTCATCCTTTGTACACCTGGATGGCCGTGATGTAGTTGACGCAGGCATCGTTGCCGGAGAGCCTTTGGTATGATGACTCTCTCCCCGAATAAGAGACAGCCTCCCATCTCTGATAAAGCTTCCTTCCTAGCGTAGAAGCATGCCAGCTCACCGCTGAACGTACTGTTACGTGGCCAGTCTTGTCGTACAAACTGTATGATTTTGCTCATAATGGGATCGGATTTAGTAGCCGTTGCGACATCCATTGCATTTAATGCAACTGAACTCAATGAGTTAACGACGACTGATCGTATGTCCTCCTCTAGGCCGATGCTAGCAATCACGTAATCCTCCTCTAACTTTTCGTGATTTCGAATCAGTCGCGAAAGGATGTCGGCGTTCCCAAAATTGTCGGTCGATACGTAATTGATGTCGAAATCATACAGCTGTAAGGTGAGCGCGAATCTCTGTAAGCGATTGGCGGTGTAAACGGGGATGCCTTTCTTGCTGCCGAAAATTCTCAAAAGTGGCTTGTGGTCTGTTTGTAGAGTAAAATGCCGTCCAAATATAAAATTATGAAATTTCGTCACAGCGAAGATAATTGCCAAGCCTTCCCGATCTATCTGGCTGTAGTTTTTCTCTGCCTTTGTAAGTGCACGGGACGCATGCTGCACAACTTTAAAAGTTCCATCGGGGAACTTGTGACCGATTGTTGCGCCTAATCCGACGGATGACGCGTCCGCGGATACAACGATCTCACGCCTTGGATCGTAGTGCGTCAGGAGCAGTTCCGATGATAGGATACTTTTGAACTGCTCGAAGGCTTTTTGGCATTCAGGGGACCACTTAAACGAACTGCCTTCTTTCAGTAGGTTGTCCAACGGGTATCGAAGCTTGCGCATGTTCGGGATGAATCTTCCATAATAGTTAACGGCGCCAAGAAAGGAACGTACACCACTAACGTCGGTTGGCGCTGAAAGATCTTTTATCGCAGCTATTTTGGCTGGGTCTGGACGAATGCCGTGGTTATCGAGGATGTGACCAAGGTAGCGAACTTGGCGTTTGTTGAACGAACATTTCTCCGGGCGGATGGTGAAACCATACTCCTGAATGCGTCTCAGGGTTTCGTTTAGTACGTCGTCGTGTTCCCGTTGTGTTCGTCCACCAACGATAACGTCGTCCATGTAACTCGCGACACGTTCCATTCCAGCAAGCATTTGGTCCATAAGCTGCTGAAATGCGCCTGGTGCTACTTTAATCCCTGGTGGCAGGCGATTATACAGGTACAACCCTTTATGCGTGTTTATGGTGAGCAAGCGGCGACTTTGCTCGGCAATGGGGACCTGTAAGAAAGCATCAGATAAGTCAATTTGGCTAAAAATTGTCGAGTTACCCAGTTTGGTGTAGATGTCCTGTGGCAGTGGCAGCGGATAGTCATGGGGGTGGAGTGATGCGTTGAGTCCCGTCGAATAGTCTCCGCATATTCTCAGTTGTCCATTCGACTTGCGTACCACTACAATCGGTGCTGCCCACTCGGAGTGCTGGACTGGTGTGATGATGTTGAGCCGCTCCAGTCTATCAAGTTCGGCGTCCACTGCATCGCGCATGGCATAAGCTACGGGACGCTTTGCGCAGAAGACTGAACTGCAATTCGGCTTCAGGTGTAGTGTAACCTCAGCTTTCGCACAAAAACCCATCGTTGATTTAAACAGGCTGGGAAATTTTCGAACGATTCCCTCCGGAGTAGTAGCTGTGCTGGTAACATTGTTACACAGTTGGTCTATAGGCACAGACCATAAGGAGAAAGCTTCAGCAAGGTCGATACCCAGCAAGGCCAATTCTCCTTTTGCCACGAAAATTACAGCTTGCTTCTCCTGCCCGTTGATTCCAACCGTTGCTCGAAATTCGCCATCCATTTCGAGTTTGTCACCAGATGCCGATTTCGCGATTACAGATGATGGGAATAATTGCGGGCTACCGATGCGTTTCCAAAGCCGACGACTAATCACGGTGATGTCCGATGCTGTATCCAGTTGGAGCCGAATTTGTGAACCGTTGACCGAACACGATAAAAATTTCCTCCGATGATGTAGGCTGTTCACATTCACGGTGACACTTTGCATATTGGCTCGTTTACGAAAAATCTTCTTTCGATGGGGCTGCTTCTTGGTACGTTGCTGCTTACAGAAACCTTCGCGATGGCCGACCGATCCGCATTGTGTGCATGTGTGCGTCTTGTAAGTGCACTCGCGAGTCCAATGCAGGGATCCACATAACCAGCATGGTCGACTAGGTTTACCTGTACGCTGTTCGTTGGTGTAATGAGACGGGCCTGTGTTGGTGCGCTGATTCCGATTTGCGTTACGTTGAACGGAAAATACTTGATCACTGCGGTCACGTTCAATCATCGCACTATCCTGACGCAAATTCGTCATACGTTGACACTCAGCAGAAAGTTGGTCAAGGGTTACATCCTGGTTCTCCTCGATGCGATGTAAAAGACGTGTACGAAACTCGATGTCTTCTTCGCCCTTCATACCGCAAACGAACACTAAACACTTTAACTGCTCTTCCGTTAGCCTTCCCAGCTCAAAATCGACGATGCCACGATTGACCCGGCACGCGAAAGTGATAAAATCCTCGGTGCGAAGTTTGGTTAGCTTCAAACACTTGTATCGTCGATGAAGCAAGGATTCTTTCGCGCCAAATAAGCTGGTCAATTTAGCAACTGTTTCCTGCAAACTGTAATCACGCGGATGCTTTGGCAGTATGTAGCTGGTGTAACGGTCGTGTTCAGAGGTTCCCAACTTTCTCATCAATAAACGCACTTTTGCCTCGTCTTTCAAGCGTGCAGCGTCTTTAAGGAAAAGATCCTCGTATCTCGTGTACCATGCAGCGAAAGTTGAACCGTTTTCTTCGTCATACCTGAATTCCTTAATGTGACCGCATAAGGAATCGAGTATTTGCTCAAGGGGGGTTTGTTCGATAGGCGCTTTCGTTTGCTGCATTAATTGCAACAAAATTTGCTGCTGTTGCGCCATCTGCTGTTGCATTAGTTTCAAAATTTGTGCCGTTGCAGAATTATCACTTTCCAGAACATTCTCTACTGACGATGCAGAAAATGGTGGGACCGAACCATTTTGCTGTACGAACTGGGTCAGTGGCACTTGGGGACGTTGACCTGTATCTTGCGGTGCGTGCACTGTAACCGGGGCCATCGCGTTTTGCCAACCTTGCGATGATCGACGTTCATCTTCTTCTTGGCTCATCCTGCGGCGTTTCCTTGTCGGTGGAATAGCTTTGCACTACGCGAAATTCACTTCCGATAAAAATTCGTCACAAACTTTAAAAATCCTCGTCGCCAACTGTTGTGATTCTTACACTTTATTTAAAACTTAATAGGAAACACGGTAAAATAACACATAGGACGATACGCGAATACTGGTGTGTGGGTGTGCAACCGTCCGTTGCCCTTGAGCGCTCGGTATCAACTCCCCGTGCGGCTCCGGTCCTTGTTCGCCAATACGGGAACACTCAGGCACTCAACACGATCGTGCTTCAATAGTCGACAGGCGAATGTCGACGTCGAGCAGCTGGCGCTGCTGAGGCTGCGTTCCCACAACAGTTACTATTTTTATGTCCAATTTGAAAATGAAATCTGAAAATTTCATTCTCTTTGTCTGTCGGGTAAGCTTTAACCGCCGACAGCGAGATTCAAATTCAAATTTAAATGACTTTCTTTGACGAGAAATTTTCGGAATCCACGCAACTGACATTTTCTACTTATTATGAACATTAAATTTTAACGGATAAAAAGTGCCAGGCAAACAAACGTGCATCAGCGCGTTAAGTAACAAATGTGGTTAACAATCCTTGAAATAGCATCCCAAGCGCCACAGATTAAGCTTAAACGACTGAAAAATCAAATATCTGTGATTTTCGGTAGGATAAATGGAAAATCGGTAGTTTTAGGGCGGTCATCTGTGAATCGGTAGGCATATAAAAAATCGGTAGGAATACGGATAAATCGGTATTTCTGGTCACTCTGCCCACTTTGCCGATAACTGTCAATTGCTCCGAGACGAAAGCAAATAAGAACTTTAATTACAGAAGAAGCAGCAGAGATAAAAGAGTGGATAGATAATAAATAATGGTAAGTGCAAATCGGTTATAATCACATTCCCACCTATTGTCCCGCCCCCTCCCCCGATAGTGCTAACTGCAAAACATCCTCGTAAACATCGTAAACCTTTCGCCGGTCGAAAACACATCCCCAAAACACAGTGCTTTGGCATCATGTACCTTTGGAATTCGGCCAATTTGGACAACTCGGCACTGTATCGGCATTCGTCGCAGGTTGTTCGCTTCACCGAAAAGCCTGTGATTCATATCACCCAACCCTTCCGCCATTAGCCGGGCGTGAGAGAGCGGCCGTTCGCATCCCCACACACACTAATTGAATCGTTTTATCTACCACCGCAGCCTCAAACACCGATAAACTCTGTCGATGAGCAGGACAAGCTGCTCACCGAAGCGATGACGGTGGTGCGAGCACAGTCCTTCCAGATGAAGCGCTTCCTGGACAAGGACCGGCTAATGGAGGCAATGCGCTGCGCCTCGACCATGCTCGGGGAGCTGCGCACATCGCTGCTGTCGCCCAAAAGCTACTACGAGCTGTACATGGCCATCACGGACGAGCTGCGGCACTTCGAGCACTACCTGCTGGACGAGTTTCAGAAGGGCCGTAAGGTGCCGGATCTGTACGAGCATGTGCAGTATGCGGGCAATATCGTGCCACGGCTCTACCTGCTCATTACGGTCGGTTTGGTGTACATCAAGACGAACAGTGCGCTGAAGCGCAGCATTCTGAAGGATCTGGTGGAAATGTGTCGCGGCGTACAGCATCCCTTGCGGGGGTTGTTTCTGCGCAACTATCTGCTGCAGTGTACGCGCAACATCCTGCCGGACACGATGCACGTTGGTGCGTCCGGGGACGAGAACGAGGGCACAGTGATCGATGCGATCGACTTTGTGCTGACCAACTTTGCCGAGATGAACAAGCTGTGGGTGCGAATCCAGCACCAGGGCCATTCGAGCGAAAGGGCTCGCCGGGAGAAGGAACGGGAGGAGCTGAAGATTTTGGTTGGCACCAATCTGGTCCGGCTGTCCCAACTCGAATCGGCCACGCTCGACATCTACCAGCGGCTCATCCTGCCCGGCATTTTGGAGCAGGTGGTCAGCTGCCGTGACGCGATCGCCCAGGAGTACCTGATGGAGTGCATCATTCAGGTGTTTCCGGACGAGTTTCATCTGCAGACGCTCGACCCATTCCTCAAGTCCTGTGCCCAGCTGCAGCCGGGCGTGAACGTGAAGAATATCATTATTTCGCTCATCGATCGGCTGGCACTGTACAATCAGCGGAACGGAAAGGTCACGCAGACATCGGCCGGAACGACGGAAATCATTTCTGCCATCCCAGCCGAGGTGCAGCTGTTCGAGGTGTTCAGCACGCAGATAGCAAATATAGTGCAATTGCGCACGGACATGCCGATGGAGGACACGGTCTCGCTACAGGTAGCGCTCGTCAGCCTGGCCCAAAAGGTGTATCCCGATCGGGTGGACTACGTCGACAAGGTGCTAGAAACAACGGCCCAAATTTTGGATCGGTTAAAGCTATCAAAGTAAGCGTAGAGGGCGCAAAGAGGACAACGACAACGAGGGCTGACAATAATGGTGTATCCTTCTTCCCCTTCTTTTCTAGCATTTCACATTCCCTGTCGGTGAACCAGGAGCTGTCGCGCCTGTTGAGATTGTGCGTCGATTTCTACAACAACATTCTGACGATTCTGCAGCTAAAGTTCTTTACGCCGCTTTTGGAAAAGTTCGACTACACCTCGCGCAAAGCGCTCGCGCTGTACATCGTGATGAATGTACTGGAAAATGAAACACTGGTGCCGACGGCCGAACAGGTGGACAGCGTGCTAACGATCATATCACCTCTGATCCGCGATCAAGACGATCAACCGGCGGACGTCCGGGCAAACATGGAAGACTTTGCCGAAGATCAGGGTATTGTGGGCCGATTCGTGCATCTGTTGCGCTCGGACGATCCGGACACGCAGTACAAAATACTGATCGCTGCCCGCAAACACTTTGGCACGGGCGGACAGCATCGCATTCGGTACGTGCTGCCACCGCTCGTGTTCCAAGCATATCAGCTGGCGTACAAGTACAAGTCGATCGCGGCAGAAGATGAAATGTGGGACAAAAAGTGTCAGAAAATCCTACAATTTTGCCACAGCACCATTGCCGTGCTGGCAAAGTCGGAACTGCCCGAGCTAGCGCTGCGCATGTACCTGCAAGGGGCACTTTGCATCGGCCAGATTGCGTACACCAATCACGAAGCTGTTGCGTACGATTTCATGACACAGGTAAGGTCATTCTCCCTGCTGCGGCTTTCAACGCGAATCGGGTGTATTAACGTATTTTTCTTTCAGGCCTTTTCTCTGTATGAGGATGAAATTTCTGACTCCAAGTCACAGTTTGCCGCCATTACGCTGATCATTTCAACCGTCGAACAAATGACTTGCTTTACGGAGGAAAACGCTGAACCGCTGCGCACGAGCTGTGCCCTGGCGGCGTCGAAGCTGCTCAAAAAACCCGACCAATGCAGAGCCGTGGTTACATGCGCCAGTCTCTTTTGGAGTGGAAAGTAAGTGAATGGACAAAAAGGGAGGGAGTGCTCTTAAACATACACATCTTTAACCCCCTGCACTTTCGTCCCGTTACAGACAAAATGGACAAGAGCTGCGTGACGAGAAGCGTACACTAGAATGTTTGAAGAAGGCGGCCAAGATAGCGTCCCAGTGTCTGGACGTTGGCGTACAGCTACAGCTGTACGTAGAGCTGTTGAATCATTACATTTTCTATTTCACCCGCGGCAATACGCAAATCACCGTATCGATGCTCAATCAGGTAAGTTGTGTGTGCTGTGGGAATGTACCAGGCCCGACCGTTCGGTGACGATTTTGTTTCACAATTTCACAGTTGATAGCGAAAATCAACGAAGAGCTTCCGAACCTGGAACCCACGGAGGAGACGAAGCAAATCGAGATGCATTACCAAAACACGCTGGCTCACATTCGCAGCCGAATGGAATCGACCGACGCAGGGATAGAGGCGTCATTTGCCGGTATTACGTTGAATTAGACCATGAATTGTTGATTACTTTTTTCCTCGCTCGAATGCGCACGAGATAGAAGCAGAGAGCATTATTATTCATGATGTTTTAACGATCATATATGAAAGAGACATATATTTAAGAAGAGTACTGAATCGAGATCGAGTAGATTTGTATGAAATACCTTACCTAGTATACTGTTACAACAATTAAACTGCATTAAATAGCAAACGATGTACGGATGAAACTAATTTCGCATGAGCTTTTCTTTCAAATCAGAAGAGTGCCTATGTTGTCCATGAAGGATTCAGCCGGTAATGCTTTATAGATATATATTACTTGATAGTGTTGATCAATCAAATACTTTTACATCTTAAACTTTATTTTAGAAACAGCAAGAATCATGATGTGTGTTAAAGAGTGAAGGTTTATATGTTTCTTTGCTTTGTTTGCTGGACCCAACAAGATTCTCCGCATAATGCACCCAACAAATTGGAATTGTTGTTTGCTCTATTGCTTCCCTATCTATCTACCATATTGTGTCAGCACAATCATTATATCATTCTCCTTATCGCACCTGTATCTGACTGGCAGACTGGCTGGTCGACTGACGACTTTTCTGCTTAACACAATGTTCCCCTCTTGAGGAGAGTACACTAACGGAAAACGGAACGACAACGGCTAAAGTTGTGTGTTTTTTGAATCTGTGCACGGTCCTGTTTGTCCACATATAGTACAAATCACATTCAGATAATAATGCTGTGCGACATTTGATTGCGCTCCACATTCCCTATTGTGTTCCAATGGTGCGTACACGCGACATAATAATGAATGGTAGGAAATGATTACACGATTGTGCTTAGGAAACACCATATAAACCGCTGAGTGATGATGAAACAACAATATTGAACTATATTGCTTACACCCAATCCACCCTGATGCGCATACGCTAATTGTCGCACTCGTGTGTAACGTTTAAAACAAAGCAAAACAATAAGCTACTCTAGAACGCGTCGGGAAACACGGAACGGGACGCATAAACGGAATGATGATCGCGGTTGATCTGGTGCATCAATTGTGCGTGTGTGTGCGTACATCTAAACACGCCTACACCCTCCTCCGGAGAATATCGATTTAATGACGAAAGGGATGACGACGACAAAGAGGGGGACGGCGACCTACTGTCGTCAAAAGGGTGGACACATCTACTCTCTCTTTACTTCCTCTCTTTCTCACCGTGTTGCTCCATTGATACATATTTTACGATTGCTTTTGATACTGTCTCAATATTAAGATTTGGCGTGCAACTAGAGCGGCGCCTACTATTCATTATTGTACCCTTTTGCATTTAACTGCGTATTTCGATCACGCGCGGTCACTCCTTTCGTGATCTTTATGTGATCTTATTTTATGTGATCTTTGCGTATGTTTGCTCTGCACGTCGTTTCCTGACATATGTAAGTTCGTTTTTGTTGTGTATGCATTTATTGATCTATGTACTGGGCCTGTTTTTACCTAGCGCGAGCAATTGTAAACCTTTTTTGATCGTTAAATTTTGGTACTGTGTAAAAATGCTATCGAAAAAAATCTATTGTGAACTAGTTTTACCTATTTTCTTTTATCTCTTGTATCTTTATAATCATGTCTCATATTAATGCGATCGATTATTTATCATATTGCAAAACTGTTATTCGACGCTCTCTTGTTCTCTTCGCTCTCTCTCTTTATGTGTTTGTATAGTAATGTTATATTGTGGGAACAACGTTACACATTCTGGTTTGATTTCATTGTAAAAAACTTTACCTTCTATTATGTTGATTTTCTCTATCATCATGCTCAATGGCAAATACGCTCTACAAAAAACAAGGCAGGACTGGGCTAGGAAATGGTACTGCGTGTGTGGCTGTGTCTGTTTGTGCATGTAATTGCTTCAAAACGCTCACATCCGCTTCCTACTACAACACTACACATTATAACTCTCTACCCATGTGAGAAAGGAGAGGAAGCCATGGGACTCGAATGATATTTACGAAATACTTCGAACTGTATTGTACGCGTCTACCAGAATGTTTGGCGACGATACAAAATGTTCTCAATATTATAATCATGCAGTTTAATACCAAAATGTTATACTATCTCTCCCCCTCTTCCTCTTCCGCCTCACTATCGATAACTTCTGTGGTGTATTCTGATTCATGTTTGGTCAATTTGGCGCTTTGGCGCTTGTTTTTTTGTCATATACATTGTTGATGAAATATTTTACCAATCTGTCTGTCTTACAAAGGTAACAATTAACTCGGACGAATGCAAAACGAACTATTATTGCTCTAGTAAAACTTTGTAATCTCTTATAAGCGTTACAATTCGCTTGTAGGTATGAGCAAAACAGGAAGAGAAGTAAAACTGTAATTGAAATTCATCTTTCTACCAGTAGCTATTATGGCTGATGGCAAATCGGGAAAACGGTAGTAACAAACATTGCAAAATCGCCTAATGCGAAAGATTCAGATTGCTTGCTTGAATCGAAACTCCTATTACTCTGACTCTAGCATGTTGACGTTCGTTGTGTGTGATCGATCGCATGATGTTTGGATACTCAGGTGATCGTTCGAAATGAAACAATTCTCATACTGGAAAAAGCTGAAAAGCTATCCAACCTGGTGTACTACCTGGTGTGTAGGAAATAATTGTAATTAATATTCACAAGTGAAAACATTCGAAGCAAAACAGATGAAACCCGAACCAATTATACCATCAAAGGGGCAACTGAGAAAAGGCACTTTTACCACCAGCTCCAACCAGCTCTGCTACTATCGTTTGAGTGAGCTTTAGTGGTTCGATTTCGTCGTTGATTTGGAAATAGTGCTTGCGATAATCATTCTTTTATCGTCAGCCGTACTACTATGTTACCTACATTCCTGTTTATCTGTTTAAGTAGCGCTTTCATTGTAGATTCCTCGCAGCAAAATGGACAACAAAAAAACTCACTATTGCAAAAACTGTGCATGCAATAAGCACTGGAACAAGATTCTAGATAGTTTTTGAACCAGTCTGAGGAATACTATGAACAGTAAGATAAAAGAAGAGAGCATAATAGAATTAGCCTTTCGTGAGCGTGATCTTTGAGCGTGTGCCATGATCCTGTCTGGAGGGGCATTACACGATCTCCCCGAAACCGGGTCCCTCATGAAGGAAATTTGCGCGATTTAGGTTGCACACACTTTAGGAACTTTAAGACGAAAACACTTGTCGCTAAACTCTTACTTTCGAATGTTTGAAATACATTGATATAGTGCGCGTATAGTGCGCGCGCGCGGCTACATTTATAAATTGGGAAGAAAAGGGGAGGTCAAACGGGGGGGAAACGATCAACATGTGCAATGAAGACTTAGAGTTAACTTAAGGACAGCGGATTACACCGGAACAGTGTAGCAGTTGGTTGCCTCTCCTCATGGAATCACTCATTCGCAGCACTTGTATGAGGTCCCCCCGTTGGGGAAGGGGACGCCATCCAGTGCTGTTATGCTGCTTCTCTTTTTGTGGTGCACGCTCGTTCGTATCGCTCAGCAACAGAGCAAACCAATCGAGCCAAGGACGGGGATCTCGGGATGTGATCCCGGCCGCGTTCGATTGAGTTGCGCTGCGCTTTCCCGTGCCCGCTTAGCGAGACGAAAGTGAGAGTTGATGAAGGTAATTTACAGCACGTGCAAATTTTCACAACTCTTGGATTTCGAATCACGAGCCCAAACGCGGCCGAGCAACCCTTTCACCTTGAGGCTAGCGGATGTTCGCGATCCTCGATACTTCCTGGGACTGATGAAGGGGGACGGGGGGCGGGAGAGAGAATAAACAAGAGAAAAATTCTACCATTACTACCGTACCCACCACCCGTAAAGTATCTGCTACCCCCGTCCTTACCTGCTGTGCGCACTTCCCGGCGGAGTGTCGACGAAGCCGCCTCCACTAGCCGGCGGGCCAGAAACTGGAGTGCTCGGATTGGTGCTACCACCGATGCCGGCCAGACAGATGGCACCACCCAACGGCGAACAGGCTCGACGTTTCGATTTACGAATAGATCGTTTCCGGAACAGATCCCTACAAACAGACGACAGGTTGTTTATTAATACAATTCCAATTCGATCGGAAAAACTCCCGTGCTCCGCTGCGCTTGTTTGTGTACCTTGATTTTTCCGGATTTTCCAACTTCAATCGTATCTGGGAGAGAAGACCCACCAGCAACTCGTCCACATTGTGATTGATGCCGACGGATGTTTCGATGAATTTGCAATCGTACTGTGTGGCCATTGCTTTGCCCTCTGGTGGGAGGAGGAGAACATGATTAGCTTGTTGACACTCTGACCCATCCAATGACTCCAATCCGATCGGAATGTACGTACCATCCGACGTTACCACCCGACACCGGGCCAGGTCTGCCTTGTTGGCCACCAGTATCACTGCCTTTTGGGCGATGTTTTCCGTCGTCCAAAGGATTTGCAGAATGCGCTCCGTTATGAGAAACGTTTCCTTGTCCGTCGACGAATATATCACACAATAGCCGTGCGGGTCGTACGTAGACATGCAATTTTCGGGCTATAAAATGCAACAATTTAGAGGAAAAACGACATGAAGCAGCAGGGTAACGGAGGATGATAAGAAGAAGGATGTCGGCAGAACAATTTCTTCTCATCCATACTTACCGCCATCTCGGAGTAACTGTGGTCGATGAACGTCAGCTCGGATTCTTCTCCACTGAGCAGCACGGAAACCGTTTTTTCGCCCGAATCATCATCTTTGGAAAGAAGAAGAGGGAAAGGGAGCAACATTAATTAATCCACATCCCAGGGAAGAGAGGAGCAAATATGCATGGGTTTATTAGATTTTTATCGAAATCATCATGTACACTCTATGAATGGACAGCTTATTAAACAATGTTCTTCCAATAACGGAGGTTTATGCCGGTTCGGATCGTTATTATAAATGAGTGTAATGTTATGAGTTAGATGCCAGCAATAAACAGCATCCAGACAACAGTATTATACTGCCCAAAACGAACCAGGAAGGGGTAGTCAGGAGCAAAAATCGTTTATTGCGCCACACGCCACACAAGAATGGAACAGTAAAAAGCTTTTCAATTCAATAACTGTATGGCAGCAGCATCATGCGAGAATACGACGCAGTGCAGAAAGAGAGCTTATCTTTTACAAATAATTGCATTTACTTCCTTCCAACACCATCAGGCTATTGTCAATGCCAAACAATGTCTTCTGTTGCAACTGCACTGTAAGCATTCCCACAGCCACAGTACAATGGCCGTTGGTTGATGAATCGATGAAATATATTTCATTGTGGTTCAAGGTGATGAGCACCGCTGAAAAGCTCCACACAATGGGAAAGTGCAGGTGTCAGCAATGTCCGGCCATTTCACCGGGCGCTGTTGAAGGTTGATGGCGAGCCATTGCAGCTGACGCGCGCATCCCCAACATTAATGGATGATGGGCTAGAGGAGGGTAAAAAGCGTTGTAAGCGAAACATTCAAGGGACAGGCGATAAAGAGCACACCGAGCATCCTGACCTGACGACAACGGGAAGCACTAGTGACCAATATTAAATCAGCACTCGCGTCAAGGTGATGTACGCGTGCGGCCTCGTTGCGGAATAAAAAAGGAAATTTAATTAAGTCCTTTTGGCTCCGATCGAAGGACAGTTCGACATTGGTTCCATCCGCGCGGATGTCCCGTTTACAGACATACACATTGCGTTACGTATTGTACCGGCCCGGTTGGCCCTGTTGCGGGGATATTTGTCACCGGGTTAAGGAGCCGTGCAGCTTACTCTCTACGGCAGAGAGGAAATTGATTTTCTTCGACGGAAATTACCGGCTTTTGAGTGACATATTGATGATGCAAAGCAATTAATTTCATCACGACAAACAAGCTGCAAAGTGGTGTAAGTTCTTCTTGTGCAACTCCATCGAAGAATGGAACTTCATGCAGAACGAACCACAATGTTGCTTTTGTTGAAGATTTTCCAAAAATTCTATAGCGAAAATTGAATCGCAAAACAAAGAACACTGTCCGCGGCCATAAAAACTCAACGACAATGGCATGATCGGAACATGTAACGATGAAAAGCCATTATTCTCATTCGATCGCATCCGGCAATGCAGACGTTTCCAGCAAGTAAGTAATTGAACACGAGTTGGCCCTACGAGGCCCATTATCCCTCTCTCGAATATTGACGATTCGCAAGGTGCTGTTGACAGTTTCATTACGCTTCAACCCATTATGTGCACCATGTGCGGCTTTCGCCGCCCGCCATTGCGTACCATTGCCAACTGGTGGGCCGTGGGACGCGTGGTTGTTGGTTTGGCATGTCCGAAACATTAATGCAAACATGTATGCCCATTTTGTGGAACCATGTCATCGTGCGCTCCGACACATTTGCGTACGTAGTAGGCGTTATTCCCTGATGGAAAATCGATTGCTTTTAAAACGTCCTGTGCGCTGTTGTTATATACAGTTTGGACGTTGTAGCAATAGCATTGTAACGGAATCAAATTAGTTAAAAGTCCAGGATGCAACTTACACACAAACAAGTAAAAAGTAGTGGATATGCATAAACAATACAACGCTTACCTATGCTAGTATCATACGCATGCAGGTATTCCGATGTCATGAATTGCGACACTAATGAGCTTTTCCCTACGGCAGGTCCACCCAGCATCAGCACCCTAGAATAGAAACGGAACACACGTGTTACACACTAGCTGGCGACCAAAAACTCGTGCCCCTAACTCGTCCGCCTTACTTGTACGGTCCCGATGCCGGATTAGAGGTGCTGCTCTCTCGGCTGGATGCCAAGCTGCACGTTGCCGACGTTCGAGCGGAGCCGGCGGCCACGGCACCGGCGGCAGGAGTTAAATGTTCAGTACTGTAATAAAATAGAGTGGAATGGAAATGGGTCAGAGTTTCGAGTGCCAGCCAGAGAAATAGCAGTGCCAACCAGGACCATGTGTGTAGCTTATAATTTGCTACACACACTCACACACACCATGTTGTGTGTGCCTCGGTTTGGCGTAATTGGTTCATTAAAACTTAAACTACAAACAGCTTTTATCCGCATTTTACGGACAAACTGTCGACTGGTGTGGCAACGGTAGAACTTCGATAAATCCGGTTTCGATGCTGTGTTGCCAGGATGTTGCCAGGATGCTTACACGCTTAACTTAGTTTCGTGCATTTACCTAGAGTTTGAACTGGCCACGCTGTTGTTTGATTTGCTTCGCCTACTTTTCAACGAATCGCCCCGGTTCACGACACCTTTGCCAGTGATGGAAAAATGCCTCAGTCTGTAGTACTCCTCTTCGACGCCTGTGTTGGGCATGGAAGCCACTCTAGAGGGACGGCGGGGGGAGCGTTGGAAAAATTAGTTAATCTGTTCGCTTCTGGGAGAAACTACAATTCCGCCTACCTGGAACGCTGCTGTGGCAGGCATAATTGATTTGGACGGCCTGAAGCTCTGCTTCCTGGAGTTTTGACCGATTGCGATCGGCTGTGATGTGGGCTACCATACCTGTGAAAAACGAACGAAAAACGAAACAAGAAAACTGATTTCAAAAAACGAAAAAGCAGTTTTATTTTAAACGATTTCCTTCTTGGAAAGGGAACGCTTGTCGCTTCCGCTACGTAAGGGTTAATTCTCGGAAACGAAAGCGGCGCTTACACGTACGTTTACACCGAGCGCTAGCACTGAAGCACACGGTCAGAGTGACTAGAAATACCGATTTATCTGTATTCCTACCGAATCGTAGATGATCACCCTAAAACTACCGATTATTCATTTATCCTAGCGAAAATCACAGATTTTTTATAATACTGACCGAAAATTCATAAAACCATTTACCAAATCATTTCATGTACAGTCAGAATTCAATAGTTGGCATGCTTTTTAGTTGGAATGCTTTTTAGTTGAACGCTCAATAGTTGGCTGACAGTTCAATGAAAAAGCATGCTCATGGCCTGCCGAGAATAATTTCAGAATTTATTTGTATGGAAAACCCGATTTTATTTAAAGTAGTTTGACGTTTCGAGTGCTCCTACCGAAATGTGCCAAAAAAATCTGGCCACACTGTACACAGTATAAACGCGCACGAAACGTCTTGCGCGGCTGGTGCGACTGCGCTGAAAATCGGAAATTCGCAACGATAGAAGAAACTTTGCTGCCTTGGCCGTTCATCGAACCAGTTCTTGTTTGTGCAGCCGATTTGAGTATGATTGAGCAATGCTGCAGTGTTGTTAGGAAAGAAGTTAAATCATGTTAATCTGTTGAGTACGGTTTGCGTTGGATTGGTTCGTAAAGTGTATGTGTGTGTGTGTGCATTTCCCTGCCAGTGTACTGCCTGAAGGTGAAAGTGGTGTTTGGACAGCTTTGTTCTCTCGGGCGATCCATCCAATTTTCTATGTGCAAATCGGTCTGCCGTTCGGTTTGTATGAAGAAAGATACAGCATAAGCAGAGCAGAGTCGCAAGAGCTCCAGTTCCAGCTTCTAATAGCTTCCCACCAGCCAGCAACGACACGAACAACCCCCTCCCCTATGGCAGGTATGTATGCTGTGCGTGCAGAAAGTTCCCACCACTCTGAAAGCATTCTATTGTCTGTCCACCCGTTACGCCACAGCCACGGCCGAGCCACAACTCGTGAAACACAGCTGGTGCTGCCTTTTTATGCTGCCCTTTGTGTCAGTGTAGCGAGGGCAACGGAGAGCTGCAGCAGTAGTCGAAAAGACGGAACATACTCGTTTGTTTATGTTTTGGTCGGCAGCAAATGTCAAAACGGTTGTGTGCAAAGGCAAAAGGGGTTGTACGGTGGTAGTGGTGGTGGTGGTTTCCGTAGTTCAAAGCAAGCCGTGTGTGACGATGGCAAAGGCTGTAATCAGTTCGACTGACTGCGACCACATCGGTCGCACGAGCGGCGCACTTATCAGCACATGGTTTAATGAGATTTAATTATTTCTTCCGCTCCCCAGGGACATCAGATTAGAGAGAAAGATCGAATTTCCTAGGCGGTGCCTCAACGGGAATGCTTGCCTCGATTAGCCCATCCCAGTAGCAGTGATCATCATCGCGAGTGATACAGTCGAGAACAGGGGCTCGTTCGGTCAGCGGCAGCAGTAATGACTTCACCGAAACGGAACATTTCCTCGCAGGAAACGACCGCTGCCGGCACTGGGACTGTCCCATCGTCCGGTTCGACGGTTGCGATAGGAATCGATTTCGGTACCAGCTTCTCGAGCGTAGGTATTTACCGGAATGGCAAGTTCGAAATCATTGCCAATGAGTGCGGCAACCATCGCATCCCGTCGGTGGTCGCGTTCACCGAGAAGGGACGGCTTGTGGGCGAGGAAGCGCTGGCGCAAGCCGACACAGATCCGGCGAACTGTGTGATAGAGGTGAAGCGCATTCTCGGCCGGCACAAAAAGGAAGGCGGGCTGCAGGTCCAGTTCAAGGGTGAAACCAAGTGCTACCAGCCGGAGGAAATCTGCGGCATTATACTGGCCCACTTGCGCTCGATGGCCGAACGGCAGCTCGGCGAGCCCGTGACGTGTGCCGTTGTTGCCGTGCCGGCACAGTTCTCGGATGGGCAGCGGCAAGCCGTGCTGGATGCGGCCACGATTGCCGGATTGTCGGTGCTGCGGCTGATCAACGAGCCGACGGCAGCGGCCATTTCTATCGGCATCAACAAGAAGCTTATCGGTGAACAGTATGTGCTGGTGTGCTCGTTTGGCGGTGGCTTCCTGGACGTTTCGATCGTCACCATCTACAACGGAGTGTTCCAGGTGAAGGCCAGCTCCGGCGACACCAGGCTGGGCGGGGTGGACATCGACAAACGGTTGGTGGACTACTTCGTGAAGGAGCTGCAGGACACACAGTCGCTTGATATTACGCGCGATTGTATTGCGATGCGCAAGCTGCGCAAAACATGCGAACAGGCCAAGCGCACGCTGTCCTACACCAGTCAGGTGACGGTGGAGATTGACGACCTGCTCGATGGCCACAAGCTCAGCTCGACGCTCACGAAAGACAACGTGGACGAGCTGTGCAAGGATCTGTTCGAGCGTGTGATTCTGCACGTGGAGACGGCACTGCGGCGCGCCCGGAAGGATCGGTTTGCGATGCACGAGATTATGCTGGTGGGCGAGTCGTCGCGCATTCCCCGGGTGCAGATTATGCTGAGTGAATTCTTCGACCGTCGGTCGCTCAGCAGCTCGGTCAATTCGGACGAAGCGGTGGTCGTCGGAACGGCCATAGCCGCCGGCATTCTGAGCGGGGATAAATCGTGCGCCATTCAGGATCTGCTCTGGTGGGATTTAGTGCCACGATCAATCGGAATGATAAGCGAAGAGCTCGATATCGATGGTGGTGATGGTGGCGGTGATGTTGGTGAGCCACCGCGTATACTGATTAGCCGCAACTCGACGCTACCGTTAAAAGTGCGCCACCGGGTGAAAAACTTTCGCAACGTGCACCGACTGTACGAGGGAGAAAGTGCCATTGTTAGTGATAATATTACGCTGGGCCGATTGCAGCTGGAGGGAAGCTTCGGCGAAGGGCTCGAAGACGTCGGTCTGTCGTTTAACGTGGACCTGAACGGGGTGCTGCACGTGATGGTGGAGGGCAACATTGAGCTGAAAGCCACCCTGGACAAGGGACGACTCGAGCGGTACGAGATCGATCGTATCGTGTACGAGCACAAGCGCCTAATACTCGAAATGGAGCGAGGCCAGGAGGAGCAAGAGCAGCGCAAACGGAAGGAAGCCGACTCTTCGGCGGTGATTGACCGGCAGGGCGAGGAGCAGGAGGCGGAAGCGGACGACGGTGGGACGGTTGGTACCTGGGATCGGTTCAGCGAGTGGCTGCACTGCATTTGCGTGGTTACGTTCGACCTAGAACTGGGACAGGCGATGGAGCTTATCTACCCCAAGCACGTGACGTTGACGGAGCAGGAAAAGATGAACATTTGCTATCTGGCGTTCCCGGATTCGAATTCCGGGTGCATGGGAGACTCGCAGTTCCACATACGGTTGCGTGTGTCGTCCGGCTCGGAAAACTCCATACTTCCCAAGGGGCTGCAGGAGTTCAACTGCCACTGCATGCCGGTGCATCGTGCGGATCCGGGCCACTTCTGGGGCTTTGTGTACTTCCGCCAAATCAAGGATGCCACCCTGAAGCGCGGTTACTTTCAGAAAAGCTTGGTCCTGCTGACACGCCTTCCCTTCGTCAATCTGTTCTACGAGCTGTGCGCGGTGATTGCACCGTCCTACTTCAGCAACGGCGAACCTACGCTCGAGGCCGTCTGCGACAGTGTGTGCAAGTGGCCGTCGCTGCTCACGGATGAAACGCTCCAGCTGCATCTGCTCGGCAGTGTGTACGAGGTGGCCATTCCGAAGCAAAACGGCAAATACAGTACGCTCGTTTCGCCGGTGGATAGCCTTTACCCGGCCAACAAGTCGGGCGTCAATGGGCGGCCGCCGAACCAAACGCGAACCATATCATCCGTGCACGAGATCGACATCTTCCGCAGCTTGCAGCTGTTCCTACCTCACATCCATCTGCTGTGGGAGCTGGTGCTGACCGGCGAGCCGATCATCGTCACTGGCACCTCGCCGACCGACTGCGCCCACATGGTCCAGTCGCTCACTAGCCTTATCAGCCCGCTGGCGTACTGCGCCGAAAGCCGTCCCTACTTCACCATCCATGATACGGAGTTTAAGGAGTTTACGCAGAACAAGAACGGCCATCCCGCGATCATACTGGGCGTCACGAACCCGTTCTTCGCGAAGACGCTGCAACACTGGCCCCACACGATACGGCTCCAGGACAGTGCGGAAGCGCAACTGCAACGCCAGCTCACAACGACCCCTTCGACGGGTGGTCAGTCCGGCGGCGGCACGGTTGGGTCATCGGACGGTTCTGCGACGCTCTCGAGATTGTCCAAAATCAAACAAATCACTCACAAACTGCTGGATTCGTCGCCCGGGCTCTACACACAGTACAAACCGTTCGTGCAGAAGGACAAAGCGTTCATCAAGAAGATTCTGCTCGGGCTCAAGACCGACCGGCCGCTCTCCGTACAGTCCGCACTGCTAAGGCGGCATCTGCTGGAGCTAACACAGAGCTTCATGATTCCCTTGGAACGCTACATGGCCTCGCTAATGCCACTGCAGAAGGACATTTCGCCCTTCCGGTCCGCACCGCAGCCGCACCCGTTCAAGCAGGAGGACTTCCTAGCCACGCTGGACGAGTGTGGCCCACAGCTAACCTCCACCTGCAAGGGCGACTGGGAGGGATTGTATCGACGGTTTTTCAGCTCGCCCAACTTTAAGGGCTGGTACGAGACGCGCTACTTCGAGCTGGAACAAACGCTGCAGGTGCTGCACATGCAGACCCTCTCCGAGTCCAATTTGGCCGAGTGGGCCAAGGGCAAGCTGGAGGTGGAAATCGTCGACATGATCCTGCGGTTGCGCCACAAGCTGACGCTGCTGCAGGGCAACAACAGCAGCGCGATGGCGGCCCTGCCGGTGCAGCTGAACGTTCGTGATACCCGGGAGCAACTGTTACGCCACATGGAAAACATGAAGAAAAGTCTTCCGGACGATTTGAAGCAAATCCTCGGGGACGCATGATCGCAACCCCATCCCCCATCCCTATTGCCCCCTTTCCTCCCACAGTATAGTACAGTGCTATGAGAGCTATAAATCTATAGACAGAGTATACATAATCGAATGTTGCTTTTTTAACCAGTAATCGAGCCGTTTTCCATTTAGTATTGCCATGATGACAACCAAGCCCTACTCACGGTTCGCGACAGGTAAGACGACATTTGCCATATCGTCTTTCTGGTGTGCAATATTCTTCAATCCAAAACAATCGCCTCATGTCTACCGCAGCCACAAATTTAATTTACGTTTCGATAAGCTGCAGCAAAAGCGTCTGGTCTGGGGGTCGTCGGGCCCGTCAAAGCGCAAGCCACCGACCGAGCCATTCGACCGAGTGCACACGCTACAGAACTTGCAATGCAATGGCAATGGCTCAGCGACACGGGATGACAGGATGATGACACAAATGAGACCGTAGTGCCGGGTCGTTTCAGTTGCTTCCGATCCGATCCGTTCGTCTTCCCCGATGCCCACCGATTTTTCCACTTTACTGCTGACCAACTAAGCGCGGTACCGGTAGAAACGGTGGCAAAGGAATGGATGGGATGGTGTACACTACTCTCCGTTGCTTCACCTTTTCATATTGTCCATTGTATTCCCTACCATAGGAGTGAAGAGGAGCAGCAGCAGCAGCACTTCGCATTCTTGGCAATGGGCCAAATGGAAATATTTCAAATATTCCATAAAAACGGGAGCACCGACCGACCGAAAGGGGGTAAAAAACACCGCTCCTGAGCGGATATTTAGTAGATGGTGCCAGGACTTTAATAGCCTTTCGCTTGCATATTGCCTCCGTACTGGGAGCGCCGCCGTATCGTTTGCGGCCGGGCTTCTGCTACGCGTCGGTACCTTTGCGCGAAATGGGAATTTTTGAGTGAAAAATCAATATCTCTTTACCCTTTCTTCCCCAACAGTGGTGGGGCAGAGTCGTTGAAGAACCGTCGAGCCGATTCCTTCCCGCGGAGCTGCCTCAAACAACAACAACAACAACGGGGAACATCTCCGGTTTCCGCACGATTTAATGAAAATTGGAATCGGAAATTTATTACCAGCGCCCGAGCGAGATGAGACGTTTTAAAAGGCATTTGTTTACGATTTCCTTATTAAAGCACGATGAACGACCCTATACGAGGGAGCGAATCGATCGATTTGTATGAATTCTCCTCGCAACGAGGAAGAAGGTCCTTCTTTCGAGGCGCGCGCTGCCTTAAAATACCATCACGCGCGACTTTTGTGGCTATCATCATCATCACGTTGCACATGCAATCCAACTTTATGCCATTAAAAGTTTGCAATGAGCCTGCGGAACCACGAACCACATACCACGCGTGGGGAGGGGATGGGTGTGTGGCGTACACACGTTTCTATTATTCTCCTTCTGGGCTCCTTCTTTTCTCTGTTTCCTTTGCGTCTTCTTCATTTCGGGGGGCTTATTGTTGTGAGCAAAAAAGCGCCATCATCGTAATTGGGCGCAGGGAATCCTTTGACAGGCGAGTTCGAGTTCCACCAGGGTCGCCAGGAGTACCCTAATAAAGGACACCACCACCATCGGCACACACACACACACACACACACACACACACACACACACACACACACACACACACACACACACACACACACACACACACACACACACACACACACACACACACACACACACACACACACACACACACACACACACACACACACACACACACACACACACACACACACACACACACACACACACACACACACACACACACACACGAAATCAATTTTACTTTCCGTCATCAGCGGAAAAATGAAAATAAAAACCGTTGTCAACAAATAAAAGTACGTTCCACGCGAGGCTATGGTACGGACACGGGCACTGGGGGGACTAACGACTTTCTTCCAAACACTGTGGTACACTGTGGATAAAAGTTGTGCTTCCACGAATGTTTGCAAAGAAAAGGTCCTTGTCAGCGACAAATTGCAAAAAGAGAAGATGTACAATAATACTACCTGTGCACAATCCGCCCGGGTTCGCTATCTATCTAAGTAAGCAATGGCATCGATCGGATGCTGGGATGGTAGCGTAACCTCAGTACATTCGCGAGTGAAATGAATAATGCGAACTTTATTCCATCTCATTTGCTGTCATGACAACGGCCGGTCGGTCGGTACGGATTTGTTCGTGCGCTGAAGACATTCCCCTTCCCTCTTTCGAGATATTTCTTAACATCGATAGCATATGGGTGCCTCTATAGAACGTGTACACACACACAAAAAAGGATTATTTTAAAGCATATTGGCATAATTTGCCTCTTTCCCATATATATACACCACCAGTTCGACCAGCTGCTGCTGTACCTGCTGTTCGTTAGGAGGAGAAGAAGAGGTGCAGAGAAGCAGTGAAAGTGTAAAAGATGGTTTAATTTAGTACATCGTTTCTCGCTTTCTCCGTAGTCGCAGTCGCAACCGGTCGCAGCTTCAGATCGTCCGACATCGTCCACCTGGCCGGCTGGCCGCCCCGACCCACCAGCTTCCATCAGCGATGGGTGGCGGGCGGCCGTAACGTGTAATGGTGCCGTAATTAATGTGAACCCCGAGTAGTACACCCCAACGACGCACCCGTTGGAGAAAGCAATGTCGTCCGCAATGGCCTTGAATGTGTTGTTATCTTCTCAGAACGTGTATCCGAACCACATTGCCAATTAGTCCGAAAACGGGAGTGAGATGGCCACAAAAAAAACTGAGATGGCAAATCGGTATAAATACTTGGCCATGCCGTCGGTGTGTGCCGTTGTTTTGTTACAGCACATACACACACGGCCACACGCGGCCCCGCGGTGTGTTGATTCTGCGAATTAACAAACTCCCGGGCCGGGCGACGGCGAGAGGGTTACGGTTTAAGCGGAAGTTACAAGACCGGCGAATGAAAGAAAGAAAGAAAGAAGGCAGAAAAAAGGCGGAAACTCACCGGGACACGGAATCTTTGTTTTCAAGACGGGCACGACGACCCACACACTCCGGCCGGGTCTTTAGCTTTGTAACTTTGTGCAAGAGAACTCGTCGGGGGAGGAATTGAAATTCATGATAAAATGTTTATTTATCGACATCCACCTTCGCTGTGGGTGATAGCTTCCGAATCTTGATGTCGAACTGCTGGGAGGGAGGGAGGGAGAGAGGGGAATCCAATTTCATTTGATGATCGTACGGTCTATCTGGACAAATCGATCACGTATGCAAGCCATGTTGGCGGCGGCTCGAGTTCAAAAGGACTTGTTGGAGGAGACGAGAGGAAGAAGCAGGACTTCCGCCAATATCACCACGATGACCATGAAAATGATGCCAAAAATCGTTTCGGCTGCGACGGTTGAGTGAACTGCTGTTTCCTGTTCCCTTTTTATGGGGCAAAGTTACGGCCAGCGGAAATTTAATCAACGACCACCGTTGAAACAGACACTCGTGAAACAATGACATTTTTGGTGCCTCTGTGGTGTGTGGTTGCCCCGCCACACTGCCCCGCCTCTCTCGCGTCTTACTACCGTAAACTATTTAATGAATATTACAGCATCAAATGGCACAAGTAATAATGGTCCACCCGATGGCAAAGGAACTCCCCGACGGCTGGCCCGGGATGGGGGACAATTTTATGCGCAAAATATGCTTCCCAGTGTCATACTTCCCAGTGACCGTACTACGCACCTAATCTTGTCCCCAGGCTGCCGAAAGTGTGGACCAAGCGCAGCAGCAGTTTTTGTTTCGCTCAATTACGCTGCAAATGAGGCTTTGTTTGGCGACCGTTGGGGACATATTACGTGTGACTTACCTCATTTCGAAGTCCTTAATTTCCTCCGTGGTGAGCGTATTGGTCACGTCCAGCAACTGGCGCATGTGTTCCTCGCGCTGCTGCTTTTTCCGCTGCGTCGACTGCAGCTCGCCCTTGGTGCCCTGTTCGCCGACGCTGATGAAATCGCCTTCATTTTTTAGCAGAATCGTTTCGACCGATGTGTAGTCCAGGCTGAGCGAGGGCTGTTTCGGGGATGGTAGGAGAAAGGAAAAAGTTAGAATGCTGCCACAATTAAATACCCTGAATTTCTTGAATCCAGGATACGAATCCTGTTCTCAAGCACGTGTGCATTCGCAAAAACTTCATGCATTAGCAATTAAACTTGTAACACTCGTACGGTTCGTAAGTTGGTTCGTTCTTTGGTTCACGTGTCACTCGAATTGAATTCTAACTTTTAGCAAAAGCAACACAGTTTAAACTGCATCCCGAGCACCCATTTTCTTCCATCCCAGCCGACGTTAAATCACATCAGCACGGATTGTTATTGGCAACGGCATTAATTAAGCTCAGGGCTCGTGTACGCGCAATCCTTGGGCTGCTCGGGGGAAGCAGGAAGGGTTCAAACTCTTAAAAAGCTGCTGGTTTGCGTCCACGCGCCTGCTGGTTACGTCGTGTTGCTGCGTAAACGCTAATGAATGGGATAATTTTCTGCACGAATTACGTGCGTGATTTATTGCACACTTCCGCCGAATCCTGAACAGGCAATAAAGCGAGATAGAGAGGAAAAGGAGAGAGGGAGAGCGACGACACACAGGCAACAGCTAAAATGGACCATTTGGAAGAGTCACTTCCACCGACGCGGACGTGACACTGCGACGTAGCTTCATCTTAGGAGGCATTGCTTTCTCACTTCCCTTAGCACAACGTCTCCCTTCTCTCTCTCGCGCTCTCTATTGGCAGGGGAGGGTTGGTTCTTTGCACGACTCATTACGTGTATTGTGTGCCGAAATGGTGGTGTCACCGCCCGCCTCCATCAGTTGAAGTGGCCATCAACAAGGCCGACCAGGATCAGCCAAACTAAACCAACCATCACCAAATAAAATTAATCAATGTCCCCAATTCAACCGGCTCGTGGAAGGAAGGAAGGGGGAGGGGGAGGGGTGGTAGGTGCCCTGGAAAGCACCTCTTGACCAGAGAGAGTGTCAACGACAAAACTGTTTGCAGTTTTCCACGAAACCACCGTCGTTCGCTGGTGGATTTGTGCGTTTTGTGCGTCGAATGTGGCCTGATTAAAACGGGAAACCACGACCGGCTGGCTGACGCTACCACGACGACGCACGTGTGTGGCGCCGTGCATCGGTCCTCGCATGTGCCACGCCGCTGATCGTTCGCACATGTTTAATGCTCTGCGCACTCATTCACTGCACGCCCACGTAATGTTGTCAGAGGAGCTCGTCCATCCTCCGGCTTGCCACCCCATCTCCGGCCTACTCGTCAATGTGTGGTGGTGTATGGCGGACGGCATGCTCTTAATGAAATCATCGACGACGTACTAAAACGACGACGACGACACTCGGTCACGATGCGTACAGCGGGTGGGGGGGGGGATGGAAGGTTGAACGTATTTGGAACTACTCTAGCTCTCCCCCTTCCCCCAAAACAACCAGAAAGGAAGGAAATTGGTCAAAATCAGATGACAGTGGGACGAGCGTATGAACGAACGGAATACGAGATGGAAGGCAAGCGAACAAGCGAAAAAGGAACAGAAAAAACAGCCAATCATCAAACGTGATGACTGAAAACCCGTACGCGCCGTTGCTCATGAATATGTAGGCAACATATGAAAATGGGAAATGAGCGGACGGATGCCGGAGACGGACTCTTTCACTTCAGAACCCACTTACGACGGTTGAGGACCGGGGGCAGAAAACCAATTCGTAACGCAAACACCACTTCTAGGAAGTGAGTTCACTACGTCTGTCCCCCTGTACAGCTGTGTCTTTCTCTCTCTTTCTTTTGCTCTCTTTTGCAGGCCCCTACGCACCCGTCTGCATTCGTAGAAGGATGACTAATATTTTTAACCAATTTCCACTGTCACCGCGCGTGAAAGGATGAACCGCAAATGACTCAGGCGTAATTTTCGCAAAAGACGCATTCGCGCGACACGCGGTGGACGCGCGATTAGCGCGAATCTGAATTTGCTCTCGGATGAGAGCACAGAGCCGGCTTTGCTGGTGTGTTCGGTTTTTCCCCCCATTTCCTTCTCAGAGATACATCAAAGCTGTTCGGTGGGAGAACAGTAAGAGACACTACTGACACTTCCGAGGAAGCTGTAGTAACACAAAGATGACGAATGATTTTTTTTCTCTTCTGCTACCGTGAATACGGTGCCACATCAACACGACGGACACACTGGCACTAGGAAGAGTTTTAAATTGCATGAGTAATTTTAATTAAATTTAAAAATTCATGCCATGCGGTCGTCCACCGGGAGGGACGAAGCATCATTAGAAAGTTTCATCTCCATTGCTACTAGATCGTTCGGATCATCCGCATGGAAGCAATAGTTGTTATCCCCTGCAGTGCGGGTTCCTTTGCTCAAACTATCTAATGTCATTGCGCTTGTGCTCAGCTACAACGAAACATCAAACCAACGCGTAAACCCACGCTGACACCAGATCACCGGAAGGAACCTTGCAATATTGCCTTATCAAACGAAAGTATAGTTTAGTATAGTCTCCTCCCGGATTGATGTCTCCGCTTGTTGTCGACACTGCTTCCCACCACAATTGCCACGCCACGTTTGCTAAACCATTTCGAGCCCTTTTCTGCTGCCTTTTGCTTTGCTTCGCGAGTGGTTAAGCAATTTGGAGTAAAAAAAACACACACACACACGTTACTGAGCCAAATTTCTTGAATCCGTTTTCAACTTCAATCACCGGGAATTCGATTACCACGAATGAATGGGGAAACGAAACTGAACTGATCCCACAAACCATCCTCCATACGCCGAGAGTACGCGCCATTTCGGCACGCTCCTTGCGCCAACATATCGTAAAGGTGTCGCGTGGCATATGCTCCATTTCCAACGATTGGTGGAATTGAATTTACGAGTAAACGGTCCAAAAGCAGGAGGAAAAACCGGATTTTAGGGACGAACAGGAATGCGCTTCATCCCTTTTTCGTGGAGGTGGGAGAATAAAGAGAATAAATTTGTACTTTTTGTTGTACGTTCCAGCACGCCGAATGATTCCTGAAGGTGTGTTTACCAGAACCCGGACATTCTTAATTCCTGTGCGGGTGATTGCAAACTCCGATGCCAATTCCATGCCATGGATTCCAATTGTTTGTTGATGTTTGCAGTGTTCCACGAAAAATGCCAGAAGCAGCTCATAGAAATAAATAAAAAAGACCAACGAACCAGCCGTACGAAGCGACGGTGAAGACTTTTGCTTTCCACGAATGGGGGCGAGGAAGTAGAGGAGGGGGGGGGGTGTAAGTCTGGCCTGGGGTGTATAATTGGGTCCGTTAGTGTTATGTTTCCAAACAGCGGCAAGGTGTTCGGACGGCAAACCATTTACAGAAAACAATCCATTATACGGCAGGGCCTGGCAGGGCCGCCAATTCCCACACCACACCACAGGCGTGAAGTATAAAATTTCACAATAAAAATCAGTGGCTAGTAGTAGTAACAACAAATAATCAAAAGCCGTGGCGTTCCGGAAGTAGAGGTCGATTTGCTTTACACATTAAACAACGCTCGTTTCGCCGGGCGATACGCAGCGTGCTTTTGCGTCATTTAGCTGCGTATCGTAGAGCGTACACGCGTACACGTGCTTAGAAAGCATAAACAAGAACAGCGCGAGAGGGCCCCAATAATTAATTGAGCAGCCAAGGTCCAATGTATGACGTCTTGGAGGAAAACACAACAATGATACCGTTGCTGCATTGCCGACACTGAGATGTTATTTAAAATCTAGGCTAAACTATTAGCGAAACGTGTTAGAGCTTGTTGGGCGTTTGTTCGGGGTGGTTAAGGCAAAGCACAAAGCACACGCGCGATCACGTTTACCTTTTGGTCCAAAAATTTGGTCACTTTCTTGAGTAATCGATTCATCTTGAAACACACACTACGAGGAGGGAGGGGACGTGGGAGACGTTTGATAAGTTACGCTAAACAGCAATATCAGCTTCTTCACACTGTTCAATGTTGTTGCTGATCGCGGTTCGCTACCACGTTACTGCAAACATTATAGTTGCTCGAACGCCAACAAATCAACAACAGAGCGCGCGTCTGGTGTCTGATGGTGTGGGAGAGATGCCCCTGTATGTGGCCCAGCACACTGCGGGAGTCGGCGATTTATCGTAAACAATCGCTGCCAGAATCGATGCACAAAAATCGAAGCCGAAATGAGATAAACCAGCAGCACAGCGCCAGAAACCAGCGTAGAGAGACGTAAAAATAACTCCACAGGACAACAACCGTACTTTAACTCTTCCCTTTTCTTTCTCTCTCTCTCTCTCTCTCTCTCTCTCACTCTCTCTCTCTCTCTTTCACACACACTCTGGAAGGCGTGAAACTCTTTCACTTCCAGCAGCGCTTCTTACACCGATTCACACAAATCGCACACAGACGATAGAACGATACAAACGATAGAGCACGTTGCATTTTGTTTCCAAAAATCGCACCACACTGTCTGCCCTTACGACGCACGTCAGCGGAAGATAAGGTCAACTTTCTCACACACTCGGAAAATATGAACGGTTGAGCTGGGGGGTTTTCTCTCTCACAAGCACAGATAATTATACCGAACGAGATAAATCAAACGAACGAAAGTGAAACTCGTGTTGCGCGTGCACGCTACCCGAACTACCGGTTTTGGGGACAGGGGACAGACAAAACTACGTACTTGCTGTACGACTATTGTCGCCCGCGGTTGTGTACAAACTGCTCCTTCCATCGGGTTCGGCGTAACATTTATAGCACCGGCGGCCAGTGCGCCTGTGCCAACGACTTCCATCGAGCGGAGGCCGCCACCACCGCCACCGCCACCAGAGGTCGCCGCCGGAGACGACGCACGCGCCTTGCCGTCGCACGTTGATGATTCTCCGCTCGGCGAGACGGAAATCCCCGCACCGGCACAGCACGACGTTTCGGCGAAGTAGTCGACCCGCAGGTCCGGAAGTGTGCCGCAGCCCAGCTGCTGCGGTGCTGTCACCGAACTGCCCGTCTTTGACGGCATCAGGTCGAACTTGGTGGCGATCTGATCGAACTTGGAGAGCCGCGGTTGGCTGGCGGCCACACTTCCTACCCCACTACCGTGCTCAAGGTGGCGACGCTGGGGCGAAAATGCATCGCTGGATGTGGTCGCCATCCGGTTGCGCTTCGACGGCGTCGCGTTGCGTTCGGCCGGTGGCGCGTCGCGGGTTTCCTGCTGCGTCAGGTACGCGTACTGCTGAAAGATCGAATAGTGATCGCTGAAGATTTCGGCCTCGAACAGTGCCTTCGACGGCGACTCGCCACCGCCAGCCCCGGCACTTACGCTCCGATAGTCATCGTCGCTGCGGCGATCGTGCTCGAACAGCAGCTCCTCCTCGACGGCAAAGCATTCGCGCTGGATGCGATCGTAGTCGATCGCTTCCCGGTCGAACGGGAACATCGTCAGGTCGGGATCGTAGTTTGGGTTTTTGAACGGCTTGCCGGACGTACCACCGGCGGACGTAACGGCAGCGGTAGCGGCCGCCACCGCACTACCCGCCTGCTGGACGAGCCGTTCCTTGCGCGTCTTGAAGCTGTTCATTAGCCGCTTCGGGGTCGAGGTGGTGGTCGTTTGCGGTGGCTCCATGAGCTGCTGCTGCTTCGGGGGCTGCGTCACTTCCCTGGCTGCCATCGATTCATGGCCGGGCGTGGTATCGATCGGTATGTTCGGGGAATGGTCCGGCGTGTCCGGCTCGGCCGAGGAAGGCGCTGGCGGGATTTTGGGCGGTGGACGCCGGATCGGATTGGGCGATTCATCAAAGCTGAACATGGTTTCGTGCGTGCGGGCAAAGGAAGCGATATCACCCCGGCTAACACCTCCGCTGTACGTTTTCGGCGACATGGGCGGATCGAAGGGAAAGCGCGTTGCAGTCGATGAAACCGGTGCCGTGCGTGGCTGTTGCGTGCGATTGTTCGATCCCGGTGTCACTTTCGGCGATTCACGCGGCGAAAACATGGGCGAGCGTGGTGAAAGATCCTCCAGTTCCTGTGAAATGGCATAAAAAGAGAGGGAGAGAGAGAGAGAGAGGGAGAGCGTTAGTAGAGAGACGAATAAGGCATTTATAGCAAATTACAAACAATATTTCTATAAACCACTGGGCGCCTCCATTGACTCCATCAAACACCACGTGTCTCCATCACACGAAACGATATTCCTTTGAAGAGTAGAACTGTTTTGATGTAGAGCAAAGGTCGTTATTTGTCAATGTGGGAGGGCAAGTGGGAGTGATTTGAGCACGCCGGCTCAACAAACAATACTTTTCACAAAAAGCGAGCCAGTGATGGCCAGCGGTTGTTGCATTGTGTCGGCTGTCGCGTTGTACGGGCTGCTCTTAGGGTCTGCTGGACAACGAACCAGCATCAACCACCGTGTTACGTCAGTTGACGAAGATTGTCCAAGACAAATTCTCTAGCTCGTGCTTGCTTGTTACAGCTTCAAAGCGTATTATGCCGACGCTCCAAAAACTCCCACTAATTAACGGACGGAATTTATTGTCCTCGGGTAAACACACCGCCTACTGCTCTCACCAAGCGCTATGTGCATTGGTCCGGAATAGAGCAACACCTCGGAGGTCGAACCATTTTCCAGCTGTGTTGATTCCACGCCCCTGGCATGGTATGGTATGGCACGGGCGGGCAGGATTTAAAACTCGGATGTCAACTATCATCCAGACCGACGGCCGACGGTGTTGTACTTTTCTACACAAAGTACTACGCTAACGTCAACCGCTCCGTCCCGTCCGTTGTACGAGGCGTGTGTAAGGGAGAAGATTTATGACCGTTTTCACGGCCTCAAAGGTAAAAGACCTGTGATGCTCCCTCAAGACAATCCGCCGAATGAATCCGTGGACTCGCGGCGTTCAAGAGACAAGAATAAAACCAAAACTGGTGGCGGGGTCGTACTATGGGCCCGGGAAAAAGATAAATTGCAATTGTTTCATGAAGTGTTTTCCCCCAACTCTCACCTTCTTCCCTCATTCCCATTGTCATACCGGTGCCATATCATCGCATTGACTTACATACAGCTTGAGTGACATCGTATGAAATTAATTACTATCCGCCCGTAGGCGAGATTCAAGATACCGCTCATGCGAGTGTGTGTATCCGGATATAGTTCACACGCTTCCGGCTCGTGTTGCTGCCCGGATTTGGTTGATCGTTCGCTTTACTGACCATTACGGTTATTAATATTAGTATCATTGGCATAAGCCGGCCTGAAGCCACTCTTCATTTCGCACCATCACGGCAAACGACCATTAATGGGAAACGTTTGATGCGTGAATCAATGTGGGTTATCCTCCCGCCACAGTAAACCGGTTGGCCAATGGTCTGCCCAACACGTCTGACCACGTCTATCCAGCTGGGGCGAGATCGAGGCGAGGTGAGGGAAGGGTCAATAAAATCATCCATCCTTGCCATCCCTCGCTCCCTCTTCCTATAACTGTGTGATTGGACGAAGATATCCAACCAGCAGAGACAGTGTGACTAAGAGGAAAGGTAAAAGGGAGCTGCACGCACAGAACCTTGCGCCATCCACAGCACATCAGCTGCAGCCGGGGGCGCATCGGCTGGCGGTTTGAGCGATGACGGAGCAAATTGTTGTCCAAACACACGTCATGTCAGTGACAGGCGGACGACGACATCCATCCAGTACCGGAGAGGTCCAGGAACTCCGCGTTTCCGCGTCAACACTACACGACACGATTCAGCAGCGCAACGGCGGGCGGTCGCGCACACGCAACTCGACAAATGTGTCTACTCGCGCAATGGCTTGGTTTGTTGCTTTTTGTGACTTTCCTTTTTTTTCTTTTCTTTTTCTCCTGTCTCATCTCAGGCGGATGTTTTTCTTTGTGGCGATTCCGATCCCGAGATCGAAGCAAAGCAAAACAAACCGCTAGAGAGATCGTTGTACTAAACACACATACAGACACATGATACACTTTGTATATTTTGCCGTAGCGGATCGCTTGACGCTTGTATTGCAGCGATTTAAACAAAGAATTAATGAAAATCCCCACACGCATTGACTGCCCTAAGAAGGTTCATCTATTTTAATGCATCGTGACGTTCAGCATTGGGAACGCTTCCTTTCCAGACGCTTATTTGCATACATGGCAGGTGCACAACGATGGTGCGCTGTTATGCTATGCTTCCTTCCCATACACAACATTCCCCCCTATTCCTGCATGGGAAATAATGCTTTGCCAGGCGTAATAAAACAACACACATTCGTCTTTGTTAGTCTCTTGTTGCAGAAATCAGTACAAAGGCAGTAGTATAGAGTAGAGAGAGAGAACATTATGCAGAAGGGGAATGCATGACGGAATCGATTCGCAACACTTTCCACCATTGGTACTGAAATTCGACAAAATGATTGCAATGTTCTCATTCGCACCGAGTAAGGTACGGAGTGGCCTTCAAACACAATGCTACAATAGCAGCACTAAACACACACACACGCGAAGAACACAGTACATTAACACTAAACGAGAATACGAGTATCATGAAATGCAAAAAAGCCTAGTATTACATTCTCTCTTTTTCATCATTTCCACCCCATTTCCGTCCCAGGTTCGTGTTGTGCAACTTTTAACGCATATAAAATATTGCCTTGCGTGTGCTCTGTGTGCTCTGTGTGTGTGTGAATGTGTTCCGGCAGCTTCTTCCCTCGAAGCAGCCGGGAGCACCAACGCGCGTACCCAACGAACCAAACAAAGAGCATTATACAATATAACAGAACAACATTTGTCTGCACTCGTAATGCGGGCACGCAGCACGAAGGGACACGAAGGGTTAAGCAGACGACAACAGAAGCACAGAACAGAACAAAACCATACACAAACACACACACACGTACAAAAACAACACAGTAGAACAAAGCATCACTCACTAAAACACACCGTCGTCGCCTCCTCTTCTTCTCACGGAGCAGTGCCCATTACGACAGCAAAAGGTAAACGCATGAGTTAAACCATTAGGCACAACGAAAAACACTGCCCAGGACATGCCAGGACGGCCGGAAAACCGGGGGGTTGAAAAGGGGGTATACCAGGAATGCAAAAAAAAAGAGTGTACTGCTAAATAAATGTGGCATGTCGTCAGAGTTCCTGCGCTGGGTCATTAGTGAGAAATGTATGTGGAAAAACCTAACGGCATATCCCGTCCCGTCTGACGCATCACCGCCAAGACAAACTCCATATCCTTCTCTTTTTGTTGAATTCCAGTTTTTTTTAAAGCTTCCAAATCGTGACCCCCTCCCCCCATGCTGCGCACCCCACAACACGCTTGGTTTCGAGTTCATGATTTACAGAAATTAATCATCATTTTTGTAACGAACACAATTATTCTTTGCTAAAGGCGTAGCTTCATAATCGAGAAAACGGAACGGAGTGCAAAACCTGACACATCTAATTACATTAATTAACAAAAGCTTCAACGCGGCTTTTGCGGCTCCATCCTGTGCCATCGTTCTGCCACGGTTCGATGATGCTCATCATCCGTGTGAGAAGGAAAGTAGCAAATGAGGAGACAGAGAGAGAGAGAGAGAGAGAAAAAAGGGCAAATCATAGCAAGCGACGATCCTTCCTGCCCCCGCCCCCCCTCAGATTGCAACAATATACATCCGCTTCCTTCGAATGAAAAGTCTACCGCCTACTAGGGAAGGAACCCTAATATCATCAAACCCAAAAGGAAAGAGAAATGGGAGACGGTGCGGCGACGACGACGACGATGATGTTAAAGTGCGCAGTTTCATGACCCTCGCGCGTTCATAATGGTGGAAAAAATGGCGAACAAACGATTCCAGCCACCCACCCACCACCACCAACACTGCGAGATGGAAATTAAATCAAGCCTATCAAGAGAGCCTCTCCCAGCCCCTCCAACTCCCTGCGTGCGGGGATGCGGCACTGTCTCTCCTCTCTCAATCATCATACTTTGTTTTAATGTGTCTATTTGTCCTTTTTTTGTGGCGCGGCGGCCATCTTTTAACCTCATTGATAATGATGATATTGATGAGAAGCAGAATCCCTCTCTAGTTTGTTAATGTTGTTTCATCTTTCTTAATTTACGAAGCCGTTTTAATTAAGGACTAAGGTTTGACCCTCCAGGGATGTGAGCGTCCTAATACGTTTTGCACCTACGCTTCTCGTGTGTGCCGTTCCTCTTTTTTGCTGTTGTCTCACGATCGATCTTCGCCATCACACTTCGCCATGAAATGCAGCACACACCTTCGCGCTTTTCGAGTGCGCCGAGTGCCGATACAAGAGACAGGTGGCGGTCGGGCTTGAACTCACCCCCTTAAGTGGATTATTCGAGAGGACGGCTTCGTCTGCCGCGCTTGAGCGTACGGTACCCCTGTGCCACTGTGCTACTGATTCGTCCCCTTCTTCCCTCCTTTTGTGAAGTATGTGAAGGAGTGGCAGAATTTCGATTCGCAAAACATTTTCCGCTGAATTACGGCTTCGGTGAACATCGAACACAGTGGTCGCGTGTGTCAGATTTGTCAGCATCACCACGTCGAAACAAGGGATGGGCCCCTGTGCCGTGCTTCAATCAGTGGGGATGGGTGACTGTGATTGAAGTGGCGCGCTTCTTTTCTGTGTTTGACGTTTGGCTTCTCCCATGGCTGGCTGTCGCAAGCGTGGAGTATCGCCGGGGGCATCGCAGCAACCAGGAAATCATCTTGTTGATCTTTGACGACGATGCCGTTGTTTGGCTGCGCAGGTGGGATGAGCAGGAGAAGGGATGAAGATGGGAGGCCACCCTATGGAAATGAAGCGGGGAAACGGAAACAGCAAACCAAAGCACATTTCTTAAGAAAGGGACGCCCAAATGTGTCTACCTTTTTTGAAGAACGGATTTCCCTTGAAGCTGAATTCGGTCTGCGCTTTGATAAACGATGATAAGGCACACACACAAACACAGGCGGCTCCCCCTTCCATTGCACTGGAGCAGTGGAGAAGAGAACGAACGGGGGGGGGGGGCGCTTTTGGAAGGACGCTGCCGTGTTTTGGTGAACCGTAACACAGTAACGTACCGCCAGCCGCCGCAAACCACCGCTTCTTTCCATTGATTGTTTCTTTTGCGTTGCAGCACAAAACGATTTAGTTCAAAGAAAAATATTGTTCATCACAGTTTTGAGCGTTTGCTTGGAATTTTAATATTTTTCCCCATTTTCTTTTTTCTCTCTCAGACCTTTTCTATGATCTTGCCAAACGACAAATGCCAACGGTGGTGGTGGTTTGTGTGTGACCTTTTTGTCGTCCCGCGGTTTGCCCCGATGGCGAGGACGGAAATCATGTCAGAGCAAACATGGGAAACGAAACAATTCAAATATGTTGCAACGATTTAAAAGCACACGACAGAAAACACATCAATCTTTTTCGGCACACGATCGCACCCCCCCCCCTCCCCCTCCGCGACACCATACTTCCAGCGTTCTCGCCCACTTCCCACCACGATCAGCACGTGCAGCGGGAGTAGAACCCCGCCACCCATTCCCGCAGTTTGCAGCACTGTTTGGTGGGTGCAATTTTTCAACTGTACACATTACGGCTGTCGCCGTGTGTGATATGTTTACACAATAGTGAGATGAAAAATCGTGCCCCAATCGCCACATATCAACGTTCTTCGCTGCGGCGGCCCTAAAAATAACACACAACACGCTAATTATAAAATGCCCACAGAGTGACGCTAGCTATTAATACGCTCGCTTCTCAAATCCACGCAACGACACACACATACAAACACACACATACAAAGACCCACAGCAATGCATACGCAACGTGACCGGTAATTCGCATGCAACGGATGCAAACGGCGTCATTGCGTGCCGTCTTAGAAATCCTGCCAACACACCAGCAGCCCTTTAGGCCGAACTATTCCCTCCCCCCAGCCCCTGCGGCCTTCCTTCCTACTTTCTTCACTCGGCGGTGGAGTAGATCAGGTCGAATGAATGGGTGGTCGATGAGGCCACTTCTCTAAATTACTCAACACAGTGCGCGCAAATGACGTCATAAGAGGGGGGAGGGGGGGGGTGGAGTTTACTGCGCTCGGCTTGCACTAAAACCGACCAGCACCAGGGTGCACGACCGGCGGGTTGGGGAAATTGAGGCGAAACAGCCGGCGGTTGAGTACTTTCTTTTCGGTACTTTAGAATTTAGGTTGCTGCGGCAACGGCAGATTGCACTACGAGCGTCATGTGTGCTCACGTGCTCGCTGCGTACGAGGGAAAAAGAGCGCAATTGGTTCAATCGGAGAACGGCGCAGCAGGCCGTGAGATTCCTGAGTGTGCCAGGAAACGAACTCGAAATGCCACTAAAATATTGATCATAATTGCAATTTCAATATTTACCCAACCCGGGCCCTCTCTTGAACGAATTGAGTGGCGAATGGCGGTGATGGTGGGTGGTGGGTGGTGTTGGTGGTGGTGCTACACCTACCCATTACAAATTGAGATATTACAAGCTCGCGCGCGCGCGAGATTAACCGTTTATTCGTGCCCATTCTGGCCACTTGCATAATGGGCCAGCGCGCACAGTTCGACAGTTTCGGTTGATCGTCCAACAAACATTCCACCGGCAGACCGGGTGGTGCAAAATGGCAAACAGTTCGTTGGGGTGGCAGCTTCCGGGTACTACTACCAACGCGCTCCACTCGGGTGCACCGCGGGCAAAAGAGCACAGCAGAATCGAATTAAAGTGGCCGGTTGGAAGGTGGAACACGAAAATAGATGTGTCGGTATGTGCACTTTTATCACTTAAGTAACAAATTCCATTCCATTCCGGGAAGCTAATTAGAGAAGATCAAACAGCATTTTCTAAACACAGCTTTAATGGCGGGGAAATTATACATCAACGTTAAAGGACGAACGGGAGGGGGTTTTTTCTCAAGCGGGTCAATGTCGCTCAACACTTACCTGATAGCTAATCAGCAGCGGTGTATCGGGTCCATTAATGACGGTGATGTTTTCATCCTCCTCATTGCCCGCGGTTTGGCTCAGCGCGATAATGCTCGAGCTTTCGTCCTCCAGCGAGCTTAACAGCGGCTCACTCTGTCCCGAAACGTCACCTGGGAAAGGAAAACGCACAGCCTACTGTTGTAATACGGACATGCCGGACATGATTATAACATTAGTTGTGGGTTGTTTTGGTTTGGTTCGCCGCCATATTGTTCAATAGTGAGTGTTTGCAACAAGAACCCCTCTAGGGTACCTGCCATTGTGGTGGTGTTTCCCCCCCCGCTTTTAATGTCTGTTTTGTTGCTGTTTAGTGTCGGAGCAAACAGGCATGGATTGGGTTTTTGTGCTTTGCACAAAGCAATTCAACAGCTATCGGAGAGTAATTGTACTTGTGTAAACCGAGCAAGCTACGCGTCGCTGTGCATCCCTGCAACGGAGGAAATGCAAACAGAAACCAAGCGAAACGGCGGGTTGGTGGAACCGGCGCGCACGGGGGTGTGTTGTTCTCGCTCCCTTCCGGCATCCGGATACATTCTTGCATCACCCATTCCGTTCCGTTCCACTGCTGGCGGGCAAAATATTTGTAAACATTATTTGGCAACTGGCAACAACAGCAACAACAACAACCAACGCGAGAAGCACACTGTGGCCGGTCCCGGGGTCGGCCTAGCGATAAACATCTATGAAACGTTCTCATAAATTCTGATGACGACTGAAGGTGGGAAACTGTGGCGTGTGAGGTGGCGGCACGTACACTGTGGTCTTATTTTTATGTTTTTTTCCCCGGTATTTGCGACGTTGAATTCCGACGGTTTTTTGGAAGTGATTTGAAAAACACTCCCCTGCTCCCCTGGCAAGGCACGAGCGAAAAGGAAGCACCAAGCACGGGTCTTTGTTTCGTCAAAGTCAAAGTTATTTACAGTTAATAATCTCTCCCTTCATGCCATTCTAGGAATGCGAATACTACGCTCTTCGCAAATGAAAAATAATACATTCTGGACATTCCGCTGAAATTGTGTTGTTTTGCCGAAAGTATGTGCAATACGAGCTGGCAATCAATCAATCATCCTGGAAGTGCTACTGCGTTCACCACCAATGCGCGGGAAAAATGGAAATTGAATTGAAATTTAATGTGATTGAGACCTGCGCGAGCATAAATTGCGCTTAGGTACGGTTGAATACTCTCCTAATGGATACTTGTAGTTGATTACGCTGCTCTTAGGAACAATCCCCTACAAATTGATGTTGGTCACGGATGCAGCATAAATTGCCCTAGCGAATCACCTGACTGAGAAGGAAGGAAAACAAAAACGGGAAAACGAAAAAAGGGGGGGGATGGTATCGATCTTATCATTCCTACCCAGATCCAGCGAATCGTTCGTTTCCGTATCAGTTGTCGTCGTGACGTTGGTGACGTGCGTCGATGCGGAATCGGTCGAGGTGTTGATGGTGGCTTCGGACGTCGTGGATGACCCCATCACGACCACCTTCGGCACGGTGGACGAGCTGGCGGCCGCTGCTGCGACGGCCGTTGCCGTGGTTGCCGCTGTGGCCGCCATTTTGGCCGCCTTGCTGGCGCGAGCCGTTTTGAAGTAGAGCCTCCGCAGGGCCGACGTCGGGGTGGAATGGTTGCCGTGCGTTGTTGTATCGGGCTCGGGATTGTCGCGGGACACGCTCGCCCGTCCATGCCCCGGACTGGTCGGGCGAGCGTTAGAGGAGGAGGAGGACGACGAGGAAGCCGACATCGTAGCGGAGGACAGCGCCATCGAGGGGCTGGCAACAGCGTCAATGACGGTGGTCGGGGACGCCGACGACGATGACGGGGAGGTGGTGGAGGAACGGGGCGTGGCAGAAGCGACGATGTACGTGGCCGCCAGGGGACCGCAGTGGACGCTTTCGATCGGCTGCTGCGGCTGGGAAACCGACACTGTCATGGCATCGGGGGGCACTGTGAAGTAGAAGAGTGAAAATGAAAGGTAGGTCAGTGTTTTATTGCTCAAACCCGGAACGGGGGAACGGGGAAAGCATTTAGTGTTAATCGTTAATCTGACACATTTCAACTCCATCCATCCATCCATTCTAGGCTAACTTTGCACCGTACGTGAGAGTGATCGGCGCCGTTGCCAGCTGTTACACTATTGAACCTTTACCGAGAGACGTCAATCGATGCCGAGAAGTGCAGCGTGTTCAATGAAAGGTGTTTAAAAGCGATTCCAAACTACCGATTAGAGGGCCGAAACTTTCCACAGACTAGCAACACACGTACTGAAAGGCATCCCGCCGAACCACGCCACCACCACCTGCGAGTAGCACCTCGAAATAGCAAGCATTTTGACGAAATTCATCCACTTTCAATGGAAACGGGGAAAGTTATTACAAAGTTTGATTTTCATCTGTAAAAAGTTACTACGACGGCATGGTGATGGTGCTGGTGGTGGGCTCTGTGGTGATTGCTTGTTTGCAGAAGATGAGGAACATTGACGTTACCGCAACAAATCCGTTCTCGGGGCTGTAGTAGCACAAAAGACTAACATTGTGGCAAGTTGTTACAAAGGGGGTGGGGGGTGCTTTTCCCGGGCCAATGTTTGAACACTTTTGTTTTCTTACATTATTTCGTTTCGTTCGTGCCCGTGTGCTTGCTACTTTGCGCTCCTTCGTGTGCATTCACCTAGAACCTCTCAAGCAACAATCAATCTTAAGTGCGGGGATACGAACGAACTTACAAGAAGTACACATTCTGCCCCGGACAAAGTTCGTTTCCCTTGAGGGTGGTGAAAAAAAGATCTGTTAGTAACCAGAAAAAAACCCCTGGTCCCATGCCGTCGCGTGGCCTTCCGCTTCATTGGCAAGTAACTTACCTTTATTTTTCCGGGGCGTTGAAGGAGGTGGCGCCGGTATGGGGGGCGGAGATCGGCAGTTATCTCGCTCGCGTCGACATCGGAAGGGAGAGGAGGATCGTTCAACACTTTCAATCTGTAAAGAAGGCGGAAAAATGGGCCAATAAGCAAATTATGGATCAATGCGCAGCACACCTCACACTGAAGCACCCACCCGCCTCAGTGTGCCAGCAAATCGAATCAACTCATTATGAATACATTATGGTACTGCTCCCAAGCATATGGGGTGAAATGGATCGTTCATATCGATAGCAGACAGTTGGTGGCCATTCTAGCAGGTGAGCTTGCGGCACCTAACAATGCTATGCCGCGGATAAGTTTCCATCCACGGCACGGCTACCGGCACGGACAGTACCCCGGACAGTAACAGCTTATATCTTACACGGACACGACTAGGCACAGCAAAAGGGAAGAAATTTAATTTATTGTAAGTGCTCGCTACCCCAAAACGACAGCGACTGATGGGCGGAGAGAGATGGGCGGAGGGAGCTCAAGACGACGAACACAACACAAGTAGTTCGCAGATGCTATCAATGACACACTGATAACTTGCCCTGTCGTATTGCATTTCCGTTGAAGTCGAATCTGCTTTGCTTCTCTACTCCTACTTGTACAATGTACCACCTCTTATCTTATCGTCGACTATCGTTCCATCAACGCGCTTCAGCGTACAGTGATTCCCGACAATGTGGTACACCATGTGGAAGCTTTTGGTACTTTTTCACCCCTTTACTGTAGTTTTGTAGTAATTACTAGAAAGAAAATATTATTTTGAAATTCTTTACGAACATTCTAAAATATTTGCAAAATTATCCTCCATCCTAATATGGTTTCTGGTAACGCATAAAGACAACCTTATACTGCTGTCACCGACTGTACAAACGTTCCAGCAGCTCGGAGCAGTTGATTCAATTGATAGTTTCGTGCTTCCCCGGATCTTTCCCGGGCACACGGGTGTCAGTGCATTCGTAGCTTACTGACCGCTTCAAAGGCAGAACAGAAATTCAAGCTCTCTCTCTCTCCTTCTTCGACCCATTTCCGGCACACGGCACACCACTTGCAGGGGATAGTTGCAAACGCCCAGATCAATAAAAATGCCAGCTCACAGTGCAGGTGTCAATGGTGGTGGGGCTGGTGGCCAATGTCGATCGGGGCGATTTTTCCTGTTAAATAAATCGTTTTCTTCAATTACCGCTGCCAACAAAGCTGCCGTGCTGATTTCGATTGTGTTATTGTTGCTACAATTTAACACCCCAACGGTCGAAGGTAAGACTCTTTCCCGAACCCCGGTCCAGCTGAGACGTATAGTTTTTACATTACATTTTAACAAAAAACGTTACAAACATTTCGTGTCGAAATTAGCGTTGCGCTGTTACGCCTGTGGTTTAACGCAAACTTCCGGCGACGTGCGCTGCGTATCGGAGCCACAAAGTGTGGAGGGCCAGAGTGTCGTGACCTGCTCCAGGAAGTATTGTACCATCACGCGGCAGGAGTTAGTGGTAAGCCATTATTTGTTCACCATTAATTTAACATAGACTATTAAGGGCGTAGATTCGGGCAGACCGGGTCCCGTACCCTGTGCCGCCGTGTACGTGTCAAGTGATTATGATCCTGCATTGAATCGCTCTGAAGTGCTGTTCAGTTTCATATCATATCATCCTTCATCTATCCATTTATAGTGACGTGTTATTGATTGGTTCAAGTGTTACAGCAATATGTACTACACACACACAGACACACACCTCCTATTAACCTTCGCACTTAGTTGCGTTATGCTTTGGTGCGTGTGCTGTGCCTTCCAACTCTGATCAAGCATCGTTTACTGTATGACAGCTTTAAGACATATGCACACCTCACATGTACTCTCTACCTCTCTCTCTCTCTCTCTCTCTCTCTCTCTCACTCTCTTTCTTTTCTCACAGGATCCTCCCGGCAAGCTGGTTACTTTCCTGCGAGGATGCGAAGAGAACCCATTGGTAGGTATCGCACACACTACTTTTGACGGGCCGAACCGACGGTTTATTTACACTACTACCGCGTCTTCTAATTGGGTGTCGAATTTCACGTCTTATCTCACCCGTATCACAGTATCTCGACGAAGTCATCGAAGATCCCACCTTCATCACCTACTACCGGTCGTGCACGACCGATCTGTGCAACGATGGTGACGCGCTCGGATCCTCCGGTTCCGCCCTGACCGGGCTCAACGAGGGTGCATCAGATAATCTGCTCGTGCCCGGATTGCCGAGCAGTGGCGGCTCTGGGCCGGCACCGGCAGCGACATCTCCATTACTGGTGATCATTAAAATCACATCACTGTCGCTATCGGTGGCACGCATCGTCGCGTAGAGCGCTTCCTCGACGGCTTCCTTACTCTTCTCTTCCTGCACGGAGAAAAGGGCAACTGCGCCGGCCTGGGGATATATTAATGAGATGATGATGATGATGACGATGGCGATGGGTGGAGGTGATGGATAAAAGTTCAATATTCATAATCCATTCGCCTTTCGGGCCCACGTGCGTGGGGCATTCGTCGATGAAAACGAACGACCAAAGTTTATTTACTTTATGTGGAAGTTATTAAATAAATAATGTTCTTCCTTAATGGAGGAAAAGGTTTCCGTGTGTCGCAGTCGTGTGGCCCCGTTTTACAGCATTCGTAAGTGTGCGTACGCTTTAGGATCCTTTCGCTAGGGTCCTTTTACTTAATCGCTTCAGGCCGGTGCCGGTGTTGTAAGCCGAAAGGTAGTGCGTTTCCGTAGGATTTAAGCGTACCTTTTTTATGGGCTCTATCTAGGCGTATGGTTTTGCGGAATTGAGATCATGCATGGGGACACAATGGTGATGTTGTTGTTGCCCCTAATTTTACTAATTCCGTGTAGAGCCGAAAGGGACATATAAGTTCTACCATCTTATCTAAAGCCCCAAAGAATATGTGTACCATAACGCGCACCCAACGCGCATCCGAGCTCATCTAATACCCAAATCCTGAACAAAGCACAGGTTAAGGTTAAAGAAAGACTTGCCCGCCTTGTTAAATCCTTTGATAATGAGCTTTTCTTTACCTAAACGCACAAATATGCCGCACGAAAAAGTTTCCTTTCTTGTGCTCGGCCTATAATATTACGGGAATTAAACAACGCGATGGCTGTTGGTGTGTAATAATGGTTCTATTAATAAGATGACGCTTTCAATAAATAACCGAACGCTCCATCGATTAAAAGCTACGAATGTGTGCACCGCTTTCTAAATTCCCAACTTTGCAAAGTAGAACGTGCTCCAAACCGCATTTCCAGCGGTATAAATAGGAAAGTGAAAATGAACCTTCTCGCCCCCCGTATTCCAGTTCCTATTTTTAGGGCCCTGGGCACACCAAATCTTATTTCGGTACAATCAGTCACCTATTTGTAAGAGCGTGAGAGCAAACGGAAAGGAAAGTACGATGGAGGGAAGCACTGTTGAAGAACTGGCTGGCTGGCTGGCTGGCTGGCTGGCTGGTCGAGGGTGATGGATAGGGATAGAGATAACCGCCGCGCTCCGAGCGGTATCACACTGTCAAAGAAAGCCACAAGGCACGCTGCTCTCCATTATCTACAAGCGTTTGGTAGGCTTTTCCGAGGGCGTCTATCTATCTTTCACATGAACACAATCAATCTACAGGGGTAAAAAAGAACCCCCCGGATCACCGTCAGCAAGGAGCACACAATTGGAACTAACTTGCAGGGGGTGGTAAATGAACGCCGCAACGACCGGAGCAAGAAGAAGAACACCGTTCGACAACACCGCAACACACAACACAAGACACAAGATGTGCGTTGTGTGCCGTAGTGTTCAACAAACCGTTAAGAAGTCGTTAAGGGCAAAGCGACAGTCGAACTTTGGGAGCTGGGTGTTGAGGGCTATTTAACAGGCGCCTAGGGATCGCCTGGGAATTGGTTAAAAGGAAGACAAATTTCGTCGTGGCAGGCACCAACCAACCAGCCAACCGAACCGTCCTAGAAAGTGGCAAGGCAAACGAGCTGTTGCCACGCACACAACACGAACAACCCCCCTATTGTGGGTAACCGCCCCCGCCCCGAGCGAACGGGAGACAGGGATCGGTGTCCGATTTCTACGATCCAGCGCAAAGTGGCAGGGCCGAATTACTGTCGCTTACTGTCACGTATTTTACGGGAGGTGCGTGTCGCCGGTCGGCTTCTCGGGGTTCCCAACCAACGGGCGAGAGGTTAATTATTTGCGGCCAAACTTCACGAGCAGCTTTAATGCTGCTACACGAAAAGCGTCCATTAGTCGCGGAAAATCAGTTCCCTCGCGAATCGCGTTAAGCGAAAGGTAAAACGGTGGCTTGATTTGGCTAAAAAGAAAAGAAAATCCTATTAATCCACCATATTGAATATACGCTATCACGTTGAATCGGATAAGAATTTAATGTTATAGAGCAGACAGCAGAGAAACCGCATACGATCGATTTCGATGATTTGACAAATTTTCCATTTTTCCCAATCTAATTGCGGAACGAAAAAGGGTTTTGCTGCGTTCCCTTTCTATCCGTCCAACTGCGTATCCTTTTCTAGATGGGTCGGGAATGAACCACACCGTAGAAGTTGCCTCCTTTGCCCCGTGTACAATGCATGACTTTGCTCACTGTTCTTGGAGGAAGGATAGAATTTGCCGTTGCCATATGTTACTTGGGATAGCGGTTGGTCACCTAGCTCGAATTCGATTTCCTCTGCACCACACAGGCACACACATCATAGCAACCGGGTTCAGTAGTTGTTTTGGGTTTCCTATGCAAGCAGAGCTACGACTCCGAAAGCGTCGAAATCCAATTTCCTATCGTGACTTCCACAATGGTAGATAAGCGTTCACTGACACACCTGACTCCATCGAGCGATTGAGAAATATTCATACAATCAAACGAATTCAGCCCGTTTTTGAAACGAATACAATCAACTACATGTTTTGTGGATGACGCTTGTGTTTAATGCTGTACGCTTGCTAGTCTACAAACGCAACTGGGTAAAAACAACAGAAACCCATCAACACGTTTTCCTTCCACACTTACCACAAAAGAGTTAATTCGTTTGAAGCGTCACGCGTCCAAACACCATTGCCATTGTTCTCGGGGCAGCTGGGACCTTTCACCACACTATGTAACGAAGGGTCCCTACCATATCAAGTAGGATAAATAATGAAACAAGGACTTTTGCAGCATCAATCCTTCTCAGCTTATTTGAGGATGAAATCATTTCCTTTTGTTCGATCTAATGAGCTTATGCTGCAAGCCACACCCCGGACTCACATCGCTTCAACCCATCGGGCCCGGCACCCTCTTGTGGTGGGCACCACTACAGATCCCTATTTTCCGCTCCATCAAATTATTCTTACACCTCCGCCGGCTACCATACACTGTCTCCTGGGGGTGGTATGTTTTTTCCACACTTATTTTCGCTCTCTCTCTCTCTCTCTCTGTCTCTATTTGTGTCTCTCTCTATCTCTGTACATTTTTAGCTTGCTACGGGACGGGGGTTTTGGTTCGTATCAGGAAGTCATCCAAGTAGGCAGACAGGCAAGCAGGCAACAGCAACACGCTGTGCTCGCTTGTTCCGGTGGTTAATCCTTAAACGGATGAATTCTCTTATCGTCCAATGTGTCATTTATATTCCCACCGTTGGGCAAAATGTTTCGACACGTTCGGTGTACACCACCGGTCGTCGGGATCCACTCCAATCCGACCGACCGACATTCGGTGTCGGTGTTCGTGCATGATTCGATTCGTGCCAATGACAGACCCAAGCAACGCAGTACGGCATAGAACAGCGGCAAACAGTGAGTGTTGCTCTGGTCGGGGAGAGGCGCGCACGACGGGCGCCTCCTACGGAACGGGACGATGTTAAGCTCTCCCGATGACTTGCTGGTTGCCGCGTGAAGAAAGGATCATTTTCTCTCCGAAAGGTTGTGGTCGATTGGGTTCCAGTGTTTTCTCGGCCCGTTCACCATTTTCCCACGGCACACGGCAAAGCACCGTGACCCCAATCCGGCCCGTAGAATGGATATGGCAATGTGTTGCGAGCGATGCGCCCGTTTTGGGGCTACGGGGAAAATTTATGAAGGTGTAATTTAGCAGGTGCACCAGAACCAATTCTAGGCTATCGCTTTCAACCCGCCCACGTGGCACACACACACATCGCTGTGGCGCAGTTTCCGTTCGCGCCGGGAACTGTTTAACTCCCGCCAGGAGAATAATGAAGATGATGATGGGGATCACGATGATGATGCGAAAGTAGATAAGGTGTGATTAATTCACACCGGAACCCCAAACAACGCAAACGAGCCGGTGTCCGTCCGCTATAGCTACCCTGGGGTCCAGTTCAGTCCAGTCCAGTCCAGTGGAAGTGGTTCCGAAAACTGGCACAACACAACCGACCGACCAGACAGCTTCAGTTCGATGGCGTGGGTCCGAATACCAATCAAACTGAGCACATGTTTGCTTGAAAGCCATTGAAGCGGACACCGTTGAAGGATCAAGGAAGAAACCCCTTTCGAGACAGAGAGTCGACCGTTTAACGTGTTCAACAAAGTGCCTATTTGTCGCTTCTTCCTTGCTTCACAAGCAACACTAATTTTTCGCCCCACATACAGTGTGTAATTAGAACGTGCTTGAGGCGGTGGTTACGGGCTCTAAACATGCGAAATAGTTTGTGTGTCGACAGCTTTTCGCTCCCAGGAGGCAAACACTACACATGCTCCGAAAGCGGGAAACTACAAAGCAGGAATCGCTCAATCCCGCTCGAGCCGCGGGCGCAATACCCGACGAGGAAGGTAAATCATACACATTCCACTTAATTTATTCCCTCGGGCAAGGAATTGTGGTCTTCGCACAACTTATGCACAGCCAGCATAGCACCAGCAACAGCAAGGGCACAAGCAAGGGTAGGGATGGCAATTATGGTAATCGCGAGTAAACCGTTTTGCTGTTTACTTGAGCGCACGTGCCATACACAAAACCGGCAGAAAGTCGGTTTGGTTCCCCCATCGCGCGGGTGGTTCGCCATCCGTGTTATGTGAGGTTCCCAATCCCAATCAGTGTGACCCTTGTAATCGCTAATATTATAAGCGTCAGCTAATTTCTTGCAAAAATCATCACCGTTCCTTATAAAAACCATTCACGCCTCCCGCCGGTGGGGGGTCCAAAACGGTGACAGGGTGGTGCTGTTGACTTGTTCCACCATAATGGACCGTTCGCTTGTTGACTCAATTTACCATTGCCACGCAATTTGATGTGTTTTTTCCCCTCCATTTCTATTCAATTAGATTCCAAGTAGTCTTCATCTATCTGCCAAAAAAAGGAACTCCACGATTTCATCTCTTAAAGTGTCCAGTCCTCTTCCTCTTTCGGCCTTCGCTTCGCTCGCATTCCTTGCATTGACTCCATCGCGTTCCAAAATTCATCAAATCCCTGTCACGGATAGAGATTTAGGTATCATTAATTATTCATAAGTGTTTTTTAAATTCCTCTCCTTCCTCTCCTTTTTTGACCTGTGCCACATCTTTTCAAAAGGACGTCGCTCTCGGATGTTTCATGTACTATGCCCCGTCAGGGCCAGAATCAATACAGGTCGTGCTGTTGTTGCACAGCCGTGCCAGGCCAAAGACCAAAGACACCGACTTTTAGACGTAACTTGTTGAAAGTTCCGCATTTGGTGAGACATTTTACAGGAGTGTCTCACAATAATGCCATTAGTAAAAAGGCGAGATCAAGCTGGGTTCAAGTGCGCTTCTGTCAGGGAAACAGAACCAAACAGCCTATCAAACGCATTTCTCCGTGGAAACTGGAGCGACAATGAGAAGCACAGCCCAGAGGTTCTTTCTTCTACGGCCGTCCCTTCCGCTTGCATTAAAAACGGTCCCACAGTTTATTTATTGATTTGGTTATTTACAGCGACAGACTCTAGCTACCTACCTGCTCCTGCTGACACATTACATTTTGCGTACCGTCATCGAACTTCGGTGAGTGCTGAAGGAACCAACGGTTGGCACAGGGAGTATGCGTGTGTGTGTGTGTGAGGATGAGAAGGGAACGGATGCTGGTGTTCTTCGGATCTTTCGAAACGGGCAGACTCTTGCCTAGTTAAAAATACATTAATTTTCATCTACCGTGCAATTTACGGCGGACGACAAGGACACTTTTACCCGTACCGGGAATTCGTTGTATCGCCTTTTTTGTCTAAGCACAACCGTTCACAAGCTCCCTCGTCTTTCACCTAGCCGTTCTGGCGGTTGAGCGGTTCGTTCTTTTAAGATCGTTTATAAAAATCGATTCCATCGTTCGTTACTTAGGCAGTGACGGGGCTTAGTTGGATACTGCTGGCTGCTGCTGGCTAAAAGGCAAAGAAACGATTTATGAATTCATATCAATTTCTCATTTTCGCATCGTTTCTTTAATTCTCTTCCGAGCGCGCCACAATACCTACCCCGCCAAAACTGGGTAGGCAGACTGAACCGGGTTTCTCTCTGGGTGACTCCAAATGGCCTTTCGAGTGAACGAACCAATTTCCACGCACTCAACGATCCCACTGCATCGTTGTCGTCCTGTTTGTCGTTAAGCTTTCCAGGGCGTTGAAAAATCTCGAACATTTTCACCCGAATGGTTCTCACTGTGATGAAAAATAATCTGGGCTGCTTTAATGGTTGGCATAGCAAACGGCACAGCCCCGTTATTCGCCCTACTTCTCTTTACCTCTCGCTCGCACTCGGGCGGTCCTTTATCGGATCAATTAGAAACAGCCGATTGATTTCATCAGACTCACTCGGGCATAATTTACTTCCCAGGGATCGCACCTAATATGGAACACAGCACATAGGGCTACAGTTTCCAGCTTTACTGATATCGCCGGAAGATTCACAGCATACCGACAAAAGCTGTGCCGGGCATCAACCCCACCATGCAGGTTTTACCGACCTTTGAAAATGTCGAAGTTTCTCATTCGTGACGATACAATTTGGAATGGAAAATCTGCTAAACAATGCGAAGGAATTTTAGCCCAGTTTTCATATTGGGCCAATCTCTATAAAGCTTGTCCAACGGTTATCAACTTTCTTCAAGCGGTTATGCAACGGAAACCACACATGGATATTTGAATATCAGCATTAATGCTGCATACTAACTTGCTGTCTTATTGGTATGATTTATCAATTAAACACAATTTTTCCACACATTTTCTTCGCTTCCTAACGTTCCTTCTAATGCAGGTATCGAGCAAAAGGAGCAAAGGATGAGCCACATTTGAACGAGCTTGACCCCGCACTTTCCCAACATGGGGCGATTGCACTACCAAGCGGCACGTGCAAAGTGGCTGTTCGCTCACACACTTCAACTGAACAGATTTGAGACTGAACGCGACTATAATTCCCATATCTACACACTTTAGCCACCAAACTAGTTAAATTAACATAATAATTATAAGAAAACAGGCAAAAACAACATTGAATGGTAAGCAGAGCTTCAGTTGTTGAGTGTGAGTGAAAGAGATAGAACGAGCGGAGAGGGGAGCCCAATTGTTTACTTTTTTGACAGTTCTTCGCTGCCGGTGCAAATCATCTCCTCGGCAGCTTGCGAGTATCTAGTTGGCCATGAAGTGTAGCACAGTTGGAGAAGGAACGGGCCGATGAGCTTATTCTTTTCCTGGCATTTGGACAGCAAGGTAGCTAAAAAAGGTTGCTAGACCTTTGTTAGTGGAAATTTTCGTAAAGTGTAGATAGTGCAGCTTAAAAGTACGTGTAGAAACAGTAAAGTGCTTCATTTGCATTAAGCAAACGTCGATTCTCAAATGTGGCGCGCAACGCGACAAGAAGAAATGTCCGACTCGAACAGTAGGGGGCAAGTGAACGGGGACGGTCCGGAACCACGGTCTAAGGTAAGGTGTGGCAAAATGTTCTAAGTATCCTTCGCTCTCTCTCTCTCGTAATGTAAGTTATGCAAACAGCTGTTTGTTTGTTAATAAATGTTCTGTGTGGTTTTAGTTAAATTTGGCAGCAAAGCCTTTCATGTTGCCGTCGCGTCGCACGAATGCGGCCCCATCCAGCTCGCAGGGCGACAGCAATGGCAGCAGTAACAGTAGTAGCAAAATTCAAGACATTGCCTACATTGGCCCAACCCATCTTCCCGTTAACACGCGCGTGTGGAACTCGATTTCGTCCTTCTCGCTAGAAGACATTGCCCGAACGGTGCCTCCTGCCCGACCTGCACAAAGCCAGATCATAAATGTATTCCCTAGCAATGGTCCACCAGCAACAGCAAGCTGCTTAAAATCTCCGTTTCAAAACCCGGCTTCCCAGACCTCCCAGTTTCCTTTCGGACCAATTTTGCTGGACAATGGAGTTATACAGCTGCGCTTGCGGGATTCGATTACGTAAGTTTCGTATGCAGCAAGATTAGGCGGCAAGGGAAGATACCGATTTTAACGCACCACATATTTTATACAGAGTGGACATGACCGTGGAAGGCTCAGTGAAGGTTGTCAACGGCAACCATAACATAGCAATAGCTGTTTCCAGTGATACGATGGCTACTGCGATGCACCATCCAAATGGGATCGTGTTTCAAAACGGCCCACGGGTCGATATTGCAGCGGTTGACGCAAGACGCAAATATCCCTACATGTAAGTAGAAACTGCTGTTTTGCAAAAAAAAAAACCTTGTTTCGCATTGTACAGCGTACGGTTTCACTTTGCATGTACGAAATGAATGGTAGCCGGTTTGCAAAAATGTGGCAAAAAGGAATCAGCCTAACCAGTGCGAGATGTGCGCTGATTTATCTCGTCGATGCGGCCGGTACGCGCACAACGTCTGATATGATTAGCATGGATATGGAAGCGGATTATGTGAACCAAGTTTTTTTCAAGTAAGCAAAACCCACAAACTTCCTCGACTGTTATCCTTCGGAGGGATTGTTCAGCTAACTGTTTTTCCCCGTTCATATCGTTGCAGTGGTGTAGTGCCTGCTGCACACAACTACGTCGACCAGTGGCAAATCATCAGGAGCTCGAGCTACCAGCTGGGACAGGAGGGTAGCCTCCTGTTTCAGGTAAATGGCTTCCGTATCACGCAGGGCGGTGATGGGTTGGTAAAAATATCTCGCTCCAACAACCGCTGCTCGATCCGTACCAGCCCTACCAACGGTTGCGCGACTGTCACAACAAACGCCATCCACTGCACAGCTTCACTGGGAACGTCCTCGCACCTGTTTGTTCGGTAGGATTCGGTGTTGTGTTCTGTTCTTCATTCCGTTGCTCAAACAACACGGCAGCATCCCTAATACCGATCTTTTACCGTTTATGTCTACTTCACAGACGTGAAGAGCGTCGGATGCATTTTGACGGGGCTACGTTCATCGTGCGCAATGCTGGCCATTCCGCTGGTTTTGATGAGCTTGATCGATTGCGTGTCTATTGAAGTGGAAGCGAAAGCACCTTCCGCCAGCCTTTAGAAGGCCATTATCTTCAAAGGCCGATGGCCGGGTGGGAGGATGTTTTTAGTATGCATTGTATCTCGTGCCAGCCCTGCACATGCATCCTTCCAGGTGATCAGCAAATTGAATTCCGTTATTCGATTGAATTAGTCTGTTTAAAAATTCCCCATCAATTATTTATGCGTTAACAGTCGTTAGAAGTGTACGTGTATGGTCAGCAGAGCAGTATTTCTATTATTTCCAATAAATCTAAATTTCCTCTCAATTGCATAACAATGTTGTAAAGGCCCGCAAATACTTACATGGTCGGAACTGGAAGGGTTAGGGAGTGGGCCCGATCTGCGAAGACGGGCTAGGGCACTCCTGAGACCTTCCGTACTGCTATGTTTGACCCCCCGTTCAAAAATATAACAACCGCACAGGAACAGCTTGAAAGTCTAGTCACACTTTTCACGTTGCCACACTGCTGGTACTGCTGGATATCGCTCGTCGCTCGTTTGATGCAGCTTTCCTTTCCAGCGGGAGGAGTACGGTTAACCAGTGCCAATCTCCGGCGCGCTCCGACTCCGTACCAAGCTTTGCAGCACACTCATTGACACTGCTGCACACAATTAGCTACCACTTTGCGCTCTATTTATAAATATTGCTTTTGATTGCACTTGCTTCGTGAACCAAACGATGCATCAGACTGCAGCGAACAGAATAATCTTGCACTCACATTGCATCTGCTTGTAAGCAAACGGTAATTGCACTTCACTCCCATACACCACTGCATGCTGCAAAACAATGAATCGAAACGCAAAACCTACTACACTGTCGTGTGCTGCAAAACAAAGGTTGTAGATGTGTAGTTTAAGGACCAACATAAGCACTACCGCACATCACCGGAAGCACATCAGCACACAGAACGGAAGCACACGGTGGGTTAATCCTCGCGTATGAGATCACAATTAAGAGAACACAAGTTTATGGGGGAAAATCGATAACTTCACGGTATCGTGCTTGTGTGCCCTACCGAAAGCATTTGCTATTGATAGCACTGATCGAACGAGATGATGTTGAGTGATGGCTCGAATAGCTTGCCAGATGTAGAATGTTTCACTGTAGTTATGGTGCGCGATGTAAGCAATAGTGAAGGGAACTATCCGAATGGAAAACGAACTGCACTACCTCCAAAGTCATGAGAATGTTAAACTTACAACGTTACCCCAACTACAGCGGCTAGTTGCTGTGTGTATGCCGATTGAGTTTAAATTACTGTTTGAGGGTCATACAATTGATGCTATAAAGTTCGTTGTGGTAAAACCCGCGATAAGTGAAAAAGTAGAGCAATGGTGGATAAACATGGGCACGAGAAAGAAAGCGTTCCGTCCGTTCAGCGAAGGACAGCATACTCATCCACGACGTAAAGAATTCTCGAACCACTAGGGGGCTGCAACGGAGGTACGTTCCATTAAAAGACCTGACCTACTGAAAGTGTGTTTAGATTCCACGGCACCGGCGCCATGTGCATGTACGATGAACGTTGTGTCCTTGCTCGGTGGTATGAGCCCTGTTACTACAGAGCGCGCTACAGGAAGCGAAAAAAAATGATTAATGATTTTTCAAACACCTTGTCCTAAATACACGTCAAGTGCTGTGTGCAATCTGTAAGCGAAGGGCTGGCAGCGTTTCTGCCCCATACATTGTATTACCGTACTAGATTATGAGATATTACAAACGTTTCCGTTTGTCATTTCTCTACTCGTATCGTACGGGCTTACCATAAAACGTTAAAAATCTGTTAAATCCATTTGAAAAGACGTATCAAAGGCAGAAATTTGCTTCGAGTCCTGCAACAGTATCAGCCCACAGTTGCTGTACCATATATGGATGGAAGGACACGTTGTGCACAGCTTCTGCATCTTGTGCACAACCATTAATCAAACTATTAACGCAGAAATGCTTTTAAGGTACAGTCAGAAAAGGCAGAAAAATAATCATGCTGACTAATCATGTACCATGCAAGTCAACATACCCAATTCTAAGTGATCTTTTTTTCTTGTCTTTCTTTTAGGGGGGAGAGAAAAAGAAAGGCGAAATAGCGGCAGAAAGGTCCACAACAACCCCACGAAGCTTAAAATTGCAAGCAACATAATGCTTAACATAAATCTTAAAGCGGAAGCGGGCGGTACATCGTACAATGAATCACATTTCCATAGCCGTTTTTTCCCATTTCTGAAAGTCTAATCGTTTCCTGCCCCTGCCCCAGGTCGAGAGCAAGGGTACAAGAAAGAGGTTTAAAGAAATTCGCCATAATTTATGCCCCTGAGCACTTCTTCGATTCATGTAAAACAACGGAACATTACGTTGTCGCGGCGTTTCCGTTTCGTAGCAGCTTTGGCCGGGGAAAAGTTTCGGTAAATTCTACACCGGTCGGGTACAACCGTTTGCCGTTTGATATCCGACACAACGTCGGGGTTTTCCGCCAGCATCGCCCGCGCGCCCAGTGCGTCTCACATTTCCATTAAATAGACGCGGCAGTTAAAACCCCGACCTGCAAGTGTTGCGACCTATAGCGCAGACACAGTAATTGTGCCAAGAGCCAATTACAGGAATCTGTGAGCGTTTCCACTGCTCTGTGTTGTCTGCTCGGGTAAACCTCTGCGCACTATTGCGCCCGTCGCCAAGGAGACACGGGGCGGTTCGGTGCTCGTGTCGTAAATTTCAATTACACAACTCTTGCCCCCCTCCACCACCCTGCAAGACCGAAGCAAGTACTTTTCCAGCAAAAGTTTCGTCCTTTGCCACCCCCCCCCCTCAGATGCCCCCCCCCCTTTTTGATCCTGCCGAAAGAGGATGCGGTCACTCGTCCGCTTTTTGAACCCTCTTCAAAAGCGTATCGGAGAATTTCAACCCTCTTCTGGCCTCCGCTCCCCGCGCCTGCACTGCCGCACGGACAGAGGACATTTTATGCGCTGATTTTACAGTGATTTTAGCTAGAAAACCTTTCACTGGTGGCACTTGGCGTCCTGCTAGAATTCGTTCTGTGGCGGGCGGCGGCACACCTTTTGGTGCCGGCTTGGGCTCGGAAAATATTTAAATCTAAAAAGGTAAAAGGTCATTCGGGGTGGAATTCGTTACGCTTCCTTCCGCTCACTGGCACACTAAAATAGGATTTGTGGCGTGTTATTTCACTTTTCTTTGCACTTTGATTAAGTTGGAAGAAGCAAAACAAACCAACAACTACTGCTGCTGCTGCTGCTACTCTGTTTGCCCACCGCTGCTTTCTGCCAACGCACAGTTCAGCAGTAGCACAGCACGCAAACAAAAAGTGCTCGGCGAATGGTGTTTCGTTTTACTTTCCCTGCTAGCGATTGCATGTTTATGATGTACTGAGATGCCGGACCCTGGGTATCATGGGATGATAAAGTTTTCATTCTTATCCGCCTCTGCATTCATGGGCAGCAGTAGCAGCAGCAGTAGAAGAATATTCTGAGAACCACCTTCCTGTTGGGTTTTGGAAAAAAAACTGGTCCCCATTAATGGCAATCTCCAATCTCGATGGCCCTCGTCAATAGACAAACAAAACCTCCCACCATCACCCCCCCCCTCCCCTTTAATAGTCACCCCTATTGACAGATCTGTCGCACTCAGACATTTCACTTAGCAGAGAGAGAGAAGTAGAAAGAGCGGTAAACTTGACCGCATGCCCCTATAATACGGGTAAAACTTTAGTTGCTGCTGGTTCCTCCCCTTTCCACACATGTGCCTTGCTCGAGTCGGTGAGGAACTGTCCAAAAGTTGCAATCCTCTTCACCAGTGTCACCAGCATTTGCCAACAAAAGGGATATCGTTAGTCTTGGGGGATCGTTTGTATCATACTCCTGAGGGATAAGCTGAAGGAGTAACTTTCATTTTCTATTGAGTTAAAGTTTATTTTTTCATGGTTTGTTAATGCTGGTGAAGTGTTTTCTTAGAAGAATCCTCCATGTTTTTTTTATGTTCCTCGACGGACTGAGACGGTCAAGAAATCAATTCGATTTGCGTTGAAAAACCCTAAAATTAATAGGAATAATATCATACTCTTAATCATCAACACAATTTATGCGTTGTTTTTATAACGTTTGCTTTTTTTCTAGTTGCTCTATGCTTCTATCAACCTAATTCACCATTCCATCCAGAGGAAGTCCATCAAAACTCACTCACAGCTTAAAAAGTGTGTTGCGAGCCAGTCTGCCAGGTCATAATTGAAATTTGATGACGATTGCTTCAGCGTTTTTAAGCTTCATGTTGAGCGCCATCGTTGGGGCACAACCCGCCGACCGCCAGTACCGCCAGAGGCACTGAACGACTGTCTCAGCACCAGCCGGCACGGCGGTACAATATGGCCAAGCGTACAAGGTTCGTCTTCAGGATCCGGAAATTAAAATCCACCCTTGGCGTTCTGCTTCTCTGCTCTGCTTTTCGTTCGCTTACTTGGCGGCCCGTTGGAAAAACAAGAAGCGTGGTATGAAATTCGGACACACGGATATACATCACCATCACAGACCGAGGCCGAGACTAGCCAGAGGCACAGCACAGAGGATGGAGCTGTGAGTGGAAAACACCGCGCGACACAATTTCATAACGCGCGAGATACGCGAAGGCTTCTCCTGCTGTTGTTGCTGCTGCTACTGGACGGGGGCATGTGTGTGTGTGTGTTGGACCATGCGGCCTGAGATGGTTCACACTACCAGGCAGACCCAATAATCAATACACACTGGCATAAACTCGACAACGGTGCTGAATGACGACGTCGTCGTTGTCGTTGTCGTCGTCATCGTCATGACCATTCTCCAGTAGGTCGTAGATGCTACCGAAGTTGGCAGTCGGTTCTCCCTGCAATCCACCTATCATGTTCTCCCTACCGCAGTGCTTTACATTATTGAATACTTTATAACTGCGCGCCGTCTGTATGAGGTCAGTGTGCGGATTCAGCGCTCGTGGTCCCATTTTCACAATTCCAATGCCTAGCTTCAAGAAACCCGTTCCTCAAGCAGCAGCTGGTGCAGTTTAGGGCCCTCGTTGTCGATGGGCACACAGGTGGTGCAATGACGCCGGAAGTCGGCGCGAATCCAGCGCCCCCCTCCCCGTTTTGCTAATCAGCATGTTATTATCTATCGCCAGTTGAATTTCTCGCAACGCAACACTTTTATCATCTGGCAGGCCCCAGCTGTTGTTGAGACGCGAGTGGACGAAAGAACACAACATTATCGATTGTTCCTCACAAACACACACACACACACGCGGTCCACGGAAAACCTGTCCATACGATAGAAACGAAGAGGACGGATTCTTACTAATCCCGATTCTTTGAACGACGACATCTCGACGCGCCAGCCAAAAACCACCGAACGGAACGGAGAGCGTACGTAAAGTCAACTTCCCCACAATCCTGGAAACGGGCTGCCGAGCAATAAAGGAAAACTTTTTGAATTCCATTTCACGTTCCCTTCACTCCGGTAAACGAAAGGGGGCTCGGGCATTCCTTGGCCGCGACGTTGCTTTCGGTTTTCGACCTTTGCAAGACCCTACTGTACTGGTGCGTTGCAGATTTCCCAAACGCTTTTCACAACACACACACCACTCACACACACACCGCACTTTTCAAAACATATTTCCCTTCAATTGTTCGGTGCGTTCCGTTCATCTTACGATACATTCCCCCCTCATCGTCGTCATAATACCACGTGAAAGTTGTGAATATCCTCCGAAACACAAAGCGACACACACAAACACATAAATATGTAGACAAAGATGAATAAAAAAAACGAAGGAAGTTTCCCTCAACCTTTATCGTCGAGCGCGGCACACTGGGCAGGTACTGAGCACCCACGGCGACGTTCCGTTGTAGATTGAGCTTTTTCGTCCTCGGCTCGGCACTTTTATTCGCCGTTCGCCGTAACGTGTTCGGCTTCGGCCGGAAATTCCGAGATGCAGCAACTTTCGATGCGGGTTCGACTTCCTGCCCCGAGAGAGGGAGAGAGAAAGTGAGCGGCCTAAAAACAATAAAACCAATCTCCCCGTGGAAAGCTCCCCGTAAAACATAAGGAAAACCGAAACATAGCGAAATGCTGAGAAGAGTATGGCGTGCGAGTATACTCACACGTGTGAGCGTAAAACCATATGCTCGGAGAGATGGAAAAGCACACCACGTGAGGACCAAAATCGCTCTCTGTTTACGTGTGGCGATGGCCGGATGGTAGCAACTGAGCATTAGAACGGAGCAGGCCATGCTCCTGTTCCGCTCACCGTGCCGCAGCAGCAGCAGCAGCACACACGCAGCAGCAAACGCGACCACTCAGCGGAGATTAAAATCATAAACAATTTTTAAGCTAGCGCAAACGCGTCCGTCTCCCATCACTCCCCCCCCCACCCCCTTTTCCACGCCATTCGTGACCGATTGGGACTCGTAAATCAAAAAACGCAACGCAGAACAATGGGAAGTAATTTATCCGATTGCCAAATGCCACAAATGCGTGCAAGAGGAAAGTTGGGGATAGAGGGTAGGGTGACGGGCGGCCCATATAATTCCCTGGCCATGCAGATTTTTGATAATCGAGCTCGCGCGTACGCTTATCACCCGTCCAGGGTTCGTCCGCCCACCAACAGCGGGCTGCGGGAAATATTACGGAACAACCTATCTTATCAGCCAGATTGCCGAATTGAACGCAGGGGGACACACACAACACATTGTGATAAGCCCGTCACAACAACAACGACGGGACGGGGTCGAACTCGTCACACGCACGCTAAGTAGTGAAGGGTTTCTGTATTGCTTATGGTTTTTTGGTGTGTATGTCTGTCCCCCCCCCGAAGATAACACGGGGGACACGATTGAGCGAACGAGATCGGGGACGGAATACTCCGATGCATCAGTAACATTTAATCTTTCCGTCCGTCCGTCCGTGTTGAGTGTGTGGAGACGCCCCAAACAGAAGCATGTGAGTACGGGAAACGATTTCTGTTTTGGGGCCAAATTTTAATGCTATTTCACTTGCAGGAAGCTTCTGTCGTACATTTTCACGCTCGAGCTGCTGTGGTGCGTTCTGGGCCCTGGCATCGGGATAGGAGTCTACTTTCTGACCTACTGGAACTGGAACACGCTGCCCAGTGGGGTTAATCTGGCGGACGAGGTAACTATCAAGTAAAGTTGTTTGTTTTACGACTATGTTTACGACCGTTTTTTTCTTTACTTCCATTTCCAGAACACAACCACCGATGGACGTTTCGTGGCGGAACGGGCCCTGTACGATCTGGGCGCCCTAACGAGCCGTGGGCCACGTGTGGCGGGCAGTGAAACCAACGAACGATTTGCGGTCGATTGGCTGTACGGAGCGATCGAAACCGTTGCCCGTCAAGCACTTCCGGAGTATGAAGTTACGTACGAGGTGCAGCGGGTCAGTGGCAGTTACTTCCTCGACTATGACGACTATCCCATCACCAGCTACTACCGCAACGTGCAGAACCTGGTAGTGTCGATCAAGCGGCGGGATTCGTTCAGCGGCAAGTATCTGCTGCTGAATGCGCACTTCGACAGTGCCGTGACTAGTCCGGGCGCCGGTGACGACGGTACGATGGTGGTCGTCATGCTGGAACTGATGCGCCAGCTGACACAGCACGCGCGATCGCCCCTGCAGCATGGCCTACTGTTTCTGTTCAACGGTTGCGAGGAGAACACCATGCAGGGTGCGCATGGGTTCGTGCGGGCCCATCCGCTAGCCCAGTCGGTGGCCGCATTCATTAATCTGGATGTGGCCGCTAATGCTGGTCGGGAGATTATGTTCCAATCCGGACCGAACTACCCCTTCCTGATGGCGTACTATCGCGACTACGTACAACGACCCTACGCAAACACGCTCGGGGAGGAAGTGTTCCAGATGGGGCTAGTGCCGTCCTTTACCGATTACGAAACGCTCTCGAAACAGGGCGGCTGGCCCGGATTGGACTTTGCGTTGTCGTCGTACGGATACCTCTATCATACGGCGCTGGACGCACGGGAAACCATATCCGCCGGTACGCTGCAGCACATCGGAGACAATCTGCTCGGGCTTGTACGGGCGCTCGGCAGTGCCGACGAGCTCGGCAACATCCAGGAGCATCGCGAAGGAACGGCCGTGTTTTTCGACTTTATGCATCTGTTCCTTGTGTACTACACCGAAACGACGGCAATGATTGTGAACATCGTGCTGGGCGTACTCTCGCTGGCACTGATCGTCGGTACGCTGTTCATGATCATGCGCAAGGATGGTGCCGTCGGTAGTAACATCCTGTTCGAAGCCGGCATGACACTAATCGTACAGACGCTCTCGATCGTGCTCGGCGCTGGACTGTCCGTGCTGGTGGCCGTCATTTTCGATGCCTGCGGCCGTTCGATGAGCTGGTTCTCGTCGACCTGGCTGCTGTTCGGGCTGTACTTTGTGCCGTGCATCGGTGGTCTCACGCTGGGACCATTTTTGTACGTTCATTTTCGTAAAATCGTGAGTTGTTGTAAGCCGGATGCAGCGGTGTGTAGAATCAGTGCCTGATCAGTCTCTTGTTCTTTTTGTCTCTTGTGCTCCTGCAGCCGTTCCTGCACGATCAAGGCCGGGTAATACTGTTCCTGCACGCGCAGCACTGCATCTACGCCGTCCTACTGATAACGCTCTCGATCGGTGGCATTCGATCCGCGTTTGTGCTGCTCTTTCCGATCATTTTTTACTGCTCCACCACGATCGTTAACATGATCATACAGTTTCGGCTACGAGTGTGGATCTACGTGCATCTGGTCGGTCAGCTGGTGCCGGTGATTTACTTTTGCTCCCTAGCAGTTACACTGTTTGCCGTGTTCGTCCCAATGACCGGTCGCAGTGACAATCGCTCCAATCCGGACCTGCAAATGGCGCTGTTTGCCTCTCTTGTGACACTGCTGCTGGTCGGTTTGCTGACGCCGTTTATAGTGCTGTTCCGTCGGAAGGTGTACGTGTTTTGTACCATACTGTTACTGTTTCTAGTGACGGCGATTGTGGCGGCCACTCCAGAAGGTTTCCCATTCCGGGAGCGTACCTCGCCGCAAAGATATTACATATTTGTAAGTATTTTTGGGAAGGAAGTGTATTTTGACCTCAATTGACAATTTTTTTTCTCACTTGTAGCATCATCAGCGAAACTTTTACTGGCCAAACGGAACACTGCGTGATTCGGGTGCAATCTACTACCTTCATCCACAGGATCGTCACACTCCGGAACTGTTACAATCGGAGGTTCCCGAATGGTCGGCGGCTCAGCTGCTCGGGGACGAATGCGAAAAGGAACTCTACTGCGGTATACCCTTCTACATCAATCGATATCACCGGCAGAGCGGCTCAAGCTACTGGCTGCCGGCAATGGAACCACCGATCTTCCCCGAACGGGTCAGTTTCGAATTCGTTTCTCGTGAGGTACCCGCCCCAGGAAGGGTGCGTATGTACTTTCGGGTACAAGGGCCAAGCCACATGAGCTTGTACGTGTCACCGCTGGCCGGTCGGTCGCTTGTCGGGTGGAGTTTCAGTGAACGCATCCCACCCAGCGGAAAGCGCTGGAATGGACAGGATGTGTACTTTGTGAACTTTTTCTCCGGATCGATGGAGTTAACTCCGTTCACATTCTACATTGAGATTGAGCACGCAGCAGCAGGTACGGCGCAATCGAGTGATTCCCATTTCTATCTCTCGGTGGTCGCCCAGTACATGCATCACGACAGCGTGTACCGTGCGCGAGAGTTCCAAACACTGCTGGATAAGATGCCCAAGTATGCGCACACCGTCGCCTATCCAGGGTATTTGGAAAGTTGGATATTCTAGGAAATAAAACACAACAACCTATTACATTTGTGTGTTTGATAAGAGATGTATTTATTGTGAATGATCAGCTGGCTGTCGGACGAAATAACCCCACGGAACGGAACCAGTGTAATGGTCTATGGGACCACGGTAAACCCTCATTTCCACCCGCCGTGGAATGTGTTTGTAGGTGTTTCTTTTGTGAAAAAAATTTTGTGCTGCAGCAGATGTGATCCAGCTGACGGAGGCAAGCAACATGAGCAGCGCCTGTAAAGCACAAAGATATGAGCGATATGAGCGAAATTGTTTCGGAATTGTTTACTTACCATTAAACGGCTTAAGGTGAAATACATCTTGCTAGGTGAAGTGTTTGTACGGTAATAGTTTCAGTCGTTGTAGCTACACCGTATTTGAGGAAAACTGAGACACAGTCAAATTTAGCACTTGGAATGTGACGTGGTCTGTGGTAAATCCGGCACAATTTGGCATGCGGCAAGTGCATCGTAATAGTGATCGCTGAACGAATGCTACTGGTTCACGCATCACTTGTCACCCGATCGAGCCACAAATAATGGGACAAAAGCCACAGTCTGTCAGTCACCCGCCAGTCAGTTGTCCAACACTTTCTCAGTCTTTATGTAACGCAATTAGTTTCGTATCCAATTCAAACATAACTTTCTTTTATTCAAATCAGTCCGTTTATCAGTCCACCAACCTCCCCCCGACCTCCGATCAGTATATTCGGCTAACGAGATGAGCGGGATAGGCCACTACATGCGCATAGTCGGGAAATTGGTCGACAAATTGCTGAAACTCGCTAGCACGATACTGTTCATGGTGCATGTACTGTGCCACTATATTCAGGTAAAAGCTCCAGCCCGCTTCCGCCGCCTTACTAGCCGTACCATGCACCGTAAGATAAAACTCGTGCGGACGATCATCGATTCCATGCACAAAGTTAACGAAGTGCACCTCCTGTCCATTCCAGGCCAGCCCACTGCGAGGAATGGTCTTGCTGAAGCTCCAGCCAACTAATTTCACGCCCTCCACGGGAGAAACGTAGAAGCTCATGTGATCTGTGCCTTTTGCCGTGAAAAAGAACGTAGTAATGTTGAGCTCTGGATCACGTTGACTGTCCACTAGCTGTAGATCGATTGCTTCGGGCAGGGTAAATGGGTTGCCTTGTATCCAAAGGCCGTTTTCGCGCTGTCCGTGCTGGGTGTTTTGATAGAAAGGTATACCACAGTACAGCTCCTTGTCACACTCAGCTCCCAGCGGTACGGCGGATAAGTCGGACTTGACTGCCAGCTCGCGGATAAGATCGCCCGTGTAACGATCCTGCGGATGAACGTAGTAGCCTCCTTCCAATCGTCTCAGCGTACCATTCTGATGGTAAAACTCTCTTGTACAATGCTGCGAAATAAACCGTGCACGTTATGGTTGTGTTTGTGCGTAAAAGCTCACCAAAATACCACTGTACTTACGTAGATGTAAAAGCGTTGCGGTGAAGTGTGTGCTCGGAAGGGAAACCCTGCCGACGTTACCATCACGATGATCGACACCACGAAAAAGACGGCAACTAACGCGATGTAGAGGTACGCTTTGCGCGCTAACGCTACCAGTGGGGTGAGAAACCCTGCCACCAGTAGGCCCACTAGCACGGCAAACAAAGCGATCAGCAGTTCCGGATTGGCCCCTGCATTGCCGCGTCCCTGCATCGGGATAAAGGTGGCAAAGGCGGTGAGGGAAACGGAGCTAAAGTACGCGATCGGTGCAATCTGTCCGGCGAGATGCACATACAGCCAGGCGAAGGGCGAATACTTGATCGATACGTTCACCAGCGTCGTGACGGTGTAGAACAGGATGGCCATTGTGAAGAGATAGCCCGATCGGATGCTCATAGCTGTCAGTACGACCAGTATCAACGCGTACAGGACACAAGTGGCGTGCAGTAAAAGCTGAACTCGGGCGTGCAGTGATAGGTGATCCTGTTCGAAAGATGATCGCGATCGATTAATTGGAAGTTCTCGGGGATTAAGCGCATGTTTTCGGGGATGATTACTTACATTTTTTACGAAATGAATATACAGCACTGGTCCAGTGCACGTTGCAATCAAAAAGGGACAGACGTACAGTCCAAAGATCAACCAAGTTTGAGTAAACCAGCTCATTGTGGAATCGACAGCATTCAGAATGGCGGCAAGCGCCAGCGACAGTCCAATACCGACAATGAGTGACAGCAGCACGACACCCATGCTGGTAAGACCCTGTAGCAGCACTTGACCCACCGTTAGGCTCGTGCTGCGTGCCATCATCCACACGGACAAACCGATCGCACAAAGAGCAACAACCACCAGGCCAACATTGAGTATGATCGATGCCCAGAGTGGATAGTACACGAGAAACCAGTTGAGAAAGTCGAAGAAAACAGCCTTACTGCCCTCATGCTCACGGATGTCGTACAGCTCCGGTGCGTTGGCTAGCGCTTTGGCCAATGCTAGCACATTGTCCCCAGTGTGCTGTAGCGTTGTGTTCGGTATGGTGTCGTAGGCATCGTACGCCGTGTGGTACAGATAACCCCAGGTACTGTGAGCGAAATCCATGCCCGGTATGTTGCCGACGGTCGAGTAGATTAAATAATCCGTTTCCGATGGTACCAGATCCGCCTGGAACAGTTCCTCCGCTACCGCGGTACAGTACGGATGGGGAACATGATCGCGATAGTACTGTCTCGTTTGGAAGGCAAAGAAGAAAAAGGAGTGTTGTGAGTGTTTGTCGATCGCGTACGACTAGCACACGCTAGCTGCTTACTTCCATGAGGAACGAGTACTTGGGTCCAGCTTGAAACATTATGTCCCGTCCACCGTTCGCCGCCACGTCCATGTTGATGAACGTTCGCACCTTGGCGAACCACCGATGATGCGCCACGAACGCGTGCGATCCTTGCAGTGTGTTCTCCTCGCAGCCATTAAACACAAACACCAGCCCATGCTCGTACGATCGCTTGCCTTGGGCTAGCTGCCTCATCACTTCCAGCATTATAACGCTCATGGTCCCGTCGTCCCCGGCTCCGGGGCTTTGCGGGACGCTGTCGAAGTGTGAGCTGAGCATCAGATAGTTGTCCGGGTCGCTCCCCTGCGCCGGCACGATCCGGGCCACCACATTCTGAATGCCCTGGTACACGCTCGTCTGAGGGTACTTTTCGTAGTCGAGATACATATCACCGTACGCGCGCTGCACCTCCACCTCAACGCGATGTGCGGCGGAGTTTGCTTCGGCGGCGATTTCGTCGATAACACGAAGCAGAAACTGTACGGTGACTATTTCGTTGGCGTAGCTGCCGGCCACCCGCGGTCCAACGTTGCTCATCTCGAACAGATGCTGCTTGGCCACCTCCGCTATGAAGCGGTCCGGGTGCGTTAGCTCATCCGCACGGCGCAATGCGATCGGCATCGCCGCCCAGTTCCAGTAGACGAGAAAGTAGACTCCGGCCACCGCACCGGACAGAGCGAGCAACCACCAGGGGGAGATTTGTGCATCGCGCTTCGAGCGTTTTTGGTTCGCTGACTCGAACAGGTCGGCTTCACTTTCCATGTTTATGTCTGTAGAACACACCAGCTAAGCGTTGACTGACCGGCAGTGGGGAGGACTTAGTTGAATGTTTTCAATTGCTTTAACACCGTTATCATATCGCTTGAGCAGTTTTAATTAGTGATCCCCCCCCCCCCCCCCCACAGTTGGGTCCGTATCAACCTCCGATAAAGCTGATTGGCCGATAGTCTAGATTGAAGATCGACAAGAAGGGGGTTGACGAAGTTCGCAGCCGATTACGATATGACGATTAAACGGGTGAAATAATACGAGAACACACACACTTAATCGAACGATAGCCTTTGAAAGGGTGGTCAAATCTGTTCGATTAAGCGGTTTATTAATCACACATGCATATTTTGAACAATGCTTGTTATTTATGCGTCGAATTATCGATAAGGAATGCCACATGGGTGTGTTGTGTGCCTTGGTCGAGGCTTATTACTTTTTCTTTTCATTTATCACTTCCTTTTCAGCTGGTTTGAACCCTACTGGTTTAATCCACAGCAAAAAAGACAGTCCTCTTCTGCGTATGGAATGATCGGTCCGGTCCGTACGGGACTTGATCCCATGACGGGCATGTTGTTGTTGTTGAGTCATGCGAGTTGAAGACTCTACCCCATGGAATCTATCCATTGAACCATTCTCACCCATCAAAGCATCCACTGATGAAACTGGAGTATCAAAGTAATCATTGACGCAGCATACACCTTTCCATCATTCCTGTGCTATTTCTATTCTCTGCACCTACACTGAGAACTGTCGAAAGAGAAGTACACATCCAGCAGCAGCAGCAGGCCATCATGTCGGACCCGGATCCGGATCGTCACCTGAAAAAAGTGCTCGATGTCATTGGCGTCAGCACGAAAATCGGCAATGTGGTACAGCTGGTCAAGCGACGTCGTGGCAGCCCGCCGAAAATTACGGAAGAGCAGGAGATTCAACAGCGGCTCGAGAAATCGAAAGATGCCCGCTCGGAGCGGCTCAACATCTTGGCCACCAAGCACCGGCACGTGCTAGAGGTGGGTGCGTACATCTTGGGCGAAGATCAGGACTACGTTGCTGAGTGCGTGGCGGACCGGATGTTCGATGTGCAGCTGCTGGATAGCTTCTTTGAGGCAGAGGGCACGAAGGCGCTGCTCCTGTTTTACGACATGTGCCCTCCGCCCGGCATGGATACGGGCCGGTACAATGCGAAGGTAAAGCAGGCAAGCAATCAAGTTTGGATCACCGATGGACGCAGTGGCAAAGTGACCCCGGTTTGTGTGGGAGTGTGTCGGCACAGTAATGCCAAGCCGATCGAAACCAAAGGACTGAGCGATGTAAGTAGACAGGCACGACGGTGTGATTTGTACGACAAATGGGACTGAACATGTTTGTATGCTTTTAGGAAATCCTGTTCACAAACATCACAATACCCTCGGGAAGCTCGATCGTGTACAGTTTGGTCTCCATTTTGGAGCGCGTGCTGAAGCCGGCCATCGACTACATCCGCGACTATGGCCATTGCAATGACATGCAGAAGAGTAACTTCAAGTACGGCGTGAACCGGTTCATCAATTTCCTCAAAAGTACCGAAAAAGACATTTCCCAGCGTATCGTGTTTGAGGTGGATCGTGATTTGTACATGGGCTTTCTACTGACCGCCATCCAGGTGCAGGAAACGGCACACAATCGAGAAAAGATGGGTCGCGTTGAGCACATTTTCGCCCGCTGGATGGAACAGGTACAGTATGCACTCACACAGGGCGACCAGATCGAGCAGGCTCCCCATTACGCCGGACCGCTGGTAGAGTTGGAATATTGGCGCACGGTACTAACGCGCTACACGTCAATCAGCGAGTTTACGGAGGGTAAAGTGTTTCGTCAGTTTCTGGAATCGTTGAAAATCTCTCGCGGCAAGTTGGCCAAGGTTTGGGAAGGTTTGGCGGCAGAGTTGTCCAACAAGCTGATCGAATCGCGGGATAACGTACGCTTCATAAGCTCGATCGAACGGTTCTGGGATCCTCTGTATCGATGCGATCCGCAAGAAGCGACGAGAAGCATTCCTAGCTTACTGGAAGTCATCCGTCAGGTTTACAAATCCTCCATGTACTACAACACCTCGGACCGCATAACAGGGCTGCTGACAAAGATTGCCAACCAAATCATCATCAACTGCCGGCTGTTTCTAACCGATCGTGGCACGATTCGCATCTACAACCAGCCCAAGCAGGTGCTGATCAGCAAGATCACCATCTGTCACAACTTGGACGCAACCTTCCGGGACAGCTATAGACAGACGGTGCAAAAGATGGCAGACAGTCCCACCGAAACACCTTGGGAATGTTCGCAGGTGTTTGTGTTTGGTAAACTGAACCACTTCAAGCTGCGGTTGGCGCGCATACTGGAAGTCATGGAGCTGTTTCTAAAGTACGAAATCATCGAACAGGTTGCTATTTCCGGAACGGAGGTGTTTTCTGGACGCATAAGGGCGGCCTATGAAACGCTTACCTCGAAGCCGTACGATCCATTGATCTACACCGAGCACCAGTTTGACAAGGATTACGAATGCTACCTGAAGGAGGTAGAGCTGGCAGAATCGGGGCTGCAAAAGTTTCTCAAAAATCAGCTCGCCAACGAGCGCACGGTCGACAGCAGTTTGTTGATTTTGCGGCGGTTCGAGAAGCTGCAGCTGGAATGTTTGTGCATTGATCGCCGTTATCTGGATGTGGCCATGATGCTGGAGACGGAAATTTTTCAACTGAAAGATATTTACAACGAAAACCGAGCGAATCCCCCGATACCGTACGGTGTGCCGGAAACTGTCGGGCGCATAATGTGGGCCCGTGCGCTGTTTCGTCAGATGGACACTCCGCTTGCGAATCTCAAACATCGAGCGTGCGTGGTGAACCACCGCAAAGCCCAGCTCTGCATCAAATACTACAACTATCTGTGCGAAGTGTTGATCCACTACGAATTGCTGCACCACAAAGCGTGGATGGTGTTTGCGGAGAAGGCCCGCACCAAGCTGTCTACGCCGGTGTACCGGAAGCGTACCTCGGATAACTGGTTGGAGCTCAACTTCCATCCATGGATCATGCAAGTGATCAGGGAAACGGAGGTAGTGCTAAAGCTTGGGTTGAGTGCGCCCGATTTTACGCTTGTTTTGGTGCAGAACAAAATGAAAATTGATCAATGCTTTGAAAGGGCGAAGCATCTGTTGCGACAGAACAACACGCTCCGTTTGGGCATTCCGCCGATATTTTTACCACTGATGCGCACGATGTTGGTGAAGCTCGATAAAGCCTTTCTGCCCGGGTTGTGTGTCATTACGTGGGAATCGCTGAACATTGAAAAGTATCTAGACGAGGTGGAAAGTACGCTCACGGAGACGGAACAATTCTACAAGGAGGTGCACGACATTTGGCAAGCCCGTGTCGAGGATACGCTGAGTTCGTTCGAGAGTACCGATCTGCTGACGCTCCCGGCCGATCCGGTCGATCCGAACGAGTTCTACGAAATGAACATTCGGTACCGCCAGTCGGTGCAGGTGTACCTGGAGAAGAAATCGCAGGCCATGGAAGGTGCAGTTATAGAGCTGATCAACAAGTTTGCCACGAAAATTGAAGTTCCCGAGCGTGACGATCGCGGAAATCGCAAATATCAGCTGCCGCTTGATCAAATCACCGATGAAAATAGACGCAAAGAAGAGCTGCTGCCGACGGACAAGTTTGATTGGATTCGATTCGACAAGTTGTACAAAACTCTTGCCAATCCCACGCCCGAGGCACATCTGGAAGCGCTGTTCCAGGATTACGGTGCGCTCAACTATGACGTGACAACGCTACACATAGACTGCATGGAGCTGTTTGCGTACTTTAACAATCGCATCATTAACGTGTTCGTGCGTATGGTGAAAAACTCGCTGGAAAAACTGCGCTCCCGGCTCGAGCTGGTGCGGCTGCAGTTGAACAAGGCAGCCATTCTGGGCGAAATTCATCCGCTCATAGTTACTGCAATGAAGCTGCAAACGGACTGTTGCGACATTGTACCCTCGCTGGAGGATATACAGTTCTCCTTTGAGCGAGTCGTGCTGAATGTGGTGGAGACGTTCTACGCGATCTCCACCTGGGGCCGGCAGGCGAAATCTGCGGAGAGAAAAGCAAGACGTCCAATGCTGGCGGAGCAGCGTGCTGAGAGGGACTGGTTCAAGCTCATTTCCGAACACAAAGAGGTGACCCGAATGGTGCACGAATTTGACGGTGGAATGTTGCTGCTAAAGCCCGACATCAGCTACATTTTGAAGGAGGTGTACGATCACTACGAATATCTTTGGAAGCAGAACTTGTTCGGTCTGGAAATGGAAGCGAAGCCCGAGCGGTTTGAAAAGATTAAGGAAGATCTGGCCTGCGTCACATACACTAGCCACATTGGGCCGATCGTGATCAATCTGGATGCTGTTGTAGAGGTTGTCCTTCGGCGGTTGTTCGCTTTCTACAACATCCGAATTGGAGAAATTGTCGACTTTATCACCGAGCACGATGAGACGCTCAAGCGCAAGCTCTCCGATTTGGACGACATTCGTATGGCGATGGACTGTTTGCAAACGGTGCAGGATACTTTCTCCTTCATCGATGTCGATCTTACGTTTATCGAGCAAACCTATCGCACGTTGGCCGAATTCGAGCAGCTTGAAATAACGCAAGAACAGGTGGATAGCGTTTACGGTATTCGTGACACTTTCAAAGCAATGATCAAGATGGTGGAGAAGGTCGAGAATGACATCATCGCGCTGCAGGTTCCGTTGCAACGCGAGCTAGGCGCCGGAGTGGCCAAGTTCAACGAAGAAATTACCGGCTTTGATCTAGAGTTTGAAACGAACGGCCCTATGGAGGAGGGCATTCCGGCGAAGGAGGCTAGCGATCGGTTGCTCATGTTTCAGGGACGGTTCGATGAGCTGTGGCGCAAGTTCGAGATGTACGCCAATGGCGAAGCGTTCCTGGGGTTGAAGGTGAACGACTATCCGGTGCTGCATAAGCGCAAGAAAGAGTTTAATCTGCTCAACAAACTCTACTCGCTGTATCTGCAAGTGATGAAGAGCATCGATCAGTACTACGAAACTCCGTGGCAGGATGTGGATATTGAGAACATCAACGCAGAGCTGACCGATTTCCAGAACCGCTGTCGAAAGCTGCCGAAAGCAATGAAGGATTGGCCGGCCTACATTGAGCTGAAGACCAAGATCGACGACTTCAATAACAGCTGTCCACTGTTGGAGCTTATGTGCAATGAGGCGATGAAAGACCGGCACTGGGAGAAGCTGGAACAGATGCTGAACTGTAAGTTCGATGTAACTTCGCCGACCTTTACGCTGGGTAACATAATGGAAGCACCGCTGCTCAAGTTTTCGGACGACATCGAGGATACGTGTATCGGTGCAGTGAAGGAGAACGACATCGACACCAAGCTGCGCTCGGTAGTGGCGGAATGGTCTACGGTGAATCTACAGTTTGCGCCATTCAAGGCTCGTGGCGAACTGCTCATCAAGCCGGCAGAAACGGTCGAGATCATATCGTTGCTCGAGGATAGCATCATGATCGTGAACTCGCTGGCATCGAACCGGTTCAACGCCCATTTCAAGAAGGACATAATGCTGTGGCTGCACAAGCTGGTGAACACTGGAGAAATTCTGGAGAAATGGCTGCAAGTGCAGAACCTGTGGATATATCTAGAGGCCGTGTTTGTAGGAGGAGACATTTCCAAACAGCTGCCACAGGATGCGAAACGCTTCGCCGGCATTGATAAGAGCTGGGTGCGCATTATGTTCCGTGCGCGAGACAATCCGAACGTTGTGAATTGCTGTACGGGTGAAGACTTTATGTCCTACACGCTAACATCTCTGCTGGAGCAGCTCGAAACGTGTCAGAAGTCACTCACCGGGTATTTGGAATCGAAGCGTCTCCTGTTCCCCCGATTCTTCTTCATTTCCGATCCTGTGTTGCTGGAAATTCTCGGCCAAAGCTCTGACCCAACCTCCATTCAGGCTCATTTGTTGAGCATTTTCGATGCCGTCGCCAGGGTTGAGTTTGATGAGAAAACGTTCGGTAAAATCGTGGCCATTTGCTCGGACAATGGTGAGCGCGTTCCGCTTGCTAATCCCGTGTTCTGTGCCGGTGGGGTGGAGATTTGGCTCGGCAATCTGTTGGGGGAGATGCAGGATACCATCCGAACGATCCTGGCTCAGATGGCTCACTGTCTCGCAAGTCCGGATTTCAATTTCATTCTCGGCTTCCAAGAGTATTGCGGCCAGGCAGGTCTCGTCGGTGTACAGCTACTGTGGACGAACGAGGCAGAAATAGCGCTGAGCAGATGTCGCACTGACAAAGCGATCATGCGTGTGACCAACAACAGGTTCCTCAATCTGCTAAACAGCCTCATTGAACTGACGGTGAAGGATCTAACGAAGCTGGAGCGTATTCGCTTCGAAACGATGGTTACCATACACGTGCACCAGCGTGACATTTTCGACGATCTCGTGCGCTTCCGCATAAGAACAGCGCTGGACTTTGAGTGGCAAAAGCAGGCACGGTTTTATTACATCGATGAAACGGACGACGTAATCGTGAAGATAACGGATGTGGATTTTATCTATCAAAACGAGTATCTCGGCGTAACGGAACGATTGGCCATCACGCCGCTTACTGATCGATGTTACATTACGCTGGCCCAAGCGATCGGTATGTCGATGGGAGGTGCTCCAGCCGGTCCTGCTGGCACGGGCAAAACGGAAACCACAAAGGATATGGGCCGTGCATTAGGGAAGCTGGTGGTGGTCTTCAATTGTTCGGATCAGATGGATTTCCGAGGTTTGGGCCGCATTTACAAGGGTCTCGCACAATCCGGTTCCTGGGGTTGTTTCGATGAGTTCAATCGTATCGAACTTCCCGTGCTGTCCGTGGCAGCGCAACAAATTCAGTAAGTATTGGTACGGTAACCATGAGGTGGGAAAGTATCGTTTTCTAAACTAAATGCTTTATCCATGCTCTTTACAGTATCGTTCTCAGTGCCCGTAAGGAAAAGAAGACATCCTTCCTGTTTAGTGACGGTGATACAGTTTCGCTCAATCCAGAGTTTGGACTGTTTATCACCATGAATCCGGGATACGCAGGGCGACAGGAGTTGCCCGAGAATTTAAAAATCATGTTCCGATCGGTCGCAATGATGGTTCCCGATCGACAGATTATCATGCGCGTCAAGCTGGCCAGCTGCGGTTTCAAGGACAACGTTATACTGGCGCGAAAATTTTTCACACTCTACAAACTGTGCGAGGAACAGCTGTCGAAGCAAGTGCACTACGATTTCGGTTTGCGTAACATTCTGTCCGTGCTGCGAACGCTCGGTGCCCAAAAGCGTGCCAATCCGACCGATACGGAGGAAACGATCGTTATGCGTGTCCTGCGAGACATGAACGTGTCGAAGCTGGTGGACGAGGATGAGCCGTTGTTCATTTCGCTGATTGAGGATCTGTTCCCAGGCATCAAGCTTAGCACCTCGAGCTACAAGGAACTGCAAAAGGCCATTGCAAACAGCACTGAATCGCTTGGATTAATGAACCATCCCGAATGGAATCTGAAAGTAATTCAACTGTACGAAACTTCCCTTGTGCGACACGGACTGATGACTCTGGGACCGACCGGTGCAGGAAAGACGCAGTGCATTCTAACCCTGCTGAAGAGCTTTACCGAGCTCGGTATGCCGCACAAGGAAATACGCATGAATCCGAAAGCAATCACTGCTCCCCAGATGTTTGGACGTTTGGACGTAGCCACGAATGATTGGACGGATGGCATTTTCTCTACGCTGTGGCGCCGTACACTAAAGGTGAAGAAAACGGACTTTGTATGGCTGGTGCTCGATGGACCAGTCGATGCAGTATGGATCGAGAACTTGAATTCCGTGCTGGATGATAACAAAACGCTAACGTTGGCAAACGGCGATCGTATTACGATGGCACCGAACGCAAAGCTGGTCTTTGAGCCGGACAACGTAGATAACGCATCACCGGCTACCGTAAGTCGCATGGGTATGGTGTTTATGAGTGCGTCCATCATGAAGTGGGAACCGATTCTCAATGGATGGCTCAAAACCAAGCCTCCAGATGTTAGCGAACTGTTGAGGCGCCTGTTTATGAAGATCTACAACGATCTGCATGAGTTTGTGCAAACTAAACTGAAGGCCAAAATGAAGATACTGGAAGCCATCTACATTCGACAGTGTTGTGATCTACTGGAAGGACTGTTGGCTCCACGGAACGAAGGCGAAACGACGGCCGACTTTACTGATGCTCACGTGGAGAGGCTATTTCTGTTCTCGCTCATGTGGTCTTTGGGTGCCGTGCTTGAGCTGGACGATCGTGAAACAATGGGAGAGTTTATAGCAAAGCATCCCTCCAGAATGAGTAAGTAATCGGAATCTGACCTTAGGTGTTGTGTGATGATTTCCACTTCGCATTTCTTTGCTTATTGAATTTGCAGAATGGCCAAAGTTACAACCGGGTGAAACGATTTTCGAGTACGTCGTATCAGAGGAGGGCAACTGGCAGCATTGGAATGATCGCGTAGAAGAGTACATCTACCCTAGCGACAGTGTGCCGGAGTTTGCGAGTATCTTGGTACCAAACGTCGACAATGTGCGAACCTCATTCCTGATCGATTTGGTAGCGAGGCAAAGCAAAGCAGTGCTGCTGATCGGTGAACAGGGTACCGGCAAAACCGTCATGATTAAGGGCTACATGTTGCAGTACGATCCAGAGTATCATCTTTCGAAGAGCTTCAACTTTTCCTCCGCCACCACGCCGAACATGTTCCAGCGGATCATTGAATCGTACGTGGAGAAGCGCGTGGGCACAACGTATGGTCCACCTCAGCAGCGCAAGATGTCCATCTTCATCGATGATGTTAACATGCCGATCGTGAACGAGTGGGGCGATCAGGTAACGAATGAGATTGTGCGCCAGCTGATGGAGAATCGGGGCTTCTATTCGCTAGACAAACCGGGCGATTTCCTCACCGTGTTGGACATTCAAATGCTGGCGGCAATGATCCACCCGGGTGGCGGTAGAAACGACATCCCGCCTCGGTTGAAGCGTCAGTTCTGCATCTTCAATTGTGCCATTCCTAGCAACAAGTCAATGGACAAAATATTCGGCGTGCTTGGCGAAGGGTATTTCTGTGAGTCGCGGTTCAACGAGGTGCTGGTTCGGTTTATTCCACGCCTGGTGCCATTAACACGTAAAATTTGGCAAGCAACAAAGGTAAAGATGCTTCCGACACCGGCCAAATTCCATTACGTGTTCAATCTGCGAGATCTGTCTCGCATCTGGGAAGGTATGCTGAAAGTCAAATCGGAACAGTGTGAAACCATCCGGACGGCAATAAATGTAAGTTCAGGGGTTCAGGGGTAAGATGTTTTGCGGAATTCGGAACTGTGTCTACATGACATTCCATTACAGCTCTGGCGGCACGAATGTACACGCGTGATAGCCGATCGGTTTACAAACTTCGAGGATCGCATATGGTTTGTGGATTATTTGCGAACAGCAGCCGAGCAAGAGCTTGGGCCCGACTTTGAACACTATCAGGAGGAAGAGCAGTTCTTCGTCGACTTTCTGCGAGATGCTCCCGAACCTACCGGCGAGGAAGGAGATGATGTGAGCTTAGAACCACCGAAGCTGTACGAAGAAATGCCCGGCTTTGAGGATACTACTGCTCGCGTCAAAATGTTCCTTGAGCTGTACAACGAACAGGTCCGTGGCGCAACGATGGATTTAGTGTTCTTCCGCGATGCCTTGATTCATTTGATGATAATTGCGCGCATTATCGGTACTCCGCGTGGAAATGCACTGCTGGTAGGCGTCGGAGGATCAGGCAAGCAGAGCTTAACACGGTTGGCGTCCTTCATTGCCGGGTACAAGTTCTACCAGATCACGTTGACCAGAGCGTACAACGTGAACAATCTGATGGAGGATCTGAAGTATCTGTACCGTGTGTCTGGTGTGGAAGGTCAAGGCATAACGTTTATATTCACCGATAACGACATCAAGGACGAAGGCTTCCTGGAGTACATCAACAACGTGCTCAGCTCAGGTGAAATCGCCAACCTCTTCCCCAAGGATGAAATCGATCAAATAACAAACGAGCTGATACCAGTGATGAAGAAGGTCGATCCGAAACGCATCCCGACGCAGGACAACCTGTACGATTTCTTTATCTCCAGAGCGCGGGCCAACCTTCACATTGTGCTGTGTTTCTCGCCTGTGGGAGAAAAGTTCCGCAACCGGTCGCTCAAGTTCCCGGGGCTCATCTCAGGCTGTACCATCGATTGGTTCCAGCGCTGGCCCGAGGATGCACTCATTGCCGTATCAACACATTTCCTGCGCGACTACAATATCGTCTGCACGCCTGACGTTAAGGTGCGTCTGATCGAAATCATGGCATTCGTGCAGAACCGTGTGGCCGAAGTGTGCATCGAGTATTTCGAACGGTTCCGCCGGCAGGCGCACGTGACGCCCAAATCGTTCCTTTCATTTCTGGAAGGCTACAAAGTCATCTATAGACAGAAGCACGAAAACATTGCCGTTCTAGCGAGCCGAATGCAAACCGGTCTGGTGAAGCTGATTGAGGCAGCTGAATCCGTTGATGTACTGCGCTTAGAGCTGGAGGAGAAAGAGAAGGACATTGTGATTGCCACCAAAGCGGCGGAGGTGGTATTAGCGTCCGTGACGGAGTCTCAGTGTGCAGCTGAGCTGGTGAAAGCGGATGTATTGGTGGTGAAGAACAAGGCCGACATACTGGTAGAGCAAATCCAGGCGGACACGCTAGTGGCGGAGGATAAACTGGAAGCTGCCCGACCAGCACTGGAGCAGGCTGAAGCAGCCCTAAAGACGGTGACCGGTGCCGATATTGCGACGGTACGAAAGCTTGGTAAACCACCGTACCTGATCACACTGATTATGGACGTTGTGTTGATACTGTTCGGAAGACGAATAGCTGCCGTCAAACCGGACGAAGAACGCCAGTTTATGCTGGCATCTTGGGAGCAATCACTTAAGGTAATGGCGGACACAGGCTTCCTTGGCAAAATTGTACGCTACCAGGCAGATCTCATCAATGCGGAAACGGTCGATCTCATGATGCCGTATTTCAACTACCATCTATACACGTTTGAGGCGGCCAAGGCAGCTTGCGGCAATGTGGCCGGTCTACTGAAATGGACTGTTGCGATGGCGGACTTCTACGACGTAAATAAGGATGTGCTGCCCTTGAAGACCAACTTGGTTCGGCAGCAGAAGAAGCTAGACATAGCCATGGCCGAGAAGGCAGAAGCGGAGGCACTGTTGAAAGCAAAGGAGGAAGAGTTGGCCGTCGTGCAGCAAATGTTTGACGAAGCAATGGCGAAGAAAAAAGCCGTGCTGGATGATGCGAAACAATGCCAGGATAAAATGGATGCAGCTTCGGCGTTGATTGACGGGTTGGCTGACGAAAGGGTACGGTGGACAGAGCAGTTGGAGCAGTTTAAAGATGAAACGGAGCGACTTGTTGGAGATGTGCTCATCCTAACCGGCTTTCTTTCGTACACTGGTCCCTTCAATCAAGAGTACCGCACTGTACTTCAGATGAGCTGGCAGAATGAACTCAGCAAACGCCGCATTCCAGTGTCCAGGAGCATAAATATAACAGAAAACCTCACCGATCCCGCCACTATAGGAGAGTGGAATTTGCAAGGATTGCCGAACGATGAGCTTTCGATTCAGAATGGCATCATCGTGACGAAGGCAGCTCGCTATCCACTGCTGATAGATCCCCAGTCACAGGGCAAGATGTGGATCAAGAACAAGGAGAACGATTTTGGTTTGGTGGTGACATCGCTCAATCACAAGTACTTCCGAAATCACATTGAAGATTGCGTTTCACTCGGCTACCCGATGCTGATCGAGGACATTGGTGAAGAGCTCGATCCCGTGCTGGACAACGTTTTGGAGAAGAATTTCATCAAAATGGGCAACACTTACAAGGTGAAGGTGGGTGACAAGGAGGTGGATGTGAATGATTCGTTCCGCATGTATATGACCACGAAGCTACCGAACCCGCTCTACACGCCCGAGGTGTCTGCACGAACGTCCATCATTGATTTCACCGTGACGATGCGTGGGCTAGAGGATCAGCTGTTGGGTCGAGTGATCTTGACGGAGAAGCGCGAACTGGAATCGGAGCGAACCAACCTGATCAAAGATGTGACTGCAAATCGACGTAAAATGCAGGAACTGGAGGCAAATCTGCTACACAAGCTGTCCACCACGCAGGGCAGCTTGGTGGATGATGTGACGGTGATTGGGGTGCTGAATACGAGCAAAATCACCTCGATTGAAGTGCGCGAGAAGCTGAAGATCGCGCGGGAAACGGAGATCAAAATCAACCGAGCTCGCGAAGAATACCGACCGGTAGCGGCACGAGGTAGTGTGTTGTACTTCCTCATATGCAGCATGACCATGGTGAACAACATGTATCAAACGTCGCTGGTACAGTTCCTGGAACGCTTCGACATTTCAATGAACCGTTCCGATCGGCATCCGGTGCCGACGAGACGTATTAACAACATTATCGAATATCTCACCTATGACATCTTCCGATACGTGTGCCGAGGGTTGTACGAGGTGCACAAGTATCTGTTCGTTCTTCTGATGGCTCTGAACATTGATTTGGACCGGAAGACGGTAACGCATGCCGAGTTTCAAACGTTTATCAAAGGAGGAGCAGCCTTGGATATCAACACGTGTCCGGAGAAACCGTACAAATGGATTGCCGATGTAACGTGGCTGAATTTGGTGCAGCTCTCCAAACTCGATCAGTTCAGTGCAATACTCGACAGCATACGGGGCAATGAGAAGGGCTGGAAAGCGTGGTTCTCGAAGGAAGCGCCCGAAGAAGAGCCACTGCCACCGGAGGGAGGCTATCAGTCGATGGATGCATTCCGCCGTTTGCTGATCATTCGGGCATGGTGTCCGGACAGAACGCTGTTCCAGAGCCGTCGCTATCTGGGCATGTCGCTTGGCGAACGGTTTGCCGATCCCGTCATCATCAACTACGATGCGCTGCTGGAGGAAAGCCGGCCTCTGACGCCGTTGGTTTGCTTTCTGTCTATGGGTTCCGATCCGACGCCCAGCATTGAAAGTTTGGCCAAAAAGAATGCCATCAAGTGCCGCTCGATCTCGATGGGCCAGGGACAGGAGGTGCATGCACGCAAACTTGTCGGCAGTTCGCTGGAGGAAGGCTCCTGGGTGCTGCTCCAAAACTGCCATCTCGGGCTGGAGTACATGAACGAGCTGTTGCTGCAGATCATGGATTTGGACCGGGCGGGTCCTACGGCGTACCATGAGAACTTCCGCATTTGGATGACCACCGAGCCACATCCCGCGTTTCCGATTACTTTCCTGCAGATGTCGCTGAAATTTACCAACGAACCACCGTCGGGCGTGAAGGCCGGTCTGAAGCGTACTTACGCCTCGATGTCGCTGGAGATGTTCGAGTACAGCGATTCTCTGTTGTACGTGCCACTGATTTACGGAATATCGTTTCTGCATACGGTGGTACAGGAGCGGCGAAAGTTTGGCCCGTTAGGATGGAACATTCCGTATGAGTTCAACTCGGCGGATTGGCTGGCGAGCTGCATGTTTGTGCAGAATCATCTGGACGCACTGGACCCTAAGGTGGGTCGGGTAAGCTGGAAAACCATGCGCTACATGCTGGGTGAGGTGCAGTACGGAGGACGCGTTACGGACGACTACGACAAGCGGCTGCTCAACACCTTCGCTCGCGTTTGGTTCTCGGATGCAATGTTTGAGGAAACGTTCCGCTTTTTCCGCGAGTATCGCATTATGCGTTTCAAGACCATTGAAGAGTACCTTGAGGCTATAGAAGGCATGCCGCTGGTAGATCCTCCGCAGGTGTATGGATTACACTCGAACGCAGACATTACGTACCAGAGCAATACGACGAAGGAAATCTTGGACACGATCCTGTCCATCCAACCGAAAGGTGAGGTTCAAATTCAAGAGCATAGCATATTGTATGGATGGATGGTCATTTCCCTCGATCTTCTTCTATTCCGCAGAATCATCGGGAGGTGGTGGCGAGACGCGTGAAGTGACCGTAGCGCGGATGGTACGCGATATGCTGGGCAAAGTGCCTCCGCCGTACGATCCGTACGCGGTAAAGGAACGGTTGCGCATCATGGGTCATCAGGAGTCGATGAACATCTTTTTGCGCCAGGAAATCGATCGGATTCAGCGTATCCTGTTGCTCGTACGCCAGACGCTAGACGATCTGCTGCTTGCGATCGACGGTGTGATCATCATGAACGAGCAGCTTCGCGATGCGCTGGACAACATCTACGATGCGCGCGTGCCCACCGTGTGGAAGCGGGGCAGTTGGGCGTCGGCCTCACTTGGCTTCTGGTTTACGGAGTTGATTGAGCGCAACACACAGTTCAACAACTGGTGTTTCCGCAAGCGGCCCAACATGTTCTGGATGACGGGATTCTTCAATCCGCAGGGATTCTTAACCGCCATGCGACAGGAAGTGGCCCGCGCACACAAGGGCTGGGCCCTGGACATGATCACACTGCACAATGACGTGACGCAGATGCTGACCGAAGAGTGCAAGGTAACGCCACCGGAAGGGGTGTACGTTTACGGGCTGTACATCGATGGAGCCGGCTGGGACAAGCGGTTCATTCGGCTGCAGGAAGCAACCAACAAGGTCCTGTACTCACCGATGCCTGTCATACACGTGTACGCCATCAATTCCACTGCACCGAAAGATCCAAAGCTGTACGAGGTAAGTTTCCGTTGTTTGGGGTGGGGTGGACCAAACAAAAATTAATCATAATACGTTTCCACAGTGTCCAGTGTACAAGAAAGCTAATCGAACGGATTTGAACTACATCACACCGTTGTGGTTGCAAACGGCCAAACCGCCGGAACATTGGGTTCTTCGTGGTGTTGCACTTTTGTGTGATATCAAGTAAATTTGAGGCGAGCAAGGAATTTGTTGGGGGAAGCAAAACAATTAGAGAAAATAGTAGTCTAACTCAAAATTTTGAAGCATGCTATCGGGATGATGTTTTAATAAATAGTAACAAAGCTTTTACGAACATTGATCAATTTTAATTGTATAGTTTATAGTGTGTGTAGTTGCAAAGCGATTGATCGTAACGACTTCACATCGTTTTGTTAAAAAGGATTCAGTTTTCGAATTAAAATATCCAAGCAACCAAGCTTTTTTGGCCATCGGATCGTAGGATGGGTTGTCATAGTGCAGCAGCGTTGTCGCGCATGCGATATAGTACACCCTGTGCGAAGTCGACACATTGATTGATGGACAGGGGCCAGCGTTTTTAAGTAAATGTCTTTGTCGGCGTTTGAAATTACTGTTTAACAGACAAACTACTACATGTGTTTTGTATAATGCATATCCGGAAAAGGCATTGTATTCGCAATCCAACACCTTGATTTGAATACTATTCCTGCTGTTTTCTACAATGAAAAGCGCTGGAAAAGCTTTCATTTTCCTAACAGCAGAACAAACTCGTCGGGTTTTATCGTTTGGTTTACAGGTTTCGCTTTCGGTTGTGGAACTGTAACTGCGTCCCGGACTTTGCCGAAGGTGGTATGGTGGCAAATGGTTTCACTTTCCGTTGCTCCAGTATGGGGTGGGCTTACCGAGCCGGACAATCGTGTTTGCGCTAAACTTACCATATCGCATCGCACGCAACACTGTTGCGACCATGAGAGACCACACCAATTTGGGTGCGTTCGTTGCAATTGCAAGCAAAAATGAAACTGCCCGAACAACAATAATTGGTGTACTGTTTTAAGCATTATGCTACCACGTTTAATGTTGGGGTTAAACTTTCGTAACGTTCCCCACCAGTTTGCATACATTTCATTGATTGCATACTGAGTGAACGTGGTGGTACCACACGGCACGCGCTATACACGATCAAGCCCATTCTCATATCATGATCGTGATGCAGTAACATATGGCATTGCTTCCGGAGCGAAGGAAGCAGCGGTTCAACGATTGCCGTAACAGTCGTCACCCCACAGAAGGGAGCAGGCGAAAAGGCAGAGGCACAGCAATGTGTCCGGCATCCGGCAGTTTGCCACCGGTTGCGCAGATGGAATCCAAGTCTGTCTGACGGCTTTTTGTGGTGCGTTTGCCCGGGGCGTATGACGGTGCACAATCAACCGGTGGGGTATGGTTGTGGCTAGTTCCAAGTGCAGCAACATGAACGATAAATCCGGATCACGGTTACCTTGGAAAGCTTCCAGATGTGGTCGATAACCTTCAGCTTTAAGAAAAGAATAGCTCAATGAACGTTTCTATCAGCAGATTCGTGGAAGATGGAAAAACAATCTTAAATGAAGCAGTGAGTTTGTTCACTAAATTACGCTCACCCATCCAATAAAGCACCAAATTTGCTGGGAACGCGCAAAAGGGAGATCAAATGACGAACGCAACGTTTATTGCGGTGGAGCGAAACCGAGTCTCGAAACACGAAATGTCACACGCACACACACACACACACACACCTGTCAGGTGTAAATAGTAGGCTGTGAAATAGGGGTTGGACGGTCGCTGAACTTGCAAGTTTTGTAGCACTGGACGGTACGCACCTCTGGCGCAGAACAAAGCCAAAAAAAAGAAGAGAGTGAACGAACTGCAGACCAGCCGAGTTTCAGTGTTGGCGCATTCTAATGCAAATAGTACAATTATCTCCGTTCTCGGATGGTAATAAATTATGCAAAACAGCATGGAAACTAAAGTGTTCATACAGTGCGCAGACAACAGGCATGCAGGCCATTTACAGAACACCGACATCCGGCAGGGGGGAAGAAAAACAATGGACGTTCGTTTTGGGGTCTCACCCATCGTAGATGGTAAGATCGAAGCTGATCGCACGCAGCGTTTTGGCTAGTGCCGCTCTGACGGCGATCATTCCTACGCATCGCGGTTAAGTTCGGGCCGTCATGGGGAACCATATTTCACCATTGCTAACAGTTCCGGCAGCGAACAGCAGCATCTTTGGCAGAACCCATACTACTTAGAGCACGTTGAAGGTCGTTCGTTTCACGGCTGATTGCAGTGAAAGGTATGCAGATATCGAGCGAGTCGTGTATAACAACGATTTGCCTAGCTGAAGGTATGTGTGACTCAGTGTGAAGGGAAGCCGATTTACGAGAAGAGAGATGTAGAGAGAGAGAGAGAGATGAATTGAAGAAACGGCTTCAACGAACGATGTGCGCGAGATAGTCTCCAAAAAGGGAAGCCGTCTTCGAAGAGTCGCCGATAACGGTAAACGGAAGCAAAAGGGGAAGGCACAGGCACTTTGAGGGGGGCAGAAAAAACGGGCACGGACGGTCGAAAGTAAAGGTCGGATAGCTATCGTATGCTCTCGCTCTTTTGCCTTCGAGCTTACTTAGTACGAACAAGAGCGCAAAGGGGGGCCGTCGATGTAACTGATCGTCGAGTCAGCGTATTTGTCAGCCTTTCTCAACCTGTTACACGGACCCATTAGCTTGTTAGTTTTCAATAAAGAAAAGAATAAATGTATGTATGTAAATTCGACTGAATAGCTATAAAGAAGAGTTTTTCCTTCGCCTTCGTACAACGACGTACACGGTATTAGACACAGTGAGGCCACCGATTGCCAAAACGGAACTGGTTGAGAAACACTGGCTCGTACTTCCACATTTTACTTCCCACCCGTGCGCTGGAGAACCCGGATCGGCTCGTACATTTTCATTTACAAAGTCGACGGCAAACGGTGAGCATCGCATTTCTCTCTCTCTCTGCTGCTCTCTTCAGTTGGTTGCTGATCACGGTGCACGCTGCTGCTCACGTGAGACAGAGAAGCCCCAAGTGCATTTTCAGGGGGCAAACTCATTGGCCTGTTGCCCGTAGGAAACGGAGCTGAAAGCTTAAAGAAGGCATACCAGAGCCACAGTAACAGTGGAAGCGTAGACGTCAAGACGGTGTGTGGTACGGTACACTGTGGTTAGATTTTGTTCCCAGGTGCGTGTGCATGTTTCCCCCTTATCGTGTGTGTATGTATGCGAGTGTTTGTATATGTGTGTGTGTGCGTGCTTCAAATGCTTTCCCCCCACTACGCGTTCCGGTGCGCACGTAGCTTAGCGAGCAACAGCAGCAGCAGAAGCTGGTGGGAAAAACAAGCGGCAGCGGGTGCGCACGGTCAGCCAGTGTAACAACCCTCGTGCAGGCAGGCAGGCAGGTAGCCCGGCGGTTTTGCCACCTAACCCCATTCTTCTGCCGTTGCCGTTGTAACGGTTCATAGCGTTCGCCGAAGCGAGAAAGCCTACGTGAGGGAAAGAGATATAGAGAGCGCTCGCGAGAGAGTGAGAGAGAGGGTGAGTGAGAGCCTGGAGCAACCCTCGACGAAGGTCGGTTGTAGGCACCGTCGTCCGTTAGTCGATTCGTCGCGCGGAAAACTCACGCTCACCTGACAGTTGGAAAACGACGCGTGGAAAACAGAGCTCGCGTGCTTTTCGGTCCCGACGGCAGCCAGCCAGCGTCCACGTACGCAAACAGTCCGGGGACGGCAACAGTCACAGTGGTGTTGATCGATCCGATATCGCGGTCTAGTTTGTGTGTGTGTGTGTGTGTGGTGCTGCGGCAACCTCGTTCTCACATCTTTCCCACATCTAGTGTTCATTGTCATTGTCGTGCTGTCAAACCCCTTGTTGTTGTGGTTGTTGTTGTTGACAGGGGTAAATTAAAAAGAAATCTCACACCCTTACGCATCCCGGAGACAGTTTGTGTTCCCGCCCCCTGTGCAGCACCATTCCATGTGGGCAAAGTATAGTTTCTGGCCGTTTTCGATCGCTGGTACGTTGGTGGTTTGTTATCTGTGCCTGTGGTATTGTTTTTTTTTATTTGCCTTTATCGGCATGCGCGAGTCGGACGCATCGGTTCGGAAGGAAGAGGAGGATGGAAGGGAGCTGGTCGCCCTCTTCGGTGTGTGTAAAGTGTCACAGCAGCAGCGTGTATGGTCGTTTCGGTGCATCCCCTTAGTTTCCCCTTTAGGGGCCTTTCATTGTGTACAGAGAGTGGCGAGGGCTTATCAGCGACTAGAATACGGTGGGGGTTGAGGGCGCCCGATAAGAAAGAAGTCTCCTCCATCTCCATCAAGACTAGAGAAAGAGAGAGAGTGTGCGTGTGAGTGGTTAGAGTTAGTGTATCCTACTCGATCGTAGTAACCACAGGTCGGGAAAGCGCCCTCTGTGTTAAGGTTCGCGCAAAAGCGGTGGAAATTGTGCGCTTTCCTTGAACTGTGAACGTGGTGCCGTTGCGTGCTATTGCGTGCATAGTTTAACTAGTTTTAGTGAGCCAAAACACACACACGCATACATCGGTTTGTACACATTAGTTGGTGTTGGCGCTACTGCGCAAGAAAGCAACAAACTGCGACACACCTGCGTTTACTGCTGTGGCAAATATTGACCGAACCAAACGCAAATTGTTGTTCTTGTTTGCAGAAGCGATTTCGCATAGATATTTTGTTCATATACTGATGTTGTGTGCGTGTGTTTCTATGTGTGTGTGTTTATTTGTGTATGATATCATCAGTATCAGTATTGCCGAGTGCTCTACAATCTTTTCTATATTTTTTCTTTTTCTCTTTTATACTCCCAATTTCCTTCATTCCTTTACCCTTCGATCCCCGATTCCCACGCCACTACTGATAATGGGACTTCCCACTGACACAGCTAACACCTTCAAAACTCGCCCTCCCTCCCGTGCCATTAACTACTATTTTTGGTTGACAAACAACAACACATTCCCCGGACCACCAACCTGGCCGTTGGTCAACTGCATAGAAGCAGCATTCTAACTTCTCCTTACCTCTTCAGTCTAATCCTCTCAATCCCCATACTGGGCTAGAGACGTGTGTCTGTGTGTGTGTGTGGGTTTGATAGAGTTGATAGAGTTTTCCGGGTTCCCGGTGTCCCTTCAACGATACAAAATTTAAATTCCTATCCCCCAAACCCCAACCTCCGTTCCCTATTCTAACCCGTGTTCAAAGCGTATTGTACAGAAGTGCCTGTGTAGAGCGCGAGTGGCCTTTCTGCCCGGCAATTCTAAAACCCAAACCCCCCTCCCCCCTTACCACCGATCATCGCCGACCGACCAACCGACCGATCGCCACGATGCCGCTGTTCAATAAGAAAAGCACCAAAATATCCAATCCTTCGCCACCGATGACCAAGGATCCGCATGCGTACCACGATAACAACAACTACAAAAACCCTCCGATCCCAACAGCGCCCACGATCCACCACGACAGCATGAGCAACGGTGGCCACGGCGAGTCGACCGTCACCAAGCCGCAGCTGGTGTTCAACTGCCAGTTGGCCCACGGCAGCCCGACCGGCTTCATTACCGGGTTCGCGAGCGTCAAGGAGCTGTACCAGAAGATTGCCGAATGTTACGATTTCCCGATGGATGAGGTAAGTGAGCGTTGAGGTGGCTTGTTGGAATTCATGTTTAGCACCGAGATATTGCTGTATGTGCTGTCATGCTAGGCTTATTAGCAACATTATCTTATCTTGCGCTCTTGCGCTGGACACCCATCCGACGAGGTGATTCGCCCAGTGCGAATTACCTTTGTTCTGCGTCACTGGGCGATGTCACACTGGAGCTTAGCACACTCGAGATACCACCACACACCAAACGGCACTTGAGTGGTTGTCGCGGAACGGCCGCAGGCAATCGATAATAATGAGCCATATTAGTCCCGGGTCGTGTAAAGATGTACTGGAAAGGAACGATCCTCTTGGGGGTGGGAAAGATCGCTTTAAAGAGTGTTTAAATGTGGCAGCGCGATTATCGGGGATGTTGTAGGTTAGCTTACATCTACCGTTTCTTTAGATGGGCCAAAACAAATGCAACCGATCGTACGATCACTTAATAAATGATCGTTTAAAATGCAAATGGAAATGCATTGTTAAACTAAATTAAAACCCACCGTTTCGCATTATTGGCATTTACAAGGTTTCGGGGGCTCTGACACAGTTGGAAGCTCATCGTTGAACGCATCCTAATTGACCCTCGGCGCACACGCGGGCCATAAATTCCACGGGATTATTTTATTTCCTTCCTCCCAAAATCCAATTGCTGGACCTGAACCACGGAACACCTAACGTTTTGTGGAAGGTTGTTGTTGTTGTTGTTCATGCGCGCTGGAATTGCATAACGGCATTCCCCGTGGCCGTGGAGCATTATTGCCGGTACACCACCTCACGGCGCTCGGGTGTGTATGTTTATGCAGTGTTACGATGGTTTGAATTTTTCGGGGCCTCCTTTGGAAAATGCCGGAAGCTCCGTGGAAAGTTCGGTTAATCGAGCAGCGATTGCGTTCGTTCGTGTGCTCGCGTTGCTATAAAACCCAAATTATTGAGCCCGTAACCATTCCGGGGGAACCACTGTGGCAGTCAAGTACGGTCGGGTAGGGTGTCGGGTGACTTTTGGTATAAAAAGTTTACCCTTAAATGCAATAAATCTGGACGCAAATGGGTGCGATCGATTCCCATCGCCCAAGGTGTGAACAACAAGTCCCGCAAATTCTCACCGTCTATGAGGGGAGGGCTCCCCTTTCCCTCCCCCCCTCCTAAAAGTGGGTTGGCCGAGGCAGCAAGAAATTTGGAAAAACGAAAAAGAAAAGACTTAAAGATACATCTCGATACCCCGTTGGGAATCCAAAATTGGGTCAATATATGAGCCGAACCCGGCATTTCGTCGGTGGGCATTTTGGGCTGCTTATGCCCCCTTCCTATCTGCACCGCACTCGCCGTCTGCCATACGCGATTAGGACCCTACCACACGCAAGCGCACCTTCCTCTCTCTCTGTCTCCCCAGCGGAGTGGAGGCGCGTGGCCAGCCAGCAACCTGTTTCGAGCAAACGTTTTCTTCTTCTCCTCTGTTCGGTGCTGCTTAGGTAGGGGATTCGCCAAATTGAGGCCACAGGTTGTGCATCATTAGCGGGTTTGAAAAGGCAGAGAAGAAGAACAATAAAGAACCGCAGATCTTAACGCGTTCGAATCGATCTTAAGGAGGCTCTCTCCTCTCTCTTCGGGTTCGGATTGAACAGAAGGTCTCCAGCCAGCCACTTTAATTGTATAAAGGCGCTCCGATTGCACGTGAGATGAGCGCCCGTTGCTTGACCGACATTCTTCCGACCGAGTGTGTGTGGTTGAACCATTATTATGACAGCTTTTAATTTGTGCCCGGTGGCCGACCACTGTAAGGGAATTGAAACAGTTCGGCAGGTGGGTTTTTTGATGTACGTGATCTACCGAAGCACGTAAACGCCATTCTTTACACCTTCATCGCATCGCGTCCATATTTCATTATATAGCACGATAGCATGCATTTCCCTCCCAACAAAAGAGGAAAACAAACGGAACGACTTTGAATGCATTTTGGAATGAGGGGGGGGGGGGGGAGTGCCCCGGTGCGATCGAGCCAATGCCGGTAGTTGCGGCGTCGGTGCAACAATGCGGAACGTGTGAATTAAATCGCTAACATCGTTAAAACGCACCTAAGCAGTGGCAAATGCATCATTTCCCTGCTGGCAAAGGGGAATGCTAAAAAGGGGTTTGCAAAGAGTTTGTTCCTGTGCAGGGGAGAACAATGCATAAGCAAGATGTTAGCAGAAGCTGGTGTTTGGTGGTGTAACTTTCGTTGTAATGAGATGTTAGCTCTAATCTGGTGCGAGAGATAAGTCTACATAGATTCGCTTTCGGTGCGATAAGCAGTCTCGAACACACTGCCCTGTCTTGGCCTGAGGTGAAAGTCCAACCGATCTCCGATCTCGATGCCGTCCAGTGCCGTTTTAAACAGATAATTGACGATGAATTCGTTGCAAAGCTGCAATGCACAGAAGACTGCGCTGCGAAGGAGCAGCGAAGGAGCAGCGAAGTATAGCTAAATAGGCTTTCGATCGTTAGCGTTTGATTGCAGATTCAATCAGCCAGCCCGCTCGAATGAAAAGGATCGAGGATAAATATATAGCAAGTGGAGAAAAATGGTAAATAACTTCCCGCTAGCTCCATGTGTGTGTGTGTGTGTGTTTATGTGTGTTTGTGTCCATATCTGATGCATCTGCGAAAGGTGAAATGGACGAAAGATAAATAGAAACAGGGTGGGGGAGCCAGAAAACTGTAGGAAAAGTGTCCCGAGCTGAGACGAGTTTTCTGTTTCCAGTTTTCGCTTCCAGTTCCACCTCGCCAGTCGTTGTCTCGTTTGGCGCGTTCCACTCACACACACACACAGACTCCAAAACTGTCCAAGCGGTTTCGTATTTCGTTAGACTGCAACAAAGTGACAGGGGGGGCAGGGGGGGGGGGGGGTGTTTACAGCTCTGGTAGAAATTTGTGCCCGGAGTGAAATTAGCAAAGTGGCTCCGGAATCACCCGTCCCCGGAGCGTCTAACGACTTTCTCCTCCGGAGTCCGGAAGACAACTCGGGAGAAGAGAAGCAACACCGACCAACACTGGATCGGTTTCGTGTACTCGGATCGAAATTGTAAGTGATCGCCTTTGTGATCAGTCGGTTTAAAGGTAGTGGAGGAACCATTATGGAGGAACATGTTTTCTAAAGAGGTGTATCTCGATTGAGTTGCAACCGGCGCTGCAACTTTGAATTGAGATTCTGCCCGCTGTCTCTCTTATTAGAGCGTGGAATAGGATTAGCGCAACCCCTCAGCAATGTCCGAAACTAGACTAGAACCAGTTAGCGAGTTAAACCGGGTTTGCGGCGCGGGAGCGACCCCAAAATCACAAGACCTGAGCCAGAGCCATGTTCAAATGCAACTCCTCCGTCCGTCCGTCTGTGTGTGCAGCAAGTAGTTTGTTACCGTTATAGTTGGGAGCGTTCGAGCGATTAGACTCGTAGCCGTGTGGTTTTGCTTTCTTGCGCGTAGAGTGCAGTGCAAGTGGGCAAACATCGGGTCCTCGCGAACGTGCCTACGACAGCATGAAGAGAAGGGGCAAAACACTACACCAAACAATGCGTGGGGATTGCGCATTTGCATACACTGCAGGCGGCGGGTGTGCTCGACGAGTGCGTGTGTGGTGCCATTGAAGTGCACGTGCACCATTTTACTGGGATGAGAGATAGACGCGGGGCTTATCTATTGACGTGCCTTTTGTTTGTTTGACGGATCTTTCGCGCAATCTGGTCCGCAGATATAAACGCTAAATTTAATTACCAAAAGCTCATGCACACACACACAAAGGTTCACAAACACATAAAGCTCGATGGTTGGGCGACAACAACGGCGTGTGAAAGGTTGCACATCTTTGATGTTTTTTAGCTTGTTTTTTGCTTTTCACTGGCAAGGTCCCGTCGCCGTTCGGTTCAATTCAATTAGAAAGTAACTTCATACTACTGCTAACTGCAACCGCAGCTCTAGCACCACCCGAACGGCCCTCGGTTCACACACCTCGATGAGGGGCGATGAGGGGCGATTGGTCAGCCGGTGTGGCGGTTTTTGCACCCATGGAACCGTCCACCATATGTGGGGCTTCGCTGAAAATATGTCTGCGTGTAGGTTTTGTGTTTGTGCTTCTGCTCTTCTTTCACCTCCTCGCTTCACCGCAGTGAGGAAAGCTAACTAAATAATGAGCAAATAATGCTGCCAACATAAAGCTAATTAAGAATATGTGCAGCAAGGGGGAGAGGGGGGGGGGAGGGGACACATGCTGATGTCTATCTCAGCTTAGAAGATCGAGATCGAGGTTTTGTGGTGCTTTGTGATCAACTTAAATGATAAACTAGGAAGCAGTGTGCAATAAAACCCCCTGTGCATTATGCATTATGCACCCTGCAATGGGCTGAGTGGTTAGGGAATTGTTCCGTTTATGATATTTATGATAGCGCTCGTTACAGATTTCTGATAATCAAACACACCATCAAGGCGAACCCCAATCTAATTGATTGTTCATTCAGATGCAAGAGAAGAAGACCCCTTTACAACGGCTGAAGGTGTAAACGTACGACCAATAATGAACTACGCCTTAAGCCACCTCGCCCCCCCCCCCCATGGGACAAGGAATCACGCTCTGTTTGGCACGGTCTGACCTGACCTGAGCCTGAATGTCGCGCTCGAATCTCTCACTACGGAAAGCCCTCGAACGGTCGGACACAACAGCGGTGATTGCAACAACCTGCGCTCCGCCTAGGTTGGTTCCGCCCAGTTGGAGCCACTTCCGCTTACTCAACACACACACCAATGAAGCTGCATGAGGTGGGGTTTAAGGCTGCGATGAAAATGGGGAGGGGGAGGGGGGGTGGATGGTATTTAATTTGTGGTGGACAGAGCCGCGAAGTTCAACGCACGCACGTCCAAAATCAATCCAACCGACCGGCTGGTCAACGGCTGCGAGCAACGAGATAGATGGATGATCATGATGATGATGATGATCGTGCGGATGGTTGTGGATGGAATTTAGAGGTGGAAAACTTTCCAGACCGATCATCGATCGTGTGTGTGTGTGTGTTTGGTGGGATGAAAGTGCATCGAAACGTAACGCAATGTGCAGCGCCACCGAAAGTCGTGTGACCGGTGACCGATTGCGCATGTGTGTGTGTGTGTGTGTGTGTGTGTGTGTGTGTGTGTGTGTGTGTGTGTGTGTGTGTGTGTATGTGTGTGTGTGTGTGTGTGTGTGTGTGTGTGTGTGTGTGTGTGTGTGTGTGTGTGTGTGTGTGTGTGTGTGTGTGTGTGTGTGTGTGTATGTTTTTTTTTGTTTTACCACTGGAAAGGTTAGAGCTATTGGGTACGCTTCTCTGCACCGCGCTGTTGGCATGTCAAGGTTAAATATTGCGTTTTATTGATAAGCTACCAAGAAGACAGTGGGTCAGGAAAGGTATTGACAACTCTCGATCGAATGATCTTTTCGTATGAGGGATGTTGTTTGAGAAGATCGATGTTTGAGTGCCATCACACGTGCCAACCAAGAGCAGTCTATGTAGTGTTCCATCATTACGATCATACCTGAGTAAGCCTAATTTAAACACGCTAAGTGGGATTGGGATTGATTGACTTGTGACGAAATACGTTCGCAAATTAGCTGCCTTTCCTTGTTACCCCTTGGTGGATGAGTGGGAAAAACAATCTATAACAGCACCCTTACCACCCGAACGGATCGTTCGATCGATACATAGGGTTACATATTCTCAAACAACTCACCGCCGCACATGCCACCACAGAGCCGCGTAAAGTCCGATCCGATCCGTAATTTACAGCAAAACAAAAGCACAAATCCACGAAAAGCCGATTAGAGTATGGGCGTGTGTAACAAAAGGGAAGCCAGAGAGAGAGGGGATGATGGAGTTGAAACTGCTCAAAATTGGAAGGAAAGCCAAAACGGCAACGGACGAGGAAATTCCCAACCACCACCACCACCAGCAGCAGCAGAGAGGAGGTCAGTGGAAAATAATGTCGGCCAATTCGTCGGCCAGGCGAAGAAGATGGCACTCGTGATGAATTTTCATCTGTCCGCCGTCCCCCCGCTCCCACCTCCAGTACCAAATAATAATAGTAATAAAAATTGCGCTGCTCACGTCAGCGCGTTTTGGGGGAGGGCGTGGAGTGGAGTGGTATTGGGCCGATGGCGCCACGTGCGGAGGCTGGGAGAGGAAAGAGTGGAGGAAAGAGAAAACAATAGCAAAAAAAAAAACAAGACGCTGCTTCAAAATTTCTTGTTGTGTTGCGGAGCCGTTGTTGGACCAATGGGTCAAATTTCCCTCCCCTCCACCGACGCATCCACCGGCGTCACTTTACCTACCCTGCCGCGAGATGCGCGAGAAGATGATGATGATGGCCGCGAGAGCGGCCTAGTATAGTCGATGATCCTCACTTTTCTCGAGGGTGCCTCAGTATGCACGAGCATCACACAGAGCATGAAGCACCAAACTGCAGTCGTTGCCACGGTGTGGATCTTTCGAGACACGTTTTTGGGTTGTGTTTGCGGGCGTTTTGAGTGATTTGAGAGGCTGCTAAATTCTGCTGGTGCTTTTGATAGTTTTACAAAAAACAAGACCGATAGTAAGTGGAGAGTGAGTGAGCGAGATTGCTACCCAGCGGCGCTCGAGTGACGTGGCTCGATCGTGACGATCAGTAGCTTTACGGTAGTGTTGAACGATTTCAAACTTACACACAATTTCCTCCCTCGTTTCAGATTCTGTTCTGCACGCTGAACTCGCACAAAGTCGACATGAGCAACCTGCTGGGCGGCCAGATCGGGCTGAACGATTTCATCTTCGCACACAAAAAGGGCCGCCCGAAGGAGGTGGAGATCGTCAAGTCGGAGGACGCGCTCGGTCTAACGATCACGGACAACGGTGCGGGTTACGCGTTCATCAAGCGCATCAAAAGTGGCAGCGTTATCGATCGGATCCCTCACATACAGGTAGCGTGATTGGTGGTGATGTGTGGTCACCAACCGTGTGAAATCTGAGCCTGCGAAACACGCTTGTGTACGACGCTCTCTTACGCTTCCATGCATCGATTGGTTCGAATTCCAGATTGGCGATCACATCGAGAAGCTGGACGGGATCAATGTGGTGGGAAAGCGACACTACGAGGTGGCCCGCATGCTGAAGGACATTCCCACCGGCTCCACGTTTACCATCCGCCTGGTGGAACCGATGAAGAGTGGCTTCCAGGGCATTGCACCGCGCAAGGGTACGGCCGGCAGCAAACCGGGCAAGCAGGGATACGGCAGTGGCAAGGAGACGCTGCGGTTTAAGGCCAATGGAAATGCAGCCATTGAGGATGAGGTATGCTCGCAATGCCGCGCGCACATCCACATATAACAAGCAATAGATCGTCAATATTAACTCTCTTTCTTTCTCTCTCTTCCCTCCCGAATGTTTCAGCACGATGATGCTACGCAATGTGGAATTGATGCCATTAACTCACTGCTCGACTCCTTCATGGGAATCAACGATAGTGAGCTAGCCACGCAAGTGAGTAGACCCATGTCCAAACAAAAAAGCATCTGCCCCCTACAAAACATGATGTAATGGAGCTGTGTTGTGACGCTTTTTCTTGCCTTACAGATCTGGGAACTAGGTAACAATAAAATCAACTCAATGGACTTTGCGGAAGCGATCGATGCATCGGACCTGGAGGCATTCGGCTTTACTGACGATTTCATCATCGAGCTGTGGGGCGCCATCACGGACGCACGCCACGGACGATACAAAAGATAGAGGCGGAAGATAGAGGAAGTGTCGGCGCACCGGAAGTGTCGACCGTGTGAACGGGGAAGGATATGTCCTGGCTTGAGCTGATACTACGAGCATTTACACGTGGAAACGAAGGCAGCAATCGATTGGACGAGAGGCGCTCATGAAATGTGATGTGTTTTAAACTACTACTACTACTACTACTACTTATTAATATGACTATAACTACCAATACTATGACCTACCATCATTAGAATACGTTTACACGGAGTGGTTTATAACGTCGAAGGGTCCACTTCGAAGCCCTTCCAAACGGTATTCGGATAGATAGTCGACAGAGATCAGCGTGTGCAAGATAGAAAGAGAGAGACAGAGAGAGACTCGTGATAGAGAGAAACGGTGTAGTAAGCGATACCGATACACACCGCCTGATTCGACACGCCGACAAGTGTGACCGAAGCATTCCCAATACGTTCCACTATTTAAGGGCTCCCCCCCAGGTCCCCTCCTATTAGGTAGATTGGATAAGGTTTCAAAAATTACGACCCACACAAGTACCGCAAACATTCCCCCTTCCTTTCGCGTCATATAAACATCCCACAGAACCCATCCAATGTTTCTCCCTGCATTGAAGGTGGGATACTACTGCGAAACCACACAACGAACCCCTTATCTTGCCCCGTTTTGCTTATTGCAAGTGGTGTGGTGTTACGAACGAAGAAGAAGCAGCAGCAGCAGTGTTAGTGTTTTAAAAGTCTGTAAAATGTTGTAAAAAAGTGCTTTGTTAGGAAATGTGCAACGAAATTGGGCGTGCGCGCAAGCAGAGACGGCGCGATGCGCACGATTCGCGCATGATGTGTGGCCGGTTTTGTTTTTGGTTTGTTTTTCCTGTTTTTTTTTTGCTAGTAGGGATAATGAGGAACTAGGAAGGGCAAATACACACAGACACACAGACACATATGCAGGTAAAACAGGTAGGGAACAGATTGTACTCTCTCTCGCATGATAAGCGTTGGAGTGAAGGAACAAAACAAGAAGTATTTTAGCAAAGCAAATCCATATGCAATCGTGAAGGAATGCAAATAAATATTTAATCATAAGGTGATACAAAAAACAACTATTTTTGTGTTAAAATGAGTCATTTTTGTAATTGTTTTTTAGATTGAAAAAATGAAAAAGTTGATTATGATGACATTTTAGTACGCTCGATACCGTTTGTCTTTACATGGTATGTATAGATTTTGGATTTATTGTTATACAACGTGTCGCACGCCACTGTTTCGGATGATTCATTTGCTTGTTGTTATATTTAAAGCCAAATTTCATGCTTCATTGTTGCAAAATTATGATAAAAAGCGTGCTCCATTCACATACTGTCTTCCTTCGATGCTAAAATCCACTGTGAATCAACAAAAGCTTCCGTAAAAAAGCCCCACAACAGCAAGCGGAGCTTTCCGAGTTGCATGCAACCCCTTTCCCACTTGCACGTTACTGTGGCGATCGCATGCAAGAAATGCAATTTAAATCTTTCTTCCGCTTTGTACACATTTCCTTTTTCTATGTTTAAACGCATAAACTGGCCATACGGGATATTGTTATAAAATTGTAAACGGACACAGCGGCACAATCATGCACACAACGTTACACACACACACACACACACACACACACACACACACACACACATCAGTAATTAAACTTACCATGTACGCGTGTGCTTTCAGATGTCGGTAGAAAGCATTTGCATCACGATACACTCATTTTAAACGGTCGAAATTAATTTCCCCTTCAATGTTTTTGGAATGTTTTTTTCGTTTGGCTTCTCTTAAACTTGCATAACCCCCGAATATACACAACAGCCTAGCGTTGATAGTGTTTTGCTTTGCTTAACTTGCTGACAAAACTGTGCTCTTTTTCGCTTTCTCTTCCTGAACCGACAACACAACTGCCCATGTACAACACACAATTAACGGCTCCAAATAAAATGTGCTCCGTAAGTGCGACGAAAGGCGAAACATCACATTAACCCGGGTTCCTCCAAGAAAAAAAATGGAGAAAACAAACGCGGCGATCGCATCGGAATCTGACCTTTAATTACTTCCGTCCGGTGGTGCTGGTTGATGGTGGCGCATGAGATCTGATAACCTCGCGCAACCCCGAGTGCACGACCCTTTCACCCGATGATCTCGGGCGTCCTTCATGCCCCATCCCTTTTGCTTCAAGTGCTTGTGTGTGCGTGTGTGTGTGTCCTTATTTGATCATAAATGCCCCCAACGGACATCGAACATTTCATGGACAGGACGGGTGTGTGTGAACTTGAAAATCACCAAACAAGCAATAATGCGCTTCTGGCCACCCGTTGCACCCTCTCTGCGGGGCCGGCATTCAGGACGTGTTCAGTACTTGCAAACTCACACACACCCAACATGAAGCGCACCACGCCCGACCCACTGACGAGCGTGAAGATCGTGCCCGGGCCACCAGCCATTGTGCGTGTGTGCCGTGCCTTACCGAACTTCATGCACTTTGCAACCGAATCGCGACGACGGCCAGAGTCCTTCGCCGGCAGGGAAGGTCGGGGAAAAGTTTCGAAATTGTTGTTGTTGACGTACGCGCAGTTGTTGATTAAAAATTCAATCACCTCTCGTGCCATGTCTTGTCCGCCATCGTCTTCGATGTTGTACAAATTCGACCGACAAATCGGCAAAAGGGGGGAGTGACATTTACACCGCCAAATGGGCCTCCCTCGGAAGAACTGTACACACCGCTCGTCTCCCTCTCCCAAACGACCCAAACCACTCGCGATCATTAATATTCAATTGTTGCTGTTTGTACAATTATGAGCGGCACCAAGGACGGCGACTACGGCGACTATCCGCAGCACGGTGACGGGACGGGATGGACATACTGGTCGCGCTACCGGGGCTAGAATGTTCCAACCTCACCTTCGGCCGCTGTTTTCTTCGACCGTTCGGTGAATCACCCCTGAGTACGTCACGTTGTACGCAAAAAAGGGGGACACCCCGACGGAAAGAAAGTGGGAGTGGAAGATCAGGTGGCAAAAGCGATTGCGATCGCGTCACAAGTGCGCGCCAGAGTGCTTAGAGTGCACCCGATTGCGTAAACGCTTCTCCGGCACTGGCTGCAGAACAAACTGTGCATCGACCCGCGTTGGAGAGGCAAACCGAACCCCAAAACCCCCCAAAAACAAGGAACCGTTTTGCCGTGCCGTTCGTGTAGGATGGGAAAGCAATTCGAGTCGTTTCCTCCAGTCCTCATCCTTCTACTCCTGCCACTGCTCCCATGTCTCCCAGATCATGTTGGCTCCATGTCTGCCCTCCCGTGCACAAAAACCCGGGGCCGCAACCCCAGAAGGGGTGGCGTAATTTATTTACATAACTTTTACGGTCAACGCTAAGGAACCGCAGCCAGCAGCGCCCAACTGACCGACCAACCGAGTCGAGCCTCCGTGAAGAGGTCCTCCCCCTTCCCTACCCCCCTACAGCCAGGCATTCTTAAGAGAGAAAGAGGAGCGCTCCCAGCTTCGGTACCCTTTCGGGAGTGGCTTTGAATTGAAACATAACACGCTGCAGCAGTGGCCACCCCGGCGGTGTGGCGCACGACGATGTGGCTATTTTTACCGCAACCACACACACACACATACACGTGGGACGCCATTTGATTAGTGGTAAATTTATGGCACACCGATCGACGGCAACGCCGATCGCTGCTGCTGCTGCTGCAACCCGGGCTAATTTTAACCGGCTGCCTTTATTTTGCTAATGCATCATAAAAATAACGACGCCCCGACGAGGGGAGGGAATGTGCTGTGAAAGGAAAAGGGAAGGATTATGATAGACGGCGAGCACACAGATTCAATTAACCAATAAAGAATAACCCTTCGATGGGAAAAGGGAACGAGAACGAACGCGTTGCCCGGAAATGAGTCCCTCAGTGGAGCGAAAAGGCTTCGAACATTAAGAAATCTTCCCACCTCCGTTGGAGCTTCCCGCAAAGCTCGCTCGAAACTCGTTTCATCTTCGCACTCCGCTCTAAACGTAACAAATCACCCGTTACTTAATCGAAGCTTCTTCCAACCACCGAAAACAATACACGTAACTGGCATCGGTGGATCGCGAACCTCTCTCGCGAACTCATCAAGCCGTCCCGGGTTTGCCAGGATAAACCCAGGGCCAGCACAACACAGGTGTGACAGCTAGAGCTTGACTTCCTGCTTTTGCTCGACAGCTTCCCTCCTCGCGGGTGATAAATGGGTTAAATATGGAGGCTCCCCGGAGGGCGACTTAATATGATAATTACGTTACGAAGGGCAGCATCCTTGGCCTCCCCCCTCCGCCTTTCCTCTTGTCCCGGAAGCGCAAGGCCGGCAGGCAGCATCGTCGTTAGGTTCCCTTGTTTATCCTCTTGTGTCAAGCAGCAGCGCCGCAGCAACCGTGCTTTCTCTCACGTGCGATCATCGATCTCGCGAGCCATTTGTTATGGGCAAAACGATCGTCACACACACACACACACACACACACACACACACACACACACACACACACACACACACACACACACATTATCACATTAATGAAATAAAAATAAACCATCCAAATGGCCCAAATTGAGCGGATCAAGATCGTCACGCTTTGTAATCCGTGCCCACCGACACCATAAGGCACGAAATTATCGCACTGCAGCGAATGGCTCCTGGCCGCCAAGCCTCATATAATCCACCACACGCTGCGGCGCGTTCTTCTTCATTCGATCGTCGATCACCACTCTCGTGCATTGCGACACCCGAAGGGTTAAACATCGATGGAAGGGATGTGCCTTCACGGTGGGCAAGGAAGGGTGGTGGGGTCTGGGGATGCTTTTCTATTGCAGATTGTTATGCTTTTTTTCCTTTCCTTTCGTTGCCCTCTTCTACTACACTACTGCGGGCTTTCTGCTGGCTTTGGCGTACGATTCGCGACCATTCGCCACGACAGGGACTGGAGGAGATGGAGTTTACGGGGCGCTCGAACGCAGTCGCAGAGTGAGTGAGATTATGTCACGAGACTCAATCTCTCACTCGCCTCAAGTGCAGCCTCAGCCGGCTTCTCACCTGGGCGTTCTCTCGCTCTCGCTCTCGCTCTCTCTCTCTCTCTCTCTCTCTCTCTCTCTCTCTCTCACCGCCATCGGCCTGTCAGCCAGCCAGCCAGCCAGCAGTGCCTGCTTTCTTCTCGAGGCCCGATCGAAGCCACCCGTCACGTGGTTACGATGGTTACGCGAGACCCAGCCCATGGTTTTTCCTTTCAGGCAGATCGAAATCTTGCTCGGAGTTGGTGTTACTCCGCTCTGCCGTCCCGCTACGTTTCACAGTAACTTTACAAAAGCAAACAAACTCCATTGTGTAATTGTGTGGAAAAAAGGAGAGCTCCAGAAAGACTTAAGCTAAGCCAGAATTTTAGGAACCACTCGGATAGAAGGGAGAAGGTAAGTAGTAATGGCCGTTAATATTAATCGAACAACCACCAAAAATGCATGAAATGAGTGGAGCACGTGCAGAAACGCGCGTACTCAGTTCGTTTGGCGCATTTCATAATGAGTGGGGTGCGCATTCCACTCGGTGCGGAAAGCATCCGCGGTGCTCACTCGCCAAAGCCTACTGTACTGGAATGCGAGAGTGAAGTTAACTCGATGAGACGATGGGACGGACACAGCGCAATCGCGATCGATTTGATTTTGGTTCGGAAAACAAAACAAACGGCCTCCGATGGACCGGTTGACCCCGACAAACGATGTCCACTGGCCAACCGTTTTGATGCCGGTGACCTCATGACATGATGACCCGGTGGGGGTCGGTAAACCCATATGGGTCACAGGAGCCCACAACAACCACAAAACAAAACCATTGGCGTCGTACGCGTCGGGTTAAATGAGGTCAACGGCGCCACACGTTCCCGACATTCCCGCCCATTCAACACAAACAAGTCAAGCCGGTCCAGTTTGGGGGGCACCCGGGGGCAGCGAACATTGGGAGAACGGAGAATCTTTGGGAAAGGTTAGTGACGCCGGCATCGACCAATCCCGGCCCTCTTCCACACACAATCTGTTTGCATTTTGTGCTTCAATCTGTCCTCTACCTATCCGTACTTTTGTTTTTACTTTCGCTTCTCCGCACCTGTGCACCTTCACCCCCCCCCACACACACACACACACACCCTCTCCCCTTGTGCTGTGCTTGACGAAATGGCGAGCAGGAGAATGGTGTTGAAAAGATACCATCGACCATAATTCAATTACAACTTACGCCGGGGCCGGGGGGTGAGTTCGATCAAGAGAGAGAGAGAGGCAGGGAGGGGAAAAGGCAAAAAGGCAAACGTCCAAACAGTGGCGCTGTGGCGGTTGCAACCGAATGCACCAGCCAACAGTGTGGACTCTGGCAGCATAATTCAACACTTCACCACGACAACGATCCGGTTCGAACTGGCTCACAGAAGTCGAGTGTCGAGATTCCGATAGATCCATTCGTCCTTGCCTACGTTTAAAACTGGGTGAGGAGAAGGGGGAGGAGGATGAGGGGTCAGGGGAGCTTGTTTTCATCCCACTCGTACTTGTCTTTCAGTGCGGATTGTTGCTGTGTATGTGCTGGACCTTCAGTTGCTGGTGTTGTTGTTTACTGAAAAGTGCATTGCGCCGTTTTTTTTAAATATCGAAAGTGCAACAAGAAGCAGGAATTGTTCTTTGCTGCATTCGACTTCTTTTTTCCATTGCTCCCGCACACCTGGAGCCTGTTTTGTTTTGACTTTTTAAGTGTGTGTGTGTTCCATTTCGAGATTGAAAGTCACCCCTAATGGGATTTGTAGGATTTGTGGCAAATGGCAAGAAGAGAAGCATTACTTAAAAAAGTGAGCAAAGAAATGAAAACTTTGCAGCAAGAATTAACTGGGTGGGGAGGAAACAGCGCCAATTAACCTGACCCCACAACCCTCCAACGAACGAGATTGAGGTCCACCAACAGAGATTGAAGTGAAGGTAGCTGAGAATACCTAACTCGACCGCACTAAAGCCGTGCGCACTCGCTGTCGAGGCTTTCCCGCGTACCCCCGCGTTGCGTTTGCATTTGCGCGTTGATCTCTAGAACGGCTGCGTATACGCTCCCGCCTCATGCGCTCATTTGTGCACGCTGCCGGCCTACTATGTGTACGACCTTCAGCCGGGGTTCAGCTCAAGTTCACCCGTTAAATGAGTCGACGACGCGCGTAGTGCTTAGTGGCGCTAAATGAGGGACAAAGTAAAGTTCTTATAGTATAATCTCATAATTGCATCATCGAAACGAAGGTGCACACTGAGACAGTCCCCACCCCCCTCTAATGTGTTGTGTGAGATGGCCGGTCTTCCGTCACCTCATTTCTATCCTTTCGATGCAAAGGCTCTCCATTAGCAAAGGAGTGGAGTGAGGGTGTCGGGGACAGGTGATCAGCGGGATACTTGAAATCCACACACCGTCATTAGCCGATGACGCTGCTGGTGGTTTATGTTTCCGCAAGCGACATAAAAAGCGTGTTTTTCCCTGTTCCTTTTCGAAGCAACAAAACACAACGGGGCGCGCGGATAGAACCGGTCGGAGATGTTGCAACTGATCAAATATTCTAACCTTTCGAGGTTTAAAATTAAATTATTCCCAAGACGTGTTGTTCCCGCAACGACGCATTCCAGAAGAAGGTGCTGGAAGCGTTTTGGTAAAAAAAAAACAGCTCGCGTCGACACGATTGAGAAGTTCTTGGGCAACGTGGAAGATGTTACCGACATTCTCCGGTGGGCAGGATTTCTCCACCTTCTATTGGCACAGCGCTGCCACCCTTCCACCTTCACCCCTTTTCACCCGTCTGTTAATTCTGCTCTCGATTCCGTTTCCTTGCGTTTCGTTGCATTGAAATAAAGAAAGCACTCTAATTGCGATCGCCACTATAAGGAAAGAGAGCGTCTATGCACACGGCTGCAATAAAGGCATACAGTGTAGAAAAAAAAACAGGCTGGCAACAATACAAGGGTAGCGGTAGAAATAGAACCGAGGCCAACAAAAAAGGCACTGCCAATGGCCAGGCGGAATGGCGCGTGGAAACATTTAGCCGGGCTTTCCATCAACCGCGTCTGACCTCGATGAAAAGTGTATTGGGCGGGTGGGCGCGCGCGAACGCGTGTGTGCATGGCGTACACAGCCAGACTTTAGTTAGTAGACGCCAGCTGAATGGCCCAGCCCTCGGCCCCCTCGATCCGCCTGTACCCTTCCCCACACGGGCCGGCGCAAACGTGTGCCGCAAGCCATGCGCGAGCAAGCAGGAAAGATAAATCGGCATGCGAACGAGGAAGTGAAATCGTAATAAAACATAGAGATTAGAGTGTCTCGCGGCCAAAACCCAAGACCCGGTGCAAACGGTGGCCACGGCGCGGGTCTGAAAAGCATTTTACATAACGACTGCGCACGACACACTTTTGCGCCACACTTGCGGGCCCGGGCGTACTACACCAGCGCGCCTTTTGATCTAAATATTCTCCTTCCCCATTATCCCGCTTCTGCCTGGTTTGAGGGGGGGGGGCGAACCTGTCCTTTAATGGCTAAACTAGGACGCAAAACAAGCCCGATCGGGAGCAGTGTCGGGACTCCTTGGGTGCAGTTTCGTTACGCTGTTCGTCCATGTACGTCCACTCTCTGTGTACGTTCGAACTTTGGCATCAGTGAGTGTCCCGGGTATTGGAATCTGACCTAACGTCCCGGTGGCGGCAGGTGAAACACGATCTGTGTCGCCGTGCGTTGGGATCAATTGCTTTGGATTCGAATGTCGCGCACTAAGAGGACGCCCGTAAATGCCTTCCACAAAGCCACAAAGAGGAGATTGAGGACAGTCGAGCACACACACACTTGATGGGGATTTGTATGGAGCATATTTTATCATTCATCGATTTGCAATTGTTGTTATCGTTATGCTCGCCTGTTAATGCTGTTCACCAAGATCGATCCCCCACAATCCAGCCCAATGGTTGTAATCTGCCAATCTTATCGATCTAACGGTCTCGTTTGAAAGCGAATTTACGTCCACAGCGCAAGGGACTTACGTCGCTAGATGTCACCATCAAGCGACATAATCGCCAAAGCCACGATCAAACGACCGCAGAACACTTCGTGCCTTGCCTAGGCCGACACAAAGACAATAACAAGGAAGTGACGCCATCTGCATCGCCCTGTCTCAAACCCACCACCCTCCACTCCCCGTCCGTCTGTTCATGTTATATATTTTGTACTGTCTCTTGGTTTTGGCCTCCGAAAACGAGGCTCGTAATACGGAGCTACTACGTGCACAAGGGAAACCCCTTCTCGGTGGCTAGACGCTCGCGGTAAAACGGGAGATCCTTGTCCAAAACACTCCCCACACACAGCGTACAGAAGCAGAAGCATCACGATCATCGCGCATTTAGCGCGCCAACGTCTCCACAATCATTGCGCAAGTCATTTTCATCGGAATGGCACACGATAACGGTTTACGTTTGCGCGCAGCGCGACTAGGGCATGACGCACGGGGTACTTTGATCGTTTGTCGCCGGAGCAGCGGGGGGGGGAGGGTTCGTCGCTTGCGCTGTCGTCGTTTAGATCTCTAGCGCCGAGAAGCTTTGGTGTGACGCTGGGAAGGAAGATTCATCGCAGTGTGCAGTGGCCCAGCGTCAGCGCCAGCGAGCCGTGCGCGACATCACCCCGCGTGCTTTGATCGTGGATGGAGGGTGCGCTCGCACGCTTTGCTATGATGGCGCGGATTTCGTCACACACGGCTCGAAAAATTGCTTATCGTCCGTCCTGCACGGAAAGGCTCGTACAATAATATCGTGGAAGCATCGATGGTGGTAAAGTAGTGAGTATGAGTGTGTGTGAGTGTGTGTTTTAACTGCTCAAACTTGAAAACCGCTTCTGGTTCTTGCTCAATCGTCAGCTTCGTTAGACGCGAGCCGCATATTTACGCTTATATTTGGGCGGACGGTGCTTTCCAGCACACAACTGAACCGGACACCGCGGCCGCGCTTATATGGTGCCGATCTTTACCACTTATGCACGCACGTGCTCGGGGCGGTGGGGTTGATATGGCGGGGTGCCAAAGTGTTGGGGTTTACGTTCTCGACGCGCCCGCTGGCCGCGCTGGTTGGTTGGTGTATTGGTGCCGAGCGCTGGTGATTGTGATGAAATGATACCACGGCCGAACGGAATTCAAGTATCCACTCACACACACTTACAAACATCAACAACAACAACAACACGCCCCAAGTTCGAAGTGCATCGAAGCTTCCACATCGATGACCCACGTGTGGAGCCCATGGAAAGGGGGGGAGCGTTGGCGATCTGCGCAATTCCGCGGGCATACACATACATTCGGCCACTCTCGACTCTTGGGCCTTTGGTAAACGTGTTTTCTTTCACGCCGTTCGCCTCGTGTCGGTTCTTGTCGGCGGGCGGAGAAGCTGCTCGACGGTAATGGGCACTTGCTGTCGTGAAATCCACTCTTAAAAGGCGCACCACCAGGCGTCGATTCGGTTAGGGTCGATTTTTCCTTCTGGAAAGATCCTCCCAAACGTTTACCATTGTTGCGCCATTGCCATTGGGCATGGAGGTTGCCGATTGCAAGCAAGACGGAATTTTTCGAGGCATCCGATCACCATGATTCGGTGGTGTCTCGTTAGAACGGGGTTTTGGGCCACTGGCAGAAAGTATGTGCCGCATGACGAATGGCCGCGACGACCACGGAAATAGCACGAAGGTGTTAATTAGGTACGGCCCTGCCAAAGCGCTGTCCAAGGTTTAATGACCGGTGTGAAGGAGGAGAACCCGGGCTGTCCTAGAGCTGTCGTATGATAATAGTGCACCCTCTGACAGCCCTATAATGAGGGTCTACCTTAATCAGAAGCTGCTACACAGCAATGGGAAAGGAGGGACCAGTTAACCTGTAACATGACGCGCCTGATCAATGCTGCAGGTTCCGTTTCTCATCAGCTTTTATGGGCTTAAAGTCAATTGAGCGGGCTGTAATCTTCGCCCACGTGAGAAGGAACGCAGTCCGTTACATCGGACTTAAGTTAAGCAGCTGTCCCCGTGCACCGACAAAACAGGCCCCGTTTGCATCATTCCACAGCATCATTAATCACCGGATGTCGCATTTCTTCTTATTTGTCTGGCAAACGAATCTCATTCACTGTCATTCCCTGTTGTCATCTTTTGTGAAAAGTGAAACTCTTGCAGCGATTACAATCGGCCATTAACCTGGATTAGCCTGTTGGGGTCCGTCAGTATGTTCGAGAAGCTTTTCAAGGGGGAACGCCCGGTTACAGAATGGAAAGCCAGCCAGCCAGCCAACCAGCCAACCAGCCAGCCACCGTATCATTCCAATGCCGCGGCATTCCAATGTCAAAAAAGCGCTTGATAGAACCTTCTACGCCTTCGGTTCGATAGAAAGGCCAAACAGATTGACACGAGGCGTAGTTGGTGCCATCAAATGCCAAGCTCGGACTGTTGATCAGAGAGGTGTAAGGTTACCGCCACATGCTTGATGTAACCTTTCTAATTCTAACAATTGACCTGAAGTAACCAGACATAACTGCAGACTCTCTCGTTCTCGCGCTCTCTTTCTCTCCTATGCACTTTGTTTCGGTTTCCTTAGCAACGTAGCAGCATGCGTTTCTTCTTCCATTTCACATCGAAGAACACCGGCAGCCGAATCGAAGCAGCCCATCCAAGCCAAAAGCCCCAAACCAGATACTGGAAATCAAGGCCATGAAGGCCGCCGGTGCCGGCGGTGCCCGATCAAAGTCGTTGGCTTTGAACGTCTTTCCAAATTCCAACACACACAATGTGACATTTGTAAGCGATGCCTGCGCGGGGTGTGCGAGATCGCAACATCCACAACAACAATCGCGCGCGGTGCCATATTAGCAAGTAAAATGAGCATCCACTTCCAAAAGGACGAGCCCCCTCGGCGTGTGTACTGCCGCCACCACCACCGCCATGCCACCACAGGCGGAACTGGTGCTGGTGCATCTTGCGCTGCCGATGGCGTTGGCCAATAAGCAGCCATTGGGACACAGATTAAAACGATTTGTTATTAGCTTTTGAATCTTAATCGGTGTCGTTGTTTAATACATTCGTATGCACCCTCCAAGCAATCTTCTTGGCCTATGCATTAGAAAAAAACACATCCATTTTCGAAAATTGCTTTAATTTTCGTTTGACTGGAGCAAGCAGTGCGCAGTTATACTACAGAGACCATACCTGAAGGGTTAACTCTCTCATTGGCTCCCTCTCTTTCTCTCTCTCTGTCATGCTCTCTCGAAGCTTCTCATTTTCTCACGCCAAAGTCCGCGCGCTCAACCCGCTGCTTGCTCACCCCGAGCGGCGAGAGCACGAAGGCGCACTGGAAGGGGTTAAACATTTTATATGACGTTCGGGAGAATCCACCCCGGGTGTCTCATTCAACCACAGACAGTGAAAGTGTGCAAACGTCGTAGAAGCTTTACGCGCTGGGCGCAAAACACACACCGCCCGCACCCCCACAACAACACAGCTTTTCCGCCTCGTCCAACCTCGTCGTAGTGAGAGAGTGAGTTTGGTTGCGTTTTTTTTCCGATTGCAATTGCATTCCACAAAGTAGATCACGCGTATTTCTCTGTGTGTGTGAATGTGTGCGTGTGTGTGTGTGTCTCTGTGTGTGAGCTTGGGTTTGTGTGAAGGAGGAAGTGCACTTTAAATAACGCATCATAACGAGTGTTTAGAGATAAAATACTAGACAGCAAAGGTAGACAGGAAAAGGTTCTCGGGTGTGATGTAGCTGAATAATATTAAAATACGGAAACGAACTGATGTGATACTCGCAAGCCCGCCTTTTGCAACAGCACACGAACAGGAAGGGTTGTTATTCAATAAATCAAAACAGACGCATACACAGCCACAGGTAGACACACTTACACAGTTTTATACTCGGTGTTAAGCTACAGTGAACGGTGTGACAACACGGCGTGCGGTTAAAGGAGGCCTTGAAGGAAAAGGATATCCCACGGACGGTTGATCGGTGCGCGCATACTTTCAAACGTCGTGAAGCTTCTCGGTCTAAAGAAGGACAGGACAAGGAAACGCTCACACCACCACCACTCACACCACCTTACTGCACCAGTGAAGCCGAACATTGCGCTACGAGTGTGTTTGGCATGATATTGGAAAGGTTGCGAGAAGCGAAGAAGTATTACTAAGCAAGCAAAGAAGGAAAAACCGATTCGAACAACAACCACAACAAAACGAGTGCATCGGCCAAGCCAAACACAAACGCACATTTCGAAACACCAACTTCTCTCGCTCGCGTGGTGCGTTATTCCAATTGCTCTGTTTCGTAGTCAGAGATGCACCCGACACTATGACCCCCGACCGCCCAGGTTCAGTGTGTGCGATTTTAAATGCGACCTCGTACGATGAATTGCTCCCGAGGTTACCGAGAGGCCTACTGCGATGGTGGTGGCTACATAACGTCTGTCTAATTTTCCCCGTCGGCGGTGAAATTTCACTGCAAGTGTGTTTGTTTGTGTGCATGTGTGTTTGTGTGTATGTTGTGCTGTTTCTGTGTGCATCGCTATCGTTGGAGGGGTATAACTTATATCTCTCTGTCTTTTCTTTTCCCCTTTCAAAAACGCATGTGTGTAGCTTCCCTGTGGGCACAGCAAAACCTGCAGACGGTCCCTGGGGCAGCATTTAATCCCGCCACAAATCGTCAAACCCGAACCGCGCAGTTTTACTGATCTACTGTGGCAGGCAGGCTTTCGCACACACTCACTGCCACTAGTGAGAGCCTGCAGATTTGATGCATTATTTCTTAAACGTAAGTATTAGCTGCGATAATTAAAGGATCGACCAGGAGATCGCCGCGCGATCGATGCGATCGATTTTAGTTTCACTTTCGTTTTACTGAGAGGGCTTGTTCGAAAGGGGTGGTTGATGATCACGGGGAGGGGTTTCATGACACGGCAGATATATTAGCGCAAACGGGCAACGCGAAGAGCGAAGAGGATTACCGAGCAAATCATTACGCAACGTTTGTTTACGTTTTGTGAGGTGAACGACGAGGTGCTTAGCGATCGTCGATCGTTGGCGAATGTGCGTCGAAGAAGAATTGCACTCGAACCGTAAGCAAAAACGATAGGTAAAGAGGGCTTCTGCGTGAAAAGGTGGGAGCAGTCGTTTCGATTTTTTTGAAAACTCGACCCATTTTTGCGGACCACGAGCAACATATTTCATGTCCAAGTCAGCGTCGCAGTCCGCACACGAAAAAACACCCATTTTAGAATGCTTTCAATGGAACGCAAACACAAACACATCGTACCGTAGCGATGATCGTTTCTTCTCGAAGCTTTTTCGGTACGATACGATCGTCACAAAACTGGTCGACGGGACGCGGATCGAATTGAAAACGAGTCTTTTGGACGAGTTGCCTGCGATGCTCGCTGCAGTGTGTGCTAACTGTCGTACCGCGTGCGTTCCTTCATTGATCATTACGCCGAGCGGAGCGGGTTGGAAAACCGGGGGTATTCATCATCTTCGTGCCATGTCGTGTATGCCTGTCTGTGTGTGAGTGCAGGGTGATCGATCCAGGGCGATTGTGTGTGAGCGGGAAGCACGGGAACGACATCGGCAACGACTTTGTACGGCACCTTCCTAATGACAGGAAACGGACGATTGGCCGATGTCGGTGACGGGAGCGTTTAAGCAGGAAGGAAGTGGCCACAAACTCGTTTCCTTCCCCGCTGCGATGGGTGCCGAGGGTCATTATTATTGATCCTGCCGCTGAGTATGAGGAAGAAGTGAGTTAATAGGATAGTTTGGGATGTCTCCGGTCAGCCTAATGAGCAAAGGCTACGGCTCCGTGCAGGGTGTGAGCGTGAACATTAGTTGACGACTGTGTTGCAACCGATCGTTGCGCGTCTTGCTGCAACGCAATGTCAATTTTTGACATGCAATCAGCAGAAGCAATAGCTTCAGCCAAAATAAACACCGGCATTTGCGTGACGCTAAGAAGAGGAAATGTTCAGGGCCATACGCAGCCGATGTGCAAAGTAAGTGCGTTTCGTAAGTGCCGAAAAAAAGCGACATTCATTATGCCGTCCTTTTCCTCCAGTTCATCTGCACCAGATCTTGGTGTTGGGAGTAGCTTGTACGTTATTGAACATCAAAAAAGAGCTCTTTCGTGTGTTTTACTCTTTTTCAAGGTAATGCAGGAATTGAGTTCGATTATGAAAAAAAAAACAACGGATCGATAGAGATGAACCAGTGACACGGCGGTACCACCGAGTGCACACTACTGTCAGGGCGTCTCAGTTCAGCGAGCTTTCCATCAAATGCAGTTCAAAGGCAACAGTAGTAGGTCGGTGGGACACAAACTGTGTCAATCCGTGGCGGTAACATACGTGTACCGGGGCTGTAACGCATACCCTTCTGCTTGCGCTTGACTGCCTGCCGGCGGCATTTCGAGCGGCTCGACCGCACTTTAACCTGCTTCTGCTGGCCGGCTGCTGCCTGGCCTGGCTGCGCACACCGGGATGATATAATCCACACCTAAACGGGTGCGCGCGCGCGCTCTCTCTCACATTCACACACCCCGCACCCGGCCAGTCCTCGGTCGCGGCAATTTGCTCCGATTTATTTTTCACCTTTTGGCGCACCGTGTCGACGGCTTATGGTCGCGTGCTCGCCCAGCCGGCCCCAAACGCTCTCGGTTCAATACAGGCTACATTTGTTTTGTGAGCACGCGAAAATGAAGGTGTTTCTTTCTATGCTTGCAAGTTGCAACACCTCAGCAGCAGCGGCAGCAGCAGCCGCAACAACAGGGCAGCGCCTTACGATGAGGCAACCACAATGGGCAAATTATTCAAACTAGAAACGTACTTTAATGTAAATACACCGATATTACACCGTGCTGTAGAACAGAAGGAGGGCTCACTTTTTGCTCCCCATTGATGCATATCTCACCTTGTTGCTTTTTGTCACACACGACGCACGCGCGACACGAAAGTTCTTGCAGCAGTCAGGTTCGTCGCCTACTACGCATAGCCCACTCGCGCAAGTCTTTTGTTTCGCGGTTGAGGTGGAGGCGCCAAACACAGCTGCGTATGTGCGCTGGTGATCGCATCTGTTTGACACACTTCCATAAAATCATCATTCTTGTCCAACGGTGGCGACGTGCGGGTGCCAACTGCATTCGTAGGCAGTGCAATAAATTATGGCACATGTTTTGCTGTACGTTTAATTATACCGAACCACACCGTTGCTTTTTGGGGTGTAGCTTTCTATTGTAGCCCGTCTCCCCGTCGTTCACACTCACACAATGCGCTAACGCCGGATAGTGGTCTACTCCTCCGCGCTCGCAATCCAATCGATCGAACTAGTCGAACTTTAATTAATTTAGCAATCATTCCACCCGTCCGGAATGTTTTCCGCATTCGGGCACGGCGTCGGAACCGACCTGGAGGACCGGCCGTCGTCCGGCGGGGTGTGCATTAGAGGTATTATTTAATTGCAAATCAACCGTCGCCGCCCTCTTATGGCGATGCATCGTAGTGATCTTTTTTTTTTTTTTGTAGCTCCAACATTGCTCCCAGCTCTCGTTGCTCGCACTGGGGTGGACTTTCTTTTCTACACCAACGGTACGAGAGGTACGAGGAGCTCTCAGGAGTCAGAGATCGGGATCGGTGGTCAATCGCGCAATCAACTCGCTTGAATTGCAACTTGATTTTTACTTTCTCAGACGTGGCCTGCTTTGCGGCAGCGAGATTGAATCTCTCTCTCTCTCACTCTGTTTTTATGTACGGTGTTTAATGTTGAATTTCCCTTTCTTTGCCTGCTCTCGGTGATCTCTCTCTCTCGATCGGTCCACCATCTATCCAGCAGCAGGGCCCACCGTCGTGGACCGGGAATTGTAAATGCATCGTCATCGGATGCTTCATTCAATCGTTCATTAAATTGACGTTGCCATCCCCCTCTTCGTTCCACCAAACGGTGAATGCACAAGCCGGGATACATAACCGCTTGCTGACAGTGGATTTCTCAATCCGCTTAATGAATGATTTGAGCCTGTACATGGTACAGGGCTGACGCGGTGACAACGATTGCAAAATGAGTGCTTCAATTGTTCGCGTACACGATGCTTATTAAATCATCGACTAATTCTATACACGATCCATTCCCTCTGTCGGGCAAGAAAGATGGGGAGGTAATGCGCATTTTTGAAAAGCAAAACTCAATAAAAAAAAGTTGTTTTCGTGGTTTCGTTTAAGCCGCAAATACGTCGACAGCTCACATTTCATCTAGCAGGTTCGACGGACAGCTTCCCCGAAGATGTAAGAATGTTTACCGAAAATACTGCGATCTTGCGCACACCCTCCGTTCCGTGGACGGGTCGGGGTGATGCTGGTTGAAGAACCGGTCGACCTTTCCAAATATTTGAAGCCTGTAAACGGTCGACAGCTCACCTCACCTCACCGCCCCGTTGCCATCATAAGCATCAGTGTGTGCGTCTGTATCGATCAACGATCACTTCCATGATCGACGCGGCGTGCGGTGAACGAAACCTGACGAGAGCCGATAGCTGGCTTGATACGCTTGAACGTTCGAACATTCAACTGGCCAGAGTTGGAATGGGTTCGTCGCTTCGCTCGTTGCTCAATACGGGGGATCCTCCCTTTGTGCGCCGTCATCGGCAGCGCGCAACGGTGCAGCATGATTATTAATGATTGCGCGCCTGTCGCACCGTCGTTTGCTTCCCTTTTTCGTGACATTCTGGCAACCGGAGTAGCAAGGGGGGAGGCGAGAGTGCAGGATGGAAGGGGGTTTCTTTATTTCGTTTCGGGCCGGGTGCGTCATTGCTGCTGCTGTTAGCTCCCCCTTCCAAAGTCGACAGTTTAATTTGACGTCCATCTAATGTGTGCGCCTAGTACACGCACGACAATGCGAGGAAGTACGTTTGTGTGTGTGTGTGTCATAATATCGTTAGCCATTAAGTAGTTATCATCACCCACCCATCCACCTTCTTCTTGGTCTTCTCGCGACGGTTAAATTGTCACTAATGGGTGTCACATTATTGTCTTTTCTCTCCCTCTTTCCAGACCCACCAAAACGATGTTGAGCTTTCTAGCTTCATCATTATTAGCTATAAGCATCATCTGCTCGGTTGATCCCGGCCTGGCAGGTCCCTTGGATGCGCTCAGCTGGGCCCGGATGGACAACATCAACCTTCCCTGGCTGCCATGTAAGTATCCGACTACCTCGCGACTAATCGCGCACACGCCGACCGAGGTGGTGTATGGTTTTTTGCCTCACTCTTCCTCAATGCCAACAACGATCGTTCGTTCGCTCGTTGGTGGGTCAGAAGGCTAGAGCGTACACAGCGGAGGGACAACTTCATCAGCTGTTGCAGCGCAGCATACGCTTCCTCAGCCTCACTCCCAATGTGCGTGTTAGTGTGTCTGTGTTGTCCAACACGAGGTGCGTCCCAAGGTCAGCTGTTCTTCTATGCTTTCTTGACATAGATTTTAATCACGCTACCTGTTCATCGGGGTGTCCGAACTGAAGGCGAGCGTTATTTTATCGACTCGTCGAGCGTCGAGCGACGACGGGAACCCATACTGTTCCTCCAAATGCGTGCCTCCATCCGACAAATGGCGACATCCTCTCGGCGGTCGGCCATCGGTGCGTTTTGAAAGATCCGAAAGCTTCGCGAATGAAGAAGTGAGCTAATTATGAGCATTTTTTTGTTTGTTTGGTCGTCTGCACTGTTTGCTAATCGATGGCCTTTTCTTGGCCGTTGCCGTTGGAGTATTCTGCACCAGGACAATGCGATACTTAATGGGTTTTGTTGCTTTTTAGATAAGTTGATGCTAAACACCTTCCAAATGTGACGTATTGATCGCAGCAAACGAATCGCGATCATGAACCATAACTCGCTAATAACTTAATGAACAAAATGCTCAAGACCTTTGTGCGTGTACGATGTGCCGTTTGTTGAGCAAAAACAATCAAAATCACTGGCTGGTAAGGGTCTCTGTCCCTCGGTCTCTCTCTCTTTCTCTCTCTTGCTTCAGTGCCCCAGTTACGCATAGAGTATTTTTTACACCTTTTCCTTTCGAGTCTATTCCTATGCATGGGAATGTTGCCTTTTTTTGTTGGTCGATTATTGTCGGAGATGAAACACGTTGAGTAATGAACGCGCTATGCTTCGATTACCGGCTTCCATCACTTTCTGTCTCCGCTGACGAAAAAACCCCACCAACCCACGCTGAACGAGGCTGAGAACACAGAGAAGGTGCACCTCCGCAATCCGAGCATGATCAGCAATGATTGCAGTTTGCCGCCATGCTTTCCTCATTACTGCCACCACACCACCGTGTCGTGTCGGGCAAGTGGCGCTGGCCTTCGTTTTTCACACCTCCATTCCCAGACCTGAGCCTGAGGGAGGATGGTAATCGATTCCATCGATTGATCGCACTTCTCTGTATGCGAAGGTCACACAGACACACACACACACACACACACACACACACACACACACACTGTGCTAATTGAAAGCTAAAGATGCGATTGTGCCGGGAATCAGGTCAAACGTGCTGCTGCCGTTGGCGCTAACACACACACATTGTCCATCTAACCGAATCTGCTTTTACTTTGTGCATTTGTAGATGAAAATATGACACGATGTTATGGCGAGCTGGGCTGTCTGAACATCACCAAGGAATGGTACCATCTGATCTTCCGGCCGTTCAACGTGTTTCCGCTACCGCGGAGCGTCATCAACACGCGCTTCATCCTGTACACCGAGAAGAACCCTACCGATGGGCAGCTGCTGCAGGCCGAGGCAAAGGATACGCTCGTCAAGTCCCACTTCAACCCGGACTGGGCGACCAAGTTCATCATCCACGGCTTCATCGATACGCCCCTGTCCAACTGGGTGTCCGAGATGCGCGATGAGCTAATCACGCGCGGTGGACTGAACGTGATCGTGGTCGATTGGGCCGGAGGATCACTGCCGCTCTACACGCAGGCAACGGCCAACACACGGCTCGTCGGTTTGGAGATTGCCTACCTCATCCGGAAGCTGCAAGAATACCGGGGACTGCAGCCGGAAGACGTCCATCTGATTGGACATTCGCTCGGTGCTCATACGGCGGCGTACGCGGGAGAACGTATTCCAGGGTTGGGACGCATTACCGGGCTCGATCCAGCGGAACCGTACTTCCAGGGTATGGGACCGATCGTACGGTTGGATCCGACCGACGCCACCCTCGTGGACGTCATCCACACCGATGGAAGAAGTGTGTTCCGGCTAGAAATCCCCGGCTACGGTATGTCGCACGCCTGTGGCCATCTTGATTTCTATCCCAACAACGGCAAGGAGCAGCCGGGCTGTGCACTGTCGCAGGAAGGTGCTGCCACCATTCCGCTGACACTTATTAAGGATGGCATTGAGGAGGCGTCAAGGGTGTTGCTGGCCTGTAATCATATCCGCGCCATCAAACTGTTCATCGACAGCATCAACGGCAAATGTCCGTATGTCGGTAAGTCGGCTTCCGCGCGCCTATAGTTGTGATCACAATGGTGTGATCGTTCTGTTAATCGCAACCAACTCCCATCTACAGCACATCGGTGTCCATCGTATCAGCATTTCCTCAGCGGCAACTGCTTCAAGTGCACGTCCGGCAATTGCGCACTGATGGGCTATCATGCCTCGCTGCCCATCACAACCGCCCGGCAAAACGTGTCCGAGAACGATGTCATCAGCGGCTCATCCAGTGTCCCGGTAGCGCCCCAGCCGGGCAAATACTTTCTTGCCACGGGGCGTGATTTTCCATTCTGTCGTAAGTAGCAACTCAACAATGTGGTATGTTTTCTGCATAGATTCTAATCTATTATGGTTCGTTGATGCCCTTAGAACGTCACTATCGATTTACGGTTGAACTGGCAAAACCGAAAGTGGCTGAACCGTGGGTACAGGGCCATCTGACTGCGGGCATCTTCTCGGAGCGAGGTGCGCTGCGCAACATCGACCTGACACCGAAAGGCACCGCTCGGCTGGAGCACGGCACAACGTACCAGGTGGTGGTCACCAACCCACACGATCTTGGCGATCGCATTCGCAAGGTAGAGCTGGCCTGGACGCACGACATGAACGTGCTGGAGCCGACCACGCTGTGTCTGTTCTGGTGCAACAGCCATCTGTACGTGAAATCGATTCAAGTTGAAACGATGCAGATGCCCTCGCGAGAGTAAGTAAACTAAGCGGGGAGGTTTTTATTACCGGCCCAGCGTTCTCTAAACGCTTTTTCTCCCTTTCCTCCCTATCCCCAGAAAACGGAACATTGAATATCCGAACAAGCTGTGCGCACCGAAGCGCGAATACGCCGACATTGCCAGCCGCGGGTCCTACTCGTTCTACGATAACTGCAAACGGTAAGGGATGACCCAAGCGTTGCGGCACACTCGTTACATCTCATCTCAGCCCCCGCTAAGCCAGATTTCATGCAACAAACTCAGCACCACCACACGCCATCACGAGGACACGTGCGTCATATGTGATTAATGCAGCGTATATAGCGATCGCGTAGTTAGCAGCCTTCTAGCGTGCCTTCTAGCGATTTAACGACCCACCTGTGTGTTTATGTGTGTGTTTTTTGGTTTTGTTATCTCTCTCTCTCCATCTCTCAACGCCCTTCTACTAAACCAGAGACACACTTTGTTCGCCCAGTGCGCAAGATCCTCCAGAGGGTGAGGGAGGAGGAGTACCCCCCTTCATCCCTCCGTGTGTCGTCCCCTTAAATCATTTCTGTGAAATATTCGACATCTCGCGCGTAGTACACTGCCTTTCCATAGTTTTTCCTCTTAGAACAAGTACCCCAGTAGATGTTATTAGGTGGAGAGTGTCCAAACAGTTCAGCTCGATTAGTCGATTAGCCTGATCGTTCGTGTATAGTGGTATGATTTTAACCTTCGCCAGAGGCCGAACACAACCCACGCTTGATTTGGTTTGTGTGAATAACAACAACAACAACAACAACAACAATATTTTGCATTGGTAGAGATAGGCCAAAGTGATATAATATTCCCAGATATCGTGCAGGGTGAAATGTTGAAAGCCTTGCCAGCAACCCGCTGGCAAGCCAGGAATGGTCTCCGTTTGTTCATTTCGTTCACTTTCTTTACCCCGCCCCATCGGGAGCCATATATGTGTAATGCTTTTCTTTTGTTTTGAATTTGTTCAAATACAATACGCGTAGTAGAATTAGCTGTAAGCAGAGACAGTCCTGCCCGGAAGAGGATACTTCAGATCGGGATCAGAGGCCGACGTTTCGAGGCGAGGAAAGGCAAAGGTTGTAGAAATAAGTTCGGTGTGGCGCCATGGCCCCTTCCGCCGGTCGGTGCGCGCCACACCTTTCCATGCGTTTACTTAATTACCGTTAGCAAACTGAAAACATTATTGTGATACCTATACGAAAAGAGTGACTGTAAATTATGAAATAAAACGATACATTTATTTCGTGTACCTAGTTGCGTCGGTCGAGTCCGTCGTCTTGGGGGTTTGCAGTTTCCCAGAGTCAAATAAAATAGAAATAAAATTTCGTCCATGCATTGCAGGTGCATCCTTAACCAGTAATTAACTTTTTATCGTTACTTACGCAGCTCCAGCGCTTCTCTTCTTTCGCTCTCATTCTCTCTCTCTCTGTCTATCTTCTGTTCTTGCTTTGCTCACGGCATTTTGTTTGTTCATTTATGTTCATGGAGACCTCAGCACGCTCCGCTCACGACATGGTGCCGTTGGCGAGGGCTTGTGCCAGATCGTTCAAACTGTTCGAGAGGGCCAATATGGCGGCGGACATGTTCGTGAGCGCCTGGGCGATGGCAAACTGAGAATCGTCAATCCTTCGCTTCTTCATCACTGTTTCCAGCTTTTCGGTGGTGCGCTTCAGGCTCTCCTTCAGCCGCTCCTGTGGCTCCGACATTGCACTGCTCTTGGGTCGTAAAAATTCGCTGGTGGCATTGTGCAGCGTGGTCAGCTCGACGTACTCGGTCTGGTGCTGGTGGTTGACCAGCTGCTTATAGCCTTCGCCCGAATGTTTCCGAAGATGCATGTGTGTGGTGACGGTTTGGGCCGTCTGCTCCTCGACCGGTTTGGCAAAGGTGGCCACAAACTCTTCGTCCAGCGGGTCCTCCGTGTAGTTTTCCACCACTATTTCTTCCTTCTGTACGCCCGTGTCCTCGGGATAGTATTCCTCCTCCACGCTTTGCAGCGTGCTCATTTCGCCGCCATTGTCGACCGCTTTGGTCCACTGTTCCAGCACATCGTACAGGTTGCCCACTCGCATGATGCGCACCTCGAACGGGGTGGGTCCGATGCGCTTCGAGCGTCCCTCCACCACCAGCCGACATTTTCGGCGCAGGTTGATCAGCACGTCCGCCCAATACTTCACCCACTTCGAGCATGATTTGACCGTGCCGCCCTCGATCTTGTTCAGTCGCTGTGTCGCCTCCGTCCAGAACTTTTGACGCTCCTTGCTGTCGTCCAGGTTCTCCAGCTTCGCCTTCTGTTGATACTCCTCGAATATCAACACCAGCTCCTCTTTCTGCAAATTCGAGGCTGACTTCGGTTTCTGCACCCCCGCGGGAGTCAAAGAACGCCAGTGAGAGTGTTGTTAGTGTTGTTCCGCTACGCGAGGCGGCGTTACCGCTTTTTCACTTACCAGTTCGGAGTTCATAAGTTCCATCGAGTTTGGGTTCGATGCACGCCAAGAAATTTGCACCCACCGATGATGCCACAGCCCGTTCGCATCAGCGCAATCGTCTTGGAAATGGCAACCTTTAGGACACCGTTTTAGCTTTGCGCGCCTTTCGCGCTAATGATGAGGATGATAACCGAACGTGAACGATGAGCTAAAAAGTGTAAATATTTTTGGTGAATCCAAGCGCTTCGACTTCTTTCTCATCCAAAGCTTCTCGCTTGCTGTTATTACGACCTGTGAACTAGCGCACGTAAACGCCTCTTGTCAAATTTTGCGTACCGTCTGTTCCCGAGTTACGCAGTTTGTGCGTTCCCGAGGCATACGCGCAACTCAAATATTTGCGTCAATTAAACTTCATAGTTTTCGGCCAAATAACAATTTAGTCACTCGTTATTTTTATTAAATTTAGTACTTTCATGCACTTTATCATTTATTTGATACGATTCGTGCGGAACATTCTGATATTTTCGGCTTTTAGGTGGATTAAATTTACCAGCAAAAATGTATTTTATACTGGATTGGACAATTCTTGAAGCAAATTGCAGTGATTTAACATTTGATCTGTAAAATTAAGAAAAACGCGAATCTCCTCAGTCGCGTATGTCGAGAACCGCGTAACTTGGGAACAAACTGTATACGCGCCACAATCAAGTCGCATAGAATTGAGGTACGAGATGTGGCGCTGTTTTGCAGAACATAAAACTACAATCTTTTGAAATATCTGCTTTATAAATTTAGCTGATTTTGCATTCAGCTGGTGGAATATAATAATTAATTGCCACCAAAACGTGCAAAACAGCTTGCAGCATTTTTATCACCTCGCTCATCAATGACAATTGACAGCAATGGGCGCCACATCGTATCTCTAATCACCTTGGTAGAAGTAAGCGTTTTCGCGGACCGACAAGCGACAGATTGCAAACATAAACACAAATCGGCGTGTTATTTCGCTTTCTTTCCTTTGCACCAGAAAAAGGCCCGAAAATGGTGAAACTTACACCAGATCTAATAAATCAGTCCATGCAGTACATGAACCCGTGTCGTGATCGAGAGCTAGACTTACGGGGTAAGTAGATCCCTCGCCGGTAATTCTGCTGCGACACAGCTGCACTCCAAGCTTACGGTGATTGTTCGTGCGTGTTTCAGGGTACAAAATACCACAGATTGAGAATATGGGTGCGACGCTGGATCAGTACGATACGATCGACTTTTCCGACAACGACATCCGCAAGTTGGACGGTTTTCCGCGCCTGGCCAGATTGAAGTGTCTACTTCTGAACAACAACCGGATTGTGTAAGCTCTGCCACCGAACGGTTGTGTAAACATTGGTACAATGAGCATGAGTTTCCCTTTTGCAGGAGAATTGGTGAAAACCTTCACGAATCCCTTCCCAACCTTCAGAGTATCATTCTGACCGGCAACAACATCCAGGAGCTCGGTGACTTGGAACCTCTGACGAAGCTGCCGAACCTCGAGACGCTCAGCTTGCTGACGAATCCCGTATCCACCAAGCAACACTACCGTGAGTATGTTGCTTTCCGTTTCCCCAACCTACGGCTGCTAGATTTCCGCAAGATCCGGCAAAAGGAGCGCGAAGCAGCGAACCTACTGTTCAAGTCGAAGAAGGGCAAAGAAATGCACAAAGAAATCGTTCGGAAAGCGAAACAAGCGTTGCCGGCCGGTGCACTCGGTGAATCATCGCCGGAGAAGCAGGCCGTCCAGAATGCGAGCCCGGCCGACATTCAGAAGATTAAGGAAGCCATCAAGCGAGCGACGAATCTGCACGAAGTCGAACGGCTTAATCGCATGCTACAGTCGGGTCAAATTACCGGCGACATACTGAACGGTAACGAATCGCATTCCATTAATTATTAATCTTTTACAGAAAGCGATCGCGAATGGGGTGATAAAGGGATCTTCTGAAGCCGAATGCGCACAATTTTTGCAGTATAATAATGAGTCAATATTTTATTCTATTTTCTATCTACCTTAGGCGCTAACGGTTCTGAAGCCGAGTAAAAGCTCCGATTCGAACAGATACAATACACGATACAGCTGGTCGAGAAGGGCGTGAAATACACTGAACAAAAGATTGAATTACACCATTACATCGGTTTTCGACTATCTCACTATCTCTAAAATGCGAAATTTCGTCAAGATACTTTCCAGCGTCCAGCGCTTGGTCGGATCTTTCTGAATCATCATATCACATAGAACCTGTAGGGCGGAACTGTATCCCAGCCGCATGCAATCGAGCTGTGGCACACTAAATTTTTGGTTTCGCCTTTTCCCGAACCGATCGACGAAGGGATGCTCCAGCATGCACAGTTCATAGAAGATAATGCCCAGCGCCCATACATCGCTTTTATAGTCGTAATCCTTGCCTCGGGCCACCTCGGGGGCCATGTACAGCGGTGTCCCAACGATAGTCCGGTTCAAATCGTCTTCGTGCATAATCTTTGAGATACCAAAGTCGGCCAGTTTCAAACGGTTATCGATACAAATTAGTACGTTGGCTGGCTTCAGGTCACGATGAATAACATTTCGCTGGTGCAGATACACGAGACCGTCAGCAATGTCTCCAAATTTGGCCATTACAGTGTGCTGATTCAGAAAGGCGCCTTCGGACAAGCGTCGCTCGAGAAACGTTGCCAAATTGCCTCGTTCTGCATACTCCAGGACGATGTTCCAACTGGTGGTTGTTTGATAGTAGCCTCGATACTGTATGATTCGTGGATGGCAAAGTTGCGAAAGAATTATGTGTTCTTTCAGTACCGCCGTGTAGGCATAATCCGGACTATTGAATGGAATGCTTTTGATCACGATGAGTTGGTCATTGTATCGATATAAACCTACGGAACTGTGAAAGTTTTTTTTATGTAATTCACCATTGTCAAACGAACCCCGGATGATTGCTTACCTTCCGAAACAACCTTCAGCAAGAACTACGCATAAATTTAAGGGTGAATTATTGAATTGATCCATGGTTCGTGCCACAAGCTACGGGAAATCAACCGCCATCAATATTGTTTGCTGCAAGATGTCCGGTGAATAGCTGTTGACAGATCATTTGATAATTTCGGAAAAGTGCTCATACCAACACTGTATGTTTTCAAATGAAAGCAAAACAGATTTTTGTGTAATGTAAAATCTTGTAACAGAAGCAACAATATTTTTTTATGTTTGAATTGGTGAATTATTCCTATCGACAAAATAAATTACCTCGAAGTAAAATAATTTCCCTTTTCCTGTGGATGTATTTTGTTCGTGCCTGTAATGTCAAATTTGACAAGCATCTGCCATTTGTAATTCAGTGAGGAAATCGAGGTGGACGGCGTTCGCGATTTTCGTCCACAAACACGCAATTTTTCGCTGTTTTTCGTGTGTTGATAATCTTTTCCGATAGTGGTAAGTGCTTTGGAAGAATGTGGCCGTAAGGAAATGGTGGGATAATGACTGAGCGTAGTGTAAATCGGGAAAATTGTGTAGTTCATGCACATGCTCGCATCGTAGCAGATGACGTTTCTACTTTGGCCACACGGCAGGGTTGTCAAACGGGGATGCGGCCTACTCTCATGTCTTGTGAGATAAATTTCTCTTCTAAGTTCTGTCCAACTCATCCCCTTTTGCAGATATCAACATAAAACATCATGCCGGCATTGGACGATATTAAATCTTCGTGGGCCGATGAGGTTGAGTCGGATTCCGGCTCGCTCCCACCACCGTCGGAAGTGATCGAAAATGGACAAAAGATCGTGACCGAGTACAAGTACAACAAGGATGACAAGAAGGTGAAGGTGGTGCGCACGTACAAAATCAGCCGCGTTGTAGTGCCGAAGTGCGTGGCCAGAAGGAAGAGCCTGGCCAAGTTCGGTGATTCGGCGACCGATCGGCCGGGCCCGAACCCGCAGACCACCATGGTCTCGGAAGACGTGTTCATGCAGTTCATCACCAACAAGGAGGAAGAACAGAAGAACGAAAATGCTTTGGATTCGATGAAGAACATTGTCAAGTGCCGTACTTGCGAGGGCGAGCATTGGTCATTCCATTGTCCGTACAAGAACAGTGCGTACGATAAGCCGACTAAGCCGACGACAGCTCGTAAGTATACGGTCCACACGAAATTTGTCTTTTTTGCTGTGCAATCTCGGCCACCAACACCACCTCTAACCTTGATTGTAACCCCGTTTTAGCGGTTCCGGAAACGACCTCATCCAGCAAACCGGGCAAATACGTTCCTCCCCACATGAAGGAAAGCCAAGGAAAGCCGGGCATCGGTGGTGCGATGCGTGGACGTGACGATACTAGTGCGATTCGTATCTCGAACCTGTCCGAGGCAATGACGGAGGCCGATCTGGAGGAGCTGGTGAAGAAGTTTGGCCCGCACACCAAGATGTTCCTGTCTCGCGACAAAAGCACCGGACTGTGCAAGGGCTTCGCATACGTTCACTTCCGTTCCCGCCGCGATGCCGCTACTGCGATCGAAGTTCTCAACGGTTACGGTTACGATCATTTGATTCTGAGCGTCGAATGGTCCAAGCCGCAGAACCCGCAGTAGAGCCCGCTTGCAGTGACGTGAGTATTACGGCGTGATCGGTTTCCGTTTGAAACGATAGCGATTGTCGCGTAGGAGGCGTTGGAATGGTTAAGCACGATAAAGATCTGTGGCGTGCCGGGAATGTGAAAAGGAATAAGAAAAGTACTAAATATAAAAAAAAGGATGAGAGAAGGGAATTTCGAACGAATCCTTTAATGCGTGATGTACATCCCAAAAATCGTCAGCCGGACAATGCTTGGTTTTAGTGAAAAGATTGCCAGGTACGTGCCTTGACCATTTTGTTATTTATGTTTAATTTAAGAGAGGAGTTCATGGTTGTACTATTATGGCTACGTTTATACATAATTACACAGCCATAATCGTGGCAGCGACGAACACCACCAGCAGGCCATGCATGAATTAGTTAAGTTGGCAGTATGTCTGACGATTGATGCAGCTTTGCCACATTAGCATCGTTTAGAATGAACAGACAGAAAGACCTGAGGAGGTGTAAATTCGCAAGCAAAACGCTCGCTTGTTGTCTATTGACATACATCCCCCTTGGAAGTGATAATTCTAACTATAACAGGGGAAGTGAAAGTATTTAACTCGGACAAAATAATCATAACCCAACATGGTGTAATTAAATAATTGGTGTTTTATTGTTGGTAGGTGTTGACGAGAATCGTTTCACACGGAATCGTCGCAACTTCTCATAGGCATTTAGTAGATTGCATTTTCGTTGCTGATGTGTTCAGTGGGTTTGTCTAAAATCTATCCCTTAAGTACTAGAACAGGCTTGATGTGCGCATTTTAACGGTTGCGTTTTTAACGACCGAGTATTATCTATCATGTCTTTATTTTTTGTTTGGCGGAGACTAAACATCTTGCCGCTTCTGCTGCGCTAGAACGGGTCCGCTTTTCTGTTCTCTGTAGGCACTTCCGGTGTGTAAGTAATAATTGATAGTTTGCGGATATACTACCTTGCAGCAAGTCGATTGTGTCTTACGTCTCACAAACGATCAATTGTTATTGTTGTCCCTTTTCTTGCGTTGTTGTGGCAATCAAGCTGATTACCCGTTTCTTATCATATATTCGCAAGATACTTATGCACATTGTACACTCCTTTCCGTTTCCTACGCATATCGAATACGTTTTCCTAGTAATACTTAGTGTCTGAGTGGGTAAAATTATCGAAACGCGTAGAGTTATGGAGCGATGAACAGCTTAATCAATACAAAGAAAACCATTGCCAATACTTGCTGGACTTGCTTTTGCAACACGCTAGCCCGGGCTGATCGTAATGGGTCGTCTGATTGCAGTGAGAAAATCCGCGTAACCAGAATAGGGACGTAGGAACAACAAGATCGCCCTCGAAGCACTGGATGGCTGGTGAAATAGCCCGTGCTTCGTTATGGAAGCAATTTGTTCTTTTCGGGCGAAAGCACGGCTGGCTTCGTACCATTGGCCAGCAGCATTTGTTGACCATCGTTCTCGTCGTTCTGCTGACCGTTGGTGCCCGCTTTCGGCTTCTTAAGCGTCTTAGTGCGACCCGAAAAGTAGTCTTCGATCTCTTGCAGCGTCTTTCCCTTGGTTTCTGGCAGGCAGAGGTAGAAGAAGATTGTACCTAGGATGGAAGAAACAAGAAAACGTTAAGGCCACTGTACTTGAGATTTGAGATGATGCAACAAACAACTTACCAACGAAGGAAAAGCATCCGTACAGGATAAAGGTGCCGTGGCGTTCGAGCACGTGCGTCAGGAAAGGATACGTTTTGACTACGATGAAGACGAAGCTGTGCGCCATGCAGGTGGTGAATCCTCCGACCAATCCGCGCACCTTCATCGGATACAGCTCGCCAATCATGACCCAGGGAACAACCAGAAAGCCAACCGTGCAGGTGGTAATGAAGATGAAGATGCACGCCACCGGGAACCACGTGGCGGTGGGTTCGATCGGCGGTACAGCCGTATCCCACTGGTGCTTGAAGTACAGATACACGCCCAGCCCCACCATTGTGAAACCACATCCAATGCCGGAAATGAATGTCAGTGGGCGTCGGCCACAACGACGCAACAGAATAGCGCCGACGATCGTGAAGATAAGCCGAACCACACCCAGCAAAATGGTGCAGGTGTTCTTGTCCATCGTGGTGCCCGAATCGCGGAAGATTTCGACCGCGTAGAACGTGATCGTGTTGACGCCGCTGAACTGATACATCATGAAGTAGATCGTCAGGATGGCGAACGGCTTCAGACAGGACGGATGCACCAGGGCCTGGACTGTTTCGCGCAGACTGAGGCTCTTCTTGCCACTTGCGTTCGTTTTGGCAGCGAACGACTGCAACTGTTCGACCTCTCGGTCGATGTTATAGCTGGAACCGCGCAGCCGCGCCAGACTTCGCCGGGCCTTTTCAGGCTTTTGCTTCGAGACGAGATAGTTGGGTGTTTCTGGCATTAGCAGCATCAAAATGAGGGCAGCCACGGGAACGATAATCGACACGCCGGACAGGAACTTCCAGGTCGTGAACGCACCGAGCGTGTACTGGATCAGCACACCCAAGCTAATGCCGGTCGAGGCCAGGGCACACAGCATGCCGCGCAGATGTGGCTGCGTTACCTCGGACGTGTAGACACGGGCCGGTGCACCAACCATGCCGGATCCGAAGCCGGTCAGCACGCGGCCCGCATAGATCATACCCACGTTCGACGCACAAGCGATGACGATCCAGCCGATGATCGTAGGAATCTGCGTCGCTATCAGTGCCTTCTTACGTCCGAAGTTGTCCATCACGTACCCGCTCAACAGACAACCGATCGGGGTTCCAATCGCTGATAAGGAAGCTGCAAAAGAAACGAGAAATGGGGAATGAGTGTGTTGCTGTTGCTGCAGGGGGGCGAAACATTACGTCATGATGAATCAGATCACGAGAATACCGACTCGAGTGTAGGAAAGTCACGTGGAGCCATCGGTATGAGGAGGCTTTGGTATGAGGAGGCTTTTGCAAACTCGGCATCTACCATACACAAACAACGTGATCGATTGGTAGCTCCGTGAAGTACGCTTTTCTTTCATTCAATTGCCCAGCTGTTCCAATCACAATGTGAGTGACCAGAGATGATCCTTAACCGGATCTGGTTTGGCTGTTGTGAATCACGTGGTACTCGAAGAATCCGTGCAAGCTAAAGAAGGCTTGCACAATTTCCTCTGCATTGGCACAGAACGATTACCGCATGTGTTTGCGGCTGCGTTACGATATGCAACGTAACTGGCAAATACTTAACAGCTGCGCTGCTTTATCATGCAGATAAAAATATGCTCGTGATTGGTTGCAAAATGCGCCATCCGGCATCCAAGATGTGCGAATAAGTGCGCCAAAATGATTAACTCAACGCAGCACAATTTTCCTTTTCGTCCAGCTGTATCTGTTTGTGGGTGTGCGTGTCTGCTGTCTCCATCTCATAAACAAACGGTAGACCAACCACGTGTGATGTGCGTTATCGCAAATTTCATCGCAATGCCCCAACGCCGCAAGCCAAAAGAACTATCTTTTGTGGACATATCCTCGCGCCTCACAACAACAAGCCGCGACCGTCCCCACAGCCACCACCGACAGCTGGTGTTGGGCTGCCACTCGGCTGGAGTTCACCACTTTCTTATCAGTGTGTATGGTTACTCAAATAATGGTCCATATCCAACGCCCTCGAGAGTAGCGAACGGTTCAACAAAACGCTGCCAACATGCTGTCACAGCTATGTGCGTCTGTGTGGCTTATGCATAACACAGCGAGATTGATAGCCAGATTTGTATTTTGCGTGTTTCGTTCTTTGCAGACGGAACGATTGAAACGACTGGTGGATGAGACCCACACAGTCGCCGGGAGGATTCGGAGGAATCCTTATAACAACTGTTGCTGACTGGATTTTTCTTTTTGCTTGTACTCTTTCAGGATTCACTTGCACCTCGACAAGCCGCCCGGCTGCTCCGGGGCTCGCCCAGGCGCAAAAGTGACAAAACACGTCGTCTGATTTTTTTGTTTCGTTATACAAGGATAATGAACTGACTGGCTACGGACGTTTCGTGGGCGACGGTTGCGTGAAAGTGTGTCAAGAAGCTGGAAGGCTTCTCGCCCGTCATCGCACCGGTTGTCTTCGGATATGGAGGGCGTGTGCATTTGAACTTTGAAAAGGACCGATAAAGACTGCGTCTTGTGTGGCCTTTGAGCGACGACGTTTTGCAAAGCCACGACGTATCGTCACATCGTCACCTTCTGAAGCCACTTCACGGCCGCATGGCCGTACAGCTGCTCTTATCTAAGATCCTGTTTCTTGCACACACGCTCCCGTCCATCGCTAAACAATGTGTGGTGCGTTGTTTCGCACCCTCCACCAAACATTGCCGCGAAGGTGTGATCTTTCTCGCGAAAGAGAGTAGTTCACGTCCCTTTCCCGAACAATTGAATGGCACCCCGAACCCCTTTCGTTCGGTTTGTGCATCGATTTTGTCACCCAATCTATACGCGTCATGCCCCCCAGCGATGCGTGAAGTGTTTTGTTGGTCGTCGGCATGCAGCAGATGCGTGATAGTAATTAAGCGACAGATCCAGTCCGACCGGCATTGTCTCTTTTTTAACACGGGTGTGTGTGTGCGTGTGTGTGTGAATGTGATGAAGTGGCCACGGACTGTCTCTATCTTCGCGGCGATGATCACTATCGCGGTAGGTGGTAGACCGGAGATGTCGCGTCATTGCCATCGTCGTGCTCGAACCAGCTCGAACCGGGTGGACATGCGGGCGGTATCAAAAGGATGCGTCCTGCTCGCTGCTGACCATCATGCATCGCAAGGCAAAATCAATAGAACGATGACCAGCTCTCTCGGTCGGCTCTCGATGTTTCGATCCGCTGGCTTCATCACGCTGCTGCTGCTGCTGCTGCTGGCCGAGGTGTGGGATACTGTGACCGAGGGGACAAAGTTGAAACTGGGTCAGGGTGAAGCGCGAAACGCAGATAAATGGACCCCATCAATGGGAGACACACGCAAGAGAGTCTAACAATCGCGTTTAGCAATGTTGATTGTCTCAACAACAATTATTTTTCCCAATGTCTCCGTCCCCTCCCGGTCCTTATCAATCAGCTGTGAGATGGAGCGGCATTCGATAGCGCATCAAGCGGATCGATAGCAAACGTTACACTCATCCAGCCATCTAGCAAATAAAACGCCCCGCGTGTAGATAGCGCCTCGTGTCCCTCACTCTGGAATGGCGACAAACCGTAGGGATAGTGGGACAATCTCTTCCGAGTATTTTTCCGGTTAAAGATTACCCATATTTGTAAGGTTTAGTGCGGGGGAAGAAGCGTCCAATGCCAACGGAAAATCTCTTTACGCTCGACCTGTGTGTTTGTTACCACTGTACAAGCGACACGTGTGTGTTCCGCCTGTGTTCCGCCACAAAGCCACGAGCCGAAGGGGAAAAACTGACCAAAACAAACCCGTCCCACAAACGCCCAAAGGGAAAGGAAAGGCCGGTCGGCTGGCGGTGTTCCGGGTGTACAATGATACAGTTCAATCAACAAACCACTTCGGCGACATCGGCAGCAACCACCACAACAACAACAACAACGGTCACAGCAACAAGGCAGCTTGGCGTGGTGCTGGTTCAGTTCTTCGTGCATCGTCGCATCGCTGCTAAAAATAATTTAATAAACGAAACGTCACCCCAACCATCATCTGGGCCGCGTTAGTTGTTGTCGCTGGGATCATTTCCCGCTCGCTGGTCACCGCATCTCATCGGTTGCCAATTGGAGGAACCGGTTAGCTCGTGGCAGTTTGCGCGAGCAGCCGGAAACGAGTTCGAGGCGGTTAGGAGGCATCATCCACACAATGTCTTCCCGCATCGATCACATGTATATGTGGGTCAATTCGGGGGAGAGTGAAAAGTTTTGGACGCGCCTAATGATGAGTCGCGGTGCCTGCCCGGTGGCACGAGTTTACCCCCTGGGCCTGGGCCGCTTAGAAGTCGTTTCAGTTCAGTGGGAAAACAAACCGCCACTGTCGATGCTCCCATTCCTTCCCAGTGACACTCGTATTTATCCAATGCGCCGCGATGTTTAAGGAAAACACGCTTATTGACAAACAAAAGTGCATCTCTTTTCTTGCATATGCACCCCGTGCCTCGAACCACGCCACCCGCCCCAAAAAACGTGTACCGGGACGGGTGGCAAAGGTTAAAGATCTGTAGTGCCCGTGTGTCTCGTAGCAAACGCGATTGCACGAAGGTGGCGAACGATCAACGGCAAGTGCAAAGCAGGCTTCCCTCTCTTCCCCGCTCCGGTGTTTTTTCATACTTCCTGCACCGGTCGTGTACCGGTTAGAGAAGTGCATCGGCGTGAGCTGCAACGCTGCAGATCAGCTGATGTAAAACAGCAAACAGACGGACGGACCGGACACGTCACGCTTTTTACAGCTGTGAGCGCGCGGTTTCGCCTGCATACACAGACCGGCTAAATTTAGCCGCGGGGCGCTGGTGGGGCCGTATACGAAGGGACACGATGGTGATGATGGGGCGGGTAAAGCCTCACGACCACACGCGTACACGAGCCGCGGACGGAGTGATTGACTTCCGTTGTCCTTGTATCCGGTAGAAGGGGGGGAGGGAGCTTCTCCCTTCTGCTTCACCCGGAGCGGGAGCATAACCTTCCTACTTCCTGACCCAACGGGACTTGTATGTGTTTGTGTGTGGAATTACCAATGATAATACGTACCGACCCAGGATGATTGGCTTTCGTCGACCGGGATGAGCGAGTCGGCCGCCTGCAGCTGCGGAATGACGACGGCCGAGAAGCCAAAGATGAGTCCGGTGTTGATCGTGCCGATGTTGGCCACGAACGCCGCTATCACCTGGCGCATCGCTTTGCCCCGCTCGGCCGCCTTGTTCGGTTGGCTTTCCACCGTGGCCAGCGTGACCATTGCGCCCTTCTTTTCTCCGGTGGCCATAATCTGTGGCACCGTGTCTTTGTCCACCAGCACGACGGAATCTTTCCTGTGGAGCAAACGCAAAGAAATGGAAAACACACACACACTTGTGAGTAGCAATTATCTTCTCTTGTGCTGCACTATCAGCACCAATGATAAACACAATTCTGGACTCTTTATTACACAACGAACCCAACCGAGCATGGGTATTGTGCTGTAAAGCAGATCCAGCATGGGTTCAATTTGTCAAACTTACCCGGTCATTTTAAACAGGAAAGCAGTGTAATATCACGTCCTTCTCGTTACGTTGCCGATGCTTGTTCTGCTAGAGACACACACACAGTCCAACAGTTTGATGCAACTGCACCAGAGCTTAAAACTACTCACAGCAGCACCGCACAGTTCGGCTTGCGAAACAAAGTCTTCTTTTGCGCTTTGTCGCGCGTATTGGGGTTTGCTTGCGCGTGGAATGACGAGAGATGGTGCGCTCCCGTTTCTCTCGGAATGGCGGGGTTTAGTTTGTCAGCTTGTTTGGTATCACAGTCACGAGAAGGAGAATGTTGTAGGAAGAGATTTAACGTTACGATGGTGCTTTGACACTATTTACACACCACTAGCAAGCACCACATACGCCTTCCGCTAGAATGGACTCTGTTTGTAATATTCGCCAATTATCGGTTGCATTCCACCGGACGCGATCACTGGGTTCATCTTACTGTTCAGCACCGTTCTGGGCGTTCTTCTGGCTGAGCTGATGCAATCCAGCCTGGCTTAAGACGAAGACGAACGAAACACTAAACACTCATACACATATACACTCTCTCTCTCACACACACACACACACGTGCTAGCACGGTTCTGAAAGGAGGGAAAAATAAAGAAGAAAACACAACTAACCATTAGAAAGAGGAGATATTGACAAACCAAACAGGGAAGTGCAAGTGCAGCTGACAAATAGATGATCCATCGTTCAACACCGCTGCAAGACCTTGACACCACGTGTCTTTGTATGTGTTAGCGCTCTCGCAGCCTTTGTGTTACCCATAATGTCCTGCTCAAAAAGGGGGGAGGGTATGGGGGGGGGACATGTAGTGTGTGTGGTACGATTTGTTTTCGCAGTGAAACAGATTGATCGGATTGCAAGTAACGTGTGTTTTGCAGTAGTAGAGTAGTAGATAAACACACACCCTCCCTTTCCCTGAACTGCCAACTGCGCATTTTTATCACCGAACCGAACTAAACTAAACTGAACTGAGCAGAGGACAAATAGTTCAGAAAGTGTGCAGAAAATAATACCGGCGAGAGCGTACACCCAACTAGCCTAGCCTGCGAATGCGACTACGCAGCTGGTGCTGCTACTGATAAAGAAAACAGCGTTTGACGACGACAACAATGAACTGGGCAGCACACCGTCACAGAGGGATGGTTCTGATGGGGTACTGCCGGTTTCGCAAAACCTAAAACCCTTTACCGAAATGCTCTAAAGATTCCCGATTACACTCCAGATAAGTAGTTGTCTTCTCACTAACACCGGCACAAGTACGCACACACGCGAAATCATTCTTTTATGGCAGCAAAAGTCACATTTTGGTACAGGTAAACCTTGTAAGCCTCAACCGGGGGGATTGTTCTAATGCCAAACTAACTAACTTTCGCTGATTTTCTTCCTTCTTGCAGGAGAACACTTGCCTTCTTCGCTGCCGTTAATCTGACTGCGGCCGGTATCGTCGATCATCACACAACGCCGCTGCCCTGCTGTATTATAGTCCGTAGTGTTGTGTTGTTGGCGGAGCACAATTCTAAACGTACCGCTCCACGCTGCACTCGCGACCGATCTAAATTGTGGGTTCGGTTTAACGAGCTGCTTAAATGCTTTCGCTTCGTCCGTCCGTCCGTCGTCGTCGTCGTCGTCCGTCTTGAGCACGGTTCGGCCACGAATGGGTGCCGCGTGCGCGTGTGAATCTTTCCGCGGCACACTGGGCGTAGATGCTGTAAATGTGCGCAAGTTTGGCGTAATGGTCGCTGTTGGGTGTAATTTGCAATACGTTTGAGGTGGATTTTTTGCACAATTTAAAGATGATTTTACTTAGTTTTTAAATCAATATTTTTGCAAAATACTAGAAGATGTTAAACAGAATATTAGAGCATTATAATGAAGCCTCACAATATAAATCTATCACTCATGATATGTTCCCATCGATACGATATTTCCTCACTTTTCTCTATAATTATTCAATTGTCCTTTCAGCTCACAATTTTCACCACGAGCTCATAGTGCGCGCAATATCGGAAGTACTGTGCGTTAGTATGGCTGGTTCTACCGCTAACTGACTCATCTGGTTAGGTTAAGACGGTGTTGGTGCTTCATCAATAGCAAAATAGCACCAATACACGATCGTCGATAGGGCCGACGATGGTTCGCGAAGGAAGACACCGGGCAGCGGGTACCTTTAACCGGCAGTTCGAGATGAAACTAGCCAATAAGTCTGCAATTGCTGATAAAACGTGAATACATTGCATTGAATGATTAGATTAGAGAATGTAGGCAGGGGGGAGGGGGAGACTTACACGATAGATGGGCTTGGTGTGGCCCATGTGGGGCACGTTTAGCAATGTTTTAGTGTTTAAAGTACCTGGTACCTAATTAGCTTAGGTCAAGAAGAGCGGCTACAATTGCGCGACACTTGAAACAACATCAAAACTTCAAACACCAAGAGGGGGAGGGGGGGGGGCATCATTCGGCTACCGGTTAGTTCCGTTAGTGTGGCGACTCTTTGAAACGACATTTTCAACACCCCACACACGTGACAGTGGGCGAAGCCCATTTCTCTAAAGGTACTTGACTGATAAGAACTGTTTATGTGATTAGAAGGAGGTGGAGAGGAGAAGGAAGGTGTAATTCCAGTTGGAAATATGGCGATAGTGTTGTGTTTGGTGGCCATTTCTATCTATTTCGTTTCAGCTGATACATTAGGCAACATGAATCGGTGCTGCTAGTGCACCGGTCATCATCGTCATCTTGTGCACGTGGAAGAGATGCTTACACAAGATTAGAAAACTATCAATCTCGAAATGTACTAACGGGGGAAAAAAGAAGGAACTCGCCATCTCCCATTGCATAAGGTATGTCCCATTATCAGCTTATTTACTATTGATTGTTTAATTTTGAGCGCCCTGTGTGCGGCGAGTGTGTGTATGAGTAGAGCAGATGTTATTTATGGTGTTTTGGTGTACCGGTTTTTACCGAAGCTGGTAATACGCGAAACTGGTACGGCTTAGTTGATAGAATCCTGAAGGGGGAAAGAAAAACAAAAAGCGAAAACAAGTGAAACGTGTGGTTTGGGTCGATTTTTTCACTTCGATTTGAAACGATTACATTCCCTGCCTATCACACAATTGCATCGTATATTCGCCCTTAATGGGCGGGCAGCAGTATGCATTATGCCCGTGCGCAGATTGTTAACTTTTTGCGCATTTAATAAGCTCTGGGCAACACTCGCAGTGGGCAAAGAAAACGAAAGTTCTACCAGGCAGGTTTTTTATGGTTCAGATTTTACTGCAGGGCTGCTATTTTGTTACACCGTTTTGTTTTGTTCCCTTTTCGTGAAGTGTGCAGGCTAATATGAAGAAACTGTGTGGTTAGAGATGAAATGCAGTAAACCGGTTTCTATGCTGAGGCAAGTTCTGTGCTTCCTCGGCGGGTGAAGAGTGGACCACGTTACGTAACATCAAAACGTCCTGCAGGAACGATCTTTGACCGAGAAACGACGTCAGCGATGGAAAGCAACTGCTGCTGCTCAGCTACGCAATTTCTGGTGAGCATAAAAATGATCAGAGCAAATATTTTGCACTTTCCGATACGATCGCACCTTACGCGATCTTATTATCGCCACAAAAACATACACACACACAGCCACATGGTCTGTGAGTCTGACGTCACAGTGATATCGCGCTCAACATGATGGCTAACGGCGGTGGCAACAGCTCATCGGCAAAAGGGGACACAACGAATGCTCGAATGCTTGTTGTTCTCGGCAACATACCGCTCCGCGGTGGGGAAGTTTGCGAATATTCACAGGTCCATACGAATCGATCAAAACGATTGTCGTGTGGCGAGTGAAATGAAACGGCTGAAAATGGTGCCAAATGGCTGATCAAACATGGCCTAACGATCACACCACTGTTGCCAATGGTGGAAGCACATTGATACCATTTCGATAACTAGACGGTAAACACTACTCCGCAAGGGGAAAAGGGCGTTTAGGAGGGAAGATGTTTGTGCAAGGAGAATGCTTCCTTCCGCAACGAAACGGTAGCTGTGCGAGGGAAAAGAAGAGCAAAACAAAAAGAGACATCCAAAACGATCATTTTGTTATTGGGCATATAAATGACTACGAATGTCGTTCATCAACCGCAAAACGGAGGAGGGGTCGCCTTGATCGGCGACCGGCGTTGGTGCATCCAAAATCTGGTGGCCACAACCGTACGATCGTTTAGCGTCGAGCGCGAACCAACACCACCCGGGAACGACGATCATCTTGCATCGCCAGCAGTCAACTTCACGCATCAACAAATGTGTTTTTAATACATTCGCGTGCCATGGCTGGAATTGAATCAGCCAATGCTTGAGTCAATTGCCACCATCGCGACCAGGACCGGGACCGTCGTCGTGTGGTTGGCACCCGCCTGTGGGGCGTTAAAATAATACAACGATAACGGCTGTATGGGGCAGAAGCGCGCCGTCGTTATGTTGTTTGTGAAGGAATTCCCTCCGACACACACGCGCTGTGTGTGTGCGGCTTTGAGAGGGAAAGCGGTTGCCACTGAGTCATTAAAACATGGAGCCATCCAATTTGTGGTGTGCATGGGACGGGTACTTCCTGATTGACGAACAACTCCAAGTAAAAGATTGATTTCTTCGAACAATCCCCAAGCAGTAGATGATGGATTAGGAGGACAGAAATTAGAATTAATTTACCCCTTTGCTGTGCTGCTGCCGGTGGCACGGGCCACTACGCCTGCACGCCAGACTCCGTAGTGAATGGTTAATTTATTTGTTTACAATTTAACACTCCGCGCAGACGGAACGGCAACATCGCCTCTTGAGCGCACGCTTTTGCTTAGTGTACAACTACTGGAAGTGATTCTGGTCAGCTGAATGGCCCTACCACAAGCAAAGGAAATAGATGAGCATAGGTACACCGGCAGCAACAGGCATATTCATCCCACGCCGGCGGCGTCATATCGTGGTCGTGGCTCGGGCAAATGAGTCGATTTGTATTCAGATGAAGTCACCCGGCGCTAGTGGTCGTCAGATTGGAAGGTGAATGACATCAGGTGATCGACATCAATATATGTGATCGCAGTCCAAGCAGTCCTTCGCATCGCATCCGCACATCTAGGTGGCGTACTACATGTGCCACAATCACGTCTCCCTCGTGGCTTCAAAATATGCCACCGTTTCTCGCTTCGCTCACTCTCAACCGAAATGGGAAACGATCCACCTCAGCGAACGCGAACAATATTTGGTTTCGATAATTCCGACGATTACAGTGCTGTGTCAGTCTGGTCTAGGTACGGTCACATACGCGAAGCAGGCAGGGAGGGAGAGCTGTGCGTGCCAGATAGAACAAACAGCCACGGGCAAAGTGTGGCGAAGGTGTCGCGCTATTTATAGAGCGAAACAAACGAAGGCTCTATTTACGATGAAGTATTGACACTGTCACCGTCCTGCAACATGGTGTTTCGTTCGTACGTTCGCATTATCATTGCATAAAGGAGCACCGAGCGTAGAGGAAGATGGTGTTCCGTCTTTCTATTCGATCGGCAATGGCATGGCAGTAATAACGGCTCTGTATATACTTGCAGTTTCTTTCTCCCGCGACAAGGAGGGTGGAAATCCTTCGCGCATTGCCTCCCCTTCGTTGCTGTCGTCCTGCTCGAAGGTCATCCGGTCGAGCCGGTGGGGAAGGTCCGTTAGCCGGGCATACATTTACATTCAAAAGCGGCTCAGGCGGTCAGCGATGTCTTATCCTTGTCTTCCCGATTTATGAGTGCGAATTTGTATGGCAGAGTGTACAATATGCAACCACAGTGAGCAGCAACATGTTCCTGCAAACGATGGTGGTCCTCCTTGTGTGTTGTTGTGGGTCGTGCAATGCATTTCAATCAATGGCAGTTTCCCTCTCGTTAGCTCGATCTACTACCATTCGTCGCCGATGGTGGTTGGTCTCCTCCATTATCGATCGCCGGTCAGCTGTTGTGCACGTGCGCTTGTTGTACCAACGCACACATACACATGCACATGGATACATGGTCGGGAGCGAATTGAACTTTCCGGAAGCACGATGCAAAAACGTGATTCGCTGTGGGGTCAATTTCATAATATTGTGCATGTGTGTGAAAAGTGATCACAAGTGGAAGGGGGTAAGAAAAGGAAGAAAGCAAATAACAGGTATGTGTAATCATGCTTTACTTAACATTTATTTTTGTTTAATTTACTTACATCTCAATTACAATCTACGAAGCCACATTCCATCTAACAAATATAATTTCCACTAAATTCATTTCAGCACAGCTTTTACTTTCATCCCCTTCATATGGATTGCGTGCAAGGAGGGTGCGTAAATTGCACTCAAGCAGCATGAAATATTTCACACCTGAAAGATTGCACATTTGAAAAGAAAACACGCTGTACTAAAAACATCTCCCTCCGCACGTCGTCAAGCGTGGTGTTGTAAAACGAATTTGATGTATTGAAGCCATGCCTAGAAATTGAACCGTTTATCAATCTTTGTATGTATTATGTTTTCGCTGTTTTGTTTCGCTGAACAAACAATCACAACTAACCAGCTTCCATAAGATGCGTACAACCACAGACGCCGTAGTCGTCCGCCGTGTGAGCTCGAAAGTGATGTTGAAAGTGAATCTGATTATTTGGCCAGCTGCCAACGAAAACCGGCGATGCGTGTACGTTTTATAGCCGCCGCCACCGCACATCGTACGAAGGAAGAAGACAACGGAATTGCTTCTTGGGGGAAACCGGCATGGCGAACAACAACAAAAACTCCATGCGTTTATGCCTCCCTACAGTGCGTCGTTTGCGGAATGTTGGCACAGCGCCAACAGCATGGAGCTTCCCGCTTTGGGACTTTGCGGAGCATGGTTGTTGTTGTAGTTGCTATTCATACTCGACGGACTGCCGAAGAACCCTACCCCAAACCAGATGGTTTCGATTGTCTGCCGGGCGCTCAGACACAAGACGCCAACAAATCTCCCTAGGTTGGTGGTACCTACTACGCCCGAAGAATTCAATTTTCTTACCAAAAAGTTTTCACCCGAAAAACAGTTACTGATACAATCGTCGTGTTTTGAAGCCCTCCAAAAAAGTTAGTCACGTAAGGTTAGGTTCTAATTTCTAATAGACTTTTACCACAAATGGGACGTTTTTATCGTGTGTCGTCCAATGCGACTGCAGCGGAAAGGGATGTAGGGACAGAGCTTGGTGAGAACGGCTGCCACGTTCATTACTTTTCTCACGACAGTTTATCGCACGGCAGCATAAACTCCGACAGTAGTAGTAGCACCAGGGAGTGACGTGCGTTGGGTGGCACCAACAGCACCAACAACAACGATGCCGCACCCTTGGGGAGGTGTAATTTTCCTCCCCAGCGCCGAAAAAAGAGATAAATGGCAGACCATTTCCGTGAGGAAAAACGGAACGAACGTCGAGACAGAACGCAACTTGGCAAGACCAAAATTTGAGAGCTTTATTCGTTGTACCATTTTCGGACTGGTTAGATCGCGCAACGGTTTAGTTCCGGGTGTACTACACGGCTCCACGCGCCACGCGGACCACAGAAGCTGATTAGTGCTTAGTGAGATTGGTGCGATTTTTGGGTGAAGCCGAATTATTCCTAAAAGCCGAAGCAAAAGGTAAGTAAAACCACATGATTGTTTGTCTGTATGTGTGCGTGTGCGATGAGTTTTCCCACTTATTTGCATAATGCTTATCGACATCATATCATTAGCGAGTGAGTCATGCAGCAACCGTTTGGAGTGATTAATGTGAACCATATGTTTGCTCTTCATATCGAAAATCCGCGTTCGTTCGTCGAATAAGTGTGTGTGTGTGTGTGTCGTGTATGATCATTATAAAAAGGGAAATTATTCATCATCGACGGAGAGATAGAGATAATTCAAATCTTTCTTGTGAATTGAGTGCACAGCGTATGCAATCCTTTTCTCCTTGTAGCTCGATCCGATTTTTCACGCCCTTTCCCTCCAGGAATTTCTTTTCCACCAGGTCAGGGCCAAGGCTATTGTGTGCTGATGCAATGTTTTCCGAATCGATCTTTTCGAAACAATTTAATGCCTTTGAAAGCTTCCCCCAATCGGTGCCGTTTCGTTCGTGGTGTGGTGATGGATTGAAAGACATAAATTATGCATCCCTTGCCTTCCCTTCCCATATGCCTTTCAGCTGGGACAACAGGACAGTGTCACGCATGGCGCATTTTTTCTCCCTATACCCCGCGTCCCAGAACGTCTAGATCCTATCGGCCGGATATCGATTGGAGCGAACAGAATGCCGACACTGATGATGGGTTGCGATATTGTTTCTTGCGCACGTGCAGCAACGCTTTTCCGGTTGTCTCTGGACGACCACGGCACAGAGACGAACAGGGACAAGACGGCATTAGTACATTAGGTCAGGAGGGGTGGGATATAAATGCACTCACCACTTACATGGGATGGGGGCTTGGCCCCAACCGGTAAAAGGTGAAAAATGGGATTTTAAGTATCGAAAATTTTCACTCTCTTCCACCAACGATCCAACTATTGCTATGCAAAGGGTGATGTGTAATAAAGGTATTAGCGCTGTGTGTGTTTACCATCCCGTACCCCACACACACACAAACAAACGCATGCATCAACGGAACTAGATTAGTCAGTCAGCAAGGCGCTCGCTCATACCTTCGCACACCGGCAAAGGCAATTTCGAAGATCGCTTACAGATACAGATTCATCGCATGCCACACTATGGAGTGGAGCAAGGTCACCCCCCTTTCCCATTAGCGATTATAGTGGGGACAGGGCGGCAAGGCAGCGCATTGGATACATTATGAGTAACGCGCCACCGGCGGCGGCAACACCACCACCACAAACGCTACTGCGGCGGCTTGTTGCGCTGCTGCTGGTTGCAGTTTTGTACGCTGGAACTGGTTTCTTCATTCAGCGTCAGTGCTCTGGTGAGATCGGATCACCTCGAACGGAGTGACCGCTACAAGGGACATACAGTTTTAAACAGTGAAGATCTGTGCAGTGTAGAAAGGTGTAACAAACAGTAGAAGCAGAACAACCAACCTTCTTCGAACGCGCAACAAACGAGCAATCGTTTATTTTATTTGCTGGCGGTTACCATTGTGTAAATATTGTGTTTTTTTGTCCATTCTTTTAGCACAAAATTTAGCACAAGATCACACTACAATCACAAAGAGATTGCAAGAATATTGGCGTCTATTTCCATATTTTGTATCTGACTCACGGGCTCTCGTCAGCGTCCTCCTGCTGCTGCATTCACCGTGCGTGTTTTGTTCATCGTTCGCAACATCAGCTATGACCTTCACGGGCGTTACGTTTCACGGTGGAATGATTTGTGTGCGAGAAGGGAAGCGTGTAGAAGACAACAGCCCCGCGTATACAGTTAGCGTCGGCACAAGAAAATGATCAAGAATCAAACGCATATCGAATCGAAAATCCGTCCTAGTTCGTCGCTCTGATGATCATCTCGATCAAAGAGTAAGCAAACGCACCACCGTAGAGAAGTCAACGAATAGGAGTGCGCTCGGAAGAACTAGTCTGCCCAAGCAGATGGCACCTCATGGTCGTCATTATTTAATTGAACTGGCAAACCCGCCGATTAGCCCGTGCCGAGAGAAGCGGATTAATTAACGAGCTTTTCTGCGTTTGGTAACGGTTGGATGGGTTATAGCAAGTTTGAATTCACCACCCCATGTGCCATGTTCGTGTACGAGTGTAATGGAATATCGGAAATTCCATTAGCAAATCACACAGTGTCGTAGAATTGCTAATATCCGTAGACGGGCTGTTACTCATGGGTAGAGTTATTCAACCGAGCCGTCCCGTCCCCCTATGTATGTGCCTGTATTACCATTTGTAGCAAAATGACGCACTTTAGATGACACCATTTAGAGCGAACTTGTCAACTACTACCCGCCCCACGCTGTGTTGCACAAAAGCACCCCTATCATTATTTAATTCATCTTCAGAAATGGAGGTGTGTTTTTCCAATGGAAAAAAGTGTAAACAAACGCCACGGTGGGGTGTTCCTCCGCACCCTCGCACAATCCACGGATCTTAAGTAATAGAGGATAAGCGGCAGCTTTATTGATCGCTTTCACCCTCTCCCTAGTACTACGGCACAAGAAGCCGACTCTAACACAGTTCTCTGATTAAAAAGGAAGAAACATTCTGAAGGGTCTCTCTTGTTTGAGGGGAAAAATCAGTGCCCCCAAACACACAGACTGACCTATTGCTCCACTGACCACTCATAGCAGCAGCAGCAGCAGCAGCAGCATGGGCTCTCTGTTGACCGGTGAATTTAAACATGCCAGGCTTCCGTTCTCCCTAGAATTCACATTTCCATTTTCACTCTCCCGCCAACACACATGCTCGTGCTGCTATGCAGAGGAGGTCCTTTTATACGCCACATGCTCGCTCTCTCGCGCCACGGCGGCCCTATTTGCGGTGGCCGAAAGGACGAAATACCGACACTGCTGTAGTGTTATGCGAATAAGTCACCATCACCACCACCACCACCAGGATACACGGCGGCTGGTAAAGGCGGAGTAAACAGGCCAACACAGCGATTCCACCAGTCCAGTTTGTGCCTTCGCCGCAATCGCATTAGGGATTTGTTCGCTTCCGCTTGCGATTCCACGGTTTCACGGTGGTGTGGTGTAATTACGGGTACAGTTGGCAATTTTCGGACAGTGCAATGAAATCTGTGCATACGGTGCGGTGGAAAACTCATCGGCTGGCGACGGTTAACATTAACTAGAAGAACAAAACAAAGGCGGTTAAACTTTTGTCCATAAATCCGTCCAGCGACGGAAGGAGCTCGGACGAAGTTCATCGAACTTGCGCTAGATCTACGCATCCTCGTTTGAAGTTGCGGTTGCGGAAAGCGGGAATCTCTCGAACTACTACTAAACTACCTCACCCTTTGACTCACGTTCCTTTTCCCGTAACAACGGTACCCATCCGTAATTCCCCAACGTTGACTAATATAAATTCGTCACCGTGGAGTTCACAACACTGTACCTTAAATTCCCATCGACCAGCACCACCATGCGGGCAATCCACCGGTTCAATCATCGTATTCCGCTCAAGGTAATTTTTCCCCATCGTCGATGGTCAGTCGCCCGGGCCCAGAAAGGCCCAGAAGAAGCTGAAGCGCCGCGCCTGCCAATCGATGAATACGACGAACGGCGCAGCGGTTAGCTTGCTCTCTAGCAGTTCGTAGTAGCCTGGGACATGGGGTAGAGTTTTCCCAATTCAAGGCTTTACTTTTCATCCTTGGATTCGTCTCACGACGCACGCAGTCCGGCGGGGTGTCCGGCGTCGTCACCCCAGCGGTCGTCGTGCCTGGAAGTCAATGGCGCGCCAACGTCGACTACATCGTCCTGGGGTGGGAAAACGAGGTCATCGTAATTAACTACACATCGCCCACGCTGCTCCTCGGTCGTCCGCGGCGATGTTCGTCTACCATGGGCTCATAGGATACGCACGTATTCTTCCCGCTTGCGTCGTTGCTTTCTTGCAGCCGTCCATGTTCGATTCGACTCCGACGGCAGTGCTAAGCACTAAGAACTGGCTGAATGTTTGCCCCGGTGGGGTCAGGGGTGAATGGCTGGAAGTGAATATCGCTTGTCAGCACCCATTCAAAATTGTATTAATCATTCTCTACACAAAAGAATCTATCAATTTGTGGCGCTTTTACCTTGGAACGAGCTGGCTGGATGTGTAAACGCTTCAATATCCGGTACAAGATACTTTGTTCATGCGTGACGAAGTGTACACATACACAAACACACACCATGCATGGCACGCGGATGGTTGCTAAGCAATCGGGTTTTCCATGACATGCTCCATAATTTAGTAAATCACGAAATAGATTTATCGTTTTCGGGTCATTAACACGTGGTGCGTCTTTCGTGCTAGTAGTACATTAGTGGTTCTGACTAACAATTCAAATGTAAAATTAACTCAAAAAGTGGCCGCAACTCTATTATATCTTACAGAATACTCATACTAAAATGGGTGTGTGTGTGTTGTTTCTATTGCTGTATTTTACAGATGGCACATCGCCCCGTCAGTGCAATGTCTCGTCAAGAATCTGAAATGATCAACCGTAGCCGCCGTGCTCTGTCCTCGGGCGCGCTGACCGACTCGATCGAGAAGCTGCGACACATGTGCCTTGCCCGTGGTGCCTCGGGTATCCTGGGACTGGGACGCTGTTTCCGCCGCATGGACGACGACGGCAACAAGCAGCTGAATCTGGAAGAGTTTATCAAGGGTCTGCACGACACTGGGCTGGACATTTCGGCCGAGGAAGCGACAGAAATGTTTAACAAGTATTGATGGCCAAAGAAGAATTAAGAGTGCAGTTTTCTAACACTCTGATTTATATGTTCACAGATTTGATACGGACGGTAGCGGTTCGATTAACATGACCGAGTTTTTGGTCGCGATTCGTCCAAACATGTCCGAGTCCAGAGTCAACATTGTGCAGCAAGCTTTTGCAAAGCTGGACAAGACCGGCGATGGAACGATAACGATCGAGGATTTAAAGTGAGGAATTACTTGTGTGGAAAGTATGTGGGTGCCTGTTTCTAACCAATTCCCGATCTGTTTCCATCTATCCATCAGGAATGTGTACTCTGTGAAGAACCATCCACTGTACATCAGTGGAGAGGAGACGGAGGATGTCATCTTGCGGAAGTATTTGGCAAACTTTGAGGAGAACGGCAATGTGGACGGCTCCGTGACCAAAGAGGAGTTCCTCAACTACTACGCCGGATTGAGCGCCTCGATCGATTCGGATGCGTACTTTGACCTGATGATGCGCCAGGCGTTCAAACTGTAGACACGCCTGTGCCGTTTACGTACAACTAATATTTAATCGTACCACTCCCCCATGGCCCATTTTTTATGTACCCAGCATACATCTTATGTATTAGATTGGTTCGATCAAACGACTACCGGAAGTGATTCCGAGTTTTTACACACACACATACACCACTCTTAACTACTACTGCCTTGAGAGATGAGCAGCAGGAGCAAGATGAACCAAAGTGAGGAAACAGGAAAATTCCTGCACGCCGGGAAGTCGTCGTGGCCAGCTGATGATGAAACTGTGCTGCACCCGGAATGAGCAAGACACGCAAACGTTTTCCGATTGTTGTTGAAACACAAATCAATGCACAAGTGTTTACTTAACGATTAATAAACATACAGTTTTATGTTTCCGAGTGAAAAGGCGCCGTGCGCAACCCCTAGCAGCTTCCTTGACCCATCAAGGGTTAATCTTTGACGTTTGTTCGGTCGTTCGGGGAACAGGTTTGTTAGGATTGTTTTTCTACCATTTCATTCATGCAAACGATTATCGTTAATTATTTCGAAGCATTTGCAGGTAATTACAAGCGGAAGGACACATATTTTCGATCAATGTACAGGGCGAACTGTCAAACGTTTGTTCCACCACTGTACGCGCTGTGGTGCTTGTTTCGTTTGTTTATTTTGTGAAGCCACTGCTTGTTGCATTCCGAAACGCAGCGGAACGAACACACTCAATCTGTGTGCGTAGCCGTACACCACCTCTCGTGCGCACCGCCTCAAACTGCATCAAAGTGTACGCGACGGGTGCAGATTGAGTATGTAAACTGACAGCTCGGGAAACGAACATTCTCGGAACACCGACAGTTTCTGCCGAACGCAAGCGGTCAACGGTTTTGTGTTTTGTTTTGTTGTGTATAGAATTACAAGCTTAGAGCTGCATTTTTCAATGTTGCATACCATTGATTTTAGGTAGCAGTTAATAAATTCCGTAAGTGTAAGAGTGCGTACATCTGCGGCTGTGGTTGTATGGTATGCATAGGTGCATAGGTAAAGAGGTGTGTATTATTTTTTGTACCAGTTTTACTACACCCTGTTTCGTGGTCGTGTGTTCGCCTGGCTGTGGTGATATTTCTGAACACTTAAAACACCTGTACTTTGAATTATTGCCACTCATCGTACTCATTGTAAAAGGGTACAGGGGGTAACGCATTGTTTGCACTGAACGACGCACGGTTGGTGGGGAGAGCGAAGCAGGAGCAATAAAAAGTTGCAAAAAAGACCTTGTACATTACGCGTTATTTGCACTGTACACGGATGGTAATGAGTCAGCTCGGTCTCGGGACTGACGGACGGACGGACGGCTCCGGTGTGGTGCGGCGGTCAGGTTGTAAGCATGACCTTGCCGTCAAATCAAAATGCCTTTCACGACGAGCGCGCGAAACGCTCACTGCGCAAAGAGGTTTCAGCTCGAATCGCCGCCCTGAGCTCCCTCCTGCGCTAACTGATCCGTTATCATCATTGTTTCTTCAGGTATTATACGGTCGGGCTTATTGATAAGGCATCGAAACATCGGCGTGTCCAGTCGCGTTCCACCCAATTCGGGATCCGGTCATTTGTCGTCGTGTGGTGGCGGTGTAGTATCAGCGCGTCGTTGCGACCAACCTCAAGTGCTTCTCGTTCGGCTCAATTAGTTTCGGACGTTGGCTGTCCTATCCGGATCGTTTCGCACGCAAAATGATTCCATCCCGTCGTTTGGGTTCCTGTGCAGCGTTGTTACTGGTGCCGCTGCTGGCAGTGATCGGTAAGTAAGCGCAAGACGAATACTTCATTACGATGGGCCTGTGGTGTTGTAAAAAGGGCTAGGTGTCTTCCATTACTCACGAGTAAATGGCCCGGGAAGGAACTGATAAGAACCATAAGGTTCATGCGATAACAATCCCATAGCTCTGCTGTTCAAAGGTCATCGTTACTGCGAGTGGAACAAAGACAAAGACATACACAGCAGCAGCAGCATACCGAAAAGCAAACTTTAACGTGACGTATTTTTGCTCCCCCTTCCAGCATTCCAGTCCGGCGGCATTGCAGCAGATGAGTCGACCGAACCGGGAACGATCGATTTAAACAGCATCGATATCAACAAACTAAAGGATGAGGTGCTGGCCGACATACTGCCGCCAGAGTTTAAGAACGTCACCCTGCCCAAGCTGGAGGATATACAGAAAATCATCAAAGACAAGTGTTCTCGTGTGGCCGGCAGCGATGCATCGTACGAGGAGGCGGAACAGGCGGCCCAAAAGTTTGGCGACTGCATGAAGGACCTGGTCGACTTTAGCGATCTGCAGGAAGAGATCAAGAAAGCGAAACCGACCGGCGATCTGGACACCGTGTTCAACAAGTATAACGTCATGGCATGCTTTGCGCGTTCGTTCCATTGACCGATCTATCGCTAACGCTGTTCAATATTGACTCTAACCATCAACAGGTACTGCCGCAGACGTTCCGCTGCCATCGAGTGTATCGATACGTTCTCCGCCAAGGTGGACGTTTGCTTGGAAAATGACGAAAAGGAAAGCAAGGTGGTGATGGTGAACATTGTGCATGGGTTGTTAAATTTTGTCTGCCACAAGGATGGCGATCAGATTGCATGTAAGTAACGCGCTGCTGGATACATCGGCGGATGTTTACAATTTCAATGCAGTTCTGGGTTTTAATTATCACCTGCACTTTTCATACAGTGTTCATCGCCGAGGAAGGGCCGGAGTGCTTTGCCGATCAGAAGGACGCTCTGATTGACTGTGTCAATGGTACGATGTCGGGATATCTGAGGGATGACTCTGCACCTGCCGCCTCCGAAGGGCTGCCGAAACTGGTGATGGGCAAAAAGCAATGCGAGTAAGTATTTATCTGTGCGGCGGCTATTATGGTGTGTGGAAGGTGTCAAATTAATACCACTTGGTTTTTCGTTTGCAAAGTGAGATGAGCTCGCTCCAGGAATGCATGGTGCAAGCACTGGAAGGCTGCAAGGAATCGACACCGGCGAATTTGGTCGAATCGCTGTTCAAGTTCGTGCGCCGAGAAACGCCCTGTGCCAACATTACGGGCGTAAGTGTCGAAAGATGCGCTCAATGCAACTAAAAAGACCTCGACCACCATGGCGCTAAGTATTGATGTGAATCTCTCTCTCTCTCTTTGCAGGAAGCGACTCCCCGGAAACATGCACGCAATGTCGGTGAGCTTACGACGGCTTCCCATCAGGTTATTACCTCCACGTTGCTAATGGCGCTGGTAGCCAAACTGTTGATCCGCTGGTAACTGCCAAACGCCGACATGCCAACAGCGAACAAACAAACAGTTCCTAAATCGAAACTGACTGATGAAACACCATCATTCCAATGTGGCTGAAACCGCCGAAATCAGGGTACTTTAGGGTAGGGAAAGGAAAAATGTTTACAATGCTCCATATTTGAATTTTACAACAGTTAACAACAATAAAACGTTCCCCTAACAGGACTTGGTGTAGAAAGGTCGAGGATGAAAAAAACGACTAAAAGATCAAACCTTGTGTAACCTCATCTGCTTAGTGTAGGCATACGGAAAATTTGGGTACCGAAGCTAAAGAGTTGAGCCCGAAATGCCGATGCCACGTTACTCTTCGACATTACTTTTCCATGGTTGAGGGTTGATAAAAATCTGCGATACCGTACCCCGCAGTGTGTGTGGTCCCTGGTTCAGTGGCACCGGTTTTGGCTTGTGTTTGGCACTCTTTAACCATTCCTGGTAAATTTCGTCAGATATTTTCTTCTTCTCGTCCTGGATCTTTTTCTCGAGCTGCTTTACCGTCTGCGCCCGTAGCCTTTTCTCTGCACAGAGATTAACAAATGTTTAGGTAGTGGGGTCGACAGGACGGGGTGCAAGTAGACATTCAATTTACCTTCCTCTCGTTTTCGGACATTTAATAGCCAGCTCTTGAACTTAGCGTCAGGATCACAGTACAGATGCTCCGAAGAGGAACTCTGGGAATGCTGCCGTTCTTTCGCAGCTTTTGGGTTCGTGGCCTTCTTAGTGCTGTCCTGTTTCTTGCGCTCCATCCACTCTTTGATCTTCTTTTTGCTTTCCTCTTTGCGCTTTTCTTCCTCTTGTTCTTTTTGGCGTTGAAGTTCCTGTTTGGCAAGCAGCTCCTTTTCGCGATTTTTCCGTATCTCTTCGCTATTATGCAAATTGAGCATGAAGTCGTATAAGAGTATTGGATTATCGGATACACAGTACTTACTTTTTAGCCTTGAGCCAATTCCTGTACGCTTCCGGGTCACTAACGCGCTTCTTGTGTGCAATGTTTACTTTAATGATCTGACTACTGGGATCACTATCCTAGGAAGAAATGGCACATTGCAAAAAGGCAGACAGGATGGAGATGAAAGCCTAGGAGACTTACCAAGTTCAAATCTGCGTCACCGCCACCACGATCGGTAAAAATGGGTTGTTTCTCGTGCTCCTCCTCCTCCTCTTCGCTACCCGCATCGAGCGTATTGCTAGAATCGCTTGTGCTGCCGGAACCATTCCCTTCATCGTAACGTTCATCGGGATCTTCTTCTTCCTCGGTGTCACTCTGCACCAGGGTACGCTCGGCATCTTGTCCGTGAGTTCCGTCCGACGCTTCGTTACTTTCCGTAGAGTACATCGATAGCTTCGACTGTGATGTTGCGAGTGACATGTTTGAGAAAACGTTCGATATTTTCGATTCGTAATCGACATCTTCATACTCAGAAGCATCGTTAGCTTCATCCGCTGTGTCGCTATCTTCAGAATCCCATTCCGTCGAAACTTGGATTGCCTTTTGCCTAAGTTTGAACGCGATAGAAGGACAGTTTAGAAACGGAAAATTGTACATTAATTGTAAAATCGTACTTACCCTATAATTTCCTCAAAACTAGCATCCATTTTTAAGGCACTCTCCGAATGTAATTCCAGGCTAGTTGCTCCTGGACCGTCCATCGCTTGTTCGTTCTGCTGCCGTGTGCTGAGAAGATGTGAAATGCGACACACCGTGCATAAAGCAATGGCTACTCCGATTAGTAGCGAGATCAATAAGGCTTGCCCGATTGATTTGAGATCGGGCTGTCAAATCAGTACATCGACAGGGAAACCATTTCAGTCATCCAGACCGTCCAGTAATTCCAGCGCAATTGTTAAAAGAAAGTGAGCTGATCAATTCTACAGGTCTTACGTAAAGAGAAAGGGAAAAAAAGAACGACAACATCGAATAATATGGAGTGCGTGCTTCAGCAAAGTGCTCATGTCCTCCGTCGGGGGAGTGCATTTGTACTTTTATCGTACGGCGTCGGATGGTGCTGCGGCTACTGCTGCCATTTCTAGTCAATAATGCTCAATTGAGAGCGGTTCCGTGTGTGTAATGGAAGCATAGGTAGTATGTAGTATGGCCGTGGATCGTGCCCACGTCCGCTTGCGCTTCCAAACACAGCCGTGTACCGTTGTCCGATTATATGAACTTTACTCCCAGCAGCCCGGACGAGTACGAGCGCATCGTTAGTACCTCTCCCATGCCACCCCAAAACGACGCTCCCCGTGTATGTGTGTGTGCACATGATCATCTAGTTGAGTGGCTTGAATGCGCGGCGAGTCGAGTCGTCGGAACGTTTGTTTCCGCAGTACAGCTCGTCGGCTGCGGCCGCCATATCAGTTTATTATTACGATTAGCAGGCCGCGTGTGTCTCGGTCTTGCGGTGCGGAGAGCAGGCGGATCAGCCCCGAAGATCACGACCCTTTGGAAGCGGAATCGAACAGCGCCGTATAAAAGCCAATACGATACGGGGTGGCGATTAATTCATTGTGCGTTGACGGGTTCGGTCGGTTCGGGGTTGCCTTGCGGGATTAAAGTGTGGGAAAGAAAGTGATTACTGGGAACAATGCTGGGCGTCAAAGTGTCGTGTCTTCTTTTGCTAGCGATGATCGGTAAGACTTCTTCTAGAGAAGATGGACAGTTTGCGCGTTCAGTGTTTGTAATGTTTTGTGTTCGTTTGTTTGTTTAAGCTGGCACAACGGTGGCCGATGTGTCGAACGCTATCGATGTCGACGCGATCCGGGAACGTCTGCCAGCGAATCTGCCGCTTCCCTCGATGGAGGAGGTCGAGCGGATGCTGCGCGACAAGTGCAACACTGCCGGAGCACCGACCGATGCGTACGACAATGCGAAGGAAGCGGCCAAGACGTTCTTCGAGTGTGGCCAGAGCCTGATCGACATTGGCCAGTTCCAGCAGGAGGTGGAGGCAGCCAAACCGACCGGCGATTTGGACACCGTCTTCAACAAGTACTGCCGCAAGCGGTCCACACTGATCGAGTGCGTAAACACGTTCGCGAACGCGGTCGATCCGTGCCTGGAGGCGGAGGAGAAGGTGTTCAAAACGTCCGGGCTGGACATCTTCAAGAATTTGCTCAACTTTGTGTGCCACAAGGACGGCGATCAGATTGCACGTACGTGGAGCCATTCGTTTTTTGTGGTGAGATCCGGTACTAATTTGCCCTCCTAACTCTTGCAGTGTTTATCGCCGAAAAGGGACCGGAATGTTTCCAGGAGCAGAAGAACGATCTGATTGCTTGTGTGAATGAAACGTTCAGTGGATACGTACCGGAAACAAGCCTTACAACCATCCCCAGGCTGGTGATCGGACCGAAGCAGTGCGAGTAAGTGTGGTGCCCGTGTTCGTTTCATGAACGTTTCTATCCAATCTGATGGGTTCATTGTTCCGTTTCAGGGACTTTACCAAGCTGCAAAACTGCATGGTTCGGGAGCTGGAGCAGTGCGACGAATCTACGCCGGCCAATCTGGTGGAATCGTTGTTCCGATACGTCCGGAAGGGATCGCCATGTGCGGTAAGTTTCTAAAAGCGTTTCCATTTTGCTAGAATGATTATTTGATTTACCCCGGTGTGTGTGTTTTACAGAACAATGCCGGCCGCTAAAGAAGGCGCATCAGTTTCGTTACGCTGATAACACAACAACCCACAAAGCAATTGCATCATCGATAAGATCTAGAGAAAGTAAGACCATTTATACCGCTTTTTTGCTGCTGTTTTGCTAAATAAATTGTTGCACTTTGAAGAAACACGCTTCCGTAATCTCCTTTGTCCTCCTTTTTTCCGGCCACCCCTTTAGGATGCATTGATAAGTGTGCTTCCTGCTTTCTTCAGATAGTTTGCTGCAAAGGATGGGTTTTTTTCTTCTGCTTATTATACGTTAGTGGTTCATCAAACTGATAACGAGTAGTAGGTAGAATCTATCGTTTTCACAGCGTAGAATTTGTTATCAATTCCGGTTAAAGACTATCAGCTTGGCGTGCTGTGGATGAGGGAAAAGTAGACGATCGCCTTACTTTCTCCCCCATTTCGTCGATCACGGAGAGTGTAGCGAAGGTGTGTTAGCGAGAAAGAGAGAGAGAGCGAGGCTGAGTAACAACAAGCACGATCAATCATTCAGCTTGTTATTGTTCGACATTGAATTCGGTGAGCTGTTCTCCGGTGTTTTAGTGTCATCTATCTGTCCAAGGCTCACAAAACATAATCAATTCATTGCCGTACTGTTTGAAATGCTGTATTTTCTTGCTGCTGCTGCTACTCCTTACACACAAAGCTATCATTCATTATCGTCTACACTTGTTCTGTTACACTCTGACCCAGTTGGGTGCAGGGTAAGAAAGGAAGAAAGGGCCACGAGTGGGTGATGAGTACACACGAAAGGGGGAGAGAGAAAAAACAAACACGTGAGGCCGCGTTCCTGGAACACGTTCAATGGGACGACAATCCCGTCAACCGCTCGCTCAAATTCCAAAGCCATTCGGCCATTGCGTCGTCCTGTGCGTGTGGTTCCGGTTCCTTCAGCTTGCAGTCGCTGTAGTACAGGCCCGTGTGGGATGCAATCGTCGGTTCCATGGCGCAGTACAGCGTGGTCTGGGCGCCGGACTTTGGTGTCTTGAAAAATACCCAGAAAATAGGCTTGGCCATCGTTCTGTAAATTGAAACAGTCCTGTTAAAGCTACCGAAAGGGGTTGGGGGATCGACAAAATGCTACCAACCTGATGCACGGATTCAGATGTCTCGTTAGCTCGGTATTGATCGCTCCCGGGTGTAATGCGTACGTGTTGACGCCGGTACCCCGCAACCGCTTGGCCAGATGGCGCGAGAAGAGAATGTTACACAGCTTGCTCTGCATGTACGCGTCCCACTCCCGGTAGTCCTTCTCCGCGTTGATGTCGTCCTTGTTGATGCGGCCCCACTTGTGGCCGAGACTAGAAACCGTCACTACCCTGCTCGGTGCCGACCGCTTCAGCACGTCCAGCAGCAGGTTGGTGAGCAGAAAGTGCCCCAGATGGTTGGTGCCGAAGTGCATCTCGAAGCCCTCCTTGGTGTAGGCTTTCGGGCACGCCATCACGCCCGCATTGTTGATCAGCACGTGCAGCCGGCGCTCCATGCTGAGAAACGTCTTGACAAAGCTGCGGATCGACTCGAACGAGGCCAGATCGAGCTCGAGCCCGAACACATTCTGGCTGCCCGACTTGTCCAGTATCTCCTGGCGGGCCTTCTCCATCCGGGCCGGATCGCGGCACCCCATGTACACCCGGGCACCCCGCTTGGCACATTCCTGTGGAGAGTGAGGAGAGTGAGGGGGGGTGGAAGCTCAGTGGAGGGACTGGAAGGAAGAAACAGGGAACCAATTCCCACTTACAATTGCGGCCTCCTTCCCAATGCCCGCATTTGCACCGGTAATGATGACGACCTTCGCATCTAGCCGGATGTCTTTGTTTTTGAATTGACCACCCTGAAAGAATTTCCTGTCGTCAAGGGGAGAGAGATAGAAGAGAGAGAGAGTGAGGCTTTGAAGATCATTTATTTAGATATTATCGGGGGGCAGTTGAGCCAGCAGTTGCGAGCTAATACGCTAATGTGTGAATAATATAGCTTCTAACAATAGCGCCACTTTGGCCGTGATTATCACACACACACATGCCACAGGTCGGTTAATGCACTTTTGAGCGATCGTGAATACAAAAAACCACATTAAAAGGCGCCCTATGATAAGTGCGACTTAAAAAAATGAGGAAATAATTCACGATGTCCACATGACAGAAGATTACCGGATAATTTCTTATCAAACTGTTCGAACCAGCTGTTCAGGGGCTTGCTAGATGCTTCCATCAACATGGAAGATGCTGTTAACTGGCTCTTACACTCCATTGTGCTGTGCTCTTCGCCGCTACCCTTCAAGCAACAATGTTCAAGCTCGAGCAGCGGCTATTCCAAGCATATCTTTGCCTTCGAAGTTCACGAGCTTGTTAAACATCGTTCACCTTTTGCTGGTAAACTGTCAGTGTGGTGGCAGCGAGTTGCTTGAACTGATGCGTATTTGCCTCCCCATCCATCCATCCATTTCCTTGCCAAACCATTCCGGCCCCCTTTCATTCTTTCCATTCCGCCCGATCAATGACTCAACCAAAGCAAGCGAGTGAGAGAGAAAGAGAGAGAGAGAGAGAAGCGGGAGAGCGGAAGGAAAGGCCACACTAACACACAGCCTACTTCGGATCGGATCAACCCACCTGGCACGCAAATGCACCATTTGTTGCTCAAAACGCTCCCGACGCTCGGTTCGGGCCGTTTGTAGTGCAATTTGAAACGGCCGTTGAGGTTGAGGAGAGGGTGAGAAAGGGAGCTCTGGGGGAGTGATTTGCAGTGGCACATGCCACTGCCTGCCCACCTTGCCACAATGGCCCACAATGGGAGAAGGGGGGAGGGGAAGGGACGGGGTTGTGATTTGTGCGCAGATGCGCACCGATAAGTCGGAACCTTCGCGCGGCGGGAGTACGCGATCCGGGCAGGTTTTCCGTATCGCTTGGCGCGTGGAAAACAAAAAAGAAAAACAATAGAATGCACCATAATTAAAGCAGGGGTAGAGGAGGAAGGAGAATGGGAAAGGGTAAAGTATCAACTCCCATCCATCAACTCATCGGTGGCTACTGTGGTCGACACAGCCATACACGCGCACACCCGAGCGCATGGGGCAAACGGCTTGCGTCCTATAATTAATTGCAAACTGCGCGCACATCCATCGTCTATCTATCGTTTGCGCGAAGCGTGCGGCGTTGAACTAGCTTAAAACGCTTCGAAGCTGACGTAAAACAGCTGTCGTTAGGGAATCGATATGCGTCCGGGGATGGGATGGTGGGGTCTTTATATCCGGGCTGTGAATGTGTGGGGGCTTCTTCGTGTGTAAGAGGATTAAATTTAGCTCCAAAACAGAATTAACCGTAACAGCAAACACAAACACTTTGTCTCCCAAATAGATTGGGAATGGTATGTTTTTTTAAACCACACACGTACATTTCGCTGTGTTTGAGGGTTGAGTTCCTTTGCCAAGACACAACTGATTAAACAGAACCACTGGAACGTACTGCTCCGAAACGCTCCAAAACCACAGTGGACTCTTCTCCCTACGCAAGGCTGTGGCGCAAGATAAGCGCACGACAATGCGTGCGAGGGAAGGGAAGGTGCTAACAATTTGGGAACATCTCGAACATTGTGTGTTGTGTTTTGTGTTTTGCTCCGCTTATCGTATGACGTTTACATTGGCGCTCGAATGGCATAATAGATAAGAACGAGAGCGAGAAAAGCGCAAACACCGCGGATCACCATCGCCATTCTTGAAGACTGTTTGCTTTATCTCACTCACTCTTATCTTGGCTACTCCCAATGCGATCGTAAACGCCAATACGCACGGCTGTTGTCTTTGGATAGGGGCGATTAAATTCCTTCCCCACTCCTCTCCTTCAACATACTTCCTAATGTGCGAATTCCTATGCGGATTGTTTCCTCCCCGTACACTTAGCTGCTAATGGAGCTGAGAGGGTACAAAAGGGAGGGGGGGGTCATACAACTAATACGGTCAAATTCTAATTAAGCGATCATCGATGGCGAACAACCAACCAATCAACCAACCATGTGCTCGTGTTCGCGAAACCCACCGGAAGGCCACCGATCGCCGATTGGGAAGGGGGAGTGGGGGTTTGTACTCGACGACATTGGCAGCCTGTGGCCGGGCAGCGTCAGTCACACACCACACTTACCTTACGAAGTAAACGATCGCGAAGATGAGGATGAACGAGCCAAGGCAAATACTGACGATCATGAATAGGTCATGCTGCTGCTGCTGCCGCTGCTGGTACTGTAGCTGCTGCAGTTGCTGCTGGTGCAGCTGGTACTGGTACTGCTCCAGCTGGTGCTGGTGATTCGGGTGTGACAGTGGCGGTGGTGGCAGCGGCGCTGGCTGTGGCGGCTGTTGCGGCTGGGGGTGGTGTGGACTGGCGTCCAGGCTGGGTGGAATGGGCGATATGGACATGATAGGAACTAGTGGTGGTAATGGTGGTGGTGTCGTGGTGGTGCTTGAAACCGACGGCGGCACTGCTGCTGCTGCTGGTGATGCGCCGGCGGCAGGATTGCCGTCGTTGGTGCGGGTGGCACTGGACACCGGGGACGATCGATTAACGATTAGCTTCACTTTCCGTTCGCCCGTGACGCCCTCAGACGTGGTGCATGTGTCCCGAATAGTAATTGCAATCGCCTGCTGTTGATGGTGCTTCTGCTGCTGCCCCGGCTGCTGCTGCTGCTGCTCTTGGTTGGTCATTCATTAGGCAGCAGCGGGTGCAGGTGGGAGTGGGTTTTGAGAATGAGAAGGACAGTCGGTCGTGGGGGGAGCTTTTTCGCAATAGCACGCGCGCTGTTGCTGGCGAGGACAGTCGGCCGAGACGAACACGTTTTGCCAATGTCCAATGACATGCGCGACTCCGGTGTAGCTGCCGGGGGCCTGGTGAAGGCTGTTGTAGGCCTCAATCGATCGGCAAACAATTTGTATAATAGAACTGCACCCAAAACAGCACCACTTGAATCACTAGAATATCACAAAACGATCTTCGAACACATGGCTGTGGGAAAATGGGCTGGAAGTATGATCACTGTTTCGCTTCACTGTTTCACACGATCGATGTTGAAAGCAATACGCTTTTCTCCGTGCACTGTTTCCTCCTGTACACTTCTTCTAATCACAATTTCGAAGGAACGTATTGGAAAACCGATGCCACTACTAACTAAACCCTGCCCTTGCCCTAGCAGGCAATTCACGAAAGGATCACGTACGATGGGAGTATATTCCGTACCACAATGGCGCTGCATTCGATTCTAGCTTGAGAGGCACGTGCGACCGTACGCGATGCCGCTTGCGCGCTACTAATGCTGTTTGCGCGTCGATCGCAACATTCGCATTGACGATGGTGGAGCCGACCGAGCACCCTGAGCAAACGCTGCCTACTGTGGTAGTAGGCAGCCGAGTTTTCCACGGATCCCGCAGTGGTGGGGAGACGAAATCGATCTAGCAGGCGACGGCAGCGGATCGTTTCGTTGTGCCTATTGCTGCACGCGAGCGCACACGACGGCACAGCAGCATTGTGTGTGTGTGTTTGTGGGCTTGTGAGGGGTTAAAACAAAACGCTCCAGGGCATATTATTTGGCCTGTGGGTGTGTTGTGCCGTGGAAACAATGTGGAGTGCCCTGTGTGGGTGTGTGCAAGGAGGGAAGGTTCTAATGCAAGTGAAATAGGGTTGAGTGGGAGGAAATGGGTAAGATCTAGAGCGATCGATTTCAATACAATTTGTTTAATTAATTTGTTTTAGAGAGAATAATTCTGATTTTAATAAATACGACCGATCGATAGTTACAAAATTATCACTAACAGCGAGAGCAGTGCTATCCAAAACGGGAGAGCAACCCTGCAGAACACGTGGAGCGACAAAAATCCGCATCCGAAAACGAGCGAGAAAAGGTACATTTTGTAATAGGCGAGCATGATCTTGTGGAGGTAACTGGTACCCGGAAGCCTGTCTCTCTTATCGCCATTTTATGGCTGATAACACGAAGGATACCCGACCAATGGGAGCTTACCGCGCACTTCGTATCGGTTAGTGGGTGCGAGATAACACGAAGGATACCCGACCAATGGGAGCTTACCGCGCGCTTCGTATCAGTTAGTGTGTGCCAGAAAGCGAAAACGATAGCTGCACTGTAGGATCACGATCGGCGCCGGTGCTACCTACTGCGTGGCATGCTCTCCTGTTACTTGTGGTCCCAAATCTCACTGGTTTCAAAGAATTTTGCAATTTCGACCGGCACCGGATGTGGTGTGGCGACGGAAAACGGCTTTCCTTTTCTTATCAGCCGACCGGATGAAGTCGATCACGTGGATCCTTTCGCGCAGGTAAGATTGCGCGCGCATGATAACGTTGCCACGTGGGTGAGAATGATGCTACCTACCGCATGGCATGATCTCCTGTTACACAAAACTCAAAAACACGTCAGTTTCAAAGTTTCCTTGAACAGAGCGAACACGCGGGACGGGGTAGGAGGCATCCTGCGGCCATCCTCCAAGCGGTTCAAAAACGAAACCGGCCAATTTGCGACTTTTAGTAACAGGCGATCATGAAAATCAGGAGGTAGCACCTATCGATAAAACTAACCCACGTGTTTCATACGGTCTACTCTTTCTTTCGCACAGCCCATTGCGACCATTTCTAATTTTAATGGCATCGATCGCTTAAATTTGTAGGCGTACTTAACCTGTCTTCAAAAACAGCGTTATCATACTCACCCACGTGGTAACGTTATCATACTCACCCACGTGGCAACGTTATCATGCGCGCGCAATCTTACCTGCGCGAAAGGATCCACGTGATCGACTTCATTCGGTCGGCTGATAAGAAAAGGAAAGCCGTTTTCCGTCTCCACACCACATCCGGTGCCGGTCGAAATTGCAAATTTCTTTGAAACCAGAGAGATTTGGGACCACAAGTAACAGGAGAACATGTCACGCAGTAGGTAGCACCGGCGACGATCGTGATCCTGCAGTGCAGCTATAGTTTTCTCTTTCTTGCACACACTAACTGATACGAAGCGCGCGGTAAGCTCCCATTGGTCGGGTATCCTTCGTGTTATCTCGCACCCACTAACCGATACGGATTGCGCGGTAAGCTCCCATTGGTCGGGTATCCTTCGTGTTATCTCGCACCCTCTAACCGATACGAATTGCGCGGTAAGCTCCTATTGGTCGGGTATCCTTCGTGTTATCAGCCATAAAATGGCGATAAGAGAGACAGGCGATCGGGTACCAGTTACCTCCACAAGATCATGCTCTCCTGTTACAAAATGCACCTTTTCTCGCTCCTTTTCGGATGCGGATTTTGTCGCTCCACGTGTTCTGCAGGGTTGTTTTCCCGATTTGGATCACACTGCGCTCGCTGTTGTTGATAATTTTCTCCTATTTAATAGATTCTAAGGATTTCTCACGAAAACAAATAATTTAAACACATTTTACTGTAATCGATCACTGCAGATCGTAGTCATGTTTAATTTTTATTTGCAAAATGTCCACAAAAACCAAATTCTCTACACGAATTAAGCGACGACACACGAGCCAAACGTTCGAAGAAACTGACCCATCATGATAAACGTACCCATTATAAAATGACAACCGGACAGCATTGTCAGTGTTTGTAAACAAATCACGCAATGTTGAAAAAACCGGTGCGATTACAAAACTTGCTCCTCCGTTGCACATTCATCCATTACGGTGAATAAATGTTGCGGCCAGGCAAATTTTGGCACGCCTTTGCCTCACACATCGTTCGAAGGTAAGCAACAACGAACGCAATCACCCGTTAGCAACGTTCAATAACGGCTTCCCTTCCGTTTGTAGGCACCCGATTCAAGGTGGCCTTCGGTGTGCCTTCCTTTCGACTGCCAGCTCCGGCTCGTTCGACGTCATAGTGGTCGGTGGGGGCCATGCTGGGACGGAGGCGTGCAGTGCAGCCGCCCGGATGGGTGCCCGCACCCTGCTGGTGACGCAGAAACGGTCCACCATCGGGGAAATGTCGTGCAATCCGTCGTTCGGTGGCATCGGGAAGGGTCACCTTATTCGCGAGGTGGACGCACTGGACGGGGTGTGTGCGAGATGCTGCGATCGGAGCGGTGTCCAGTACAAGGTGTTGAATCGACGGAAGGGACCGGCCGTTTGGGGACCCCGGGCTCAGATCGACCGCAAACTGTACAAACGGGAGGTACAGCAGACGCTCGAAAGCACGCCGAATCTGACGATCGTTGAAGCGTCGGTAGAGGATATTGTGCTGAGCGAGGACAGTGAGCAGCCCCGGTTGGCCGGTGTTAAGCTGGCCGATGGACGCACGATGACGGCGGACAGTCTCGTGATTACTACTGGCACGTTTCTGCGGGGACAGATCAACATCGGGCTGGAAACGCGCCCGGCAGGAAGAATCGGAGACGAACCGGCGATCGGGCTGGCCAAAAGCATCGAAGAGCTCGGCTTCCGATTGGGTCGATTGAAGACTGGCACGCCGCCACGCATTCACCGTGATTCGATTCGATTCGAGCAGCTGGCCCGTCATCCGGGCGACGATCCTCCGGTGCCGTTTTCCTTCCTAAACGATCGCGTTTGGCTCGAGGCACACCAACAGCTGGACTGTTTTCTCACCCAAACCACCGCGCAGGTGAACGACATTGTGCTGCGCAATCTGCACTGCAATCGGCACGTGACCGAAGAGCTTACCGGACCCCGCTACTGTCCGTCGATCGAGTCCAAGATACTGCGCTTCGGGCACAAGCTGCACCAGATATGGCTGGAACCGGAAGGCTTCGACAGTGAGCTCATCTACCCGAACGGTCTGTCCTGCACACTGCCGGCCGACGAACAGGTGCAGCTCGTCCGCTGTCTGGAGGGACTCGAGCAGGCCGAGGTCGTGCGTCCCGGGTACGGCGTCGAGTACGACTTTGTGGACCCGCGGGAACTGCTACCGACGCTCGAAACCAAACGCGTCCGGGGACTGTTCCTGGCCGGACAAATCAACGGCACGACGGGGTACGAAGAGGCCGCCGCACAGGGGCTTCTGGCCGGCGCTAATGCTGCGGCCAGTGCACTCGCCCGCCCACCACTAACCGTGAGTCGCACCGAAGCGTATCTCGGTGTGCTGGTGGACGATTTGACGACGCTCGGCACAAACGAACCGTACCGGATGTTTACCAGCAGAGCCGAGTTTCGACTAAGCTTACGACCCGACAATGCCGACTTGCGCCTCACGGAGAAGGGCTACGCGATGGGGCTGGTGTCCCGGGAGCGCTTCGAGCGGACGCGTTCGATACGGCAACGGTTGGCGAACGCGTCTGAGCTGTTGCGCGATGTGAAGAGGGGAAGCAATCAGTGGCGCGCGGCCATGCAGCTTCCCCTGGCAAAGGCAAGCGTTTACAAGAGCGCTTTCGAGATGTTGGCCATCTCGAACGATGAAATTACGACCGAGCGCGTGTGTGCGGTCGAGCCGGCCGTTCTCGGGTGGATCAGGGATGACCGCGAGCTTTGCCAGCGGCTCAAGATTGAAGCACTGTACAGCCTGTCGATCGAGGATCAGTCGCGCGAGGTCGAGGAAGTGTTGCGGAACGAAAGTTTAAGGATACCGGACGCTATCGATTACCTTTCGTAAGGATCAATGGGGAAAATGTGTGTGTTTGGGGGAGTAGAACTAATTGGTACGTTTTTTCTTTTAAGGAAATCCCTCAATCTATCGTTCGAAGAGCAGGAAAAGTTAGTCAAAATTCAACCTCAGACGGTAAACGAGAGAACCGTTCGTAAAACCTGATCTAAGACTAATTCTTTCGTTTGCTTTGTCTAATCGCAGATCGCTGCTGCCAGCCGAATTCAAGGCATTACACCGTCCTCCATCGTACGGTTGGTGAAATTCGTGAAGCAACATGAAGCACTCAGTGCCGCCGCCTAACTGCCGACCTTGCTGCCTACCGGACCTTGCTGTACCATAATCACACACACACAAATATCGTTATAAACGAAAGACGCAACCGGTGTTTAAGCTTGTTATTGTATAATTTGATTGGTAAATAAATAGATGCATAAATAACTATTCATTACAAAACGACTGGACGATTATAAGGCGAGAAGTTATATACAACGTATAGCAGAGCAAAACATTAACCCTCTTTTCTCTCCTTCTCTCTTAGCTAGTCTTAGCACACGCACACACACACACACAAACAAGGAAACAACACAGAACAGTTCCGTGGAATCGCGCGGATAGTTCCACTACACGTGGCTTGTGCACCGTGTTTGCGTTTTGGAGGTATATCTGTTGATAGGTATGAGTATGAGAAAGAGCAACAAGACATGACGCCCGTTAAGAAGGGCGCGTGAATCTCTCGTTTAGTGCGCCAAATCAGCACCGCGCGTTTCGTACGGCAACAGCATACAGGCCACGCTGGCACACGCTGCAAAGATGCCGTAGACGGTCACCGCACTCCAGATCGACGATTGAAACAGGACCTGCGCAATGTACGGCGTGGCCATAGCACCGAGGCGTGCGAGTGCCGAACACCCACCAACACCGACCGATCGCAGCGCGGTCGGGTAGACCTCTGGCGTATAGACGTACGCCGCTTGGAACAGTCCGGCAATGACTCCGCGCGCCATAAAGAGGATTATTGTTAAGAATACGCGTCTGAAATGAGAATGAAAAGCAATTAATACGCTTTGAAGCAAACCAACGCTCGTTCTCTAGCTTACACTTCAGTGACGGTGATCATGAGGACGCATCCGGCATAGAAAAGGAACTGCAGTGCCATCGTTTTCTTGCGGCCAAACTTTTCAATCACGTAAATCGTCGCAAAAATGCCCGGAAACTCGGCCAGCGTCGTCCACAGCAGATCCATATAGTCCGTCGTTGCCAGCGGCTGACAGTCGATCGTGATTCCGTCGTCCGTCAGCGCACCATCAACGATGGTTTTGTTCTTCCCGCCAAACAGCTCGGTCGACATCAGCACCAGCCCGTAGTAGCAGAACGCGCAGGACATCCAGATGAACCACAGCAGCAGCGTGGTGCGCCTTAGCGAGCTGCCGAGCAGTGCCTTCAAGCTTCCGCGCGATCCACTCGGTCCTTCCACCACCAGCCGGCCAAGCAGCATCGGTCTCCGGTTGTCCTTCGCGATCTGCTCGAGTGTGTTCAGTGCTTTGTCGTTCTGGCCGCTGGTAACGTGGTAGCGTGCCGATTCCGGAAGCCACTGCAAGCAAGCAAGCAAACAGAGTTAATGGGGGGAAAAGAGGCATAGAGAGCAATGAATCTCAATACCGGTGTGATGATGGCAAAGATAAACAACGGTGCGGCAGACAATCCAAGCAACCATCGCCATCCAAGTGTCGGCGTCACGGCCAGTGCAAGCGCTACCTCGAAGCATGCTCCCAGCGCCCAGAAACACTGCAAATCACAAACAAAAGGTTTCAGAAATGGTTAAGTCCACAATTCAGAAATGACCAGGGAACGGTGAGTGTCTTACATCCAACAGTACGACACATTTGGCCCGCTGTTTCGTCGGCAGAAATTCGGCGTACAGTGTGACACTGAAACGGAAAAGGACACAAGATCCTGTTAGTATATCTGCTCTGCTCTGTCTCCCGTAGCAACCATCACGAAGGCTTATTACGATTGGGGCACACATCCGATGGCGAATCCGACCAGTCCACGTAGCAACAGCAACCAACCGAAGCTCGGTGCGACGGAGCTCAACAATCCGTACAGGAACAGAAGTACTCCACACAGCGTTAAGGCCTGCGCAAAAGGGACACAAAAGAAAGGTAAGATGCGTGGAATGTGTGTTGGAACAAAGTTGCCTTAGATTACTTACCGGTTTGCGACCGTATCGATCGCTGAGATGACCCCAGAAGGTGGAACTAAGCATCATGCCCAAGAACACAACCGTCGTGACCAACGCTTGCTGGTACCGCGAGATACCCCAGTCACAGTGCAGTGCCGGACCGAGCACGCTCAGTATGGTCATCTCCATCGAATCGGCCATCCAGCAGAGCCCCACGCAGAGGGACAACTTCACCTGGAACCATCCGAAACCGAGCGCATTGACAGCTTGTGTCACGGTGTACGTATCATCCGGCACCACACTGACGGAGGCGAGCTCGAATTCCGGTGCCGCTCCAGCCAACATCGAACCGACGGGAGGAGACACCGGTGATTGGGGTGAGCTAGCCCCTCCCGATAAGGAGTCAGCACCGTTGGCAGCTCCACCAACCGATACCGTCGAGCCGGGTGGACGAGGAACGTTCGCTCCGTCCATTTCCTCGTAGCCCCTTGCCATACCAACGCGCCTTGGCTTCATCCTGTTTGCACTGCTTGTCTACGGGATGGGGTGGGGGGGGGGGGGTGGGGGAGGTGGTTTGGATGTGAATTTCGATCTACAAAAAGTGAAAAAGTGAAGAAATTGTGACTATTTGCAAACACTGCCAGTCGGTGGTCGGTGGTGGTGGTGGTTCGTCACTTGATCGCTCGTTGCTGTCCTCTACACTTCCCGTATTCACCACCCACTTCCTGAACACGATCGTGAAATCGGTCCTGTCCATAACACTCGATAACAATCCCCCTACCACTCCTACCAACAGTGTGAATAGGTGTATGTGTGTGTGTGCATGTTGTTCCGCAAAATACACAATACGCATCACTTGGCCAGCAGCGCGCACTTGGCACACGCTTTCGCTGGCAATCGGGGCCTTCTCACTCATTTTCTTTTTCTCGGTGATCGGTTTGTTGTTGTTGCTGTTGTTGCTTGAGTCACTTTTTACACTCCACTGTTCCACCACATACACACACACACACTCAGTCATGTTGGTACAATGGCCAAAGAAAAAGGGACAAGACGGCACCCCATACATTCAACCTCCCCTTACACAAACACACACACAAACAAACTGAAACGTATGCGCGGAAAAGCACAAAGTGAGGGTGAATTTTCACAAACGAAGAAGGCTGTGATTTATGTGTACGCACAGCACTGGCACTGGGTTGCGTATGTGTTGTGCTGTGCGCAAGTCGATCGACGGATGCGCAACAGGCGATGTGTCTCACAGTCGTCACATTTTAATGCATTTCTAATGAGCTTTCGAGGGCAGCGACGGTAACGACGGAGGTGATTGGCAGCCACAACACAGTTACTTACCAATTAGGTTGTATGCTTAACGAGTGGGTTGTTGCAATTGTTGGTACACATCGATTGTGGGACGATCTTCGTTGGACGAGTCGTTTGCCCAGACAGCGTTTTCGGCGTGATCAGCTGTAACGGGGTTCCGCGCCCCTTCTCCGGAACTGGGCCGTCGATGCGTAGATGCCACCAATCACTTCACGATGCGCACCCACACACATACACACACACGCGCTCAGGTACACACCTTCGCGCAAAGACACCTTCCGAGGCGCGTCCACAACTTCTTTACATTGGTGTGTTCCAAAACTTTGTGGTACGCTCCACGTCGTCCAAAGCTGCCAGCGACAATTCACACAACATTCCTTGCGTGAATCCCAACCACGATGACGGTGGAAACGCGAGTGCGCGTCCGTCCTCTGCACAGACACACACAAAAACTACAAATACCGATGGAGCGATCCGATGGAATGCACAATAGACGCGCTGCTGCGTGAATTGGCTGGCCGAAGCGAAACCCAACGGGACCGACCGATCCGTGTGCGATGTGTGTCGGCCAGTCCCGGTGAATCGGCAGTGGTTGCCAATCTAACGCCAATCTAAAGGCAATGTTGTGCGGAAGAATCATCCGTAAAATGAACATTTTAAAGCGATTGGGAGGTGTCAGTGTGTTGTGTACTCTATTAGTATTTAATTAAATGAATTCTTTAACAAAATAAGCTCAAACCTTCTAATATGATACGAAACATCAAGCTAAACGATGGACCAACATAAAACGTTCATCAAACCAACGACTCGCCTTGCCGACCACTGCACTTAGATCAAACACCTTTACACACACCATCACAGCAAGTGCGCGTGAGCCAGGTAGCGAGAGAGAAAGAGCGCGTGAGAAAGAGAGCGATTCTCTCACCATCGATGAGCGAATCAAAGTAATCGGAGACCGCGCGCGATCTCCCCATCGGTACAGGGTGACTCCACTGATCGTCGCGAGTTGTGCATGTGATTAATGTTTTAAAAATAAACCGTTATCGGCTTCGGCGACCTTGTGACCACTGTCTAACAGCGTTTGTTTTTCTTCTAGATGATTCAAGATGCATTTTATGAATTTGCACACACAGCCAAACAGGTTCGTTTAACTGAAACAATACGAAACCTAGTTTATTTAACCATATACCCCTTCCCATCTGTCTATCAAACAACTTCCAGCCTAATGTGTGTGTTATGCTAATCGTATCAATATTTTGCACGATCATCAGTTTGCTGCTGACGCCAGAGACAGCTTGGAACAGCGCGGAGAGTTCCCCTCTCCCCTCGATCTTGTGGTTCCTTCCCTACCCCACCGTGTTCGTTGGATTCTTCTTTTTCGCTACTTTTAATATTTGATTTTTCAAGGTTGATATTTATTTATATTACAAAAAATGGCTCTCTCAAAAAAACCGGACCCGTGCAGCAACTACCCGCCCAAATGGTTTTCCCGCTACATTCCCCCCCGCCAGAAATGCCCTCTACTTTTGGCGCTACTACAAAGGCCGGTTAGAATAGTCACGATCCTGTTGCCGGTTCCGAGCAGCAAATACACCTCAAGGCCAATTGCAACACACACACCCGTCTCCTTCCCCTTGCCGTCCAAGTTGCATATCCTGCACCCTGCACCCTGGCGTCCTCCAATCAGCCCGCGGGTGAAAGGAACCCACCAGCGCGCCACGAAGGTCGGGAAGGCTTGCAGATTTTATAGCGGCTGGCAAGCGTTCCCCCCCCCCCCCTTGCGTAATACCTCATCGGTTGTTTTGGGGTTTTAGGTTAGCTTCGATTGTCCCACACACACACACACACCGGATGAATAAAATTGTGTCATCGGGAGCAGAGTGGGGGATGGATGGAAGGTGTCCCACTGACAATAAAGCGTGCTAGTTCGAGGTTACGTACATTTTTGTATGCTTTTGTTGGGTACGGAATGATCACTGTCGATCGATCGGATATACCCATACCTGACCTACAGGAACCTAGCCGTGGTGTTGCTGCAAATTGCTGGCAGCAGTTCCCTGATTGATGATGCGTTCACTTTCGCGCTCGTTGCACAATACACAGAAAGCGGAAGCACACAACCCATTCAAGGATCTTCCTGATCTTGGAAACCCCCCGGATGGAACTGGGCCACCTAGCTTACCAATTCAGGAATTGAAGATGTTGGCCTTCAGTGGTGGGCCCTTTTTATCGAAGCAGCTTCCGGGATAGCCATTGAAAAAGGGGAGCCCTGTTACGCTATATCATTAAGAGCATAATGCCCCAACCCTTCAGCACCTCCTACCAGCACTACTAGTGGGGCGCGCTAAACCCATCCTTCATCTGGGAGTGATTATGATTTGGCCCTGAAACCACACACACACACACACAAGGGAGCGAGAGATAGGATGCCCTTCCCAGCGTTCAATGGCACCGAGGTAATTTCTTCTCCACCGAGAGAAGGGGCAGAGACTCGGCAGGCACAGGCAGCACAGGTTGCAATCTGCAGCGGTGCAGTGCTACGCAATGCATCCGTCGAAAGGTGTGCTGCTGCTGCACGTGAGAAGGTGATTGCACATTTATCAACCTTCTTGTACCTGGCCAGACCACCACGGGCACATTATTGGAGGTGCACATTAAGATGGTCAAGAGATGAAAAGCTGCCCCACCGTCCGTTGGATGCCATTGATGATGGCGTCCGACCCGTCGTCACCGTCCACTACCAAATGCGTGGGCTTTGAGGGTGGCTTTGGGAGTAACCTTGGCAGTCGGTTTCGTGTAACAGCGCAACCATCTCAAGACACTTTGCCATGCCATAGGGCGCTGGAGTGAATGCGGTGCCAACAGTCAACTGAACTTGTTGATTGGACTTTGTGCGAAAAAAAGAGGACGATTTCGTGATGTTCTCAACACCCTAGAACGCACCCGAAATTGGGCCAAAGCAGTTTTTGTGACGTGAAGGCACGTTGTGGCACATCTAATTAACACCTGGCCCCCACATTCTCCCTCTCCAAACTAAGCCGCTTGCTGCAGCACGCTTGGACAAACGGTACACACGCGGGGTTTTGTTTCGATTACGAAATGGTTGCTAAAAAGTTTGTCTCCATTCGCACCCGACTGTTGACCCCTTCGTGGCTGGGTTAGTTTCGAGTTACCCAATTCTAGTTACACCATCCGGGGATACCACCACCACCACCACCACCACCTTCAGGCGTTTGTGTTATCGTGTTGTGTTGTTTCTTTCTCGTTGTTTTCTCTTCTTTTTTTGCGAACACTGGTGTTTAATTTTTTTTGGCTACAAAACCCCACCTCCTGAAACATCATCATAAACGTATCCACTTAGCCCTTAAAAACCGCACAGCATGCATGTGATGAAATGCGGCCGCGCAACTACGCAAACGATGGCGCGCACGACCTTTTCCACGTGGGCTAGCGCGCAGCGCGCATCTAAGCGAGATGGCGGTGGAGGAGGATGTCTTCGTGTGCGCTTAGGCCGGGGTGTGTGTGTGTGTGTGAGCGTTGCATCCGTAAGCGGGGGAAAAAGAAACAATAGTTGCGGTTAAACCCTTATGCAACACACACACACAGCCCGCTCTTGTTGACCAGAAAAACGGACGACGACGACCCCAATACGCGCGCGCGAGCTTAGTGTAAACAAACCGATCTGGGGGGCAGATCCGATCCACCGGAACGGTTTCCGTTTTACCCTCCGTGTCTCTGAACTGCTTGCAAGAAGGGGCAAGGAGATGTACGCTTGCTTCTGTGTGACGCACCATAAGCTCAGCTGATGGGAACACGCTGTCGATCGCCGGTTTACTAACTAACGAAATGATCAAATAGAAAGCACGCCAAAGTAAATCTCCCAACGACCAACGGAGACGTCGACGATGATGATGATGGCCTAAATGCTTCCCTGGCTCAACTGAAGAAGGACAGTCGATCGTTATAACACACCGCCGTACAGCACACAGCTGTTGTCCGCCGTCTGTAGAGTAGGCTGTGAAGTGTCTGCTGCGTCTTTACAATTTGTCGCGGAGTAGCAGCAACTGCGTCGCCACCGTCGCCATGGCATGGGTTGCTTCGTTTAGCTCTGTTCGGGGTTTTGAAGTATTGTTGCAGTAATTGCAGTGCATCAGTGTTCAGACCGACAGTTTTCCCATCCCATTTACTCCTCCCCGGTCTCAATGTTACCTCCTTCCTTTCCCTGTCTGTGTGCGCGTGTGTGTTCTAATGCGTTTCGCGCAATGTGCAAAGTTTGCCAAATTGCTGCACAATTTTCGGTTTCGGAGCCGGTTTTTCCTTCTTTTGTTTTCCTCTCTTGCGGTGCGGTTTGCCACACACACACACACACACCGATTGGCACAATTGTGACGCCGACCAGTCGAGTTCGCGAGCCATCGAGTTCCTTCGCGCAGGCAAATGAGACCGTCACGAGTGTTGTTACCCAATTTTTTGGCACACATTTTGCGCACACTGACGACGCCGCAAACAACAGGCCTGGGCCGGAGCCTGGGTTGGCCTGTGTCACACGCTGATTCACACACACACGCACACATACTGTCGTAGGTCGTGTGCGCAATCGCTGTTTTGGTATTTGCGTTTGCATTTTTGGGTTTTCATCAAATAGAAGACGAACCCGAACAGAGAGCCCAAACGGAGTGGCGCACTCCTAGCCATGAGTCCCCCCCCCCCTGCTAAGGCGACCCTGCGAAACTCAACCCTCCAGCTATTTTTCGGACATCCAGGACCACCACCCCGCTACTCAGATCCATTGAGAGACACGATCCAAAATCTCTTCTCACACACACACACCCAGACGATCGTAGTATTGACCAACAATGGTAGTATCGCCCTCCTCCCAAAAAAAAGCTCCCAATGGCCAACGAAAAACCAGTTAGACCTGATCCCATCTGTGCATTTCTTCTTGCCGCTTTCCTGCCAACCGCCGCGGCGTTGAAGTCCATCAAGTCCGATGATTTGACCGGCAAAAAGGAGAGCCTTAGCGTTGGCTAGGATCTACGATGCTAGTAGATCAGTCGGTCGGTTGGTCGAGGATCATTGGAGCGAAGAGAGAGAGCGAGAAAGAGAGCGAGAGTGACCACGCACCACGGTGGATAGCCAGTTATCACACTGGCAAGCGTGGCGGCGTCGGAAGGGGAGCGAGGATGTCACTCGTGCTTCCAGGCTCCAGCCATCGTGACGCCACACCGTCGACACCAGGCAGAAAGGCACAGCAGTTGTGGCAGAAAGGCAAGACCAGACAAGACAAGCAGAAAAAGAAAATCACTCTACCGTGGCGGCTTTTGCGCGATTACATCTACACACACTCTCGCTTTCTCCTTTTCCTTTCGCGCTTCTCTGGTCCACCGCGCACTCGCTATCTCGCGTCGGCACACATTATACAAGCGAAGAGATTACGAGGCGGCCACTCGGTAGCGGGATGCAGAGCGCGCCTCGCGTCGCTACAGGGCATCGCACGATCTGCACGTCGAGCGGCCTGCTCGACCTTGATCCAGTGGGGTCGCGTTTTACTTATTTATCCAGCGAGAAAGAAGCGAAGCCACCGGCGCCCAAACCCCTCGGGCGGGTTTATGCGACCAACGTAGTACCCTACTGCACTGAATTTGCTGCTGCTGCCAGTGTGACGAATGGGGACGAAATAGGACGCGTGTGTGTAGTGTCATCATGAAGTGGCTCAGTCGTTGCACCCTACCAGTTGAAGGTCAAACGGTGATGGAGATGCGGCTTATGCGTCTTTTATTGCGAAAAATCCTACCTTCCTTCAATGGCCCTTAATGACTAAATTAATAAATAGCTTTATTCGCACGGTAGGCTTAGTAAAACCAGCTCTCTCATCTGGTCCCGTAAACACACCTCTTGGAGACGGCAAGATCCTGCTTCCTTCCTTTCTGCCTTCCTTCCTTCCTTCCTTACTACTCTGCACCGATAAGAATCACCGATAAAGACGAGATATCACATGCTGCACTGTCTTACAAACTAACACACGGCTGGATTAGAGCCAACCGAGCCGAGGTCCACGCGAGACGGCTCTCTCTCCCCCGCGTGCTCGAGGAGGTGCGCCAGAAAGATGGGAAAGATGGGGGGAGAGGGAGAATTAAGACATGTCCGAAACGATGCACCCCCATGGGATGCTACCCCCACCATCCAATCTTAGCGTCTCCATCTCCTCCTTGCCAGCTGGGAAAAGGGTCCACTTAGCGTATTCACTGTTAAAAGCCCAACATTTACACACATTCACACAGACACACACTGGCATCCCTGCATCTCGAACATCACTGAATCTTTCGTTCGCTCTCGATCGAAACCGGGTGGACCAGTGGTGGTGGGTGGTGGTGGTTGGAATCGGTCGCTTTCGTCGGAGCCGGTTGCGGGATGGTGGGCGGGACCTTGCGGTTGAGCTTTAAGATCTCGCTCGAGATCCTACAGTACGGTATCTCGAAGCAGGCGGAAAACACGATCGCTGCCAAGTAGGAAAGCAGCGTTACACCGAACGCCATTACGATCTGGGCGATGGGGCGGATGGGAAGGCGAAAAACAGAACCCGAAGAGACACACGAGAGAAAAAAACAAACAAATAATTCATCCGTTAGAAAGCGTTAGACGGTGGAAGAAAGAAGAAAGAGATGGAGGTTAAAGTAGCTTACCGCTGGTATAGGGTCGGCGTGGACACTGGAGTCCGACACGCCAAAGGTGACGATGATAATCAGCGGGTTGAGAAGGTAGATTCCGTACGTCAGCTTGTTGATGTGGACGAAGAATTTGGAAGAAAGCACACGCGTTACAATGTCTGGAAAAAGAGCGCATGAGAAGCAATGAGCAGTGAGCGGAGTTAATGAATTGGTGCGATGAAACACGGCAGAACCACCGCGTCCACCTACTTGAGTAACCGCATCCGGTGGCGAGGATCACCCAGCAGGCAGCCCATGAGATCAGCCACCGTACGGCCACCATGACGGTCGAGGCAATCGGGAACGGGAAGTTGCGCTTGATCGTGGAATGCATGCTGAAGATCACACAGAAGCAGGCCAACAGCCAGTACCATCGGTATTGGTTCTGAACGAGGGAAGAAAGAAGAAAGAAGGTTGTGATATCGAACGGTCAGAAGCTCAAGGCGAAAAGCCTCCCCCTGCGGGGCGTACCTGTGTGATGGTGAACTTGTCGCGGCTGGACGCCATCAGCCATCCAAAGTAGACCCCGACCACGTACGGAGACACTCGAGACCAGGGCGCCGTGTACAGGGCATCACCCGTGTTGTACAGCACGTCGTACGACGGAATGAAGCGATGGTTCAGCGTTAGCGCAATGTTGAAGAGCAGCGTGCCGATCGCAAACGCACCAAACACCTTCTTGCCGAACTTGGCACTCCTTTTTTTTGGAGAGGAAAGATCAAGAATGATCGAGATGAGATTAGCATGACGGCGCTGCAGACGCAAACGCGTTTCGCGGCGTACACTTACTTGGCGTAAACGAAGAGTAGCACGGTGAAGAGCATGTAGTATTGCATCTCGCACGCCAGCGACCAGGTCCAGGTGAGACAGAAGTCGTCCACCGGGTAGAGGTTCTGGATGTAAAACAGGTTGCGCCACCAGTACCGCTGACAGCCGAGATCGGAACGTTCGTGAACCCAAAACTTGGACGTCTCCACGATGTAGCTGTGCGTCAGCTCACCCAGCACCGTCACGAACAGGTACATGGGCGAAAGGCTGCAAAAGCGAACAGAGAGAGAGAGAGAAGGGGGTGGAAATCAGACGGTCAGTGAACGCGTGACATATACGCAAGCAGGTCTTTACCGGAGGTAGCGATGTAACAGCATCTTGCCGTACAGCTTGCCATTTTCCCAGACCGTATTCGCCTTGACCTCTTGCACTTTGGACCGGTTGCGGATAAAGTTGTAGCTGAGCAGAAAGCCACTGATCGCGAAGAACACGTCCACCAGCAGGGGCGCATTGCTGACCAGCTGGAAGCGGATCTGCTCGGCGTAGTGCAGCATCACCGACGGGTTGTGCACGGTGTAGAACGTGTACCACTGCATGTGGAAGCACAGAATCAGGAAGCAGCAGATCGATCTGTGAAGCGGGTGAGAGAAAACACACAAGCAAATGTTGAACGCGATCGTGCAGGTGAGATCAGAGACAAACCACTTACTTCATGCCACAAATGACGGGCAGCGATTGGGGGCCACTGTCCGTGCGGAAGATGGTGTTTAGGTTCTTGCGCAGATTGAAACTATCGATCACACGCTCGGTGAAGGTGCTTGCATCTGCAAGATCGCTGCCGCCCTCCGCCCGGGCGGCTGCTGGAGAGGCGCCTGCAGCAGCGTCCATATGATTATTGTTCTTTTCCTCCATCAAGCGCTGTTCTCTGCTGTGCGCCAAGTAGATCATCAGCAGTGTGAAGGCAAGCGAGACTCTGGATGCACGTGGAAGATGGAGATTGGAGAAATGAAAATGTTAGAAGATTTGAAAGCTTTCTTCGTTTGCCGTGGTGCTCCCCGTGTTTAACGCGTCTCTATTGCAACACAGCGAGCAGCAATCCCTTAACCCCTGGGGTGAATGAACCGTTCGTTTGCTAGAATAACACTGGCCCATTGATCGCGTTGAGCGCGTAACCAATTAACACACGCCTGCCATTGAAACGCGGACGGCGCACACCGAAGCGTGGCTGCAATCGTAGTAGCAGCTGACAAAAGCGCAAAGCAATCACGTACCGGAGAGCGCACGCACGATGATTATCGAACGACCATGCTGCTGCTGCTGCTAGCGGATGGCTCAATTTGCCGCAAAGCGCACAGCAATGGAGCACAGACAGCTGCCTCTCACCGGACCGCGGACGGGCACGATTAATGGCCCGCGCGCGATGATCTTTACACTACTTACCCGATGATGAAAACGCTCGGCTTCGACCAGAAGGCCCGATCGAGCGTGGTGTTCTTCACGTGCAGTACGTTCGGCTTGAACTCGTAGATGTCTTGCGCCAGGACGAGGTTCTCGTCGAAGTACCGTGCGGTCAGATTGTGCAACTCGTCATTGGTGCACGAGCGTGGAATGCACACGCCGATGTGGAGAATGTTCTGAAACGAACGGAGGAAAATTTTATTTAAAAAAAATACACAAAACCGGATGGGGTGGCCCCATCGACAAGGTTACGGTTGGCGATAGAACGTAGGGCTTTGGTTTGTGTTTGGTTTCCCGCGAAACACGCCTTACCTCGCTCTGGAACTTTACGTCCACCTGCCAGGCCGACTGATGCTTGGCGAACACGATCCGATAGTCCAGCTCGAACGGCGCCAGGGCCGAAACGAGATTGCGCTTCATGTTGCGCCGGTACCGATCGGAGAGGGTGATCGACAGGGGCGTACGTGTCGATTCGCAGCCCTTTTCCGAACCGATCCAATGGTTGTGTCCCCACATGAAGCCTGGCTCCTGGCTGCCGGATGCGTCCAACACTGCGCGGAAGAGAGGTTATTTAAAATAAAAGGTTAAAAGTAGTAAACAACTTCAGCTAGAAATCGACGAAAACAATTCACGTCTAGGACATTGGACCGTTTTTTTTTCTCAGGGATGGATTTATTAATGGCAATTAATTGTTTCAAATTCACAGCAACAAAGAACCTAGTCTGGTGGCGCATGTTTTTATTCCCATTTGTAACGAGTGTTTGAAAAGTCGATCTATCACACGGCGCTCTGGGCGCACTAAATCGACCGTGGCTCTAATTTACAGTTGCTGTTTTCCTAAACAACGCGTCCTTGAGCGCCGGTGAGACTGCCGAAAAGGGGGCCATTAATGTCTTATGGGCCGTGAAAAATAAAATAATCACAAACCCGTGTCTGGCCAGCTGGTGAATAATAGCTCCAATTTGCATAAGCCAATCATAAACGATCGTATATGGTCATCGTGTATATCACCCTGCTTACCTGCAGCAACAGCGGTATCATATTTTTTGCACCTCCAAAAAATTGTTGCTTTTTGAACTTCTCATTCTAATCAGGATGTACGACGCTTGATACCATTCGACAGAGGTTGACATTGAGCAAAGTCCGCTTTACCGTAACGAAAGCCCGGGACGGGACAGGAAAAGATAAAAGGCGCCTGGTGCTGTGATTGACACCGAGAAATCACCTTTTTTCGATCAAGTAGGCTAGAACAGTAGAACAGCCAACGCCGCCCCAAGGGCATGCAAAAACGTCCTTCGCCATTTTCGACCAACAAGGTGCCGATCTGGTTCAGCGCCGGTTCGCGCCGATTAGATCAAATTGCCATATTTCCTATCCTAAGACAGCCTGACAGCAAGATGACGAGAACCTGAACCTGAGAACGGGTTACAGAACACGGAAAACCCGTAAATCCTCCCAACCAATTCGTTTTGCTCCAAACACCGACCGACCGAGACACGCACGAGCGACCGCACGGCACGGCAGAGCCTGTTTGCATTGTCTTCCGCGTGCAAATGTTTAATGTTCCATTAAATCGCGTTTTCCCATTTGTTAAGCCAATTTAAGTCACACCGTTTGGACGTTCTTTTGTATCGCGCCTGAAGATCGGGACAAACAGACAATGCTTAACCAGTGCGCGGCGTTGAAAATGCACCACACACCTCTCAATATTCGTCGGATCTCCTCGCTGGTTCACCAGAGTACGAACAAGAGTAAAACCAAACCGGTTTCAGCCAATCAGCTACACGAAATGACAGCGAATAGTCCCGTTTCCCGAACCCAGACCCCCCTTTCAAACGTAGACAGACGCCTTGCCAAAATACTAGACATGAATGAAACCGTTCAAAAGTTTGGCCTTAAGCTTGATGCCTTCATCTTCACTGATACGCCGCTGCTGATCGTTCTCACTCGCGTCGCGCGTACACACTTTTGCTTTTCGCTTGCTGCCTTGCGCGTTCACGTTCGCGCGCAAGGGCTGGCGCGCATACGGACGACTTCAACGTGCGCGCAGGCGGGAAACCGTGCGCTCGTGTGGCGAGTTCAAGTTTGCGGTGGTGGTGCGCGGGGTCCGCCGGTACCCGAAGAACGAACTCGTTTCGGTCACTTTCTATTTTCTTATCTAAAAAGGGTTCTCGGATGGTTTCCACCTTTCCTCCCCTTGGCCGGAATGATTCTATTATGCAGTCGACTGCCCGAAACAGGCAACACTGGATTCCAAAGGTTGCTCGGATTTCAGAGCTGTGTCGTGAAGAAAATCCGTTATTTCTATTACGGCCCTACTGGGTCGTAAGGTACGACGACGAGGGAGGGATGGTGGGGCCCTACGATATTTAGCTGAAGGTTAGTCGATGGGTTAGCAACCCTGACTAGATGGGTAAAACCGGACAAAGATGACGATGAGTCTTTGTGTTCGATTCGATCGTTGGCCCCAAAGATGCTTTATGAGGACTCATGTGAAACACCCCCCCCCCCCTCCTGTGCTTTAACATGCGCTTCTTAGTAGATGGGTGGTGGGTTTTTTTCAATCAACGTTTGATTATTTTATACCAACATGGTTACCTTCATAATCAGCTTCATCTTGTTGTTGCTGGTCGGGCGCATTAGAACACACCACCGTATCGTTTCCGCCGCAAAACACACAAGAAAACGGCGATCATAAAGTTAAGATTGTTTATGATTGGCAGCAGCATGCGCTCTTCCGTATTAAATATTCTTCAGCTACGTTTACGAGCGCGGCGTTTTCGAGCAAACATTCACAACAACAAGGAAAAGGGTATATTAAACGATTTCGCCCCGAGGGATTTGTACAGGCAGCGAGAGACATATCTACACAACTGGCGATTGTTCTTTATCCGCCTTGAAGCACAGACACACACACACACAGGTAACCTTGAAAGTGCAATCTGTTTCTTCCGACAGAAGGGGTGACATGATCATCGATGAGTAACCTTTCACACGTAGCGCCCCCCAAAAATGGTCGCCGTTGCACTTCGCTCCCATGAACTGTTTGCATCCTTTCACACACGGACAATTGTCATGATCACAAAAAAACACCCATCAAAATGCAGAAAACCTTGCGCAATACTTGTATTTTTTTTTTTGTTCTTTTCAATGCCTCCAGTATGTAAATCATTCTGTGTTGAATTGATGACCCTGTTCGTTTTGACGGCGGGCGGGGAGCAGTTTTTTTGTGTTGATTTGGACAACCCATTTGCAAAATTCTTACCAATTCGCTAGCGTGATTGTGCGATCGATTTGATGCGATAATAATAACGAGAAAAGGAGAGCCGAATTTGCACAGTCATACGCGATTGACCTATGAAGCATTGAGGCTTAATTAACACATCACTCTTCGCATGTGTCCTGTGTCGGAGATGGCGATGTGATTCGTCTATTGTATGCCTTTGTAACACCTTTTCAAACACTCAGCCCGAACACGGATGATTGCAACACACGTTGTTTATTTTTTTTTGTGTGTTTCGTTGGCTACTGATCGAAGCGATCAATCATCTTTAATAACGAGGGGAACGAATCTGTGGGGCCTATGCCCCTGTGCCGTTGCCTGTGCAGTGTGCAATCGGCGAAGGGCTATTCAATCCCACCGCACAAGAAAGGGCCCTAAAGTGCATAATTTTCTTCTCAATCTCAGCCGCATAGCCATATATACGAAGAAGCATCCACTTTCGATCACTCGGCTCATCGCTGCCGTAAGGGTGTCGAGATAAGGGTGATAATAAAACCATACACGACTAGAGATCGTAATTGGTCCATCTGGAAGGTATGAAGGGGAGCACCAGCGGGAGGAGGCCGCTTATTGGTACAACCACTCGCAGGGCGATCGTGCCCGAAAAGATTACAAAGGTGTGAAAAATGAAAGCCATTGTGCTCGACTGTTTGATGTGTTTTGATGGTTGGAAAGCATTAGCAACGGTCATTTTCGAAACCTTCCTGCTTTCTTGCATCGTGTTTTTTACGTGTGAATTACGTACATCCAAACGGTTTTATTCGTGTGTGGCGACCCTAAATCTGATCCAAAACCGATCGATCGATACCAAACGTTCCGAGGAAATGAAAAACAGTTTGAAAGAGGAGAAGGCAATATGTGGCCAGTTTTTCTCTTTCATTCCCACCTGTCATGGCTGTTCCGGGTTGACATGAACCCTTGTCAACTCCCACACGCAGAGAGAGAGAGCGCTGTGATTCCGACGACCTCGACGATCGTTTGTTGGATTAAGCAGCATAAAGAGCCAAAAATAAACCACATCACACACACGTACACGCCGCAACGGGGTGGTAGTGACGAGTGTAACCTATTTTCGTACACATCCCGAGTGTCAAACGACAGCGAAAAAACGACCCTTGCACACACGCTCGCAACGACACGTGAATCGGTCATCGTCTTGTTATCGGACAACGGCTTCAGAGCGAGCACCAGATCAAAACAGGGACTCATCCATCTTCTTCTTCTTCGGGCATCCCAAAAGCCCTTTCCGCCTGTGCGGCGGCCTCGAAGTGACAAGGCAGCCGCAGAAGTTCAAGTTGATTACATAAATTATGGTCGTCCGGCAACGATCATCGCGCCCGCCCCACCGGACCGGGACAGGCTAGTTTCCAGTTCGATACCGATACTGTCTGCATACTAATATAGGCTGGCGCTTGGTACGGTATCCCCCACGGCTGCAGATACTGCTGCGTCGTTTCGGTGGTCCAGGCCACGATTGCATAATACCCCGCGGGAGATAAATCGAACCCGTTTCGAGTGTTTTGAGTGTTCTTGCTACTCGTTTTTCTTAAGGGAACCGCAGTTCAGATGGCACACACAGTTGCCCTCTGCCAGCAGTACAACGTTTACTCCAAATAGTCAACTGACTCATTGCCTCATCGTGCATCATGCTCACATTGTTGTGGTAAAACCCCACGCATGAAAGTATTTGCGTTTGAGCGTTTGGCGTTAACCACGCCGAAAAGGTTAAGGTTAGCGGAAAGAGACTCCCCCCCATCACCACACCACACACCATCCATATTTCGTTGGCCACAGGCAACAAGAAAGTGGTGACCGATCGCCTTCGATCGATCACAAGCACTTGTCGCTGGATGCGGGAAGGACGACCGCTAGAAAAGTGTCATACAGCACACCGCACGATCACCACCACGATCGTGTCAACACGCTGAAAAAGTGAAGGTTGGGGGGATCAGACCTCTCCCATCTCTCAGGGAGGCTTATGTGTGTGTGTGTTTTTTTTGCACTGTTGGTGATCACACACACCAAATATTGACCCAACGATATGCGAAGCGTTATCAACCTTGAGCCAGATTGCGCATGGTTTGTACCACAGCAACAGACACAAGACGATCAAATCGCAAATCACATCCTTCCCGGCTCGCTCGATGATCTTCGATGGGCCACCAGGCTCGATCATAAACGCGCGGCAATGGGTAAAGGGAGGATAAAACTTAATAGCGATTTATTTTCGGCACTTTGGCGCGTCAACAGCAACACGCGCTTTATGTGTTTTTTTCTCTCCCGCGTTTACGTTTGTATGCTAATGGGTTTGGGAAATAGTGGCATCACACATTGTTTCGCCCGTTTTTAACCCTGAACGCAAGAGAGTGCAATCACAGCACTGAACGGACGGTTGAGTATAGCATCTTTCGAATCGATCGTTGTACGATCGCTGTGTGTTTTTTTCTTTGCTGGTAATGCCAGTGAACAAATACAGATTCGACCTAACCCTCCCCCATCAACCTCAGCAACACCATTCGGCTTGAGTTTTTGGACTGTCAAATGTGATGCAATTGTGTATGAAAGGAAAGAAGAAGAAAAACATCATATTTATATACACGATCGCTTCCCACGAGCGAAGGACATGCGCAGGGGCACACGATGGCCACTTGTACGCCACTAGGAGAGGGTCCGTGCAAGAAGGAAGGCTTGCGAAAGTGGCTGCACTGCGCTTTCCACGAGGGCACGAGGGCTTTAGTTGAAGTTGAGTTGTGCAAATTGAAACACGAAACGCAAACACTCTTAGACGCTCATTCCATTCCGTTTCGCTCACAATGCTTCAAATGTCAGACAAATGTGTTGCGCGCTTTACCCTCACGATGGTGCAGCAGCGGGGTTGCCGCGCAGAGTTGCCTGCAGTCCTATTCACCAAACCCTACAATTAATTTCCATTTAGAGCCGTTCGTCGCCTATCGTCCTTCGAAGATGGAAATTGGTTCCCTTACACGTGGCCCTCCTCTCACCCCCTTGGCAATATGATCGATGGGCTGATTTCACAACCGAAATAAACCGTTGATTCATTAACCGTTGATAAAGTGGTCAGAATACGAATGGAAAATCATTCTCCAGCCTCTCACGGTCAGTCAGGTGTTGTTGGTTGGCGCTGTAAACGCCTCTCTTGCGTCGCACGCATACAGAAAATCAATAATTTGTCCAAAATAACGAACCGTCATATTGATTGGTTGGCATCGATTAGCTTTTCATCACGTGACGATTGCGAGGAGGCCCTATTGCCTTACAAAATACGCTGATGCATTCCTGACCTTGAGCGCCGCTTGCTCGTTTGTGTGCGAAGGGATTTCCCGCTGCGTAAATGTAACCCACGGGGCGACACACTCACAAACACGCCTTGTGCTCGCCCCCAAAAACAGAGAGAAAGAGTCACAACAAACCAAAACCAAATGATCACACGCACTCGGACGGGCCCAACCGCGAGCGCGCGCGCGCACGCGCGAATCTGTTGTTGTGCGCGCGCGAGCCGGCGGCATGCGCGAAATGCTCTCAATCACTCTTTCCACCGATCGCCCCTGTCCTCCCGTCGATCGTTTTCGGGGAAGAAGCTTGCTTTAAATGGGGGAATCCGGATCGGACGCACAGAAAAACCGGGTTGGTTGGCTCCCCCTTTTTGGCGGTGCTAAAATCACCCCATACTGGGCCACTACAACGATGACGTCGACAGCATCTCGTTGCCATTGATGATGATGGCGATGATGGCAATGATGGCGATGACGGCGTTGGTGGCACGAATTGAGAGTAAAAGTACGTTGAGTAATAAAGGCGATCGTGTTTGCTTGCTGCTGCTGCGCAACCGGGGGCGCTGCGGAGTACGCACCACACCACAAAGCACTGACCATGCTGGTGCCGCCGTGCCGCCTGTTTAAGGGAATATAAAACACAATCGTTCCATTCCCGGTCGGGGCGGCCAAACGGGATTGTTGTTTTTCAAGAGTGGCTAATTCTAGTGAGTGTGGACATGAAAAGGGTCCAAAAACACACACCACCATCACAACACGCAATGTGATCGCCGCACACGTGTTGTCTGTCGCAAAAGAGTGTGTCCCGATCCGATGCGTGCGTGATGCGTAGAAAAGAATTCAAACGAATTAGATCCCTTAGACCGCTTGGAGCGCTAACCTTCGGTCACGAGAAGCGGTGGTAAACATATGTCTCCACTGATTTGCTTAAAAATGATATTATTTGGAAATTTCGAACGCTTCGAGGGGAGTAGTGGAGAACGGACGTGTCCCTGATTTCAAAACATGACGCTGATTTAGTCACGAGGACCGATGCCAGAGGGACAGAGCCCAAACTTACCTTTCATCGCCCAAATCTCCTTCTGCTGGATGCCATGGTAGACGCGCTGCAGCTCCCGAAAGCATCGCTCCGACAACTCGTCCCGCTCCGCGATCGAGATCAGCCCGTACAGAACGGAAGTGTGCTTGAGCACTTCCGCCTTCAGCACCACCTTCTTGCCACCGTACATGAGCGCAGCGTCGTCCTCGTCCGCGCCCAGCAACGTCGAAGGTAGCAGATGTGATCGATGCTGCTGGGAGTGGCCGCCCTTGCCGACACTGGTGGCGTTAATCACATCGTCATCCATCTCTTCCACGCTGCTGCTGCTGCTCTCGTCCGACCCGCAGTACGCACTCACGCACGTCCCATTATTTAATTTGCCCCTCAATGGCTGTGTCACACCACTGGCAGCTCCCACGGCCAAGGGACAGCCAGTGGTTCCCGTGTCGGAAGTTGCGTTGCAACTGGCCAACGGTTGCGCATCGGTCGCGTTAACAACTTTGTTTGTGTTTCGCCCATCTTCTTCGGCGCTGCCTGCTGCTGCTACCACGGGCGTCAGCCCTACGAAAAGGACCGTCGCAACGCAGATGATGCAACGAAGGCGCTTGAACAGCATCATCATGCCTGCTTGCGTCTAAGCTGTGTTCTTTTTCCCCCTTGGTTGTGATTGATCTTCAGCTGCAAAACAGCTGCAAAAAGGTACAGTTCCCACTGCCAAGGGTTCTTTTATCTGAACCGGTGTTGTGTGTGCGCTAAAATTCCTCCCCTTATCCGATCAGCTGCCTCGTATTGCAAGGGTGCGGCCGTTTTTCGGCACTTTCTTATTTGCGGTCGTTTCCCGTTTCGTTATCATCGGCCGGGTCAACCACTCGACTTCGCACCTTCCTTCGCGCACGATCGGGTCAGCAGCCAGCAGAGGTTACGCAATCCTTATTATCACACGCACACACACAGCGAAACGGATAAGACGGAAAAGCTCCTCTCGTCCGCGAAGCGATGATATCCCGGAACACCCAATTCATCCGCGAAGCGGATCTTCAGTTGCGATCGCGTTCGGTTTGGGGTAAGCGGCCACCGAAAAACGCCACGACCCACTATCGCGAAACTCGGCGTGATTGGCAACCCTTTTGGCCACTGTTTGATTTCGGCAGGCTCAATCTCACTCTCTCACGCACTTGCAATGTGTGTTTCACTCCGGCAGCGCACCAAAACACACGCGACGGGGCAAAAGGCAAATGAAGGGGGCAAATGTTCCACTCCACTTGCACCACACACACACACACACACCGCACACGGTAGCCGCCACAAAAGTTAATAATGCCGGGTGGCGGCGGCGCACACGGGACTGCAATTTTTGGACCACCGGGCGGCGGCAATACCGCACCACCACCAGGCAGCAGCAATGGGCTCGTTTTATTCGTGGCTGTTTCGCCGATTCCTTCTTTCCTTTTTCGGCCGCGGCTGGGCGCTTACTGCTGGCGCACTAGAGACGGCGACGACGGCGACAAAGACGACCGTTTGGAGGCTGCGATCGCGCGAATTTCATCGATCACATAACATCCAAAATCAACCGAACCGAACGACCGAGGGTTGCTGGTCGTGTGGGGCCACCAGCCAGCAGCGACGCAACGAAAGCAAAACCCACCGACAAACCGACACCCGCGGGGAGGTTGTGTGTTGTAGCTTCTCTGCGCCCGGGTGGCGGTCGTGTCTTCTCCTCGGCGTTTGATTTAAACCAAATCGAGGTTAGAAAAATGCAGCACGCGTGAATCACAACACACTCACGAACTTTGTACGGGTCAAACTAACACACACAGGCACACGACACACCCAACCGTCGTGGTTTTAACCGGGCTTGTTAACGAGCGCGTGTCCCGCTCACAACACTTTTCACACAACACTATTTTGGCTCTTATTTTCTTTCCCGCTTCGTGTGTGTCTCGTGTGACACTCACCGTGATAAATCGTCCGAAATTCAGACACACAAACAAACACAACAGACGCTCGTCGTTCTGCTCTGTCTCTCTGTCTCCTGGGTTTGAACAACCCTCCCTCCTCCTACCGGGGCTGCGTTACACTTTGAACGATCGTCGTAACGGTTTTGCTGCTTCACGACAAGCGGTGCGTTGAACACAATGTGCGTGCGACCTGGGCCAGCGCGTGCATCGTAATGATCTTGCCTGCCCAAAATCGGTCCCCGGTCAACCCGTCGTCATCATCATCATCATCGGCGGCGGCGGCTGCGGCGGCAGTCGTTTCGGTCGGGTTTTCGGGCCGAAAGCAACACGACCGAGCGCGCCGCCGTCCGCCGGTGTGTGTCGTGTGTGCTCTGTCAAGGAGTAGGGGAATGACAACACAGAGTACATGTGGATGGTTTTTTTTATGTTTCACGGGGTGGTGGTAATGGGTGGCTCACAGAGAGTCACACACAGATTGAGAGTTTGCTCGCGGATGCTGCGATATTGACCGGTACAAACGCGCAACATAATCAATGCGCGTGTGTGTGGAGCGCCACAGTACTGCAAGAGCATTCACTGCAAGGAGTAACTATGAAACGACACAATTCTCTCTCTCTCTCTTTCTCTCTCTCTCTCTCTCTCTCTCTCTCTCTCTTCTCTCACACACTTCCTCACAAATGCATCCTCACTCTCACTATCGATGAACGGTGTTGTAAAAGTTTGGGACAGCGATCGGTTGGAGAATGCGATCCTCTACCGCGGTCTTATCGATATCCTCAGTCCAATGAACTGCACCATTCGTTCTGGAGCAATGTTCTGCAAGATGTTCATGGGTGTTTTCTTCAAAATCTGGTCATTTAAAATCTGAATTTGAGATATTATTCAACTGACCTTTACCTTTGCCCATCCTCGACTAACGAAAATGTTACAGAAAATTGTGAAAAATGTATCAACTAAATATCACATTAACACACACTTACCTTTACTAAGTCATATTCATATGCGACAAAATTTTGGCACGTAGTAAAGGGTGATTTACTTTCACCGTAGGTCAAGGATACAAAGAACATTTCGCAAAGAACATGGTTCAAGAAAGGCGAAATTCTTCCCATTTGCATAATCGATCCCGGTTCTCGCCAAATGGAACCTGAATCTCTGTTCGCCTGGTGGTTTGTTTTTGGACGGATTAAGCGAATGTGGTCATTGTCCCTTTCTATTCGGAGTTCAATGTTCTTTGGTTTTGCATTCGTTCTTCTGCTACTTCAGTGGTTTTCAACCAAGGAGGTTGCGGGGCTAAATCCGCTTCCCCTATTTAGGGTACAAGTAGGGGTCATATGTTGGTCTTAAGGTGGCTAAGCCGTTTTTGCAACATCAGCAATTAAGTCTTATTTGAAAATTTAACATTCGTGTTTGCATCCCATTTGAGGCTTGCAATTACCTTATTGCGGGTTGTCTCAGCAAAACTTATGGTTAGATTTCTTTAAAAAAGGTTAGTCATACGGATTTTTCTCAGGCAAATGTCAAAAACCTTCTACAATGTGCAGCTTCAGTGTGCATAGGATACATAATCGTTCAATAAATCTTACAATTTCTTAATGACCCATTGCATTTTGTGAAATTTTGCTTGCAAATACCCGACACCAAAAAAAGCCAAAGTTCTCCCCATCGGTTGCAAGCCACTGTGCTACTTTCATCTTCCTGTGGGATGAAAGCGAGACGCCAATCGAAATGTACCGTTACCAAAAAAACCAAAGCAAACAAATAGAACCCGCCAAACGAGACAAACAACAGCGAGCTTATCTTGTGTCTTTTCTTCTACACACCAAACCACGCGTCGGGAAGCCGGTTGTTTATCTTGATCCAGACACGCTAAACACGCCGTTCCCTGATCCCCTTGAGCGACAGCGTATAGTTTACACTTCTGTATCAGAACTGATTTTGTCAGTTTGGCGAGTCTTCGAGAAAAGCGCGAATCTTCGCTTTCAATGTCAGCTGAAGATCGAAAGCATAACATTCTGAGCACTGTTTCTGGAAATGGAAAATTCTAGTTTAAAACACGAACACATGTCATGCAGAACCGCGATCGTTTCCAGAATGTTGGAAGAGATCCTGTCTAACTCATTACCTTACTCCACTACTCCACTTGAAAATAGCGGACCGGCTTGAGAAGTGTTTTGGGGAGGAGCTTTTCGTTCCCGACTGGACAACAGGTTCATTCCATTCGATAATGTGCCACATTTGCATAATCGATACCGTTCCGGCGATGAGTCGCATATGATCAGGTTTGCTGTCGGTTGCAGAGATCGATCGGTGTTGCTTGTTACGCGATCGTCGTCCTGCTGGCTCCAGTGATTCTTCCCACGGCGTTTCGCATCAGAACAATCTGGTACGCCAGCCAAGCAGAATACAATAGATTTGCGACCTTCGCAGGACGCACTGCACACACAGTACACAACAACAACAACATCATGGGAAAGTATTATCACTGTTGTGGAAAATCGCCTCTTTTGTTTGGTTCGCTCTTATTTACACACAAAACCCACACTCTGTTGACCTTCCCGCGGGAGGTACCAAATGTACCAGAGCGCACGCTGACGACATTAGCCTCGTCTCGGGTGCCGAAACCCAAACCTCCGTCAGCTATTTGTCGTTTCCCACCCAGACAGTGTGACAGACACCACAGTGATTAATAAATTACAAGCCCTCACTGATTGACCTTCCGTTAAAGCGATAGTCATGTCGGTTAATAACTCGACGCGCACAGGAAATTCCCCGTTTGCCTAATTTTCCCATTTAACCGTGCCCTGTTTGTGCACGGGCGTGGTTGTGTGTGTGTGCGTGTCTGTTTGTTTGTTTAATCAGGATCATCAGGCCATCAAATCTTCGCAGTCGCGCACGAGGTGCAGCCGACCACATTTATCAATCCATCAATCCGTGCCATACATTAACATTACGGAGGGTGTTTTAAGAGAGGGGGGGGGGGGGGGGATACGCAGCCCACCAAATTCGGCCACCCATTGCAACGCCCTTCTCGGTGCGCATTTTGCACCTGCCAGAGCCATCCGGTGCCGAATGACGTCAATGCAATTCACGATTTGACGCAACCAGAAGCCTTCTTAAGGCAATTTCAAGCGGCCACTCTTCTCACATAATGTTCCACCGATGATAATGTTTCATTCTTATGGGTTTAAAAGTTCAGCTAGCCTAATTTTACTGTCACTCTCGTGTCCCACCATGTTTTCTGCTGGGTTTGCCTAATGGACTCATTAAGTTCGATTGGCATTGTGTTGTTTTGTCGGCGTGTTGCTGTGCGCTGTGGCAACAACAAAAAGTGCACGAATAATCACAGCTGATGCTAACATTTTCCAACCAATTAGCCACACAATTAGTTGTGGAATAAATTTTCCCAGCGGATAAACCCATTCTTCTAATACTTAATGCGCAAAATGGCTTATCTAATCAAACATAGATTTGTTATAGGCGAATGAATCCATTTATCTAACGTCTAATGCGCAATATGACTTGAAATTTCAATTCTACCTTAAAAACCCCGCACAACGGACCTTCGTAGACACTGGCCCTTTGCCGAAAGCAATGAAATGGTTCCTCTTTTTGTACCTTGATCGAATTTCGGTTTCGTACGCCTTTGATTGGATTTAAGTTTGATACCCTACCCGAAACGAATTGCACCAGAGCCTTTTTGCAACTCATTTCCCCTTTCGCGTGGGCTTCCCGGCTGACAAATGGTGGGCTCGGGTCGTTGGTAGTGGGAAAGAAAGACACGAGAAGCTATAGTGTGCTGCTGGTCGTGTTACTAATTTCTTCTGCAAAATTAAACCTTTACACGGGCCAGCGTTTCACTCGGTCGGAAGGAAGCAATCGATCATTCCACGTTCTGCACGATGGCAATGACTTCTGGGAGCTGGGGGGATTTTCAAGGGCAAAGGAAATGAGGCTACCCCAAACAATCTGTCCGTATTTCCCCAAAATGCCTTAGTGGATGACGTAAAGCGTTGAAGCAGGTTCGTACTAGACGAGACGAATTTCTTGTAAAGATAATCAGTACGTATAAGTAAATATTAAAAGCAATGGTGAAACTTACCATTTATGCAGAAACGTGTACAGATTTGTTGTCATCTCGTGCGTTCTGCTGTGGAATAAAAACAGGTGCAAATGATTATTTAAAAACAAAGTGTGATAACAATCATAAAGGAACTGAAGGAAAACAATACAGATACACACGGGAACTAGAGATAGGCTTGTTTCCTTTATTTCAAAACCGTTTAAAGTTAATGCGATAATTACACTATGCTTTTGATATCTGCCGATTCCGATGTCCGATGTCTACGATTTCGCCAGCTTTATCGTCAGCGTTGTTGCAGTGTATCGTAGGCGTCGTAGCGTCCGACCGTGGAAAACTCCTGCTGCTCCTGCTTTAGGCTCGCAATCTCCCCTTTATATTGCAATTCGAACGTTAGCAGCAGCATGGTTTGTTTGTTTGTTTGTTTGCATTTGCTATACCTAGTTTGCTTACTTGATAGCACGCTTGAAAAACGGAAAAATAAGTCCGTGCACTACAGTAGTACGAATTAATCACATTGATCCTTCACGCGTCGTCCGTCTATCCTTTTCGCTTCGTTTAATTTTGTCTGCTAAAGTGCTGCCCCGCGTGCGCTCGCGTTAGTCTCTAGTTTAGCTGGGGGGTTGTTTCGCCATTTGCCTATATACTCAGTACTTCTCGCCGTACGGCGATTAATGCGCTACAGCCTTCAACTTCACCATATTGTATCATGCTTTCTACATAAATATTTGTCTCTAGAATTGTTCTGTGTTTCATCTTGATTCCGCTAAGTGTGTGATCTTTTTTTACAGACTTCTTGCTTGCTTCACAACTATCTATCTAGGCTAGGGCGCTGCCAGGTTTTTTTTGCTATTAATTTGGTTGCAATCACACAAACACGCAATCGCCACACACACACGCAGCTGCAGTAGCATTTCGCAAGCGAAAGTCGCATCGCTTTTACCTCAAAACTGGTACACAACGAGACATCATTTCAACAACAAACGTTCCAGCTTCTGCTAATGTTAGTGTTTGTTTTGCCAGCTTGCTGCAGAATACGTTTACTAAAACCGATAACATATACTTCACATACTTCGATCTTAGCTGAGCAGCGGGCTGACTAAACGCATATTACGGGATTTTAGCAGAAAAACGTAGCCCTGAACGCGTAAATACAAAACGATCAACTAATACGGACCAATTAAATGAAATTGCCTGAACAAATGAAGGCCACGTGGTGGTCGACTTTCGGCTCAAAATCATCGACTACCTCTACCCGGTAAATGCCTCGGAGCTGCTCCTTGGTTAAAAGATGGTGAATTCAATAAATAAGAATAAAGAACTATGATATAATAAAACGACAAGAAATGTGAAGACATTCGCGACCTTTGACTAAAAACAAATGGGTTTTTGCTAAAACAACGGCAGGATGTAGATGTCACACGCGTACATCTCGCATGATTCTATTATGTGCATGCTTAATCAGCCAGAACCAGCCCGAACACGGGCTTCAGCAGTTCGTAACGTAACAGCGAAGTAGTACGTGGTACGTTGCAAGTATGGCTGAACTTTTGTTCGCTTCAACCATACAAACACAAAAGACCAACCGGGATATGCTGGCCTAGAGGAGAAAAGAATGGAGCGGTGTGATAAGTGGGTGTTGCCTAGCGAAATACTATGAACCATTGTAGCCGGACGGATCCGGGGGCGGTTCTCCGCCACTGTCGTCCTTCACTTTTGCAAGCTGCCCCGTGCGTTCCTGCTCGTACTCGACAAAGTCGTCGAAGAGGCTTGGCCACGCCTCCGTGTCATCGTAGTTTTCGATATCACAGGTTTCCACAAAGTTCAGAAACATGTTCCAGGTGTCCTTCGGGACGCCCCGGATGTTCTGGTGCTGCTCGAGAAAGTCTAGCCAGCGCTGCAGTATGTCAGGCGTATGTACGGTGAACACCAGCCGCCACAGGCTGATCGCCATGTCGAGCGAAAGTATCCGATGACCCGGTTCCAGCCCGAAGCGAAACGTAAATCGGTACAGCGATTTGAAGTCCTCCGAGCCGTCCGTCCGTAGCCGTTCCACGATTTGCTGCAACCGAGCCCGAATGTCCTCGATGCTGGCCGCATTCATACGCTGTAGGCCCTGGATGAACTCGGCTTTTGTGAACTGACACATTTGTCCCGCGTCTAGGCGCCACGCCAGCACGAGGATTGCAAAGTCGTCCGGTTTGTAGCCGAGATCGCCGCACAATCGTTCGATCCCCTCCGACAGTATAGCGTCCTCCTGTGCGTCCTTGTAGTTTTCGAACAGTTTGTTCAGATCGTTGTCCGACAGCAGCACCTGCGGTCCACCGATGCCAACGCCACTCAGCTCCTTGCTGCCCGCTCCATTGTTGTTCATGTTCTCAACCATCAACCCGCCACCGGTCGACCCGATCATTCCACCGACACTGCCGATCGGGCCGCTGCCAACCATCGTCGATGTAATGTTACCATTAAGCATTCCGCCAACCGACGGCTTTTTGAAACTACCTCCACTGCGTTTATCTCCGTGGCCCATATAGTGTCCGGCCGCACTCACGGGCAAAAGATCGTCTGTTTCTACAAAAAAAGGAAACATCAAGTAGCCATTGCTGAGTATGATCGATTCACGTTCGATCACTGTGCCCCGGTGACTACTTACCATGACCTATGATGTCCATCTCCGTGTACGTTAGGGCGGAATCGTGTGCCGTACCGCCAGTGTTCGTCGGAATACCGGCGGCGGTGGCCACATTGGCATTTGGTGGCGTACGAAAGCATGTTAAACAGCTGCCCATAGTGCTAGTCGAACTATGTAAGTGTGCATAAGCGATCCCCCGGCCGTCTTGTGCCGCGACGGGATTTCCGATGAAAGCCGCTTCGAAACGGAACGTCAATAACAATAACTACGCGTAATTCTATCTACTCGGCGCTACAGTGTTCACACGGTTTCGCGTTCATCCAACAGCAATTTTGCTCCTAACGACGCATCAAACATGCTGGGAATGCTGCTGGCTCTTCCATTGGCTGGGATGCATTTTCTTCCAAGCGATCTGTGATGTCCCACACCACTCGACTACATCTGGCACCTAGCACCTTGGTTCTGGTGGGGCTACCGGCTGGCAAGGTAAACAACCCCCCGTGTAGATTCACAACTTTCCGGTGCGCTTTCCGGTTTGGCACAATGTGTCCGTAGATGCTTTAGTTTGGCACAAGCGAATGTTCCGTTTATCTTAACCTTTTACAACACGGAAGGTGCGATTTTTCCCTTGCATCAGTGTTGTCCACTTCGGCTGCAAACAAGATACAACAGGTCTGAGCTGGAACCATACGAGCTGCTGTCGTGCTGTGCGCTGGTGCACGGTGCCACCACGTCACTTTTGATATCAAAAAATGCTCAATTCACTGCACCGGTGTATAGGGCAATGTGTGCAGATCGTCAAGGGTCCATTGCGAACCATTTGAAATACTTGTTGGCCCTTAAATTTACCACTTTAAGCATTGGCAACACTAGATCGTCTCGTATGCTTTGTTGCTTCTTTTCCTTTTTCTTTTTATTTGTTGCTGGTTGTCATTAGATTGTAGTTTGACAGCCCGTACCCTTTCTGACAGTAGTAGTGTTTGACAGTGGTCAGGTTGGCCAAGAGCGCCCTAGCTCATGCCCTTCCGAACAGTGGTTCACGTTCATCAAATAATATTATTATCGGAAAAAATAAGATTTGTATGCGAATGCTTACCTCTGAGCTGGTGGGCCGCTTGCACAAGGACAGTGAATTATCACACATTTTTAAATATTCACTAATATTCGAGCATAAACCACTTGTTGTATTGTTTTTATTACACTGTAAAGATTCTTTTATTTACAATGCTTTCTCATGAATGCGCTCCATGTGTGTTTATTCCTCTTTTTTTTTGTAGTGTTTGTATATTAAATTTACTTTTCCTTTTATTATCCCATCCGTCTATCGTTTCTGTTTTTACTGTAATGAGAGACGATGATGGTTCAGTATTTCGCTCGCTGCTTATTCTGATGCTGTTCTGCGGCTTGTAGTATTTCAAAGTTTGTTTAGGTGATTTGCTTGTGTTTGCTTTCTGAATTTTGGCCTGGTTATGCTGCGCCGAATATATAGAGTTCTCTGGTGTGCGAATTTGACTACGTATATCTGACAAAAAGTGGGATTGTATTTATTTCCGGCCCTCCCATATGTAATTTGTTGCGCATTTACGCTGCATTTGCTTTGCCCCACCCTTGACCATGGTCGGAACGTAACATAATGGTCACAACAAAACATAACTGCCATCAGCACGAAACTCATTCTAAACCGTTACTGGACTGTGCTAAGAATAATTTTGAATTGATCAATCGGCTTTCCATCGGAATGTCTCTACCTGTTGCTTCTCTGGTTGGTTTATAAATGCGTTTTTGTTTGTCTGGATAGTTTTTCTCCCCCTTCTACTCTGCCTCGCCTATGGCTCGTTTGTATGATAAAATTGGGTAATGATTGTATCAAGCTGATTAAAGATCAACGTTTCCAAGAATGTGATTATGCATGAATATTGTGATCATCTCGCACACACACGCGCACGAAAGCATTGTACTGAGAGTAGGGGGGAAGGGGATGATTTGAGCAAGAAACGGAAGGTGGAAAAGAGGATGTAAAACCATTGCAAAGGATACGCGCAACACGGTGACGGCAATTGCTCGCCACCAATGGCACAAAATTAGAGTGTTACTAACAGAGTAAAATAAAGTAAATGCTTTAGATTAAATATGTATATATGTTTGATTCAGTATGGTTTTCACTTAAACCGATAAAGATACATAAAATAGTGGAAGAGTAGCGCTAGCTTAAGCGTTTAAATCCCAGTTTCTAACATCCCATAATTATTATTTGTTTCTCTCTATAAATCTATTACGCATTCCACTTTCTCGTTCTAATTCTTCAGTCAGAAGCGCCTATGCAAAGGAGTTACATTTCCATGTTTGCAATTCGAAACCCACCTAACGTTAGGCCTGGTGTGTGCTAAAACCTATCCCAAAGCATTCCAAAATCGGTACAAGAGCTATTCATCAGCTGTTGATGCTGACTCCGCCAAATCGTCAACATGCAACGTGAGCCTCAAGTATGCGTCTCAACACTGGGATTATTCTTAAGTATAGAATCAGCGTTTGAAAATCAGCGTTTTCGCGCGAAAAAGATAGTCAGACCAGACCAGACCATGCAGTTGGACAGGGAAAGACTAAAACATATCGCGAAGAGCTTTGCCAATGTAAGATTTGTGTCAGGCGATTTGTGAAGTGGAGATTATTACATTTGTGTACCAGTGCTGTGCTGTGGTCTTGTCTTTGAATGATTGCGCCATTGTTTCGCGTTGCTTAAAGCATGAGGTGGATGGTTCCTTACAGTTCCGGAAAAATACGTTTATGCTTTATGAGTGTTTGTGCCTCTTGTTAGGCAATCTTTCTCCCATATTACTATCATATCGTATGATTATTGAATTTTTATAATAAGACTTTTTAGTTCGTTTACTCGTTTGCTTTCCTTGTTGTAGCGCGCTGTTATTCTGGAATTGTTTATGATCGTTTTCTTCTCTATTTGTTTTGCTTGTTTCTCTGCACTGATGCCAGTTTTGCTATTGACTGTTAAATGATGTTCAAAATCCTTGTTGCATTCTTTCACGATAGGTTAGTTGTCAGTAGTTTCAACTTATAGTTCTCGTTAGTTGTTCTTCATTTACAAAGCTTAGTATAAGTTCTTCTCGTACTTCTGCCATTTCTGCCATAGTGTGTTTTGTGAGCTATTCAAATGATATATTTACTGTCGTCTCCTTGTTGATGAGCCGCTGACCTTTCTTGTCCTTTGCCATAGGCTGCTGTCCTGATCATCATGATGAGAACAACAACATACAGCCCCACCATCAACGGCGTTGGAGTCAATACAAGCCCTCGCGTACGCATCGTCTCTATTCGTTCACGAAACATCTATTATTTCAAACAATATCTATCATCGATGGTCCAGAGATCTTGATATACGCAAGATGATATTTCGGTTCAGACGAATTATGAGTTCCGGATGACCGTGGATACAACACTACTGGTTCTTGCTATATTCTTCACCAACGAGTCCAATCTTGGTCATTCAACATTCATTGCAGCAATGAATATCTAGCCAATGTATATATTCGGCATACTGTCAGCAGTGGGACGGGATATTCAGATCAATACAACATAAACCGAACAAATCAGTCTCCCCCAGGAGGCCGGGGGAAAGTAAATGAGCCCAGAGTTCAAGTCCTTTACGCATAGTTCTGGCAAAATGCGACAGGGAAACAGTAAAAGGCCGATTAACAAAACTAAAACTGTCGACTGAATTGTGGTTCATCATTTAAAGGCTGGGCAAGCGAGCCATCTGGACAATTATCTGCTGACAAGTTATCTCCCTAGCATGCCCATGCCAACGGGAAATTAATTTACTATCGACAACAATCGTCCCTACGATCAACAAAAGCCTCAACTGGATACGCTTATCTATGGCAAATACATATGGGAGTGTGAGTCTATGTTACTTTTGGGTATATTTTCCGCACTTACATCTCCACCACTAGCTAGATTGGCCACCTTTTCCTTACAAATCCTTCTATAACTGTTGTATTGTGTTACAGGGACAGAATCTACTACATTTGCCGGCGTTTTTCTCTCACTCACGCCCGCGCTACCGCTTCCATCCCGGCCTGCCATACACACAACAGGTGCGCGCTACACCTTAGGGATTATTATGAGTACAATTTATGTGTTTTGATTGAATTGAAGCGTTTGGAAACGTAGGGGAGTAAAATACAGGATGTGTGTAAAAAATCAACATTATAAATTATCATAGTGGCGGCATGCTTTTGCCGGATTTTCCATTGCATTCTTCCTCCATTGCCAATTGTTTCTTACTCTCCATTTGTTTTATATATACTTTCACAACAAAGTATTGCCATTACATTTCCTGTCCAGCGTTTGCACGGCTGGGTGGTGGTACGCGTACGCCACCCCGTAGCTGTTTCGTTTCATTTTGTTAATTTCTTTCTAACTCTGCTGCTGCTCACTCGTCTAACCGAATGGAACTGAAACCCCCACATTAACTAGCAACATCAACATCGGATTTTGTCTTCTGTGTTTGTTTTTTTTACTGCTGGTTGCTGCGGTTTTAGCCCTTTGTTTGCCACCATATTTCCCTTCTCCATGTACCGCGCGTCTTCAACATACATACTTGCACAGAGAGACACACACACACAAAGAGAAGTTCAATTAATTATGCTTTTATCGAACAGCGAGCGCGCGCGAGCGCACATATACACACAGGATACGTACGAAGTTACGAGAAAGCTTATGCTGCGCTCGCTTCCATCCACCGCTAGAGTGTCCAGCAGGACCGCAGGATTTGATTTGCTAATCTAACCATCGATACCGGGACAACCAAACCGGTGTGGCATCGTTTTCGTTCCCTTTCCTTTCCATCATCTGTTGCACTTATTACTTTTATAAATATGTAACATCTATCCTTTCTTACAAACTACAGAGCCTGCATTCTGCCCTCGCTTGCTGTACGCATTTTCCCTTATGTGTTTGCACCACCGCTTGACCCATGCTTTTACTTTTTTGCTTATATATATCTGAATTATATATCATGTTCAGGTTTGTGTTATCCGAAATTTCCGATTATATAGCTTATCGAACAAGAGTCCCAAGAGTCCCATTGTAGTGTAGGTTACACGTTTTTCGTACATTTGTTTATAAATGGCAAACTAGAAGAGTGGTTTAATATGGGGGAGAACATAGCCTGGCGAGAGGCCTACGATAGCCGACTTGCGCCAAAAAGGAAATCAATTGTTTTACCGAACAAAGTACACAGACACACATTTTATAAAAAAAAAAGATCGCACGATCAACTAATCGGAGACAGCTCCATAATAATAGCTTGCAATGTCAGCTGCCTGCAATGTTGTTCGCTATAGCTGCGTTTGAAAAATGAATATTGTCAGCAGAACCGGAACATCCTGTAGATAGATGGTTCAATTCAAGGACAACAAATACCCATAATGTTGCTGCTGTATGCACAACACAACACAACACACAACCCCCATATTAGCTACCTTCATCCATTCACTTATTCGAGAGACTTGTTTGCAGTCAGTTACCTGCCCAACATATTAAAAAAAAGATCAAATTTTAAAACGAAACTTGCATGCATACACGCGCCTGCCGCACAAACCTACCGTACTGGACCAATTGGAACGGAACTAAACTAACATAGAATGGATCAACCACTCATCTTTTGATCAAAATGCTTCCAATTATGAAATCATACCTTAGACCTTAGATCAACTCCTCGGCCATCGCTCGAACCACACACCAGCTGCTTGTTTGGAGGGTGGACAGCCGGTTACCGAAAACAAAACGAATTCCTAGAGCAGTGCATGTAGGCTTGTGCGAACGCGCCTACACGCATTATGTTCTCCATCAAACAATCAATCCCTTTTGCCGGCTTCCTTCGCACCTTGTTTCCACCTCCTTCTTTCCTTCTAATTAGCGTTCTTTTTTTCTGCAACGATCTACTCGTTTGTGAGACACACACACGCACCTTACTCTCTTCTTATTAGCGGTTCCAGTGTACTTACTACAAATATGACCTTACATCCTGCGGCATACATTCGTAGGCGCGGCTTTCTTCTGCTCCTCACTTTCGTTCGTTTCGCTCTGTTCCTTATACTAAAGAAGTGTATGTTTTCTCGCGCTGTCCGGCGTTTTCTATAGCCCTCCTTTTACTCTGCATGTCAATGTGTGTAGACCATTGATTGCATAGTATTTTGTTTCTTCTGCTGTGGATGATGTTACTGCGACAGAGAAAGGATGGCTGTTTTTAAAAATCACCGTCACTCGAGTCTATCGAGTAATCTCAGGCGTAGAATTCCCTGTTGTTCACGTTCTTGGCGTAGGTGTTGGCCGTCGGCGATCGCTTTGGTTCGTCCAGCGCGTACGAGCCTTCGTCCTTTTTTCTCATACGGTAAACGATAAACATTACCACCAGTATGGCGCACAACAAACCGACGACTGCCCCTCCGATCACAGCTAAACGTAAACCAGAAATTCATTGTTGTGATTAGTACACGCGCATGTGAATGATGGACTATCTAAACGCTCTATGCTACTGGGTACGGAAAGCTGGTGCTGCTGCAGTTGCTTTCGTGACTTACCTGCCAAAATGCCAGGCTGTGCAAAGAAGCTAGCCGTTCGGTCATCGTTCTTGGCATTCATTATCAAAACGCCACTGCCCGCACCGTACTGAGTGTTATCGTGATGGTTGATGCTGCCCTCCGTTGGCGTAACGTGATGCCGGGGCAATCCACCGAGGTCGAGATCGTTCTCTCCCGTTTCAATGATTTCCCCACCTCGGGAGTAAACGCCGCCAGAAGACGAGGATCCCGAAGACGACGAAGAGGATGATGATTTGCTATTATCCTTGCCAATGGGCACTATTATTCCGCAAAGGAGTAGTAATCAAACGAGAAGAAATACACACTCGAAATGTTAATCAAAAGTGCTGAACAAACTGGGTGACTAGTAAGCAGTAATTGGCAAAAAACACACTACACTTGGATAAATTGAAATAGCTAGCTGAAACTAAACTGAACGCTTTAAAAAACAAACTCAAACTCAAACCAAACGCGCTGGCGCGAGGCGATCCCTCGCAACAAGCGCCTGAACAATATTATGAAAGAGTGAAACAAACTGTATAACAAAAACATAAACGCATTTACCGAATGACATGTTTCTGGTCGATCTAATTCACCGAGAAAGTGAATCAGACAAACCATTATGACACAATGAGCGAATGAACAACGCGAAGATGGGTTGTGGTGATCAATGAAGAAGAGGGATGTGTGAAAGAGGTATGTGTGATGATTGGATAATGTTAAAACGAGAAAGGTATCACGTTTGATGAAATGAATGCAATATGAAAATGAGATTGTTTAAAAGAAGTACAAAACACATCAATGGAATGATACAATGGATTCAATTTCATCATGCTACAACAGAGTGCGTTAGATGAAGGATGTACTTTAGTAAAAAGAGAAAAGAGAAACACATTAGCAGCATTTAAGTATTGAAACCAAGTTAATAAAAAGTGTAACTCATGCAAAACAGTTAGAAATTGAAACATTAAATAAAAACAAAGAGCTGTATCCAACAAACAAACAAACAAACGACATTTTTTGTACAAATAGACAGAAACCAGACGAAAGTTATTGATCGGACAGTTTAAAGACAGACGGTAATAGTCAGTATGGTGTTCAAGGGAAAAATGAGGCATTAATCGAAATTATACAGAAAAGAAAGGTAAACCCTACGGGACGACGCTTGTCTTCACAAACCAAACCATCCCCTGCGGCGCAAGGGAAACTCATCTCGGGTGTGTGTGTAAGAATTGCTTTGATTTTTTCCAAATAAATCGCACATTCGATTGTTTTATGTTTTTGTGTATGTTCCACAGCGATCTTCCACCCATTGTATAGAGACATTGTTTTGCTCTTACTTTGGAGGAGTTTGATTATGTTTGTTTTATCTCTCTCTCTTTCTCTGCTTCCTATTCTGCAAAACTGAACTAAGATCTTATCGCCGCACAGGTGCAATAATGCCTTCAATACGTCGAGGCAGTGAGGGGAGCAGTATAAAACAATAGACGGGTCCCCCGCTCACTACAATGACGGCGCGGCACGCTCACTTGCACAGCGATTGGTAGAGTGTTTTGTAAGGAAAAACGTAAATATGGCGGGATAACTTAAAATAGAAATAAAGCCATGCAAACAAAACTGACTATCTTCGTCGTCGGTGGTCGATGGATCAACGGTGGGTAGGTTGGTGTCTGTGTAGAGATCATTATCATCATGATCACCTGAACCGGGCAGGTTATCGCTGCCACCACGCAGAACGTTTAGATTGCCGCCCGACGACGACGAAGACGATAGCGACGATCGACTCGAGGTGGAATCTTCGTCATCATCTCCGAACCCGGAGCCGGATGCTTCGTCGTCCTCCTTCTCTAGATCGTCACGCACCTGCAAAGGAAGGGAACCAAGATGGAATGGGTTTATATTAAATAATTCTGTGGTGAGTGTCCTTCCAACTCTGCCACACTTACTTCACCGCGGCTTCCAGAACCTTCCAGACCTTCATCGTCAATGTAGATATCATTTTGGTTCGATGGTGCCGCGCCGAAGGACGAACTACTGTCGAGGTTTAGGTTCCGATTATTAGAGTTCTGTAATTAAGCCAGAAAGACGACACACGCATTAGTTTTTAGCAAAAGGTTTAACACTGGGGAACAGTTCTGCCGCAATGGTCCAAATTCAGACTCCGCCAAACTCAATTTCCCCGCGCTTCTCGTTAGCTCGTTAGCCCATCGTTCGCAAGGAAGGTGAGATATCGTTCCCTCGGGGCTACCTATGCGCGGATGATGATGACGTCTTTCGGTCGGTGTGTCCTAGTTTATCGTATATTCTTCCCCTTGCTTGCTACCTACATTCTCCTCCCCGCTCAACCTTAAGGCCGGGCTACATTGATCGTACTCGCAGGTGTAATTTCGATTTTCACTAGCGCATCTGGCGGCGGTTGGTGGAAGCTTTTTTTTGTCGGCGGAAGAATGGTCCTGCCGGATCTCAAATTTAAGTAGTTTTTTAACTGTTTTTCGATGCGAAAACGGCTGGAATACTTGCACAACATATTTATGTATCAATTACAAAGCTTTCTCAGTCCAGTTAAAGTGAAAAACATGGAAAATTAACGTATTTTCTGGAGCGGCTCCAAATTGTTTGGCAAAATGCTTCGGTTAGCCGCCGCCAGATGCGCTAGTGAAAATCGAAATTACGCTTGCGAGTACGATCAATGTAGCCCGGCCTTTACTTCTTTCCACACACACACACACACCCTCCCTCTCTTTCTTACTCACGTTTAACACCTTCTCTCCGCTCTTTCCCTTACAACAAGAAACGAAACATAACCATCGCCAACTTGGTTAGTTCAATCCCAATGCTTCCTTTATGCTCCTCGCTCTCCCCTTCTCGCGCGCTCTCCCTCCATCTCTCTCTCTCTCCCCCTTTGCTCTACATCAATCGGCCAACCTCCAGGTCCCGTAAACATTATTATCGATTTTTGGTGCGTTACTTCGGTTACGCTAAATTGCATAACTCTGATAACGCATAACTCTACCTCCCCCTGAACGTATGCCAGACAAGAACGAAAGACGCTTCCACTCACTGGGCAAAAGTGAGTGCGAAACACTCACTGCTCTCGGGGAGCGGAAGAACAAGGATGGAGGACACTATAGACATGGGGGCGTGTAGGACACATGGAGGCAAACACTCGCACGCGTCATCAGCGCATCGTTAGCAAGGCAGGAAGGTCTCGAGAGCCGAAAAGCCGAAAGACCGAAAGGGATCCTAATTAAATTACCAGCACACCACACCTTTCTTTACATGCATGCGGAACTCCGTACAATGGTTTAGCACGGTCGAACACTAAGCACATTTCAAGTTGTCTAAGGGCCTCTTCTCTAGCTCCCCCTGCCTGTTGGCGGGGAGCTTATCCAGTTGAAAGTTGCCATTCGTAACGAAAAACATGACAAAGAATGGGGGTTTTCTTTCTGTCCCTTTGCAAAAATGCGCCGCTGCGTTGTCGTAATTGCAATTTCGTAGAATTGTGTCCTTCGTTTGTCTGCGCAAAGGTTTCGAATTGCAACGATTCGCAGTCCTTTTGCCGCTAACCTTTGGCAAATGAACAGACACACACACACACACGCGCAAACGGGCATGTACGTCACAGCAGTGAGCCCTCTCCGGAGGGGGCTGGACTGACCGTGAAATGGTGCCGAATTTCTCCACGACCTGAACAGCTAGTGTCCTGATCCGGTCCCTTTTTCCCTGACCTCTGGTAAATGTGTACCACCACCACCACCTTTCTTACATGTGCCTTGCCTGCTGCGGGGACCGAGGACAAAGGCACACACAACAGGGAACATCATACCTAACCAAAGCCCAACAAGGTCCGCCACGTTGCACAGAAAGAGCAATTACTCCACACAGACACACACAGGGTATAATCTGGCAAATCGCAGCGACGGAACGAAGGATGGAAGGAAGAGGACAAATTGCCATCGAACGGGCATAACATAACGGACCAGGAGGTGATCGTTTCCCGTCACGACAGCGACCCTTCAAATGTGTGAATCTCTTTCTTCATCCTTCTCCAAACCTTTCGCTTGCCTTCCCAGAAGGATACTTTAGCACACACACAGACAGATACACACGCAAACGAGCACTTTCAGTCAAGAACTCCCAGAATACCTATCAAGCGAACCAGCAGTGAGAAAACCATTATGAATTACAATCATCAAAGATTCGTTCAACGACTACCTAAATGACAGGACGGTCCTTTAAGGACGCATACACCACTACACAAAGATACACTCGACACACTGTACAGCTCTCTATACGGTACGCAATGTGGTACGAAATAAATGCACTGCAGTACTCATCGGCTGTCCAATCCGGCCAACGATGGAACTATTCGCAGAGGTGCTGGAAAAACACAGAGCCAACGTCGATGAGACAAGTCAGCAGCAGCAGTAGCGGCCCCAACAGCAGACTCAAACGAGAGAAAAATTCAACATCCAAGAGTACACACAACACACCCTCCGCTCGTACACACAGCCAGACAGGAAATCTCACTCACCACCCTAGAGCGGCCGACCTGGTGAAGCTTTCGAGAACATTAAACTCCTTTCGGTTTTGTTCTAGAATTAATTTGCTCACAATTTCGCCAATTCTAACTTCCTCCGTGGCGTTCCGCAACTCTCGTACAGCTCTCTCGCTCTCACAGCTGTTTGTCTCCCATGGCGACGGGGATAACAGTGTCTCTCTAGGTGAGTGAGTGGTTGAGCGTAGCAGCAAAAAAACGACCCATCCACAGACTGCCCCCTTTGGGACTGGGTGTTTTCCTTTTTGAAGCCTATCGAAGCTCACGCCGTCCGTTGAAAACACTGCGTCATGCCCTCAAATAAACAACCGTGCTCTGGCACTACTGCTGAATGATGTACATGCGCGAGAACGTTGGAGATTCCGAGTTTTCCTCTCTTCAAAATGGGGACGCGGTCACTCGGAGACAAAGCTCTCCATCTGGATGCTCCACAGCATCCGCTTGCTGAGATGGAAAAGCAGCCGCTACACAGCATGAGCTTAATATGCACAGCTCACTCTCATCTCACTACACTTTGAACACGTTGCCACGCGATGCAACTACTAAAGGCGAAAGCTTTCAAAGTTCAAAGCTTATCCTGTCTGCGAAGATTTGACGTTTATGACAGACGCACCATCCTAAGCTTTCGGAAACACAATATTCAACAGAATGGGAAACTTACACCGAATGTCCCCTGGATTGGAACACGAGAGAATTGGGGAAACATCATCCACGACAAGGCTTGTGGAGGAGCTTTATGATGTACGCTAGGGGGGACAACGCAAGAGGAAAACATTGTACCCAGAGATGGAGTAAAATTGCCTCTTCGCTTTTCCCACCCACGGTGTGTATTGATTATGCAGGCTCGTCCAGGATTTAAGCACCAAAAAAAAACCCCAAACAAAAAAGAACAATCAATTTGAGCTACGGATTTCATTATCAGTTTTCTCTCTGTGCTCGATGAAAAGATTCAACAAAGTTCTAATTAATTCCAAACGTCATCTCGGAACGTCTCCAACAAACTGAGGACGTGCCCAAGAAAACGCTTATTAGAAAACGCTGCTTGATAATGCTTAATATATTTCACTTTACAAAGACCAACCAAAACGATTGGTTTAAAAAAAAACCGGAGCAGAAACAATACAGTGCGATCGAACAACAACAACGAACCGGGGGGAATGGACAGCGAGCGGTCGGAATGGAAATTTGGCATTAAAAAACATGAGAAATAAATAAGCCAGCATAATGTGCTGCTGCTACTGCCCGGACAGTGATGGGAAGCGGCTGATAACTGCATGCAGAACAGAGGGGCGAAGGCCGTCTTTATGCTTTTCGCCTCCTTTTGGCGAAGGAGGACTATTTGCAAAGTGCCATGCAAAAGTTGGAGTGTCGCAAAGCGCAGCCTGGCGTCGTGAGAGGCGGCCGGCCTGCCAGGCCGTGTATTGTGCTCGAGGCGATGGGATAGATTGCACGCCGAAGATGATTGTGCTTTTCTTCACCATTAGCTTCTCCACCACCACCACCATCATTCATGGGCATTGAATGGAAGGAGGGAGTTCATTATTTCGCGTGTTGCTGCCTGTCTCCTGAGCACGGCACGGAGTTTCGTAACTGAGAGCCTCCCGCTATTATCGGGATAATCGGGATCAGTTAACGATCTCTTGCGAGGAACATCGTAAAAGACGGTCTTTTGCGCGCTCGTACGCCCCAAGAAGTGAAGCATGCTTTAATGATACGGCACACACACACATACACACGCATCCTGTGCCCATCATGAAAAGCCTTATATTTAAATGGGTTATCAGTAGCGTATTAGACATCAAACGGTTGGCTGATGTTCACCGAGATCAGTTTCATTTCATTGATGTATCTCTATGGCATCCGATTTGTTCCACAGCACTAAACAGCGGTGTAGTTTTCCATTATGTACGGAATTACAACGGCATATACGTTTTGCCCATTCGGTGTAGAATGCGGGACGAATCGATCAATTTGAATATGGTTATGCATCTTTCTCCGTTGGTGTGAGTGTGTCTATGGGTAGGATGGAATTGCACACCACCACTACCAGATAAACAGCCAGCCAGCCAGCCAGCCAGCCAGCCAGCAGTTGGCGGCTGCGGATTCTGTGCACTAAGTGCCATGAATAATTCGAAAGCCACCGAAATGAAGCCCACACAGACACAGTTTACAAAAACCTGCACAGAGCTCAGTGGCGTACATTGGAAGGGCATACATATCGCGCGATCTGGCTTTTGTGTTGACGGGGGCAGCCAGCAGTAGCAGTCCTTTGGTGGTTTTCGCCCACTATCGATTGCCGATGTCCGCGAAGCCCACGAAGTCCACGATCAATGGTGCGAGGCAGACGAGGAGAGCGCGCGATGATAATTAGACTAAGCTCTTTATCAGCCAGCAAAATATGGTCAAAAAGCGCTGGATAGTATGAGAGGAGGGTTTCATCATACACATAAAATCATTGAACATGTGTTGCCCCTTTTTTGGGGAGTTTAGTTCCAACCATAAATCGACCGAAATGCAACTGCAGGCTCTCAATTTCCCAGCAAATCAGCGCATACAGACAGCACAGCGAGATAGGGGAGGGGTAGATGGCCACTGGAGGGCACAAATCTGACCACATCTCGTTCGATGTCACTGTCTTCCCACCCACCCACCCACCCGTCACCACCAACCAAGTATCTTTACGATTCCGCAGTTTAAGCTATTGTTTTCTCGATGCTGCTCCAATTCTCGACCATTGGCGACAATCTGCCCTGAGAGAGCGAGAACAGTACTACGGAGAGTTGCAGGAGGCAGGGGTTGGGCGGTCCACGGCAGGGGATGCCGACCACTGACTGTCCGCTCCCGAACACAAATTGGATGGATGCATTTTAGATGCATCCCGAGTCCATTCTAGGACGCTGCTGAATTCAGTTCACTTTATGTTTGCGGTTATGGGCCGTTTGCCGCACACAGCCGGTCACCGAAACGGAGGGACAGTTGATGGGGGGTTGGTTGGTGTGTAGTTGAGGTTCTAGCGGATTTACAAAATATGACCAGCACAACACACATTATTCACCGCGCAGGAGTTGGAGTTGGGGATCTCCGTACCAATTGCAGCAAACAAAATCGGCATCGGCTGCATCGCATCTACCAGGGAAGGGTAGAGTTTTGTGTTTTTCGTCTTTCGTGCTCGAATAAATTGAGCGTATCTCCGTACAAACAGCACAACAGAGCGAAGAGACGGCTGAGTAGCAAAAACGGGAAGGGGACCTTCTCGCAAACGGCGTAAAACGGCACAAGCAGCGGCGGCCAAAATCGAGCCATAGTTTACGGCCATACGGTGGATGGATGTCTCATCATCATCATCGTTATTTGCTCGTTCCAAACCAGAGCCGTATGGACAGAGAAGCAGCAGCAGCCGTTTGTAGCGCAGAAAACAAAGGCACAGTATTGTGTGCTATCTTTATGTCGTCCTCCTTTTCTCTGTGAATGTCTGTAATGAGTCGTTTCTGAGCAGCATATTCTGTTGCTCTTGTCTTGTTGCCATAATTTATCCTTCGCATTTTTATTATACCCAAGAATTTTGTAAACACAACAGACTGGCCTACTGAGAGCTGCGTTCGACGAGCTGACGCGCAATTAGAAATAAGATCGAGAGTGAGGCTGTGGAGTGTGTGACAATTATCGTCGACAAATCACAGCCTGCTGCTACGGCTCATAAGCGAACAAATACACGCTGTTCTGGTTCGCCATTAGTAACAGCACGGTAGCAGCCGAGACAACAACCATGAGCGATTTATCTCAGCTTTGCCTGTGAACCAATAATTCCAACAATGTGCAGTAAAGTACTTTTCTATTGAGCAAAGCAACACGCACAGCCGGGCGGTTCGACCCGTGCTTGTTCAAGTGATCCGCGTCAAGTGCAACCCCCTAGCAGTGTTGCAGAATAAACACACACACATTCTTACGTGATGTGTAATTTTTCCACCCAGGCGATGCCCCCCCCACCCCGTTCAGTGTATCTGTAAAACCTCAAAAAACAATCTGCACAGCTTGCTCTGATGGCCGGCTTCTTTTCGGTGACGGAATAATACTGTAGCGGCGATCTGGTTTGCCAACGAACTTTCGTGAGGCACGTCACACTATTGAAGCCGATGGCAATGAAACTACGCGGTGTAGAGAGAGAAAAAGAGAGAGAGAAAAAAAACAACCGTAAAGAAAACCTTAATATTTATCCATCAAAACCATTTCTCTCGATCTCGGGTGCACGCTGTACGTTCAGCCGCATATGTTTACCTTAAATCCGGTGTACCCCCAAATCTCAACACATTCCAATTCCTTTCCTTGTTTTGTTCCAGAGCCGCCTTCGTTCCCCTTCGTTCGATCGAGTTCTTTTATAAACATGGCATTCAAAAACTCAACCCCGAACGTGCTTGAGCATTAAGACAGAGCCGCGCAATAACAGTAACGAATGTTTAGAAGAACTGTGTGCTGGTGTTTCACGCGCGCAACAGGATTGAGGACACGAATATTGATTGACGTAGATGAGTGTTGGATTCGTTTTTTTTCTAAAAAGCACCGTAAAATGTAAACTTCTGGCTTTGGTAGCACGGTTCCTAACACCGATGCATCACAAGGGGATCAAACGTTCAACACATTATACCCCTGAAACAGTGCAGCGAAAAACAACTCACTTTGTTTTGTTTCGCGAATATGAACGAATCACAATGCTCCGAAATAACCAGCCACTGGGCCGCCCCACACAACTGATAACCAAAGCGTGCAGCAGCGTGTGTGTGTTTGGATGATGTGCGATAACGCAGTGCCAAAGAGAGACAGAACGGCTCGAGCGTAAACTGCTTCCCGGAATAAGAAATGAAAACAAGTACACCAGACTGGGCAAACAAAATCAAACACGCCGCGTCATTGATAAGATAAGCCTTTGCTCAGGGAAGGGAAGGTGAGAGAAGGGAAGGGAAAGCCGACTCTGTAATCGAAAAGCAATCGTTCAATATTTGGTATTGCTGTAATCGCTGCATGATGCAGAATGAGATTACACACACACACGAGATGACGGTGGTTGGTCAGATACGCTCAGCAAGTGGGGATGAGAGAGATTGGAGCCCCTTCTTTGGTCTAATTTTTAATTGCCAACTCAAATTAAAATTCGTCTCAACCATGTCTTGATAAGAAGCGGGGCCGTAATCAACAGCACATTCCGCATGCATGTGTGAGATGTGGGGGTGCGGCGGTGGCACCAGTTCTCATCATTCCGCTAGACGACGGCAACATATCGGGAGGGGAGATCGATCGAGTGGAGGCATGATGATGATGACTTCGAAATAAAAAAACGATGCCAAACACCATCGGCTTGTGTGCTATTTCTTACCAACTCTAGACGCGAGTCATACAAACATCGATCGGTGGTGGTGATGGTGGTGGTCTATTCGTATGCCAGCATTCGCACAAATAAGCCGTAAACCCAAGCTCACACACACACACATAAACTCGAAGACATCGCCAGCACTTCGGGCGCTTCTGGAGTTTGCAATTTATCAATTAGCGCCCATGGGGTCGGGGCCATTGGCAGTTGTCATTGGTTCGAGGGTCGTTTAACGGACGACATACCAAAGGGAAACAGTGGTGGCGGTGGTGGTGGTGGTGGTGGAGGAGGTGACGGGTAACTCCTTCTTACAAGGCTAAAGGAAAACTACGCTGACAGAAACTTACCAACAGGCTCTCACTCAAGGTTCCGTTCCGTTCTCAGACATACCGAAAAGCGGCTACCGCACCCACCACCTCCCCCCACACAGACCATCCTCTTCTCCATCCCTCATCGGAGAAAGACATCGTACGGGCAGGCAGCAGCAAGGAATGTTTGCTCGTTTGAGCATCGCCGCGTCGTTCGTCGTTATCGGGCGGAAGACACACCAAAAGACAAGACACATTCGCTTCCCTTCCGCTGAGCAGTGCAGGCAACCGGGAGTCCGGGAGTCCGGGAGTGGCAGATTGGACCGGTAGCCCCCTTCCTCCTCCCTCCCAAGGACCCCGCCGCTCGTACCGGATATTTAATTCCAGCACGATCTTTTCATCTTCACGACCCAACACCGTGTTATAAACAGCAGCACCCACCCTACCCTCTACCGTGGGCTTCCTCCCCCTGCGACCTTTTTCTCCCTTACCTTCCCCTTCCTGCACCGCAGCAGCAGCACAGGATTAAATTCAATATTATCTTCGCTTTAAGCGCGGACGAAACGAGATCGAAAATGCGAAAATTCAAATCCACTGTTCCATCCTTTTTGATGTCCGGTGTAGGACACGACGGTTCCTCGGAAACAGACCCAAGAGAAAGTGGCACGATCTTCTCCACCTTGAGGCGAATATAAAATTTTGACATTGGAAAACTGCAGCAACAACAAAAACAAAAAAATATAGAAAACGAAAACCCCTCGGGCCGCTTCTGCACCATGAATTTGTTCTACACAGAAGAGAAAACGGAAAGATATTCAAGGTCCTTCCCCCACCCCCCAAAAAAAAAACCCATCGCTGGCAGGCAGGCGCCGCATCATCATCAGCATGATCAAAGAGCAAAGCGAGACCCGAATCTTAAGCCCCGGTATACCTTTCGGTGGTGTGCTCGAACGCGCGCCGTGCCAATCAAAAACCTGCGCTAAACTGCCTCCGCCTCTGCCCGGGGTCCGGTCTGCCCGGCTGGCTGGCGTGGGCGATTGCTACAGGTGTGCCTTGCCTCGATTGTTTGTATATGTATACGAGGGAGAGGGGGGCACTGCACACGCTCCAAACGACGATAATGGGATACCGAACGATGGGGACAGCCCATTAGACACACACACGCACACACACACATACAGACTCGCTAAGCAGTCTCCAGAGAGGCACATTGGAAGCGCTGCAAAAGAGCAAAGGTAAAGGCGTTTCGACAGCGTGAACGTTTGTCGCAATCTTGTGCAGCGCCCCCTTCCCCCTCTTGTGTCATAGGTACGCCCGTCGCCTACTACTGTGCCTTACTAATATATTGATGATCCACCAGCAGCAGCAGCAGCAGCAGCAGCACCGTGTGTTTATGTCTGCCGTGGATATGCGTCCACGACGTTGCTGCTGCAAAACCCCGTCCTCAAAGGAAAAAAAGCCGGGGGCGGCCCAAGCGACGTTATCGACAGCGAAGGAGTATGGGGCGCAGGGGGGGGGTGTAAAAAATCCGTCGCCCACGAAAATTTACAAAAAGACCCACCCATTCCACCCACCCAATCCAATTCAGTATCTCTCCAGCGCGCCCGGCCAATATAGTAGGCCGATTTTCTTTCGTCAACAACTTTCCAATACTGCATCAAAGTTGGCGCGGCCCTCCGCCCTGAGGGGTTGCGCGGTAGCGAAGCAGTGTTGTAACACCTGGCCTAAAGCTGGTCCCGGCCTACTGAGAACCTGGTAGACACAAACACACACACAAACACACACACAAACACTGTAGCAACTAGCGAAAAGCCCTTTTTGCTTCACTTCGTGTTTAAACTAAAATGCCGCGCCGGCGGGTGTGTTTTCATATCCTGCTGAAATTTGGACAGTGGATGAGATATTGGGCGTCAGGCCATTTTTCCTTTTTATTTTTGTTGTTGGCAGCCAACTACGGGGGGTGCTGGGGATACACAAACTGGCGGGCGAACTGTAATTACTGCGAAGGCCATATTTTCAATCACTTAACGAGCAAAAAAAGGAAGCAAAAAAGGGTTTAAGTGAAAACCCCGCCGGCATGGGCACAAGCAGCGGGGCAAGTTTTTCAAGCAAACGTTTTCACAACTCAGTGCCGGCCGGATCTCAATAAAAAAGGTCCCTCTCTCTCTCTCTGTTTCTCTGTCTCTCTGTCCTTCTTTCGCTCTATTTTCTAACGCAAATAATTTACCCGTTGCTACACATTCCAACGAATGTGGAGCATTCTTTTTTTGCCAAAGAAATAATATATGCCGAGTGGAGAAAAGGGATCCCCAGCGACAAAATAGACCCCTCCTACACACACACTAGCACACACATTCCATCGAGTCCTTATTCTTCGTTTCAAGGATGACGATAAAGGATTTCTCTGCCTAACGAACATGGCGGCGATGGAAGGCGATGATGGGGACGGAGAAGGAACGGAGAAACGTTCAAGGGAGGTTCGAGGGTGTAGATTGATATTGTGTGTTGAAGTCCTTTTGGTTGTTGTTGTTGGTGGTGGTGGTGGGTGTCCTCATCTAGATGCGAAGGACCGATTGATCCATAGAATTGGATGACACCCCGAAAGAAAGAAATTTCCCAACTAGTCATCGATAGTTGTAATACAACAAAAAGGTCCCGGCTGTCTGTCGCTGTGTCTGTCCGGCCTGTGGTCTAGTTATTATGGGTTCGTTTTTTTGCCACTTTTAGTGAGGACACAATCAGGGGTTTTGTCTGTATGGAGATGCATCAAAGGCCCGTTTCCCGTACTAGAGCTCGGAGTTTATAAATGTTACAAGGATACAATATTTAGAGCAAATTGACAATTCTCCACTTAATATAGTAACACCAGTGGTTCTGGTATTGGAGGTGACGAGGGGAGGAAAAGTGGAGTATATTAAAAACCATCTGCGTTTGATATTTCCAGGCTCAACATGTTGGACTTTTGGCCCGTATTTTAGTTAATTCCAATGCAAAAGTGTTTAGTGTAAAATTTACGATTTTCGTTTGAACTGTCAATTCGTTTATCTACTTTGAAAATAGTTTCTAGAGGTAAAAGTGTAGCACTTTTGCAACTATGCCTCCACCGTTCATCGAATCAAACAGACGGCATGTTAGTGCGGTGTTGAAATGTTTAGCATAAGCCTTACGCAGCCGCGTGCCGTACTGGAAAACGGTGAGACCGCCTTGCGAGACCGGTCTTTGAATGGAAAGGAGCGTGTTTTTTTTGCTCCACTCACTATGAAAGCCCCTAGAAATAGGAATACATAAACAACATACACGCTCATTAGCATAGCCTGTCGGGAGGGGCAGCATAGACACCTCCCCTTCCCCTTTCCCCGTTCACCTCCCATCGAGCTCCAATCGATGTTGATAGTCCTTGATCAAACACGGCACACAGACGCATGCCACAACGTTCTCCTTCGTCTCCCCGCACGCCCCTCAACCAGCTAGTTCTGCATGCTCCAAAACATGTTTGGCCAAAGACACGCACGCCGATGTTGTGGCGTTCGATCACGCGCGACTTTAGTTTCTAACGACCTGCCTCTGCCTATCTGCTTGCCACCGCCGGAAACTGCGTTCTTCAGCGTCATTATCCGGACCAAACACCATCGCCTACTACCAATTGTACTAAGCACAAAATCTGTAAATCCTGCTTCAAGCGGGATGGCCAGGCTCGGCTAGGCCCAAAAGCCCCAACAAAACATTACACGTGCGTGTGTGCGTGTGTGTGCATGTGTGTCTCCCGGAGTTGCTAACCACATGAGTGCGCCATCTGGTGGAATGTTGGGCGCACACACACACACACACAGAGCACTCCTCCACACAAATTCCACTTTTCTTCTGCTGCTCTCTTTCTCTCCATTGCGCCTGTTGTTTTCTCTCTATTGTTGCCCGAGGGCCCCTGCCCACACCCGTCCGCCCACCCTGCCGCCCCCACGGTTGGGGTGGATTGGTGGTGTCGTTCTTGATTATGCACTGCGGCCATCGTTTGCGGTTCTTGTTCACTCTGCTCCCACGCCCTCCCCCGCGGGGTTCTGGCGAAGGGCAAACAAGTTTACACCAATACACAAACATGCCCTCTGCCGTAGCACACCAATGCACGACGAAGCGCACACACACACACACACCCCGCGCGCGCGTTCGTACACGGTTCATTCATTCATATTCTTCCCAAGCAGGCGCTGGATCTTGGCTTTTCTTTACGCATTTTTCCAGCTCTAGCTCTCCCACACACACGCACATAATATCGTGCTCTCTCTCTCTCTCTCTATTTTACTCCCTCTCTCTCTCTTTCTTCTGGTGGAGCAATGAAACGGAAGCAAAAATCTTTCATTTTCTCGTTCAATTTGTGCTTCTAACGGGTCTGCAAATTGCCCCATCGGTCCGTCAAGAGCTTCTGTCAGCAACTTTTTCGGCGGGAGCCCTTTTTCCAAACAGCTCGCGTCGAATATCGCGGAACCCAGGGTAGCGGAAGCAGCCACACACGGGAGCGACCATAAAATCAATATAAAAACACAAAACATGCACACACACATATGCACACGCATCGTACACAACACACCAAAACGGTGCGTGTTCTCTTGTGGTCGCATCTATTCAAGCACACATACACACACACACACGCACAAACAAGCCATGCCAGGCATTACAGAAGAAAAAAAATCTCACTCTCTTCCGATTGCATAGACTTCCCGCTTCCACATCCCCTCAACCCAGCCCACACCCTTCCAGTTACGATTCTACTGCGGCCCACACCTTCCCACAAAAGCGCGCAGGAAGGCAGGCAGCAAAGCAAGCAGCACCCGCCGCACAACTACACACGCACCACACACAACCACACACCCGGCCACGCTCAGTGTGAAGCGACCTCTCTCCTTCTCACTCTCTCGCTCACGGTACATGCTAGCAGGGATTCCAGCTCGCTCGCATCAAAAAGGGACGACCCTTTGCTTGCATCGCTCCCCCTCTCTCTCTCGCTCACTCACTCTCGCACTCACACAATCTGTCCTTTCTCTCGTTCGCGCACACCTCTTGCTACGTTTCTCGTTGCCCCTTTACGTTGCCTAGCTAGTTGGCAGGCAAGATTGCTGCTGTTGATGGTGCTCGCAGCGGCAGGTGTGTGTCGAAGAGGGGCGACGAGGAGCGATCGTCGGGCCGATCATAAAACTTGGAAACGGCGTGAGCAGTGAGAAAACAACGTCGCCGCCGCCGCCTCGATCATTTCATCTCATGGCACTCTTCACGGCAGAGAGGAGGCGAGATGCGGGAGCAGGGGAAGAAAGGGCCATCCATAAAGGGCGAGACACGGGGCGGGTTGAATTCGTGGAAATAAAACAACATCGACACACACACACACACACACACACACACACACACACACACACACACACACACCGGACGGAGCATAGCAGCACCGGGGATCATCATCATCTGCAGAGCTGAAAGCCGTTCCCGTCGTCCCAATGTCGTCCATCCCTTTTCCCGTTTCGCCCACAGGCCCCTACGCTACTACGTAGGAGAAACACAGCCATTCCTCCGCCTGATCCGATTCGTTCCACACTTTCCAAACGCTCGGGAGGGCTGCCTGAGAGAGAGAGAGAGAGACAGCACCATGCGGCGGGATGCGTGGTGCGACCGAGACGGTCTTGTTTTGAACGGACCAGCAGCAGCAGCAGCAGCAGAAGCAGCCACCCCGTGTGCGTGTGTGTCATGGTTTGTTGTTTCGTTGTTCGGTGCGGTAGGAGAATCGGGAAAATGAACAATAATAATACCTGATCATTCTCGACTGCGGCCGCCGACGTCCACGGGATCGCGACCAGCAGCGCCACCAGCAGGAGGGTCGCGGCCGTCGCCGTTGATGAGGCGACCAGTTTCCTCCGGTTACCACCGCTACCGCCGCCGCTACCTTTGATGTTCTGCAGTTTGAGCGACATTTTTCGATGCGTTCTTTCTCCTATCTTCAGCTGTGTTCAGCAGGCAGTACTGGGGGATTGATTCTATCCGGATACACTTTTTCCGGTCAAAAGAAAAACACACCACGTTGAATCGATGGGATGGGGGACACGATTTTCACTACACTCGCTGCCTTTTTATTGTAGTTGGACGGTTTATTTTTCACGTTTTAGCTACTATTTCGTGCCGTTTGGCGACCTGCGCTTACTACACACGACTCATACCAACACTTGCCAACACACTCACAAACAGACACACACACAAACGTATACGCAATGGCTGCTAATAGAAACAGCGCTCGAAGCTGCCAATGGAAAATCCTTTTACCACTCTAGCTATAAACACCACAAAATGCAACACTGCGCGCTACTTCCAACAAACACGCACAAACACACACACACACACAGAGATAGACTCCCGTGTACTCGCGTTCACATGCGGCTCCGCCTGCCCTTCCGATCAAAAGATGCGCGAAGGTGACAAACACTCACGCACGGTTACCACGCACAACACAGCGAGAGACACAAACTCACACACGCGCTGGAGGGAAGGCAGGCAAACGGGGATGCACTTTCTGGCCCTGGCGGTTTTCCAAAGCCCAATTTACACCTTTCCCCGCACGGACGACGGTGATGGTGGTGATGGTGGTGGTGGTTTCGAGTGCAACAACTTTCGTCGCAATCCCACGAGCAGCAGCAGTGCTACACACAAGTGCTGCTGTTGGACACGTTTTGCTGCGACGATTTTTCACCACAATAGAACTCGGGCGACGGTGAACATCAACGCACATTCCTGGCGTACGACGACGGCGACGACGACATCCGGACGAAGAGCAACGCACTAACAAAAAAACACACGCATACACCTACTTGCTGGTACATGCAGACGACACGCACTCACACACATTCACCGCTCGCTCCCACTCTGGCTCGGGGCTGTCGCGACTATGCCACACTCACGCTAATTTTGCTGGCTGCCGTTTTTCGATTTGCGTTTTTTCTTACAGCTTTTGCTCACAAGTCTCCACAACCTGTACCGCTATTGCACTGGATCGGGCACATAATCAGCGAAACAAGGGAGCAATAACACACATCAGGCTAGTGCGAGTGCAAAATGCGTAAATCCTGCGTCAATCTGCCCTTTTCCACGGCTCTTGGCTTTTTGCTGCTGCTTTTTTAATGCTCGCGACAGCTAGATTGAAGAGTACGGTCGCGGTTACACAGCGCAAGACGGGCGAAACGTCAGAATGGGCCCGCGCAACATTTCGCTAACGTCTGACAGTTGGGCAGACGTCGGTTCGAGCTGTTGTAGGAAGCGATTTCATTCGAGCAGATCTCGAGTGAAAACGAATCAAAGAAATTAATGGGAAAAATTAGTTGAACAGTTGTAAAGAAATTCAAGATTATTTAATTGAGCGACACGCCGTTTCATTTAATAATATCAACGAAATGCAGATAGGCAGATGATCGATCGTGTCGGATGTCGGACTTTTGCCTACCATGCTGTCAAAATGTCATGCAGATATGACAGTTCTGCTCCTTATATGGTTTGCCGCCAATATCTGTCAAACATGTCACCTATCTGAAAGTTTTTAGGCGCTCCCACAATGAAATGGATCTGAAAAAGCGACCCATTAATGAAATAATGCTCTTATGCCATCTTATGCCTACTCGTATGTTCTGATATTTGATAATTAACGACCTAACATATGAAATCCTCAGTTCCATTTGTATTTCTGTGGGGGGTCCCGTGGTACAGTCATCAACTCGAACGACTCAATAACATGCCCACCATGGGTTCAAGCCTCAAATGGACCGTCTCCCCGTAGCAAAAATTTGACTTATCCGGCTGCGTGGTAAATGAATTAGGTCTCGATAGCCTGTACAGGCCGGCATGTCCGCGTAGGACGTTACGCCAGATAGAAGATACTTCACAAATAGTACAATACAACATTTTACACAACGATTGATCGTAAAAAATAGAGTATGTCAAACTCGATCGCTAGAGCATTCGATCGTTGGCGACAAGTCACTCTAAGTAAAAGATGTCTACACTTAGACAGAAAGTCCAAATACTACATACTATCGTAACGTAGAGTGGACCGCCGCTGCCAACGATATGGTGAAGCCATGATTAGGCACACACCCACCACACCCGTCAGTACCTAAAAACCTACAAAAAATTGATCGAACCAATCGACGCACACACACACACACGCGCGCGTGCAGCCTCACATCCTTAGCGCCGATCCGGCATTCAAATCTGACCCCATAAATGCGCCAGCTATTTGTGCAAAATGCCTCAAAATTACACCGCACCACCATTAAACTGCTGGCCCGGCCGCCGCTGGATGATGCCGCTTTCCCCGCAATTAAATCGTAGCCACGCGGCGCGCGCACACACACACACGCTCACACCCAGTTCGGGGTGAGGCAGCGATAATTACACACTAAATCTGGGTTGCAATTTTGGACAGCCGCGCGCGAAACAACCGCGCAAGGAAAAACTGACCAAGCAAGCGCATAGTACTATTTGGAGGAGAAAAAACCATACTCCTCACGATAACACGATAAAATCCCTCCTCCTCCCCAGTCCGCTTCCTCAACAAGCGAACACATATTGGCGTACCGTGCCTTTAAGCCGCCATAGAACATGGCGCTTGGCGGGATGCTCTTGCGTTTGTTTTATCTTTCTGCTTTATCCGCACTTCTTTAGGCGTCGACCTTTGCCGACCACCTCCCCCCCCCCTTCTGCCTGGTCGATTGCTCAACAGTAAAATTGGTTTGAACCAATTTCTCCACAGCACACCCGCTCTCCCTCCCCAGCTGCGCCTTTCAGTCTAAAGTGCCGCATCTACTACTAGCTTCTCTCTAGCTGCTACTGCTGCTATTACCACCCGTTCGAACTATTGCAGTACCCCCTCCCCAAAGTGCTTATTGATTTCACTATCTGTTTTTTTATTATTTTTATAAAACTGGTTGCTATCATTAAGTGGAATGCTCTTTGCATGCATCTTCGCGCGTAACTTTCCATTCAACCACTGCTGCAGTCTCATTCCGCGCTCCCTTCACTTAATAGACCTCCGTCGTCCCGTGCCCTCTTATTACTGCCTCCTCTATTCGCTCTTACGTCTAGGACACTACTACTTTGCATGCTAAATGGGAGCAACTTTGTTTATTTTTTACACTAAAACGATCGCAACCCACCGATCCGATACACGTGCACGAGGCTTTTGGTGTACCACACACATGCACACACACACTGTTTGTTTTGCGGAATGATAAATAAATTCTAACCGACCCGATTCCGATGCGCCGATTTGCCTTTGGTGGCTCTGGAAGTCCTCTGCTGTCCTGATAATCCCCTAATAATCCCTAATCTCGATCCCTACTCGATGTTGTGCACGTGCAACGGCAACGATGGTGAGGAGGGAACGGACAGTGGCAATGGAGGTGCTGCCGATCCCGCCGCCACCACCGCCGGTGCCGCTTCCATCGACGATAGCGACCGGACCACCAGTCTGCCCTCGGGCACGGTCGAGCTCGAAGTGTTGTCCTCCATCATCACATCCAGCTCGTCGTCGTCCCTTCGGTCGGAGTGATTGGCCACGTCGCCGGCGCTGGCGACGCTGCTCGTCCTGTTGCCGCCTGCCCGCCGCCCGAGCTTCTGTAGCGCAAGCTGCCGGTTCAGCTCGGCGGTCTCTTTGTTGATTTTAGCTGTTTCTAGTTCCGTTTTCAGTATCTGCATCCGCAGATCGTGCTCGCTCTGGTGGTGCTGCGTCTCCATCTGCTTCTTCATGCCGGCGCTCGCACTTCTGCTGGCGGGCGGTGGAGGCGTCGTGGCTGCTGCTGTTGCTGCGGCCCGCTGGTGCGCCGCCACCATCGCCTCGTGATCGTCATCGTTGATGAGTGCACCGTTTGCGGCACCGTTTGCGAGACCCTGCAGAAGTTGATTGGCTGCCGCTGCTGCTGCCGCCGATGCCGCAGCACTGTGGTGCGCCATTCCGGTCGGTGAATCCGGTGGTGCCTGCTGGTGGCCAGCCGTGGTGAGATTGTGTGCCTCCTGCATTGCATTCTTCCAGTAGCCTGGCTCCATGATGCGGTTGAACCGCGACTTTAGCATGTTGAGCGCCTCGAGCGTGTTGTTTAGATCCATCTGCGAGAGGTTAGCGCTGGCATTGCCGCCTCCGTGTGCGGTCAGATCGGCCAAACTCGACTCACTGCCAAACGCTGTCCGGTGGTAGGCGTCAAGGCTTTCGAGCAGCTTGTTCCCGCTGGCCGTGTTGTTGTTGTTGTTGTTATTGTTGTTGTGGTTGCTGCCGGATCCGCCGGTTCCGCTGAGATGGTGATGATCGCTGTTGTTGGCGAGACGGCTCGCAAAGCTGGACGCGATCAGCTCGTTGAACCGACTCTGCACCGCATCCGCCGCCGACGACGGTGTGCCGAACGGGGACGAAGTGCTCGAGAGCCCCCGCAGGCGCGGGTATTTGGCCGACGGACCCTTGTCGTAATCGTCCAGCTCGTCCTGGGAGTCTTCCTTAATTTGCACCTCGCACAGATTTTGTGATGTTTTATCCCTGCCATAGTAGATGAGAAAAGGGGAAGAAAGGGGGAACAATTAATCACAGCTCAGCAAGAAAGTGAGGCAAGCGAGGCACAATTGAATGCTCCTCCAACTTACCACATCGACGAGCTTTCGTCGTCGTTCTCGTCGCTGCAATCCTTTATCGACACACCCTGCGGCAGGTTCTCCTCGAGCGACAGCTTCATCTTCGAGTAGTCCACATCGTCCATCAGCTCGTTCTTGCACACCTTCTTCGCCTCCTGCATAAAGTCCCAGATCTCGAACGTGAACTGGCTCGGCTTCTTGCGGTCGGCCACCTCCTGCCCGAATCGCTGTATCCGCTGCTGGTAGTCAAGCATTTCCGCCCGCGTGCAGGCCTTCATGCGGCGCCACTGCTCCTTCAGCCGGTTGCAGTTCCGGTCCGTACCGAACGCGATCGCAAACTGCTGGTGGATGATCTTCCAGGCTCGGTTTTTCAGCGTTGTCAGCGCACTGTCCAGCCGCTTGTTCTCGATGATGTGCATATCCTTGCGGCAGAGCTCGAGCAGAAAGTGTTTCTCCTCGTACGCCCAGTTCTGGGTGCGCTCGCGCTTCTTGAAGCGCTGCGCCTGCCCGATCGTGCTTTGAAGCATTTTCGAATGGGGGGGGGGGAGATCGATGCGCACACACACGCACGTAGTGTTTAGCTAGGAGTTGGAGTAATTTGATCTGAAAGAGAGTGAAGAAAGAATGCAAATAAATGGTTAGTGAAATGATCACGATCGCGATTTCAACACAAGATACACGAGGCGAGCCTTCAAATGACTTCCTTCCGCTTGCAGTCGTAGCAGTTCCTTCTTCTGGAAGCTGCAAATTTTCTATAATCTTCCCAACACACAAAAGATGGGCAAGAGTCCACGAACCACGGGTCTCGAAATAATCTTTCCCACTTTGGGCATCTACTATTTGGAGTCGCAAACGCGCTCATGTACACAACACAAAGCCAAAAAAAGGGAAACATAATTATATTCGATCGTAATCGCTTTCCCTACACACACACGCAGACACACACGCACACAACGACTTGATGGACTTGATTTGCTTCCAGCTTCATCGCACAATAGAAACACTTCCTTCGTCGGCGTAATCAACCTCACACTTGCTCTTATCACCTGTTCACCATCTAACGGTCTTTCCCGAACGAAACAGGGTCAAAAGAAGCTGAAACTCACCTAATATGAACACGTTTTTATCGTATTTTTCGTTGGTTAGTGTACGTTGTGTACTTTGCTGTTGTGTACAGACAGACCGACAGTAAGTTAGAACACCACCAAACACACACCCGACCCGCGTCGCTGCTAGAGGTGCTGCTAGAGGAGGATGTTCACTTGCACCGTCTGTTCGCACATGTGTGTCACTTAGTGGTTGTTGTAATAATAATCATACTTCTTAGCATAACCATCTTTTAAATCGTGGTGCCGTGGTGCGGAGGGAAAAAGCTGTGCGATCCAACTAAGAGGGTACAAGCGCAGAAGGTACAGAGAAACGGGGGAAAGGAAAGGTAAAAAATCAAAAGTTTGCCTCTATCTATTTTCTCCCTAATACTTTTGGCATACATATACAATAGCGAGAGAAAAGGTACAGAAGAGGAAAGAAGAGAGAGAGAGAGATAGACCGTATGTAAGTGCAAAGGAGGTACGTACAATCGAATATCTAATTATTACCTCCTTTATTCTCCTATTTTTAAATAAACTTACGCGCGCTTAAAAACCTTCAGCCTCTTCAAAATGCCAACTACTCTTAGAGGGGGAAGGGCACGCGAGACGAAGAAACCAGGAAAGGACAGGTATAAACACACACACACACATGCTCACAAACACCCATACAGACACGACGGGGAAGACGACGATCGACAACGATCGACGAGTTAAAATATTAAAGCATTTCAGTTCAATAGAAGACGAGATCGCTCGCGCGCAGGGGCACTATTTTTTGGGTGGAGGTTGTTTTCTCATTTAAACCACACACACACACACACACAGACACACATAGACCGACGATCGATCGGTACGCACAAGCGACAGGGTTTCCGAGATAAACGGCCAACCTAAGATCGAAGGGGCGATCGCGTGTTAGGGGCGCAAGGTTTAAGAGCCGGCCGAGTAACAACACAAACGCAGCAAGTACCCATCCCCCTCCGACCCCCCTGGTACCCCCCCTTTCTGCCGAGTGACTCAGAGGGGAACAATTATGAACAATCGTCATCATCGTGTACCGGTCAGTTATGAGTGATGATGCTGTTGCTTGGTTGCTGCTGGTTGCTGCTAATGCTTGCGTAGTTTCTGTTATTATCTTTATCGAATTTATTCAATACCATGTGCGCAGGGGTTTCACCCCTTATGCCCCTTCGTTCGTCCCGCGATCAACTTGAAGCGTCCTCCTTTATTTTTTGCTTTGAGTCGAAACGATTTTTTCCCTCTTTTGAGGATTAAGCATCGAGACCGAAAGGAGGCAACAAAAAGGCAACAGACAGCCCCGCGCGTATGTTTGTACTTAAATGTGTACGAAGAGTGCAAAGGGTGGTGGTGGTGGGTTGGGTTTTTTTCCTTCACTCACAGCACACAGACTTTCAAACCAAATCCTCAGTACGGTTAATTTTTTGGTGAAGGTTAGAGGGTGCGCGCACGTGAATAAGTTAAATTCAATTCAAAAAAATCCCCCCCATTTGTCTAATACCAAAAGGCCGAATTTAGGAAGGGAGGTAAAGCTCACATTTGCGCTCAATCACGTCAACTACCTTTAACACTAGGCACCCGTTGCCAGTCGTCATCGCCGCCGTCTTCCCAGCGAGAGAGCTAAGTCGAGTGGATTTGTGGGCCTTTGTTTTGTCGATGAAGCGTCGAAAAATCTCGCATCAGCGGGGAGACTCGTATGATTAAGAGCGTCGAGAGCGCTGGGACGGTACTAACGACTGATCGTTGAATTTTTGGCCATCGGAACAGGATCCAGGGCCCGATGGCGGCGGCGGCAGGGGGGGTTCGTTGGAAGGAGGGCGCAAATACACTTACTGTTCGTCACATACACACACACACACCAAATCTTGCTTATTTCAAAGCACATGCTGCGGTGTATGTACATGGGGAGGAGAGTTGTACTTGTGTGGCTGTATTTAACATATTCGGACGATTGAGCCCCCCCTCCACCCTCAAAAGGTATGGTAATTAATCGATATTGTCCCACTTCTTTCACACATTCATAATCGACTTGCTGGCCCAGCCAACCAGCCAACCAACCAGGCAAACAAACAAGGGGACTAAGCGAGTGAACAAGACACACACAAAAAAAACAAGCAACATATCAGCGATTATATTTTGAATGGTTTGGAGAGATGTTCGCGAAGGTGACACAGGAATACGGCCAAAAAAATGTGGCATTTTGCACCACACCACCAAGCCGCGGGTCCGGAATTTTAGGCAAGCCATCTTCTCCTCGCTGGCAAAAGGTTATATAACCAGTTTGAAGAATCCTCGATCGCGCGCTGATCAAGCGCCGATCGATTGGGTTGGGTCGCCGATCTTCACACGGGCCGCCCGAAAAAAAAAAAAATCACCGAAACGGAAGCAGGTCAATGTTGGCCAAAATTCGCACACCACAAACGATCTGGTGGCGATCTGATTATGAAGCAACGGCGATGGACGAAGTTCATCATTAAGATATGGTGTTAATATATGATACCGTGTAGTGCGCGTATGTGGAATTCATTCACAAGAAGCAAAAAAGGCTGCTTGCTTCTTGCCCATGCATTGAAGTCTCTCTTGTGCTTGGCTTGATCATCGTGTATGCTAAACGAGCAGCTTAAATCGCTTTCGGTGCGTGTGTTTAAACGTATCGAAATGAATTCGCACGCTGTATTTAACGGCCTCGGGGGTAAACAATGAGCTCACCGGGAAGAAATAACTACTATAACTACAACTTACCTTCTCTTTCTTCTTCTCTCTATCTCTCTCTCTCTCTGCACACTGATCGATGGTTTGCTATAATCACTAACGAATCGGAAGGAATTTGACTGACTGACTGGATCAACCACTGCTTCTCCTAGTTACAGTCGGTACCAGACGGCGTAGAGATGTCCGTTAGCACCTTTTCACGGACGGATCATACAACACAACACACCACACCGCGTACACAGCAAACACGATCCGACACGGCAATGAAGTTTATGGTGGAAGATCTTTGCTCTTGCCTCGGGATAACCAAACATATTCGTCGTGCAGGAAGTTTACCACCAATCGGGGGGAGGGGCTGGGAGCAAAGGGAGAGCAATTTTTGACTGTCACTATTTGCTATTTGTCTTGTTATCGTCAATCCCGCGCGCGCGTGTGTGCGCGAGTAAGGGGCTAACAAGGGGCGATCAGATTTAGCACGATCTTGGGCACGATTTCACACACTGATTAGCACACTGTGAGCACACACACACTCGTATAAAGTGGTACCCCGCTTTTTCGACAGGCCCGTTTTACAGAGCTTCAACTAAACGCTTGTACTTAGTTTCAAGAATGCACCAACATCACGCCCAGCACTACTATCACAAAAGAGCGATCCTGTCTTCGCACCAGCAGTAGCATCGGTTTGCTTAGTCACTTAATTCCCGCAAAACTAGCGACTCATCGTTCGATCCGTCATTCAACCACGATCGAAAGACGACGCGCTTGTCAGGATGCGCGGAAGAATGCGATTCCTTCGATACCGAAGAACTGTTCCAGCATGTTCCGCAGCACCGTGCGATATCAACGCCCGACCACAGCCACGCACCGAATGAGACGTCCCGAAGACGACTGGTACGCACCTGCCCCGATCGACCGGAGCCTGTTCTCTGATCGAACCGACGGATCGTCTCGAGTGATTTTTGGGGTGGGGTAAATGAAAACAAACAATAACCCCGCACACGACGACCCACTCACCCTCGGAAGGGAACCACTGACCACGCTGGCTGGCTGGCGGGTGCGCGAAAACTGTGATTTTCTTTTCACGCCACAGAATCCTCTTCTCTTGCGCACGCGCGACCGTATATACCGCCGACGCAACCACGCAACGATCTCGCGCAAAACGGAGCAGGAGTTTCGTCTTCTGCCGCTCTCGCTCGCGCCCACTGCCAGAATGGGACTGGAATGGTTTTTGGCGGACACGCTTCCGACCGATCGACTGCTGGCTGGGTGTGCGCGCTCGTAATAAAATATTACTAATGACTAAAATTGATTTTCCCTCGAAACCAGCACCAGGTATTTCGGGATTCCTCAGCCACACTCACACACAGAGAAAGAGCATGAAATCGTACACGCAAACACACTACCTACAAACTACCTCACCTCAACACCGATGATGATGATGATGATGATGGCCAAAAACCGAGGATCATGCGCAAGGGGGTGGTAAGAAAGATCTCGGTACACACAAAAGCACGAGTACAAAAGGGGCCGGCCAAGAGACCGGGGTCGGGGAGGGTGTGTTGTCTGCATGGCTACGGAAGAGGTAACGAAAATAACAATGCCAATACACAGCATCCGTAACGAAACGGAAAGAGAACGGACACACAACCGGCATATGCAGGAGAGCGAGACGAGCAGGCACCAATAGAGGCACCACAATTACACTCTATTGACCCACACACAGCCAAAACGCGCGTCGAAATCTCTGAATGGGCTAGAAAGAGGAGGCGAACCATCATCATCATCATCACCACCAACACCCCAAAGGTTGACCGGGGGAAGGAGGCGGTGGTGGAGAAGACGTAAGGTGCTTAACAGGAGGGCGAAGAAGCGTAGTCGAGTAACAAAAAAACCTACCTTATTTGTTTACCGTATTTTCGGCTGACGAACATTTGCTGTAAGTACACATCCACCATGCACACGGGCACACGACTCCAACTCCAATCAGAGCAGTGTTGCCAGCTAGCGCGAGTTTAACTAAGCTACAGTGAGCCCACTTGCGCTCAACACACATGCACACAAACCGCCGTCAGACGTTCCTTTTGCTACTGCCCAAGGGGCACCACACAGTATCACGAAGTAGGCTATGGCTGTGCTTACTTCTTCGTCACACAATGTAACCAATCAACTAGGACCAGCATCATTAAAGTGACAACAAAAATCAGTCCACGTGCAAGCGGACCACACCTTTGGCGGCAAACAGATGTGCGTTTGTGTCCCTTTGAGGTCCTTGATGGCGGAATCTTTTGCGCCTTTTTTTGTTGAGAAAAATGATCATTTCAGAGCACACATACAGAAGCACAAATTTAGCAAAGGAATGTATGTTTAATCCTCCTTTTCTAAAGGACGATGTGTGGCTGTGTGTGTTTGTGTCCTTTTACCTCGCTTTCATCAATGAAACAATCGGTAACGGTTGAATAGGACTGTGAGTGTATCGCTTGGGAACGGTTTTACCGACAAATACTTTGAATGAGTTAGCAGATTTTGAGGTTTAAAAAAAGTCCTTTAAAGGAAAAAAGGGCTTCAACGGACAAATTCTAATTCCTTCCCAAGACATGCACGAGAAGTATTTTTGGTTGCTATTTTCATGCCAATTTGGTTTGGAATCGACACACAACAATACAACCTCCTTTTCGCGCAAAACTGCCGTGAAAATTCGTATCGCTTTTTTCGGACTACTCCCCCGATTTGACCAACACAAAAAGCACCCCTCCTCCCACAGCCATGCCAAAAACAAAAAAGAAGATTTCAAATGGAAAGGACCGTAATCTCTCAATAAAGCCGAATAGGCCCCTCTGCGGCGCTCCGTCCATCCGAGGATTAATCGTCAAATCGCGTGCAATTTTAACATTTTGCTTAAAAGACAGTCAGCTCAACCGTCGACTCATAGCAAGTGTGTCTGTGTGTGTGTGGGAGGGAATCGAGAGAAAAAATCGTCTAATTATTTGATTTTTTGCCTAACTTGCGCGGTGTGCACCACAAGAGGCGGCAGAAAAAATGGCGAAACTCACCCACCACCCCACTCCGCCCGAGTATTGAGGTCGTATGGAAAATTTCGCCTTAATCGATCGGATTGGAACGATTTTGATAGAGTTGTTGGCTCATATGGCTTTCGGATTTCAGTTTGTACGCCTTCTGCGCCTGTTTGCGGTGCGAATAAAGGTGCTTATTAAGAATGTGCCAAAGAAAGCGGTTCGGAGGCGTGAGAAAATCAGCCTCCGTCCGCGACTTGCGAGAGTTTCACATAGTTTCGCAGGAAACAGTCACCACACCGCCGCGTGCCACAGCAATGGCTCCGCAGAAACAGCTCTGTAAGAGTAATGTATCACCACTCCTGCAAAAAAGTCGGACTTTCCGAACTCTTAAAATCAACACACCGAACTTGCAGCACCGATAAAACAACGAAAACTCCCATAAGTAGTACACACAACCCTACACACACACCCCGCCGCATCATCCGGATAGCAAAGGAAAAGCCCCATCAGCCCCATATGTACCAAGCGTTGAATGAAACACACATACGAAAAAAAACACGCGAGGGTTCGGTAACTGGAGCTGGAAAATTGCTCAATCGTTCGATCGTTCAAATCGATCAATCACATCAAACGTTCTTTTCCGTTTGTTCCTTCCGTTTTGATATCCGAAGTAAGCTTGACGGGAATGGGTGTGGAAGGAGTGGGCATTACTGCTCCCCATTTTCCGGCCTTTCCGACAACCTGTGGCCATTTTCTAACGGACTAACCCTCGGTGCTGACTATTGGAGTTATGGGCTGGAGCCGATCGATAACCAATTCTAGGCATGTGCGCTTGCCGCTTTGCCCTGTTTCCCTTCCTAGCCCCCACTAACGATCCCTTGCCCCCGGGGGCACGATTTGCTTAGGAAGTACTTGCGCAGGATGATGATCTTTAGACAGCACGAGGGTTGTCGGCTGCCGGAAGAGAATGCTCCCGTTTAACTCGTTCTAATTATCCTCCAACAAGAACCATTGGCCGGGGGAGGGAGGGTTTGGGCCAATGACCATCGTGCGGTGGCCGGTACTGTAAACTAGTGAACGAGGTTTTTGTCGGAAATTAGCCCAAAACAAGCCTGCCTGCACCCTTTGCACGGATTTGTTGGGCTCGTGTTGTTCTTGTTAGGCTTCTTCCTTCCTCCGCCCCGGGGATATTATAATTTTCCATTTTAGCTCGATCGTTTTTCTTCTTTTTTGTTGGTCGACAGATGGTACGTTGTGCAGGAGCTAAAAGTAGAAGAAGAAGAAACAACGTGTTAGAAAAGGGCCTTGCCTTTTATGGGGTTGCTGCATAAAACAAAGATCTTGGTTTTTTGATCGCCCACAGCCAGCAGCTTTTTCCCAGGTACGATCAACACAATTCCAGGACATTCCCTTTGTGTTTATATGCTGCTGCCTTACCAGGGTTTTAGCCATGGTATTATTATGCCATAGTTTTAGGGTCGTCCTTGAAGCAGGCTCAAATCGATGCTTCTAAAAACGACCGTTTTGCCGGTGTTTGTCACAGTTAATCCGCTTCGATATGGTCCGCACCGGGGGAAAATGGGATCCGTTTTGCTGACGAGAGAGGTAATCGTTCGTCTTAAAAACCCATCTTAAATCCTTGTCTAGGGCTTTTATGCTAGCAGCAGGTAGCAGCAGAGAAAGTAGTGCCTTGGACGGGCCCTGACGAGTACCTGACGGCTGTACATCGTTCCCTAAATCAATGACCATTTTCTAGTGTCTATCTTTAGCTGCAACTTGAAGAAAAGGGCCTTAAAGACACACTGGATGATGATCGTGGCGGCTACCTGCTTCAACTTTAGGACGAAAACTAGCCTCTTGATGATTTGTGTTCTTTGTTTTTACTAACCAGCGCAAACAGTACCTCCGTCCTTCCGAAGGAAGCATGTAATGGTTTTCGCTTTGTTTCTACACCTGCTTAAGATCATGATCATCTGCTTCTACATGCCCATTTTCTTAAACCGCACACCAAATGCACCTAAACACTATCGAATCTCGTTTGTTTTGCTTGTCTGGGGCAATGTGTCTTATCAACATGCTGAAATAATTTCCCATCACTCCCATATAGACGCAAAGCTCTCGCCCCGACCCGGGCCGGGATTCAACCTTGCACATTTGCGTTCGAGAGTTGAGGCAAAAATTACAAAACAATTAAAAAGCAACCTCTGCCACCCCGAACGGCGATCGGCGTTCTTGGCGGTTGAGCCGGCGTCCCGATCGATGATTAGTTTGGAAAAAAACGCGTCATTTGGTGGAGGCTGGCGGTAGCAGCGCACCAAACACGGCTTTCCCTTATCAGCACGCTGCTGCTGATAGCCGTCAGGCTTGTGCAGGCACACACAAGTACCGTATCTTCTAGAGTCGCCGGAATGCGATCGCATCATCAGTCGCAACCGAACAACGAACAGTACAGGCGACACAGTGGTTGTGCGTGGCAGCAATCCTAATATAGTGCACTGGTGTACTATAATAATTCAATTATTGTAGTTGTGTAGCTTAATCAGTCTTTATACAAGTGATGCAAATGTGAATTAAGTGTGAAAATGACTGCAAATAAGCCCAATGATACCAGCACGCCCACTGGCACAGTATTACTTGAGTGGAAGAATCTTACAGTTAGTGTACGATCCTCCTCCTCCGGTCGGCCAACCTCGGACACCGGAAACCAGTGGTACGGACGGCCAGGACATCAGCAAAAGAAAGAACTCACATTGCTTCGGAATGGTATGCTCGAATTATGTGCTGATAATAGTCTGCGGGAGCAGAGTGATCGCAAATCTTGTGCGATCGTTCTTGCCGATCGCTACTGTCCCTGCCCTCTTCCTTGACATGACATTGTGACAATGTTGTGCCGGAAAGGGCGACTTTACATTATCGCCAATGAAACTGACGGCATGTTTTTGCTTCTGTGTGTTCTTTCCTTCCCATTTCATAGCCAGCGGTGCGGTCCGTTCCGACAACTTGGTAGCGATCATGGGCCCAAGGTTCGTTACTCGTGTTTTGCAAAACCAAACCAACCAATGCCTAACACAATACAAGCTATTCCGATGGCGATTATGAAAGTTATACCTAACGTTCCTCATCACCTAAACTGCTATTGTTGCGACAGTTGCGGACACACCCCGTGTTCAATAATCACCAACAATCGCATTGGATAAGCATGACTTGTACGGCGTGTACTAAACATCAAACACACTAAACACGACCCAATTAACCCTCAATCAGCTCGATCATAATACAAATGGCAACGCTTTCTTCTTAATTCCTTCTGCTACCTAGTGGTGCTGGCAAAACAACGCTGCTGGCCGCCATCTCGATGCGTATTACGGGCTCCACCACCGTCCACGGGAAGGTGCTTATCAATGGGCTGTACGTGACCAGGACGCAGATGAAACAGCTGACCGGGTTTGTGCCGCAGTACGAGATCGCCCTACAGACGCTGACCGTTGCCGAGCATCTAACCTTTGTGGTAGGTCCTGTGTGGCCGGACTGTTTGTGCGTGATTGTGACTCGTGCTTAGAAGAAGCATAGGCTGAGCGATAGAGCTTTGTTTGCACACACATAAATATCTCCCTTCAAGCTTGCGCTCAATCCACCACGAGTTAGGGATGGTCCCAAATGTGGCTTTGATTAACGCGGCGTGCACACACTTTCGATCCATCCGTAGGCGAGACTTAAAAACGTCGGATACGTCGCAGTGCTTCGCATCGTCAACGAGCTCGGACTGCAGGGCTGCTGGGGTACGCGCATTGCCCAGCTGTCGGGTGGAGAGCGGAAGAAGGTGAATCTGGCCGGCGAGTTGCTTACCGAGCCGGAGATTCTGTTCTGCGACGAGCCGACGACGGGACTGGACAGCTTCAATGCGGCCTCGGTGATGAAAACGCTCCAGTGTCTGTGTGCGAATGGGCGCAGGGCGGTTATCTGTACGATACACGACCCACCGTCGCAGGTGTTTCAGTGCTTCAGCGATGTGATCCTGATGCAAGATGGCGGGACCGTCTTCTACCAGGGACCAACGGCCGATCGGATAGACTTTTTCAACTCGTAAGTGGTGTATCATAGCTTATCGTGGTGCTTTCCGATCCAATCTAACGGCATACTTCTCCTCCGATCATGCAGCATTGGCAAGGAGGTGCCGGCGAATGGCAATCCGGCCGATTTTTACTTCCAGCTCGTCAGCCCCGGTGCGACAACGTTCGCGGCCAGTGAGGCAGAGGAAGCAATCCAGCGGTATGAGATCGTGCGCAAAGCCTGTCGGCAAAATATCGCGCGGAAGTGTCTAATGACTCGATACCATCAGGCGAAAATTATCCAAAAGTTGGCCAACGATAAGCATCGCGTCTGTCGGGCGAAACAGCTGATGATTCTGCTGCATCGTACCACGCTGGACAGTATGCGAAAGTTGCGCGAATATCTTACTGTGACGGCAATATTTTTGGTGCGTATTGCCAACTACATACTTCTTTACACCGACTCCAATGTATCATGCTTTGTCCTCTTTCCCATCTCCAGTTTACCAGCGTTGTGATAGCGTCACTGTACTACGACGTGCGCCCAGTTTCGCAGACCTCCATCCAGGACATTCGCGGCGCACTGTTTCTGATGATAAGCGAGCTAGTGTACACGATCAGTTACGGTGTGTTTTACACATTCCCTTCCGAGATGCCACTGATCCGCCGGGAGGTTGGTGAGAAGAGCTACACCCTTTCCATGTACTACCTGCACAAGGTCCTTTACAGTGTGCCCAGAGCGTTGTTCGAGTCGTTTCTGTTCATCGGTGTGGCTTATGCGTTCGTTGGCTTTTCGACGGACTTTATCACGTACTGCTGCATGTCGCTAGTGTCCAGTGGGGCGAGTGTGCTTGCGATGGCATACGGTATGAGAGTGTCTTTTAAGATGGTCGCACACTTGGTTACTGACAATCTCTCTTACTGTTTCACAGGCTATCTGCTTTCCTGTACAACCGGCACCATGAACATGGCGATCGAGACGAGCAACATCATCTTTTTGGCGTTTATGCTTCTTGGCGGTCTCTATCTCAACCTTCGAGCCTTTCCGCTGTTGAAGTATCTGTCGTTTTTCTTCTTCGCCAGCGAGGGTGTCTCCGTGTACTACTGGTTGCCGATCGAGTCGATCCCCTGCAATGGTACGTCTTCGAGGCTGAACGAAACGATCACCTGTCTAGCGAACGGGCAAGCCGTGCTGGAAGATGCCGGGTATGCTACCTCGTACGAGGCCCTGCACCTCAACTACCTCGTCATGACGGTGGAAATTGTCCTCGTACATCTGGTCGCGTACATGCTGTTGCGGAAGTTTGTCCGTAAGGCGGGATTCTACTAAACACTGCCAAACAACGAGATCGAGAGCGCGATTAGAGAGAGCAATAAAAGTGTTTTTACCAGCTGTAATTGTAATCGCGCACCATTTGTGCACAGCATCACATTGCAGGATGCATCCATCAAATTTACACTCAAGTGTTGTGTGCTTTTTTACACTCGCCAATCCCTGTGCTCTGGTTTGGCCAGCCGAAGCCATCACTTTCGTCGTAATGGACTTTAATGTAAGCTTCCTTGCTGTGTGAAGATCGTTACCCTCTATTACTCACCCCTCTCCGGGCGGGGGGGGGGGACCATTCGGTCATAGGGCTGGATCCGTTTCGTCTGGAAAGTACGGGTTCGGAATTTCATGTATCATCGCACTTGTATCGAAAAGCAATCTTCCATCGGCCCAGCTCCCATAGTAAAAGCTGCAAGGAACAAAACAAGTGGATGGGTAACAACATTAAACGAGAAAACAATTATTTCCATAGTTTTTAGCGCATTACCACATACACACACACAGACACACACGCACGCAAGTACACATAAAAAAAGAAAATGCCGCTTGGTAACCGGAATCGGAAGATTCAAAGCCTGCGGAACGAACAAAGGTCTGTTTTCGGTAGGCTGGAAATGGTTTCAGTTGCGCTCCGCATAATAAAACAAACTCCAACAACCAAGCCGCGTGAAAAAAAAAAGTGCAATTACACATACTTTTTCTCCTTTGAGTTGCGGCGGCGGCGTATGAGCAAACAAGAAGCAGCAACAAAAAAAAATCGCCCCCACCAGGCACAACATTTCTCCACCAAGTGCGCGCTTATCCTAAAGCTAATTGATAGATATAGCATAAAGCATTATGTAGATCAGCACATCAGTTCCCTATCGGAATGCGGTCCGTTTCTAGCATATCGGCCTGCCAGAGAGACGGGGGCAGGGATGTTAGCGAATTCTTGCAGCACGTATTATTCCACCTTTACATCCGCAACATCTACTTCCTATCGGCAAATGGGCACTTTCGCACTTATTTCTATGATCTCTATCCGGTCTAGATTGTGTGTGTGGATCTTTATGTACTGGCTTCGAGGAAGGTATGATCTTTATATAGCAGAGCAAACGAGGATGTGGCGTTGGTATGGAAATGGATCAATAAATTAACATATACGACATCTTCATATTAAAAAAAAAGCTCAACATTCTGATCATTATCTATCCTGAAAAACATCATAAGGACATCTTCATTAAAGCTGCTAGTTTACAGAAAAGAATTTCTACGATCTCAATCCATCCACATCTTCGCTTTACTCTGTGATCGCCACCAGAGGCTCCAGTGAATGAAGTCGTTATAACACAATTATAACACACTCGACAACGGCAACTCACCAGCACCACACGGGCGCAGCGCACCTGGGCCCAGAGACGCAAGCCGCCGATTATTAGCATTAAACATTCGCCCCACAATTAGTACGCGTCCACATGTGTCTGTCTGTGTGTGTGTGGTACGCGTGTAAAAAAGGCGTATAATTTACAGCCCGAAAGTACCGCGGCCCGGGCGCCCAGATTGACCAGATTTTCCCTTGGCTAATCGGTGTTGTTTGTGGCACTTTTTGTGGCGGAGCGCGGGTTTTTTTCTCGTTCGGCTCGGCTATTTGGGTGTGGTGTGTGGCCTTTTCCTACTTCTATTTCTCGCCATTTATGCTTTGCCGAACTAGAGGAGCCTTTATTGCTCCCTTCTTCTACTCCTTTCACCACCTTATGCATGCTCTTCCCCTCTTTTGATGGAGGCAAGACGAATCGAGTGCAGTTATGTTGTGTGTTTCTCGCCCATTTTATCTGTTTTCGCTCCCTTTGGTGGTGATTTCGTGTACTCTTTTAATGATGCCCAAGCAGAGAGGATGTTGCTGCTGCTGCTGGTGCTGCTGGTCTGCTGCTACCAGCGGCCTCCTCTCCCCAGCGGTTTAGGCTAATTGATTTTACTCGCGCCTTTTTTTTGCTGTTGTTTTTATTGTGCCTTGCGCACACTGTTATCCTTCCCCTCTTTTCCCTTTGGCTTCTCGTATGCTCAGTGTGTGAGTGTGGCCGCGATACGCTCCCTCTCTATTGCGTTCCCGATGGATTAATTGTACGTTAAACTGTGCTAGTTGTTAAAACAGAAACACATTCGTGGCAGCCTCACCATAAGGTAAATTCAGCTGCACCTGGAAGGGGGGGGGGAGTGAACAACAACCAGACACACATACACAAAAAAAGGCTAAAGACGGCCTAAACGCGTGCCCAAAATCGAGCGTTAATAGCAGGCTGTAATAGGGGGAGGGAAAATGCTCCGGCATCAAGCCATCGTTTGCTACTGTTTGAGCGTCTTCATTCGATCGGACCGTGTAAGTGAGTGAGTGTATCTGTCTGGCTCGTACTGGCGCTTCCTTCCACGGTTTT